>NC_135809.1:27397809-28050666 GCF_964213995.1 Mustelus asterias | reverse complement strand
TCTGCTCTCCCATGTATGGTTCTGCTCCCTGAGCAGCTGCAGGCCACTGGTCCTGGCCACGCACAGCAGCACGTCATTGTCTCTGCTGCTGGCCAATCCTGATCAGTAAAAACGCTCCATGATTCTGACCCATCATGCACTGAAAGGGTGAGAACACCACAGTGAGCGCTGAGGAGTCATCACAGAAACCTGACCCTTATCACTCCATGTGTCTGTGACTTCCACCCCAGTGCTCCCCATTACCTGTGTGAACTCCTGCTCTCCCTCACACCACCCCCTCTGACACTACAACCACATCGCCACATAGCTTCCTCTGCACTCCAGTAGGATGAATAGCGCTGAGCCTCTATTGTCTCACGGCATCTAACCTGCATCTTCCCCCCACCTCAGCCCAGCCAAAGAACATAAGTCCCGACCTTGCATAGCGCTGAAGTGCATCAGAGAGAACGCATGACAACAAGGTCTGCATCCTGATGGGGCATGTCAAAAATACTTCCAGGCATGATATTAAACAGGGCGAGTGGTGTCCGCTATCACTCTCCCACCTTGCCTGGGGGTTCTCCACAGTGCAGAGCTGTGTACCGCTAAGGCTTGAATTGAAAGCTGTCTCTACATTCCTGGGGCTTAGTGTTCCAAAAGGTTAGCCTTGTGCTCCAGACCGTGCAACTAGATCTAGCTCTGGATATTAAACTGGCATGCTGGACTGCTGGAAGAATCGTAAGTTAGTCACTCTGGCAACAACATCCATCTTGAAGCAACACAGCTAAGTGTTGAGAGGTATGCAATTAGCCTTTTAAGCAATTCCCTAGAGAGCTGTCTCATTCTTTGGGGTCTTCAATGCTGTGCAGTTCAGCAGCCTTGCATGAGAACAATCAATGCACTTTCACAGCTGTGCCTGACTTTCGAGTTCACAGAGAGGTGGAGTTAAACTTTCTGTCCCGTAATCCCCTCTGGCCTTACACAATTGACAGAGTGAGGGTTGTGGGTTTCAGTGCATTCACCCTCCCCCAATGAGAGGGTCTCAATGCCACAGGAGGCAGACTAGCTCCCCATCACTGATATCCCCACACTGCCCTGGCAGGCTGGCCTCTCCCAAAGCAGAACCCTAGGACCTTATAGTCACACCCAGTACCGTCCTTCTGTTGTGGCCACCTCCCACTCACAACTCTCTGTAATTCCAACAAGGAAGGGCACCCACTCAGCGACTGTTTGAACAGATTTTCAGGTTTCAATCAGGTGAGCGAATTGAGATGCCCGGCATCTCGATGGCTATCAAATTTTAGATGAGGACAAAGCCTCAAAATGAAGTCTGTTTGCCACTGGTCCGTAATCTCAGCCAGTCAAACTTCCAAAGGTCAGCATTGACCCCAAGCATTTTCATCAGAAGTGATTCTGGTGGGATTGGCGGGGTCAGGGAATGGAAAAAGCTAACAAAATAGAACAGAAAAAGAAAAGAGCATTCAGGCCATTCGCCTACAGAAGTGTTGACCCAGATCAGGTCCTTGTTACATTCTGTGGAACAGCTGAATCATTTGTGCAATGCCTGTTTGCACAGAGTTATAAACCACTATCTAGTCCCTCACAAAAATAATCAAAATCCTGGGGCATTAAACTTGTTTCTTCAGATTAGGTTTAAATCAGGAGCATTTTGAATGCATTGAATTAATCTAAATAACTATCCCTAATGACCATATTTAAATTAACCCTTATTCGGCATGTCTACAATGTCTCTTGCCAAATTCAATAGGTGGCACGGTGGCACAGTGATTAGCACTGCTGCCTCACAATGGCAGGGGCCCAGCTTCAATTACGGCCTTGATTACTGTCTGTGTGGGGTTTGCACTTTCTCCCTGGGTCTGCGTGGGTTCCCTTTGGGTGCTCCAGTTCCCTCCCACAGTCCAAAGATGTGCAGGTTAGGTTGATTGGCCATGCTAAAATTGACCCTAGTGTCAGGGGGATTAGCAGAGTAAATGTATGGGGTTATGGGAATAGGACCTTAGTGGGATTGTGTTCGGTACGGACTCAATGGGCTGAATGGCCTCCTAGTGCACTGTAGGGATTCTATGATTCTAAATGCACCATAGAAAGCATCCTATCTGGATGTATAGCAGTTTGGTATATGGCTCCTGCTCTGACCAAGACTGGAAGAAATTACAGAGAGTTGTGAACACAGCCCAGTCCATCACACAAACCAACCTCCCATCGATTGACTCCGTCTATATTTCCTGCTGCCTCGGAAAAGCAGTCGATCTAATCAAGGACCTCTCCCATCCTGGCTGTACTCTCTTCCACCCTCTTCCATCGGGCAGAAGATACAAAAGTTTGAAAACACGTGCCACCAGATTCAAGAACAGCTTCTTTCTCGCTGTTATTAGACTTTTGAATGGACCTCTCAGACACTGAACTAACCTTCTCTGTACCTCTCTGTAGTTGTAACACTCCATTCTGCACTCTGTTCCACTACCCTGATGTACATATGTATGGTATAATTTGTGTGGATAGCGCGCAAAACAATGCTTTTTACTGTATCTTGATACATGTGACAATAAATCTAAATCTACACTTCCTTTGTGTAATAGCAGTAGCATCAAGAAATAAAGAACTATCATTTCATCATCTGTTTGGCTGCTGATGATTGACTGCTCCACATGCACCCCGAGCTCTTTTGCCAGTTGCCACTGTTGAGAGTTCTCAGGGGGTGCAAAACAGATGTCTTCCTCGACTTACACTCTGGGCTGGGCCCAGCTGTTGGATCTTTTATGATTTTACAATGAGCACATATTCAGCTTTCATGTTGAAATGCCAGTAATGCCACTGGTTGTAACTAAACAAGTAATCCATTGAAACGATAAATATTTTTCACACTGTGATGTTTTACCACACCCACCATACTTAAAGTCACACTGGGGTCCTGCTAATCTGTAACTTTAAAATCAACATTTGTGCTGTTCACAGCGTTAACTTCTTGTTCAATTCATATCCTCCATTCGTGCAAACTCTTATTAAGCAGATAAAGTAAGGAGCAAATTTTCAGTCAATCAATAACTACCCGATTCTCCCCTTTTCATGTTAAGGCATCTAATGGAATATTTGCAAGATTATGAATGTAGCTCCATTACTGAATGTGTCATGACTGTACAACTATCTGTACACACTGGGGAATCCGTTAGCTCAGTTAGTTGGACAGCTGGTTCATGATGCAGAGTGATGCCAACAGCACAGGTTCAATTCCCATATCAGCTGAGGTCATTCAACAAGGCGGGCCTTCTCAACCTTGCCCTTCGTCTGAGGTGTGGTGGTCCTCAGGTTAAAATCTCTACCAGTCAGCTCTCCCCCTCAAAGGGGAAAGCAGCCGATGGTCATCTCGGACTGTGGTGACTTTACCTTACACTACTTCAAGTCTTGCATATACTATCTGTACATTACTACAAAGTCTTGCATATACTATCTGTACACTATTACAAGTCTTGCGTATACTATCTGTGCATTTCTACAAGTCTTGCATATACGATCTGTACACTACTACAAAGTCTTGCAGATACTATCTGTACACTACTACAAGTCTTTCATATACTATCTGTACACTACTACAAGTCTTGCACATACAGCCCCCATCCTATCAACAAACTTTACTTCCTGTTGTCTCAATTTTACATTGATTTTTATGTTAGTATTTAAAAGGAAAAAACAAAACCATTGGAACACAATGGCTGGAATTTTAGTGGCTCGCCCGCCAAGGGAATCAGAGTGGAGCTTGAGAAGGTTCATTGACTTCGGGTGGGATTTTACAGTTTCCCCCGGACGAGCAAGGCCGTAAAATCCTGCCCAATATTAAAGAAGGAAATCCCCATGACATATTGTGTCACGCTGTATATGTAGCCCTCTGGCTGTTAGGTGGTGTTGTGTGACCAAGTTTCTCAGCAATTAACATTGCAGTGCAGCTGTTCATTTCTATACTGTACTAACCTGATTTTCAAGAATTGTCCCAATTTATCGAGTGTTTGAAGCCTGATTGTTTTGTGTTTATATCTGATAACTGGGCACCTGAGAACAGTACCCCCTTAGGCACCTAATTATTAGCTTTAATTTATAGTCAATACGTGACTCAGCCGCCCTGTTGGTTTCCTCTGGAGATGAAGTCCCTGATTTATGTGGAAGTGGGGAAGGAGTGGGGATGACTGATACTGGCTGGGAAACATGGGATTTCTGGGAATACAGAGGCCCTGCCGAGTTTAACAGGAAGAACTCGGTCATTTGATTCTTCTTTCACTGTGACTGACCAGGCAGCTAGCCAGATTGAGAGGCTGGCTGGCTGACTGGTAAAGGCGTGAGGTAGAAACCACAATTTGGAACCAAAGAGTGGGGAGACGAGGAGGGAGAGATACCAGGGCTGTCCTGTTGAATTATGTCCACTGCAGTGGACATAAACAACATGTACATTTGATGCTGATTCCTTGTTTACCAGATTACAGCATAGGACTAAATATCTCTGATAGTTCTCTGCACAGCAGGGGCTGAGCTGTGATGATAAGACATGGTGCAACCAGTCTTTTGCCCTTTGTAATCATCTTTCCTTCTTAACGAGAAGCTGCAGTGAATTACAGGAGGCTACTGCTGAATAATATTGCTGCAATTCTAAACAAGGGAAATGGGACATTGGGTTAGAGAGAAAATGAGCTTCAGTGTCATTGAGGTGGCGCTGGAGGAGTTAGTGGTGAAAATGGACAGGGGGAGAGAGTCAGTTCTGGTCGCCTCATTACAGGAAGGATGTGGAAAAGATTGAAAGGGTGCAGAGGAGATTTACAAGGATGTTGCCTGGATTGAGTGGCATGCCTTATGAGGATAGGCTGAGGGAGCTCGGTCTTTTCTCCTTGGAGAGACGTAGGATGAGAGGAGACCTAATAGAGGTATATAAGATGTTGAGAGGCATAGATCGGGTGGACTCTCAGAGGCTTTTTCCCAGGGTGGAAATGGCTGCTACAAGAGGACACAGATTTAAGGTGCTGGTGGGTAGGTACAGGGGAGATGTTAGGGGGAAATTTTTCACACAGAAGGTGGTGGGCGAGTGGAATCGGCTGCCGTCAGTGGTGGTGGAGGCAAACTCAATAGGGTCTTTTAAGAGACTCCTGGATGAGTACATGGGACTTAATAGGATGGAGGGTCATAGGTAGGCCTAAAAGGTAGGGATATGTTCAGCACAACTTGTGGGGCCGAAAGGCCTGTTTTGTGCTGTAGTTTTTCTATGTTTCTATGTTTCTATACCATTGTTCTACTGGGGGCCAGAAGGTCCTCATGGAGCACCCTCAGAATGGGAGTTGGTGGCCAGAGAAATCAAATCCCAGCATCTGAACCCAAACCTGACAGCTTCTTCACATCAAACCTCCTACCCACTGTTCCACCAGTCTCTCACACTGCTCACAGCACCACATCCCAATCACCCACCCACCACCAGCTCCTGGCACACAGGACTCCCACCTAACATTTGACCTCTATGCCCACCAACTTCCGCCTAACAAAGAAACATAGGAACATAAAAGATAGGAGCAAGAGGAGGCCATTTGGTCCTTCAAGCCTGCTCCGCCATTCATCACAATCATGGCTGATCATCCAACTCAATAGCCTAATCCTGCTTCCTCCCCATAACCTTTGATTCCATTCGACCCAAGTGCTATATCTAGCCACCTCTTGAATACATTCAATCTTTTGGAATCAACTACTTCCTGCGGTAATGAATTCCACAGGCTCACCACTCTTTGGGTGAAGAAATGTCTCCTCATCTCCATGCTAAATGGTCTCTCCCGAATCCTCAGACTGTGACTCTTGGTTCTGGACTCCTCCACCATCAGGAACATTCTCCCTGCATCTACGCTGTCAATAACTGTTAGAATTTTATTAGTCTCTATGAGATCCCTCCTCATTCATCTGAACTCCAGCAAAAACAATCCTAACCTAGTCAATCTTTCCTCACACATCAGTCCCGCCATCCCCAGAATCAGCCTGGTAACATCCACTTTACCACATAATCCATTGATGCTTGCTTCACACCCAGCCTACACTGCTTCCACACACCTCCAGCTATTCGGCTCTGACAGGCATATCACCCAAACACAGTGCAACACAATCACTGACATTCTTTCCTCACTCATGAACACAGAGTCACCCATAACAAGAGGGAGCAGAGTAGAACCGGTGGAGAACAAGGATGCTGCATCTTCTGAGTCTGGCAGAGGGTCTGATCATAAGAGCCAGCTAACATTGTTGAGAACATTGAGGATGATGGCTTGCTTGTTCCTTGTGTCTCTTCTCAACTCGCAACTCATCCTGTTGTCTGGCATGAACAAGCTGTAACCATGGACCTTCTGCTTTCCACACTGCCCCCATTCCCTCATCCCAACCTTTCTGATTTCCTTCTTCCAAAAACCCAAAAACTGCCCCGCCACAGCATACCCAGAGGAGGGAAGAGGACACAGCATTGCACTGCTGAAGACATCCCATCACTTGATCTGACACTCACAGCCACCAGCTCATATCCTGACACTCCACAAACCTCAGAGGCACGTATAAAGTTCACATCTGCATTGGTGAATGGGTTTCAGCCATGTGGTGGGGAAAGGTTGGTTAGTGTACCACCTGACTGGGAGGGGGTGTGGGAAAGGTCATATACAGGTTCTGCTTCAGAGGTCTCAGGTGAGGAACTCACTGGGGAAGCATACAGGAGAACACTGATGATGATTTCACAGGACGCCTACTGTCACCGACAAGACACATGCGGGAGCCAAGCTCCAACTTTGCAGAGGGCATCACACCGAGATCAATTACCTTCCCTGCAATCCTCTGTTTCATTTTGCTGTGATGTTGCAGAGTCCGGGGCCATGTCCCTGTTGCAGCCTTTGTGTGGCCAGATACCAAGTCCTCTGCCCTCCCTGTGAGGATGAAAAAACAATCCTTGTCACTTCCAGAAACTCCCAACACATCCCAAAACACTTCCAATTCTTTCCAAGACTGTGCAATAGCAGCAGGAGGCTAGCTACCCTACATGCAAATTGGGTGCCTGGTCTGTTGGGAAAACTTAGTGCTGGGTCCTTCCTGTCTACCATCTGGTGAGTGACAAGTGGTTTAATCCAATAGACCAGCATGGTCCAAATTTGTGAACTCAGCCTCTCCGGTAGGGCTGAGTGATGCCATGATAGAATGTATTCAGATGTTTCTGGCACATGGAAAGAACGCCCCCACAAGTGGTGATCACAACATGGTGCAGGCCAGGCCAGGCCAGTAATAACTAGAGACATAGAACATCTTAGCATGAAGGTCAGCTTCTTCAATGGCACTGGAGTTCCAGATTGTATACTCTTTAACTTCTCCTCCCCTCTTCTGTCCTCCACAAGAGCAAAGGCTTCCACATTGGCATAAACATATGAGCACATTTAACCTTTTTTATGGGCATTAAAGGGGCGGATAAGGATTTGATGTGGGCAGGGCATCAACAGACTGCCCATCAGATCGGGCTCGTCCATAGGTGCCCACTTGTCCATCCCTATCTTCACATTTCTAAAAGAACTACCTTTGTAAACAGTGCCCCACCAATGCGAAGGCTTTAGTTCCTCTGTTTTGCACATCCTAACTTCCCAGCCTGTGCTGCAAAGAATCATAGAAACCCTACAGTACAGAAAGAGGCCATTCAGCCCATCGAGTCTGCACCAACCACAATCCCACCCAGGCCCTACCCCCATATCCCTACATATTTACCCACTAATCCCTCTAACCTATGCATCTCAGGACACTAAGGGGCAATTTTACCATGGCCAATCAACCTAACCCGCACATCTTTGGACTGTGGGAGGAAACCGGAGCACCCGGAGGAAACCCACGCAAACACGAGGAGAATGTGCAAACTCCACACAGACAGTGACCCAAGCGGGGAATCGAACCCAGGTCCCTGGAGCTGTGAAGCAGCAGTGCTAACCACTGTGCTACCGTGCCGCCCCAAAGAAACTGCTTTGCTTCCCAAACTGCCATACATTTTGCTTCTTAGCTATAAAGAACAGTGTAAAGCTCATAGAAGAAGGACGGAGGAAGCTATCAAAGACACACACAGTTTGGAAATATCAGAGAAATTGTTAAAAGCTGGGAATCATTAGCAAACAGGTAGAAGCTGACCTCAGGTACGGGGGAGAGTCAGTTAATGACTGGAAGGACATGAGGCTGTGACAGCAAAGAGCTCAAGGACATATGAAGTCACTGGTGTCTGCTGTTCTGTTAACTTATTGATTTGTTGATGCACCCACTTGTCCATTAATTCATTAGTTCATTGGTACCTGCTTCTCCATTGATTTATTGAATTTTCTATGAGCTTGATGCTATCTGAATCAATTAATTATTGGTACTTGCTCTTGCATTAATTTATTAATTACCTTGTGCCCTGTTCTTCATGCATTCTAGGAAGCTTCTGGATCAATTGCATTATTGATTTATTGATGAACTCGCTGCTCCAGTAATTCACTGATGCCTACTGCGCTGTTATAGACAAATTCACTCTGAGATCTCCTGTTGAAGAGTTTCTGGTTTAACCAATCTGAAAGTAGATCGATCATATAGCAGAGTTCTGAGGCCAGGTAACTTGCGAGGATGATTCTCCCTGCCCCTTGCGCTGCTCCAGAGACATAGAGGAGGTCGCTTCGCGGGCTTCCCGCTGCGCGCCACGGCCTCCACGGGTCTCCCAGACTAACATTTTCAGCGTAATCAGCTGCACGCCAAATATCGGTGCGGGGTTGATTACAATGTGGAAATCGCAATTTACATTTCATTAGCGGGCCCGGGACTAAAGCCTCCAGGCCCGCTAGCGTCTCCCACACCGCCGGGAGTGGTTCACTCCAGCGAGATTTACACCTGCTCCCCATTAACGGAGAACAGGCAGTCCTGACCCCACTGGATGGAAGAGAGCCAAAGAGGTCTGGGATAAGAGGGGAGTGCTCCTTGAGCGGTGTTAGCCTAGCACCCTGGTACTGCCCAAACGGCAAACTGGCACTACCCAAGGGGCACCTTGGCACTGCCCACCAGGCATCCGACAGTGCCAAGGGGGTGGGGCCAGATGGGGCGGGGCCTATTGGGGGGGCGATTGTTGGGGTGGGGAGACCCGCTGCCATTCTGCACTTGGGGACGGAGGGAAGAGGCGATCGGGGCTGGTCATCCAGGTTGGGGGGTGGTGGGGTTGGAGCTGTCGGGTGCCAGGGCTGGCCGGGGGGGGGGAGGGGCTGTTGGGACTGTCTGGGGGACTTCAGGACTGTTAGGGGTGGGGTGGGGGGATTGGGACATTAGGACTGCCTGGGGGGGGGGGGAATCGGGAGATCAGGGCTGGCTGGGTGGGGGGTTGGGGCAATCAGGACTGGCCGTGAAATAGGTGGGGGGGGAAATCGAGCCCAGGGAGGTCCGGGAGGCCAGCGACTGGGGTGGTGAGGGATCGGGAGGCCAGCGACTGGGGTGGTGAGGGATCGGGAGGCCAGCGACTGGGGTGGTGAGGGATCGGGAGGCCAGCGATGGAGGCGCTGCTGGGCTGGCCAGCAATCGGGAGGCTGGCAATGTGGGGCCACAGCGCATGTGCCTATCTCTGCTCTGACAGATCGGCGCATGCACAGTGGCGCCATGCTACCAGCCTCTCAGGCAAGAGTTGGCCTCACCCTCTGATTTCCAGAGGGAATTAAGCTGTGGCACTCTGTGATGCACAGAGTGTTGGAGATTCATTCTGGAAATCACGCTGAAAAATACAGCAGGATTTACTCCTATTTTCCCACATGTTGTGGACTTGGAATCTTTTTTGGGAGAATCCCAGCCCACAAGACCAGGGGTCAGAATGTGTGCGAAGTATTTCATTGTGTGTCTCGACACACACAACAATTTGACCTTGGAGACAATTCTTGCACCTCACTGTAGAAGGCCAATTTAACCAGCTGAATTTTGCCACAACCGCAACATTGGTCTCAATAGGACGGCACGGTAGCACAATGGTTAGCACTGCTGCTTCACAGCTCCAGGGACCTGGGTTCGAATCCCGGCTCGGGTCACTGTCTGTGTGGAGTTTGCACATTCTCCCTGTGTCTGCGTGGGTTTCCTCCGGATGCTCCGGTTTCCTCCCACAGTCCAAAGAGGTGCGGGCTGGGTTGATTGGCCATTCTAAATTGCCCCTTAGTGTCCCGGGATGCATAGGTTAGAGGGATTAGTGGGTAAATACATAGGGATATGGGGGTAGGGCCTGGGTGGGATTGTGGTTGATGCAGACTCAATGGGCTGAATGGCCTCTTTCTGCACTGTAGGATTCTATGATTCTAACTCTGGTTTGGGAACCTGGAAATGGCCATGATTCAATATTCAGCAGGACCTTCCTGCAGGTAGACAATTAAGAAGTGACGTTCAGGAATATAGTCCAATTCGGGATGGCGACCATGTTCTAGAGCAGGGGTCTCCAAACTACAGCCCGCGGGCCACATCCAGCCCGCAGCGGGCTAACATCTGGCCTGCAGCCAGTGGGGCAGGATGGGATTCCCGCTGCCGAAAACACTCCCACGTCCGGAACCCCGCTGCTGACTCAGGATCCGGACGTGGGGACGGAAGCCACAGGCCGGACATTTGCTGCCGCTCCGCGCGGTGTCTGATGGATCCATGCCCCGCCCTCTTTACCAGCCTATTGTCCAATCAGAGCTGCCGTCCTGTGACTGACAGTTCATTAAACAAATCAGCAATTGAGACATCTGTTATCCAATTGCTGCTCTGCATTGACTGAGTGACAGCTGCTTTATCCAATCCGTAAGCTCCATCTGTCTGAAATGAGTGAGAACAATGACAATGATGGCGGCAATTCAGACCAATTCAGTTATGGAAGGAAAAAATAAAAGAAAAGTGGACAGTGAGTGCTGCCTGTTTAATGAAGAATGGGGTGTAAAGTACTTCTTTGTACAAGCAGGTGATAAAGCCTTGTGGGTCATATGCAACGAAACTGTTGCAGTTTTGAAGGAGTACAATGTACGTCGGCACTATGAGACCAAACATGAACCAAGTTATTCCCAATTCACAGGAACACAGCGTTCGGAAAAATTTGAATCAAAGCAACGCAGGTTGCTTTCCCAACAAGCTTTTTTTACGCAAAAGATAACTGAAAATGAAGCTTTAACCAGGGCCAGTTACAAACTAGCTTATGTGTTGGCTAAAAGAGGAAAGCCATTCACCGATGGAGATCTCATCAAAGAGTGTATAATGGAAGCAGTGGAAGAGTTATGCCCAGAAAAAGCAAATCTGTTCAAAATCATCAGTCTTGTGGCAAATACTGTTGCTCATAGAATTGAGGATATAGGAAGCAATATATTTCATCAAATTGTAGACAAAGCAAGAAATTTTCAGTTGTATTTTCTTGCACTTGATGAGTCGGCTGATGTGTGTGACACATCACAACTCCTAGTATTCATCCGTGGCGTTGACAGTGAATTTAATGTGACACAAGAATTAGCATCAGTGCATAGCATGCACAGCACAGTAACTGGAGAAGACATCTTCAAAGAATTGCAAAAAACTGTGTTAGAATATAACCTGGAGTGGAATAAACTGCAATGCGTGACAATTGATGGAGGAAAGAACATGTCTGGGGTGAAGAAAGGTTTGGTTGGACAAATCACAAAAGCTTGTGAGATTGTTGGATTCTCAAAGCCCATGTTTCTGCATTGCATTATCCATCAACAAGCATTGTGCGGAAAATATGTGGATATGTCTTGCGTTCTGAAACCTGTTGTTTCAACAGTGAATTTCATTCGATCTCACAGGCTTAATCATTGCCAGTTTCATGATTTTCTGAAAGAAACTGATTCTGAATTTGGTGACTTGCCTTATTATACAGCAGTTCGATGGCTTAGTTGTGGAAAGGTTCTATCACGGTTCTTTCAGCTCAGAGAGGAAATTGATTCCTTTCTCACAGAGAAGAATTGACCCGAAACACTTTTATCAAACACTGACTGGCTTTGGAAATTGGCATTTTTTGCAGACGTGACAGGCCATATGAATCAATTGAATCTGAAGTTGCAAGGTGAAACAAATTTGATTTGTGATCTATTCGCGCATGTCAAGGCATTCAGGGCAAAACTGATGCTATTTCAAGGACAGCTGAAAGTTCATAACTTGGTTCATTTTCCATGTTGTGAAAAATTTCATGAAGAAAGTGAAGCAGAATTTCCTTCTTCATTTGCAACAGAAATCATTAAGGACTTGCAAAAACAATTTCAGGAACGATCTTCTGATCCTGATGGAAACACAGATGAAATAAAGCTGTTTCAAAATCCATTTGGCTGCAATGTTGAAACACTCCCAAGTCAGTTTCAAATGGAAATTAATGATCTCCAATCAGATGACACGCTGAAAGACAAATATAAAGAAGGAAATCTGATCCAATTTTATAAGTCTTTGCAGCCGGAGCAGTTTCCAAATTTGAAGCGATTTGCTTGTGGATTTGTATCAGTTTTTGGTACAACGTACCTGTGTGAACAAACATTTTCAAAAATGAAGTATGTCAAGTCCAAATATCGAGCAAATTTATCTGATGAGCATTTGAAGTCCATTCTAACAATTGGCTCCTCAAGCTTGAAACCTCAGTTCAGCAATATTTTGAAATTAAAGAAGCAGTTCCATCATTCCCATTAATCTTGTGCAAAACTTCATGATTTGTTGGTTACGATTGAAAACTCCAATTGTCAGAAATGTGTAGAAAGGTGCAGACTGAATTTATTTTTGTTCGACCTTTATTAATGGTTCAAGTTTATTTTGAATTTCCTTGCTTTGTTTTACTGAAGTTCTTTCTTGGGGCGTGTTTATTTTTCTTATTGTGTGCCACAAAATTGGGCAAATTCTCATTTCAAGTAAACATTTGTAAAATTTCAGTTAATAAAATTAATTTAAAAATGAATAGCCTGCTTTTCTCATCTGCAGTTAAGTAATTGATTATTTTGTCAGAGCATTTGCTAATGTTTGACATTTTTACTCATTCTATATCATTTCTCAGTGTAAGCACGGCATTCTTTCTTTGTAATTGCCACATTTCTCTTTTGTTCTGAATCATATCATGCTGATTACAAAGATAATCCAAATAAAACTTATTCATTCATTTACATTTTATTCATTCATTTATAAAACTAATTTTTTTTTCTTTGGCCCCCGAAAATGTGTAAAATATACGATGTGGCCCTCGTACTGAAAAGTTTGGAGACCCCTGTTCTGGAGTCTACAAGTCTGTTCAGCGTGGCCTGTATGTGGGGATGCCAGTCTCCTTTGCAGTGTGGGCACTGCTGAGGAGCCAGCAAACTTTAAGTTTATTTATTGGTATCAGAAGTAACACTGCTATGAAGTCACTGTGAAAATCCCCTAGTCACCACTCTCTGGCACCTGTTCAGGTACACTGAAGGAGAATTTAGCATGGCCAGTGTACCTAACCAGCACATCTTTCGGACTGTGGGAGGAAACCAGAGCACCCAGAGGAAACCCGTGCAGACATGGGGAGAATGTGCTGACTCCGCACAGACAGTGACCCAAGCCAGGTCCCTGGGGCTGTGAGGCAGCAGTGCTAACCACTGTGCCACCATGCCATCAGCAGGAGCAATAGCAGCACAATGGAGGTGTCTTGAGTAGGAGAAATGAGGTTGCCATTACAGCAAGTCAACATCAGTGAAGATATCAGTCTCCATGAGTGGGTTAGAATGGCTTACTTTTAGGCTGCAATTTACTGCCACAAAATTAATAGAAGGCCAAAAATGTTGCACATCTTGGGCTTCCCATTGCGAATCTGCCTCCATTACATTGTCAGGCCCCTGACACAATAGAGGACTCATGTGCCACTGGGAAAATTTTAATCCATTTCCAGAATAGGGACCAAGTGAACATGAAAACATAGGAATATAGAACTTAGGAGCAGGAATAGACCATTCAGCCCTTTGAGCCTTCTCTGCCATTCATTAAGATCAACCTGATCTGGTTATGGTACTAAATCCACTTTCCTATCTGCCCCCCAAAACCCATGAGTCTTTTGTCTTCAAACAATTATCTCACTCTACCTTGAATAAACTCAATGACCCAGCCTCCACTGCTTCTGTGGTAGAGAATTCTACATACCAGTGACCTTCTGAGAGATAAACATTCTTTTCATCTCAGCCTTAAAAGGGGGATCTCTTATTTTGATCCCTAGCTCTGGTCTCCTCCACAAAAGGAAACATCCTCCTGCTATCTATGCACTCAAATCCCCTCAGGATGTTAAATGTCTCAATGAAATCACCTCTCATTCTTCCAAACACCAATGGGTATAGGCCCAACCTGTTCAACCTTTATTCATAGATAAGCTGCTCATCCTAGGATTACCCAAATAAGTCCCTACCATCAGCAGGCTGGTAGCTGTCGCTGCTGGGAGCTGCTTCCAAGAAAGGCACATAGAGGCGGGAACATATGGAGTTAGCCCAGCACCATTTCATCGGAATTGCCATGCCAACCTCTCCCACTTCTCCCACGGTGGCAGTAATTAGCACTGCTGCCTCACAGCGCCAGGGACCTGGGTTCGATTCCCGGCTTGGATCACTGTCTGTGTGGAGTCTGCATGGTCTCCCCATGTCTGCGTAGGTTTCTTCCGGATGCCCCGGTTTCCTCCCCTGGTCCAAAGATGTGCGGGTTAGGTGGATTGGCCTGGCTAAATTGCCCCTTAGTGTGTTGGGGACTAGCTAGGGTAAATGCATGGGGTATGGGTTAGGGCCTGGGTGGGATTGTGGGTGGTGCAGACTCAATGGGGTGAATGGCCTCCTTCTGTACTGTAGGATCCCATGATTCTGCCCTGGACCAGGCTGGGAAAACTCACCCCAACATGGTCACATGAAAGTTACATTTACATTGTGGCTCATTGATGATCCAATGGAATTGTACTTACACCCATGTGGGAGTTGGGTACCTCAGCACAAGTCAAAGCTGTGAAGTCAAACTGCATGAATATTGCGAAAGTATTGACTTGAGTCTAAGTGTTACACTGAAGCCAGACAGCGTTCCTCAATGCCAGATTATTGATGTAATGAGGATTCAGTGGAGGCAGTGCAGCTGGAGCTCATGGAGCACTCTGGCTTCTTAGCTTTTCTCTGCTGCTGTGTTGGGTCTCGGACAAAAATCTGTTTTCTCTTGAGCTAATTTTCCTTTCTCCACTGGCTTCTGGCCTTTGCTCCACAATTGATGCTATGTGATACTAACGCTGCATTGTCTGTTGAGAGAAAACAGCATCAACCCCATTGCTATCCTACTCAAACCAGGCAAGTTGAACCCTGCCAGCAGTCAACACTCTGCGTTTCCCTCCAGAATGCCATTTCACTCATAACACAAGCTCCTTACCATCCTCAGTATTATTGTGAATGGTTGCACTGATATCCTGGCTTCTACTTAGCCTCTGCCTAATTATTCTTTCCACAATCCACACTGCTGCAAAATGCCTCTAAGGAATGGCAGCAAGCCATCACTGGAAGAGAAGTGTGCTATGTGATCCAGTCTCAGTTTGACTTTAGCCTGTGAGCAGAACACAACGCACACAGCCCTGCTGCTAATATCTTCAAGCTGTCACTGTCTTCAGCTGCCTAGTGTCATGAGCACCTTAATCACAGGAAATTATTCATCTTCAAGGACGAAGAACATTTGGGAAGAATTCATGTTTTAATAGGCATTGTTCCTTAAAGGGAACTCTGATTGCAATTTCTGGAAAGGACAGCCAGAATGTTCTAATCCGCCACGGTAGGCATTTCCCGCAGTAGAGGCACTTTCCATTGGCCACTGGCGGGTCTTCTGGCTTGCCGAAGTCGACAGTGTTTTGCACGGCTCCCTCATCCTGCCGCTAGGGAACCCAGCAGGGGTCTACTTCAGGCCAGGAGATCCCGTTGGCGGGAAGGACTTGAAAATCCCATGTGTCCTTTTACAAGGAAAGGCGATTAAGCAGTTTTAAATAAGCTGGGAAACATCTTGACCTTGGTGGACTGCATACAAAGGAGGGTCACATGATAGATTATGGCTATGAAATAAAAAAATGCCTGACAAAACTGTGCTCAAAAGTTGGTTTTCGTCTTCATTTGAGTAGAAGGACCAACTGCCTATGAAAAGAAGACAGCAGCCATGTGTTCGTGTCTGTGTGTACACATGTCTGTATGTGTGTGTATGTACATATGCATGTGTGTACACATGGAAGGCCACATTTGGAATACTGCGTCCAGTTCTGGTCACCACACTACCAGAAGGACGTGGAGGCATTGGAGAGAGTGCAGAAAAGATTTACCAGGATGTTGCCTGGTATTAGCTATGAGGTGAGATTGAGTAAACTAGGGTTGTTCTCCCTGGAAAGACGGAGGTTGAGGGGCGACCTAATAGAGGTGTATAAAATTATGAAGGGCATAGAGTGAACAGTTGGAAGCTTTTTCCCAGGTCAGAAATGACGAACACAAGGGGTCACAAGTTCAAGGTAAGGGGAGGCAAGGTTCAATACAGATATGCGGGGGACGTATTTTACACAGAGAGTGGTGGGGGCCTGGAATGCACTACCAAGCAAGGTGGTTGAGGCAGACACGCTAGGATCATTTAAGACTTATTTAGATAGCCACATGAACAGACTGGGAATAGAGGGATACAAACGGATGGTCTAGTTAGGAACACATGATCGTTGCAGGCTTGGAGGGCCGAAGGGCCTGTTCCTGTGCTGTATTGTTCTTTGTTCTTTGTGTGTGCACATGTGTGTATGTACAAGTGTGTGTACACATGTGTGCGTGCTGCAGGCATTTCATAAGAATAATTAGTATACTTTCATATTGCTCACCATATGTTAATACACATTGGGTGGAATTTTCCCGTCCTGCCTGCCATGGGAATTGTGGCGGGCAGGGCAGGACCATGCAAAGGCCCTTTGATCTCGGGTGGGATTTTCAGGGCTTGGGGCGAGCGCAGCCAGAAAATCCTGCCCTTTGTCTTTCGATTTGGCCAGATTATAATATTATGTTATAATAAACGAATAGGTTTGTTGTTTATTGTAAGAAGCCTTGTTAAAGTCTCTTCTTTTCTGGGTAACAGTGGTGAAGGTAAGTAATTAGCCACTTTGGTGAGTGAATCAAACTTTTAAACTCATGGTGTGACCTGTGGAATATTGGGATAATCAAACTCCAGGCTCCTCCTTTTCCAGTCTTAACACTTAACATTCTAAATAAATAAATTCAACGTGTTTACACAATCCCTGAAGAGTGATTGGTGCCTTTATATTATTATAAAAACAAGACATACCATTATGCTCTATTCAAAATGTAATAGTGGCAGTGTGGCCCTTATCACTTAATCACACCTTGATCTCACCTCCGATACTTTCTCCTCCTTTACCTACGCCACTTTATTTCAATCCTCATCTCTCCTTTAAAATTCTCAATCCATGCCATTGCAACTGGAGTTATTCTCTGAGATATCCCCCTCCCTTTCCTCCTTCACTTGCATCTCCTCATTCTCAGTGATTTCAGTCTTTAACTCAGCTCCCGATTTCTTTCCTCCTCTCAATTTACTGCCCTCCTTACCCCTCTCTGCCCAGATAAACCTCCCTTCCTATATAAATAGTCAAGCTACTAATTCTACCATCTCCTGGGGCCTCTGGATTTCCAGCATCTTAATCACTGACATGGGCCCCTCCGATTGGTTTTTGTATCCGGCACCCACTCCCATTCTCTATCCCTTCCAATTCCACTTCTTCCTCTATTCAACACCGGGGCAAAAGAATGTTTCTCCCAGCTAACGACAACTGTACTTTTCAGCTCCCAAGCAGCCTCTTCTCCTTTCCCAAAACCTGCTGCTCTGGTACTCCAGGAAAATGCAATAAATCAGTAACTTCTGGCAATTTCTTTTCCACTACCAATCTCCTCTGTCCCTTCCTCCATCACCTCCAACAAGAATGTAAAGCTAACAGACTACATTGTCACCAAAATTGATACCATCTGTTCAGCTGTCTTTACCACTTCCCATATGTCATCTCCTAGTGCAACCCCACCCCCACTCATGCTTCAATAAAGTTATCACCAGTAAGTCAGTAACGTTGGTGGAAAAGTCTCAGAGAGAGCCGTCTCATTCCAGAATCTGTGCTGATACAGTTCTCAGACTGGGCTCCGACTAGCACATATACACAGCCGTAGAGATACAACTTGTTCCCCCCACAGCTTTAAACATCCCTTTAATGTAACCATAACAGAGGAGTCTATTAAAATGAGAAACATGCTGCAAAGTTCTAAAAATGAGCAGCTGGCTGCAAAGCTGGAGCTGTATTGTGGGAGAAGTTGTACATTATAAAATTCTCACTTGAAAGAGATATAAATGACATCTGGAAAGTAATTAGGAACAGGAATCAGAATGATTTTCCCTCTGCACTGTGGGGGTTTTAAACTTGAGCTGGCGAGAATATGTTCAGAGTTTGCTCCCTTACACCGTCTGCATTTCATACAAAAAGCACAACATCTGTTCGATCCTGGGTGTGGGTCTATTTCAAGAAAGGTCTAAAATTTAGGAAAATCTGTCCAAAGAACCCGGAAAAATTCCTAATACATTTGCTTATCCAGCAAGTGTGGCCTTGCGCACATTGGTGACAGGCTTGTAGTTTTGCAGATTCATTTGTAGAGGTCTCCATTTTGCGGATCTTAGCCCCCAACTCCTGTCTGCAAAGCAGGAATATACTTACATATTGCACTTATAGGATCATACAATCCCTACAGTGCAGAAGCAGGCCATTTGGCCCACTGAGCCTGCATAACAACAATCCCACCTAGGCCCTATCCCCATAACCCCACGTATTTACCCTACTAATCCCCCTAACACTAAGGAGCAACTTAACATGGCCAATAAACCTAACCTGCACATCTTTGGAGTGTGGGAGGAAACCGGAGCATCCGGAGGAAACCCACGCAGACATAGGGAGAACGTGCAGACTTCACACAGTCACCTGAGGTCAGAATTGAACCCGAATCCCTGGCGCTGTGAGACAGCAGTGCTAGCCACTGTGCCGCCATGCCGCCTTAAAATAACTATAATTAATCAAGCTCAAACCTAATCATATATACCGTGAATCAACACTTTAATGAGTAATTTTACAGCTCCCCAAAGACTGAGTTTTTTTATCCATTGACTAGGACATATAGGGGAAGATGGATCTAGGCCCAATCCTTGGGCTGTGCTGAATTTCTGATCTCAGCCAAGAGACTAATAGAGGTGTTTGATCAGTGAGTACATCGCCTGGCAAAGGAGAATTGCAGTAAGGAGTCTAACAACTCCAGGTTAAAGTCCAACAGGTTTATTTGGTAGCAAACGCCACTAGTTTTTGGAGCGCTGCTCCTTCGTCAGATGGAGTGGAGAATTGTCCAGGGTTCCTACACCTCAGCCACTGACTTCAGCTGGGTGGGTGGATATCAGCAGAGGTCAGGATCAGGTCCAGCTGTGATCTGCTGACTTTCACTGTTTAGGCTTATCTGTGAATCAGGACTACTTGGGATGACTGTACAAGAGGGCAAAATTGTTACCTAACTAGACAGCAATGAATTCACGGTGCGAGAGGTGGACAGATATTTAGTGGGAATAATGAGGCATTAAAGTATCAAAACGGTACGTGGGTATTTGATGTGGACCTGAAAGAGAAAAAAAAAGTTGACTCACAAAAAGGTGACCGGATTCTGATTATGACGGTCATTTTCTCAGCATTTCTGAGGCTAGGCGTGGAATTCTGTTCATCTTTTTGCACTTGAGAAAGAACTCTCAATGAGTTACTGCACACCAATCTCAACCCGCCACCTGTGGGATAGAGAGGAAACTGCTCAGAAAGCCTGTCAGTGCTGACAAAAGTTGGATCTTCCAGAAACCCATTTCAATCAGTCCTTGATGAAGGACTTGGGTACTTTGATTTAAAACAATTATGATGCTTTTATAATTGATCTGAATGCTGAATCTGCTGTACAATGTGAATAATTGGTTCTGGGAATAAATATTATGAGTAAGCAGGCTTATTACCAAAGACCAAAACATTTTTATTGTTAAAAATGAAAAGTATTTATGCAGAGTGTGAAAAAAAGTTCAACACTCACAGAAAACCATCTTACATTATTGCAGCATATGCACCAAGGGAGAATAAGAACTAATGCACATTTAGTTACTTCATTTACCATAAATAGCTAGATCAGCTTTACATTCTTGACATCTATTCAAACTCTATCTAATTCAAAAAATATGTTGCATTCATCACTTGTTAGATTGTTGGCTTGATCTAACAGTGAAAAAAATAAAACGGTAATTTTGAATCTGTTTTCCATGAGTAAACTGGAATTAATTCTCTGCGATGATGTGGTTAAAATCCTGCATATGAGTAAAAAGATGCCTGATCTGTTTTGAAGCCTGACTTCTATTTGACTGCAATTATAACCCCAATGCCTTTGGGGACAATTTATCATATAGATAAGTTTAGCTTTTGACTGAAGTGCTGCTGTGATAGAATTGGCTGGTGAGGGTCTTATCAAACTTAACCCAACACCACAGAGTTTGCAATGGCTGCTTTGTACTTTTTCTTGTTCCAGCCATTGAGAGTTCCTTCGGTGAAATCCCATAATACCAAGTGGATGAAGATGCTGAAAAAATTACAGTACCCCCTCAAAGAAACAGACCTGTAAACACATGCCTGGAATTAGGAAATTATGTAAGGGAGAAGCCACTTAAAGGGCAGCAGTTGCCCAGTAAAGCAGAAGTGGAGTCATTGATCATTTTTACATAGTGGAGACATGTGGGCGTTTTTGATTCTTTGGATGTTGAATGTTGAAGGTCCTATGCTCCAAAGATAGCCTTTTTCGGAGCTGAAGATCAATGATTGGCATCCTTCTCTCTGTAGAAAATGGAGCTGGCTACTAAAGAGGCTTTGCAGACAGGAGTTGGGGGCTAAGATCCACAAAATGGAGACCTCTACAAATGAATCTGCAAAACTACAAGCCTGTCACCAATGTGCGCAAATCGGACACTCAATGGAGGAATGCTGGAGTAGGGAAAGTAAGTGTAAAAATTGGAGCAAAAAGGGCTATATTGCCAGAGCATACTGGACACAGAGCACTTCCTCTACACCAAAAATGTGTAAGAAAAAGAATTCTGCAAGAAGAATCTATAAGATGACAGGTGAACATGAAGGCACCTTAAAAGATAATGTGCCAAGACAAGTTCGAGAGTTGAAAGTAGGTGCCTTGTTGGTACATGGCAATTCACAACATTTTTGGGTATTCCCAAAACTTGGTGGTAAACTAGTCAAAATGGAAGTGGATACTGGAACTGCAGTGTCATTGATATCTGAAACTATCTAAATTCAGAAGTTAAAACATTGCCTTTGAAACCATCAAATGTTATCCTACAGACGTACACAGAAGAGGTTGTACAACTAAAAGAATACACTAGGGTACAACTGGAAGTGAATGGACCAACAGTGGAGATGTCTCTCCATGTTGTCCGTGGGAACTTTCCTGCTTTATTCGGTAGAGCATGGTTGGGAAAAATTAAACTCAAATTGGGAGCTGCAAATCAACTTGTCGACAACAAGATTGACCGACTGCTACTTCTGGATAGGTTCAAAAGTGTGTTTGAGAAATCACTGGGCTCAGTGACAGGAATTGAAGATCCACTCAAAATTAAGCCAAACAGTACGCCAGAATGTCTCAAAGCCAGATCAATACCATATGCCATCAGACCAAAAGGCGAAGAAGAACTAAAAAGATAAGTCCAAACAGGAATCACTGAACCAGTTACTACAAGTGATTAGGCTACACTAATAAATAGTGCACTAAAACCTGATGGCTCATTAAAGATATGTGGAGATTTCAAGACGATAATTAACTTGGTATTGTGCGCTGATTAATATCCACTGCCATTGATTGAAAACTTATTTGCTGGACAATCAGGAGGCCAGAAATTCAATAAAATAGATGTATCACAAGTGTACTTATAAGTGAATATTGCTTCAAGTTCACAACCGTTCCTCACTATCGTAACACACAAAGGTCTGTTTCGATACCAGAGATTGCCATTTGGTATAACATCCACACCTGCTCTGTTCCAGAGATCTTTGGATCAAATTCTGACTGTGCTAAATGGTGCAGAGTGTTATCTAGATGATAGCCTCATCATAGGTTCAAGTGAGCAAGAACACTTGAAGAACTTGGAAGCTACATTGAAACATCTGCAAAAAAGCAATCTCTCGGGCAAAAAGGAAAAGTGCAACTTTTTCAATACACCTATAAACTACTAGGGTCACATCACTGATAAAGATGGCTTGCATAACGTACCAAAAAAGATGGTTGCAATTTTAGAAGCACCACATCCTCAAAAGGTGATGCAACTGAGATCATTTCTAGGATTGATTAACTATTGAAGCCATTATTCACTTTTCTATGGGGTAGGCATAATCATCTCTCACATCATGCCCTCAAGAGAAGAGTGAGTGATAGCTTTCACTTCATTAACTAGAGTAGAAATGAATTAGAGTCATCCGGAAAAAGAAGTTTTAAGTATTATATTCAGAGTAAGAAGATACCATCACTACCTTCATGGACGTCATTTAACACTTTTGATGGATCACTGACCCTTTATGACAATCTTCAGGCCGTATAAAGATATTCCTTCTTTAGCAGCCAGTAGGTTACAGAGATGGTCTTTGATATTATCAGCACACATCTACAATATTAATTAATCGTCAATTGGAGCAACATACAAATGCTGATGTTTTGTCCAGATTGCCATTACAAATCTCCTTATGACTTTGAGTAAATTTCAAGAAGAGGTGGACAAATTTTTAATTAGTATGGGTTTGAAGGGCTATGGTGAACGGGCAGGTAAGTGGAATTGAGGTCGAGGTGAGATCGGCTATGATCATATTAAAAGGCGGAGCAGGCTCGAGGAGCTAAATTGTCTACTCCTGCTCCTAAGTTCCTATGATTCTTATGAAATCAAGCAAGAACCTGGAGAAAATTTTGTCAATGTCCTGTATTTCTCACAAGTGGATTGTGCAGTCCTGACTTCATCTCAACTTCAGAGACACACAAGAACCGATGCAGTGATGGGGAAGGTTACGGATATGGCCCTAAAATGAAAGATGACTGAAGCACATCATAAAAACCCAGATCTCGAGCCTTACATCAACATGGCCAATCAACCTAATCCGCGCATCTCTGGAGTTTGGGGGGAAACCGGAGCACCCGGAGGAAACCCACGCGGACACGGGGAGAACATGCAAACTCCACACAGACAGTGACCCAAGGCCGGAATTGAACCTGGGTCCTTGGCGCTGTGAGGCAGCACTGCTAACCACTGTACCACCGTGCCACCTGTGCTGTTGAAACATCAATAAAAGTTATCATTTGGGGACTAAAGAAGTAAAGGGGGCAGGATGTTATGTATTTAAAGTGATTGCATCTCTAGTGGCATAACATCACGCGACCTGTAATGATGTAAGCAGAGGGATTTGTGGGCTTTTGAGTCTCTTCCATCTTGGACCAGGAACAAGCAACATCTCCTAAATAAACCTGCAACGTCTTTGACTTAAACCCTCAAGTGTGTCACCTCATTTCTTTTCTCTTTGCTGTAATTCCCGGTCAATATGTAACAGTTATGCAATGGCTTGTGTGGAGATGAGGGAAGCACGGAGGCACGGATGCAAAAGGATAAGAGGCCGAAGGTTGGTTGTTCAGATGGGAATGTGAGGTGCCTGGAGAGAGGGAGGAGTGAGTGGAGCTGCAAGGTGTGGTGTCCTGAGGACTGCTGCAGAGCACAATGTTGAGGATGTCAGAGTGTGAGGTTTGACAATGAGCATGATATCAATCACTATTCCCGTCCTCCTGAGGCCCTGGATCCTCTCCAGGTTGGATGGACCACGCATCTGCTGCTGACTTTCTCAGCCACTTCCATCCACAGCTGTTCAGTTAGAGAGTTTGTCCTCTTCCTCCTGTCCTCGTGAGAGTTCACCTCACTGCAGCCCCTCACATCTCACGGCTGGTAAGAGTGAGGGATCTGGGGAGCACCTTCCACAGGTTCTCCTCTCCATTCCTGTAGTTACTGCAGCCCTCCAGGCGGGTGCGCAATTCATAGAATCATAGAAACCCTACAGTGCAGAAGGAGGCCATTCGGCCCATCGAGTCTGCACTGACCACAATCCCACCCAGGCCCTACCCCCACATATTCACCCGCTAATCCCTCTAACCTATGCATCTCAGGACTCTAAGGGGCAATTTTTTTTTAACCTGGCCAATCAACCTAACCCACACATCTTTGGACTGTGGGAGGAAACCGGAGCACCCGGAGGAAACCCACGCAGACACGAGGAGAATGTGCAAACTCCACACAGACAGTGACCCGAGCCGGGAATCGAACCCGGGACCCTGGAGCTGTGAAGCAGCAGTGCTAACCACTGTGCTACCGTGCCGCCCTTGCCATGTAAAAATCCCTCCTTTGTCAGAATGGAGGCATCATTTCACCCGCCCTCGCTGGTTGGCTGTGGAAGTTGGATACTAATGCCATGAATCTGCGAAGAGCCTTGGCAAAGCCCGCCAATTAGCAAATACAGTTCCCAGCGAGAAAATGGTCTGTCCCGGCAGGGATTAAGCCCAGAAGGTGCACCACAGAAAATACCTGACTAGGTCTACCTTTAAATTTTTTTCTGAAGGACAGTGGTCGGGATTCTCCCACTTCGCCCGCAGCTGGGATTCTCCGACCTTGCCCGCAACTGAGACTCTCCCACCTCTCCCGCAACTGGAATTCTCCGACTTGCCCGCAGCTGGGATTCTCTGAACTTGATCGCAGCTGGAATTCTCCAACCTCTCCCACAACTGGGATTCTCCCACTCGCCCACAGCTGGGATTCTCCGACCTCTCCCGCAACTGGGATTCTCCCACTCACCCACAGCTGGGATTCTCACACTTCACCCGCAGCTGGGATTCTCCAGTCCCGCTGCAGTGAATGGAGATTTGGCTGAGCGCCAAATTCTCCATTCTTGCTGTCAGTGGCGGCAGTGGGTACAACATCGGAGAATCCCGGCCTGTATTTTGACAATGAACCATCTCTCAATATTACAATGCAGCACCAGACCAAAATTTGTTCTTAAGCTATGGAGTGGACTTTGAACTCAAAAACCTCACCACTGTGCCGAGTTGGCATCGACTGTTGAGTTGTCAAGTCAAATATTAGTGAGTTGCCTTACGATTAATTGACTTAAGAAGGAAAGGAAGAGCCAGTTTAAGCTCCCCCAATGGTTCAACAAGTTTATCCAGTGAGATAATTGAACAAAAAAGACCAGGGAAATCTAAGTTTCAATCCTTGCTCTGTGGTTGGTTTGCTGGATGCCATGGTTGACTCCAACATCTAGGAAAATATTGGCTAGGATCCCTATTTTTGTTCAAGAGATGGTGTCCATAAAACCTGTCTGTGTAGCACCTGGATTTTCAGCGCTGTCAGTGACACTTTACCTCCAAAATGGCGGCCACAGCATGTGCACCGACTGCTGGCACTGGCCACATTTTAGTATGGCATTAGCCAAAGCTAATTTGGCACTGGAGCTGCAATTTGGCTCCACCAAATGCCCTCTCTTAAACACAGATGTTTAGTGCAGGAAGGGTCCTGCATAATCAGAGGAATTATAAGCTACAACCAATCAACTGCCCACAAGCGCCATACTGCCTGTATCAGGAGCCACAGTTGTAACTTGGTCCCACATCACGATCCGCAGATTCCGGGGACCTACGGATTTCACGTCTACCGGAAGCTGTGGAAGTCTATCCATGTCAGGTAAGGATGAAATCAATAAACCTTAGCTCCAATAGCCCCATGGTCAAAGTCATTGATTCTCTAAGGGCATACACATTGGCCATCAGGTTCATTTCACTCATGTGCTGAGGGAAGAACTTTCCAGATCCTTTTCTCCAAGTTGGTCTGTGTTTTTATCTTGTTTCTCATCTCTCCCAAGAGATCACAGGGCTCAGAGTGAAGTGGGTGTTGCATGTATTGTAACGCAATAGTCTCTGTATTGTCAGTCCACTGCTTTAACATCCAGTCCTGAGTGAACCTCAGTTTCTTCCAGTTAAACACTGGGAAAAAAAACTAAAGCCCCGTCACAAACTCTGGTCTCTGCATCACTGATTCCCTCCTCCTCCTTCCCAGCGTCCCAGACTGTCTGTGAATATAACTGTAACTAAATTCCTTCAGTACGTCCTGGGACACCCCCACCAGTGGCGGTACAGAGGTATACAGTCCAGATGGAGGGTCCCTGGATCTCCTCAACATTGACTCCGGATTCCATGAAGGTCAAATAAGGGTCAGGAAATCTGCTGTTGATTACCATCTACCGCCCTTTGTTAGCTGGTGAATCATTACTGCTCCATGTTGAACTAAGAAACATTGATTGTTCCGAGTGAGCAGAACTTGGTAGGGAACTTCGCTCTCTCTCACCACGAGTGACTCACTGGCACCACTGCTGCCTGCAGGAGGTGGTGAAATAATCAACAAGGGGAAGCCTACTTAGAGTCACACAGTCATAGAGGTCTACAGCATGGAAACAGGCCCTTCGGCCCAACCTGTCCATGCCACCCAGTTTTTACCACTAAACTTGTCCCAATTTCCCCCGTTTGGCCCACCTTACCCATGTAACTATCTAAATGCTTTTTAAAAGACAAAATTGTACCCGCCTCTACTACTACCTCTGGCAGCTTGTTCCAGACACTCACCACCCTCTGAATGAAAAAATGCCCCCTCTGGGCCCTTTTGTATCTCTCCCCTCTCACCTTAAACCTCTGCCCTCTAGTTTTAGACTCCCCTACCTTTGGGAAAAGATACTGACTATCGAGCTGATCTGTGCCCCTCATTATTTTATAGACCTCTATAAGATCACCCCTAAGCCTCCTACGGTCCAGGGAAAAAAGTCCCAGTCTATCCAGCCTCTCCTTAACTTGGTCCTGACCAGTCTACCTATCAAATGCATCTGCCCATTACAGTATTGTTAGGAGTGGCTGATGCACAAACCTGCTTTCACACTGAGAATCCATTCCATTGTGTTGCATAGCACTACCACCGTGCTGGATGGGATTGACTCAGTAAGATCTAGTAGCTCAAAAATGGGCATCCATGAAACACTGTGGCCATTGTTAGGGACCAGATCAGAAGCTCCAAGATATATTATGAAGTTAGACTAGACCCCAACTCTTTTTGATTTTGGCATTAGTGCAAGCATAAGGTGTTTCGCTCCAGGTGTGATTCTATTGACCAACTAGGAAGCCTTTATTAAAACAAACTTTATTCAACACAGTTAAAATATAACAAAAAGAATCAGCAAAACTTTTACCAAGTGAAATATTTACAAAAGTAAGGCCATTCTTAACAGCCAGCTATCTCTATAGTTCCAATGTAAGCAATATCCCCACAGACATAAATCCCTCTTCAGAATAAGTTCGCGCAAAAAAAAAATTGGCTGATGTGGATGCTAGATTTCCAGCCTTTTAACCCCTCTGGACAGATACAGAAAGACACCTGTCTTCCGACACCCACACAACAGCTTCCAGAGAAAATACTTATTTCCTGGCAATTCCCAGACTCCAAATGCAGAGAGAAAATGAGAGGCACTGCTCTCAAACAATTCCAAGCAGCAACTGACTTGATTTCTCTGTCTAAACCCAATCCTGCCCAGTCACGTGACTTTTCCTGTCAATCAACCTAATCAGGCCTTACTCTGAAAAACCCCGGGAGAAACACTAAAATAACAGAATAGCATTAGCCCAGATTAAAACAAACATTCTAGCAATTAGGATCAATTATGCTGCTGCAGTAACAACAAGGGCCATCGGTTACAGACAAAACGGCACCAACAAATGGAACTTACTACTAAAACAAATACTGCACAAGAAATGTGACACAAATACATTTATTAAAGGCACAATATAGTCACACCATCAGCAGCAAAATTAATTGAACTACAATCATAGCTGGTATAACCCTCACTCCACCATTGCCATCATGCTAGATGACTGACCCTGATTCAGTGAGGAGCATAGGAGAGTATTCCAGGGCAGTGCCAGGGACACCCAGTCATTAGATTCCAATCTGGTGAAGCTACAACACAGGGCTACAGGCATGCTAAACAATTGAGGCAACATGCAACAGATAGATCTAAGGGATTCCATAACCAACAGATCAGACCTCTTCAGTCCTGTCACAACTAGTCATGAATGTCAGTGGACAACTAAACACAGGAGGAGGTGATAAAAGCCCAGAATGGCAGGACAGAAGATAAGGCTGAAGCAGCCTCTTCACCGTAAGTGCCAAATGAATGATCCATTCTCAGCCTCCTGCTGAGGTCTCCATAGCATCACAGATGCCAGTCCATTCACCTCATCATTGCCTCATCATGTACCTTTAAATGGTTATGCCCTAAGTCTCCTCACTCCCCTCCCCTCTACAAAACTCTCCACCTCATCACCTCTCATCCTTTAAGATGCTTTTAGTCACCCATCCTACCTACTATCTCTTTCCTCAGTAATTGCACTCCCATGAAATGTCCTGGGATGTTTTAGTACAGTTTTAGTAAGGGCAGCGTGGTGGCACAATGGTTAGCACTGCTGCCTCACAGTGCCAGGGACCCGGGTTCGATTCCCGCTAGCGTCACTATCTGTGCGGAGTTTGCATGTTCTCCCCGTGTCTGCATGGGTTTCCTCCGGGTGCTCCGGTTTCCTCCCACACTCCAAAGATGTGCGGGTCAGGTTGATTGGCCATGATAAATTGTCCCTTAGTGTCAGGGGGACTAGGAGGGTGAATATTTGAGGTTACGGGGATAGGACCCGGGTGGGGTTGTTGTCAGAGCAGGCTCGATGGGCCAAATGGCCTCTTTCTGCACTGTAGATTCTATGGTTCTATGACACTAGGCCCTTTATATGTGCGTGATATTGCAATACAAGTGCATCAGTATAGCACTAAGGCACACAGACCAGGAAGGACAAGTACAATCATTACGCAGAGCTGAATAAGGTCATCGTGGTTGAGGTGAGGAAGGACAAATCACTACTCTGTAAATCATGCTGGAAAGAATATATATGTGGATTATCCATCTAAATGTCTGCAAGGTGGAAAAGACTACCACCACATCATTGCATTTAAATAGTGACCGCTTAGCTAAACAATATGATGAAAATAGCACCTGAGAAATATCAGCCCAACCTTCAGGAGGTGTAAGGAAAAATTTAGAGAGATAAAGAATGTGGTTAAAAACTGGGATGCAGTTTCCACTTGTTTGCTCCAGTATCTCAGTACAACCTGGGCAGAAACAGCCAAGCCAGTGTGAAAAATCAGTTAGTGTTAAACATAAATCAACTACTGCCAAAACCATTTACATTTGTGATTTCAACAATCCTTTAGCCGGTTTATGAATCAGTTTGCCTGGATTAGGCCCCGTCTACAAAATAACAGTCACTGCTGACATCCTCTGCTCCTCCCTCCGATATGGACAACCACTACACCTAATTAAGCCCCCCCCCCCCGCCCCCCATGAGGCTCCCACTGGGGCCTGCCCTTGGCACAGGTTGGCATGGGCATGATGCCAACCTGGCAGTGCCAACCTGTGCCAAGGACAATGCCAGGGGGCTTTGCCAGGCCACTGCCTGGCTATGTCCCTCTCCCCCAGGGGCCATACTCTCCCGGGTAGAGTGTCGAAACCCACTGAATATCCAGTGAGGGGGGATAATAACATACTAATGGATTGATATGAGCTTTCTGTGGTCCCGTGACATGTTTCATGCCATTTCACCGGCGAGGGGCTGGTAAGATTGGAACTCGGAAACCCGCTGGCGCGAATCACGCTCTCCAGACTTTGAGCAGACGCCGTCATTCCTGCAGACGGAGAACGCGGACTCAAAATCGCCGCCACTGTTAAAGACAACAATTCCATTCTAATATACCCAACAACTCATAAGCTGCCTTGTAGAGCAGCACCATCTGGTGGCAGCACTGTGATATTACCCCAATGCAGTCTAGTCGCTCAGCTCTGGTTAAAGTGGCCCAGAGCTTCCAACCTCCACATGGTCATAACCTGAGGTAACACCCCCAAGGCAGGCTACAGGATCCCTTAAAGATCCCAATGCACTGAGTACACAGAAATTGTCCTGAAGTTTGAACTTCCAATGGGTAATTCCTCTGTACCTGGGTCCCTGGGGAACTCTGAGATAAAGTTGGAGACTTCGGATGGTTCCCGCTCACTTAGCAGAATAGTTACTCAGGGAAACCTAGGAAGATTAAAACCAGTTCTAAATCCTGGGTCACAATACTACTGTGCCCCCAACACCTCACTTGGGCTCTGCTACCACTGCCCCCGACCTGACTGTACTACCAACCTCACACTGCCTGATCCCTTTGACAACCCCTCAACCGCCTGACTACCCCCCTGACCCCCAACATCCCACCGATCTACCCTTAGCCCCACTGACTAACCCCAATCAAACTCTCTCCCGATCTCCTAATTGCCCCCAATCCCACAAACACCTCCCAAATACCCCCATGACATCCCTCCCACTGACCAGTCCCATGATTACCCCAAAACCCGACTATCCTCCTCTGACCCTCAACAACCCCCCGCCCCCCAAATTGGCTATCCCCAACACACTGCCTACCTACCCCGCACTAAATCCCCCAAAATGGCTATTCCCTGATCTCCCGACTACCCACTGACCCTCAAATACCCCCCACGGCTACCTGACTATCCCTGACCTCTCGATCCATCCTATTCCCTGCACACCTACCTGCCACTCTACTTACCCTCTCACCCACCAATCACCCTGCCTCTCACCCACTCACTTGCCACCATATCCCCTCACTGGCTTACCTTACACATTTATCGTCTCTCCGTAGCTCCTCAAAGTGATGTTGAACCCTTAAACTCTCGACTTAAGCACTGCTGCCTCACAGCGCCAGGGAACTGGGTTCGATTCCCAGCTTGGGTCACTGGCTGTGTGGAATCTGCATGTTCTCCCTGTGTCTGCGTGGGTTTCCTCCGGGTGTTCCGGTTTCCTCCCACAATCCAAAAGATGTGCTGGTTAGGTGCATTGGCCATGCTAAATTCTCCCTCAATGTACCCGAACAGGCGCTGGAGTGTGGCGACTAGGGGATTTTCACAGTAACTTCTGTGGTGATATAAACAGGACCTAGTTTTAAGGCTGATAAAATTGGATATCCTAAATTAAAGAATTGGGCATATTAAAATCAAACACAGTCAAACCTCAGGCAGGCCAATTATACAAATACACAAACGTGTCTGGGCCTGACCCATCAACCACCCATCAAAGGTCATTATACTCTACTTGATACTTAGCAGGAGGTCATGGCACCTCATTGAAATGCATCGGCCTATTGTTAGAAGCGCAGATCGAGCCAGACTATCTGTCACCAAGAGTTCCTGTAGATACCTTATCTGATAACAAGTTCAACAACATGGAGATGGACACCTGGGGGGCGGACCGTGGTGTCCTGTCAGGCAGACATCAAGAAACCCGCTGGGTATTGGAACCCCCTCCTGGGAACTCATTGGCCGGAAGCCAGAGAAGTTTCTGGAAAGGCAAGCAGGCTGGGGGATAAAGGGACAGACTTCGAGTCACACAGGAGCGAAGATTCGACAGGGGAGACGACCGTGACCATTCGGAAGAATGACCAGAGAAGGAAGGAAGGAAGAAGCGGCCATCGAGACTCACCTTCGTAACGACGGACCAGAGGGACTCAGAGAATCGGACCTGCAGTTCAACCAAACCATCTTTACGGGTAGTATACTTGAATCTGCTGGGGTATCCTCTTGTTTTATGTGGGTAATTTAAGGGTTAATAGTGTTATTATTAATAAACTTGTTGAACCTTTACTTGTGTTTGTCCTTTGTCCATCTTGCAAACAAGTTCACCGGGGTAAAACCTTGGAGTAAGTAAACTGGTTGAAAGTATCTGAGAATTAACAGGTACAACACTTCATTGCAGTGTTAATGTAAGCCTACTTGTGACACTAATAAATAACCTTAAAAAAAATTAAACTATGGCAGCTACGGCTGTAGGAAAGGGGGTGCAGCTTCTGCAATGATGTCGAGGGTATTGCCAAAACCAGATTGGTGACCCCAGTGAGGAGGGTGAGGGTGGTTAGCGGGTCAGATTTGAGAGACGAGGGTGGGTAATGTAAAGGGATAAATGTGACCCTGGTGGAAGGGTAGGGGGTGCCTCCAATGGGCACAGGTCACCCGCAACGCAAAGGGTCCCACCGCAGCTCACACCAGCCCCAGGCAGATAAAGTAGCCAGGGTTCTGGCTTGACACAGGCCTCTCCCTGCAATGAGTTAAATAGCGGTGGAGGTGAGATGAAACCATTGAGGGGCCAAGGACGGGTAAGCTGCCTGACGCCGCCAACAGGCCCGTAAAATCCAGCCCCATGTAATCGCACTACATTGGAAGATAATGGGTTCAATTCCTAATCTGTCCCAATGGTTTATCTTAAAAGAAAGTGAGAGGTGATAAAGGGACACAAAGGGACAGACAGAATGGAAAACATTCAGGAAAAAGGAATGAGTCCATGGGATGAACTTACATAGCAGGATTTTCCATCTGGGGTCAGGACTCTGACATTGGAACCATTCCGGGACCCAAGCCCTCTCCAAGTGGGATGCAGTCACAGCTGCCAGCTTTCCCCAGTGTTGGCCCTAATTGGCTAGAGAGCAGGCTTGTCAGCCAATTGACAGCAAGGGATGTGAGAGGGAGGTTGGCCTTGATGCAGCCCATGGTGTGTCAGCCATCTTGTAAATCAATGGCAGGCAGAAGGGAGAAGGAGGAGGAGGAGGAGGAGGAGAGGCTGAGGCCAGGCCATCCCCAAGGCGATGCCACCTTTAACATTACATTGGAGGCTAGGCACGAAAGGCAAGGGGTCTTGTTCCTGAAGACTGTCAGGAAAAGGCCATCCAGCCAAACTAAAGCTGACGTGACTGGAGGTGACAGAAAATGTGATCATTTGCAGTGTTATCAGGGGGATTCGATTCTGCTGTGGACCTGGCAGCATTGATAGATGCAGCTTCTTATTTAAATGAGCTGCTGGAAATAATGAGAAGTATCAGCATTGCCTTATCTCTCTCTTTTGTACTTGCAAGAGATGAGAGCACACAAAGCCAGAGAGAGGATGCACACAGGATAAACAGTGCCCAGGGTCAGCACTGTGACCACAGTGGAGGAAGAGGCATTGGGCATTGTGAGGGTGGCACCTTGTGAGGAAGCGGGCAATAGCGAGATGGGAATTGCTGGAGGATTAGCTAAATAGACCGCAGCCTGGATCAGCGTCAATAATGGGCACTTCACCAGTGACAATTTTACCCACTTCATCCAATCCCAGCTGAAGCAGATATGGGCAGCAGCGGCACTCCAAGCTAGGTTCAGTGAGAGTCTGGGGAAGGAGAGAGCATACCCCTTCTAACGGCATGTAGCTGCCATAGTCAGGTACATTTTTAAAAGATCTCAAGTCTTTTAGTGAGTGAGTGAATGAATGGGTGAGTGAATGAATGAGTGAGTGAATGGGGTGGGTGAGTGAGTGGTGATTGAGTGAGTGATGAGTGAGTGGATGGGTGGATGGGTGAGTGAATGTGTCGATGAGTGATTTTGATTTTATTTATTGTTATTGGTATTAACATACAGTGAAAAGTATTGTTTCTTGCGTGCTATACAGACAAGGCATACCGTTCATAGAGAAAGAAAGGAGAGAGTGAAGAATGTAGTGTTACAAGCATAGCTAAGTGAGAGACTGAATAGATGGATGACTGAGTGAGTGCGTGAGTGAATGAATGGATGGGTGAGTGGGTGGGTGGGTGAGTGAGTGAGTGAGTGAGTGAGTGAGTGAGTGAGTGAGTGAGTGAGTGAGTGAGTGAGTGAGTGAGTGAGCGAGCGAGCGAGCGAGCGAGTGAGTGAGTGAGTGAGGTGGGTGAGTGGGTGGGTGGGTGTAAATGGATGGGTGAGTGAGTGGTTGGGTGAGTAGTGGGTGAGTGGGTGGGTGAGTGGGTGGGTGGGTAAGTGGATGGGTGAGTGAGTGGGTGGGTGAGTGGGTGGGTGGGTAAGTGGATGGGTGGGTGAGTGGGTGGGTGGGTAAGTGGATGGGTGTGTGAGTGAGTGGGTGAGTGATTGAGTGGATAGGTGAGTGAGTGGGTGGGTGAGTAGTGGGTGGGTGAGTGGGTGGGTGGGTTGGTGACATGATTAGGTTGGTTGTCTGGGTTAGATGGGTAGGTGCATGAGTGCATAGGTAAGTCAGGGTGGGTAGTCACATTGTTGGGGAGTAGTTAGGTCTGGTTGGGGTCAGTTGGAATGTCAGGGCATTGTTAGATAATTGAGGGATAGTTGGTTGGGGATAGTCATGTCTGATCAGGAGAGTAATTGATGTGAGAATATAGTTGGGACTGATTGGGCGATAATGAGGTAATCTGCGGGTAATCGGGTGTGGAGGTATATGTCGGTCTGATTGGGGGCTTAGTCGGGTGGTTGGGGGGGTGTAATCAGGTGCGAAGATTTGGTCAGGGGATTGTCGTGTGCAGGGCAGTAGTTGGGTGCTTGGGGATACTTGGGTCAGATCGGCGGTTGTCAGGTGGTTGGGGGGTAGCTGGATCTGATCAGGGGTTGTCAGTTGTTTGGGGGTAGTTAGGTCTGATCAGGGGTTGTCAGGTGGTTGGGGGGGTAGTTGGGGCTGATCGGGGGTTGTCAGGTGGTTGGGGGGGTAGTTGGGGCTGATCGGGGGTTGTCAGGTGGTTGGGGGGGTAGTTGGGGCTGATCGGGGGTTGTCAGGTGGTTGGGGGGGTAGTTGGGGCTGATCGGGGGTTGTCAGGTGGTTGGGGGGGTAGTTGGGGCTGATCGGGGGTTGTCAGGTGGTTGGGGGGGTAGTTGGGGCTGATCGGGGGTTGTCAGGTGGTTGGGGGGGTAGTTGGGGCTGATCGGGGGTTGTCAGGTGGTTGGGGGGGTAGTTGGGGCTGATCGGGGGTTGTCAGGTGGTTGGGGGGGTAGTTGGGGCTGATCGGGGGTTGTCAAGTGTTTGGGGATAGTTGGGTCTGATCGGAGGTTGCCAGGTGGTTGGGGGTAGTTGGGTCTGATCGGGGGTTGTCAGGTGGTTGGGGGGTAGTTGGGTCTGATCGGGGGTTGTCAGGTGGTGGGGGGATAGTTGGGTCTAATCGGGGGTTATCAGGTGGTTGGGGGGGTAGTTGGGTCTGATCGGGGGTTGTCAGGTGGTGGGGGGATAGTTGGGTCTGATCGGGGGTTGCCAGGTGGTTGGGGGTAGTTGGGTCTGATCGGGGGTTGTCAGGTGGTTGGGGGGTAGTTGGGTCTGATTGGGGGTTATCAGGTGGTGGGGGGATAGTTGGGTCTAATCGGGGGTTATCAGGTGGTGGGGGGCAGTTGGGACTGATTGGGGGTTATCAGGTGGTTGGGGGGTAGTTGGGTCTAATCGGGGGTTGTCAGGTGGTCGGGGGGTAGTTGGGTCTGATTGGGGGTTGTCAGGTGGTTGGGGGGTAGTTGGGTCTGATCGGGTGTTGTCAGGTGGTCGGGGGATAGTTGGGTGAAGAGAATTAGTCGAGTCTGTTCAGGGGTAACTGTGTTCGGGGGAGTAATTGGGTTGAAGGTAGTTGGGTGTTTGGGGGGGGTAATTGGAAATGTTTACGGGGGTGGGGGGTTACTCAGGTGGTCAGGTGGGGTATAATCGGAGAGTCAGTTGTAGAGTTACCCAACTGTTAGACCAGGCTTTTAACTGCCTAATATTTCCTGCTTCAGCGCCAGGGTAAATCCCATGTATCTGGTTCATACCAGCTGAAACCATTAAAGTCGAAAACACTTATCTCACTCCCCGTGGAGTGAAGAAATCTCAGTTGGTCTACCCCATATCCTGAGACTGTGTTCTCGATTCCCCACCCAGGGAAAACGTCCTCCCTGGAACGTGGCTGGACAGACCAGATCATCAGAACCACATTCTATATTCCAGATTCCTAGCATCTGCAGTATTTGGCTTGAAACAGACACATGGGCTTGGCACAGGGAATAACAGTGTTCCTGAGGCTGGGACAGTCTGGGACACAATTCACTGCTCCTATCCCATAGCAGAGCACTGAAAATCATTCTGCCCTTTTCATTATTGCCCATCAACAAAGCTGGTGAAACTCAATCAGTTTTTAAGTGAAATGTGAAGTTACTTTTCCTTTTCTGAATCATTTCTTCAAAGCTGCCTGCAGGATTCTCTTGTACCAAACCGGCAGCTGGAATTCGAAGCATTTCATTGTGCCTTGTGTCCTGCACTTGCCCAGCTGTCAACCTCGCTGAGCGATCCCGTGTAAACATAAGGATGTTCAGTGTCTGCTTATTATCCCATAAATGCCACAAATATTTGAACAACTGACCAACAATTTCCCCAAGTTGTTAATGTGCCGTGTGGAAATTTTTCGCAAAGATGTAAAACCTGAATAATTTCTAGATACTGGAAACACTTATTTGGGTACGTTATCTCACATTGTTTTAAAAGTAATCAAAACTGACTACGCTGTGGTCCATAAACCCCGGTTAAGAAAGCCCACCAATGCCTCTACTTCCTCAGGGGGCTAAGGAAATTCAGCATGTCCGCCAGGACTCTCACCAATTTTTACAGATGCACCATCGAAAGTATCCTTTCTGATTGTATCACAGCTTGGTATAGCGCCTGCTCTGACCAAGACCACAAGAAACTACAAAAGATTGTGAATGAAGCCCAGTCCGTCATGCAAAACAGCTCCCATCCATTGACTGTCTACGTTTCCGGCTGCCTCGGCAAAGCAGCCAGCATAATTAAGGACCCCACGCACCCCGGACATTCTCTCTTCCACCTTCTTCCGTCGGAAAAAGATAAAAGTCTGAGATTACGTACCAACCGACTCAAGGACAGCTTCTTCCCTGCTGCCATCAGACTTTTCATAGAATCATAGAATACCTCCAGTGCAGAAGGAGGCCATTCAGCCTATCAAGCCTGCACTGATAACAATCCCACCCTGACCCTATCCCCACAACCTTACATTTTACCCTACTAATCCCCCTGACATTAAGGAGCAATTTAGCATGGCGAATCAACCTGACCTGCACACCTTTGGACTGTGGGAGGAAACCGGAGCACCCGGAGGAAACTCAGGCAGACACAGGGAGAATGTGCAAACTCCACACAGACAGTCACCCAAGCCCGTAATCGAACCTGGGTCCCTGGTGCTGTGAGGCAGCAGTGCTAACCACTGTGCCACTGCACTGCCCCTACTTTTGAATGGACCTACGTTATATTAAGTTGATCTTTCTCTGCACCCTAGCTATGACTGTAACACTATATTCTGCACCCTCTCCTTTCCTTCTCCCCTATGTACTCTATGAACATTATGTTTTGTCTGTATGGTTGTGGTAAACCACTGTTAGCTTATTACCTGTGTGTGTGAGACATGCCTGGACATGCCCCTGCCGGCCCTGCCTGGGACTCCTCCCCCCCGGTCCAGGTATAAAGGTGACTGCTCCCCACCCCCTGCCTCAGTCTCTGGACCAGTTCATCGGCATGGGTGTGCTCCAAGTCTTTTGCTAATAAAAGCCTATTTGTTCTTGCATACAAACTAGTCTTTGCTTGATTGATAGTGCATCAATAGTGAACAAGAAATAACACTTTCAAAGTCCAAAGATGTGCGGGTTAGGTTGATTGGCCAGGTTAAAAATTGCCCCTTAGAGTCCTGGGATGCGTAGGTTAGAGGGATTAGCGGGTAAATGTGTGGGGGTAGGGCCTGGGTGGGATTGTAGTCGGTGCAGACTCGATGGGCCGAATGGCCTCCTTCTGCACTGTAGGGTTTCTATGATTTCTATGACTTTCCACTATATACCATTACATGTGACAATAATAAATCAAATCAAATCTGCCCTTCAATTCTCAGGAGCAAACAACAAATTGCCAATGGTGACGGTAATGATTTTGCTTTTTGTTTTTAAATTAACATGCCTGAACCTGGAGAAGAAGAACTCCAGGAATAAAATGGAGGTGTGTGAGCATATCGGTTAATTGAAGGCACAATCCTTTAGTGACAACGGTTGAAGACAATGTGAGTAATTGTTGTAACTTTATCTTGTCTAAAGTCGGACTGGCACAGACAATACAGTGGCTGTAATATTCACAAAGCTCTGGGGGATAATTTTCCCCAGTATCCACTATTGACAGAGAACCCTGCAAACTGGCAACACAACATCCAGAGATCTTATATCCACTGACATTAATTGTATTTGGAAACTTGCCCGTTTATATTTCAGTTGGGGCTTAGCTTGCCCAGAGCACAGAAAGGTCCGTCAGCTGCTTGCTGGAGAATTGTGGAATGTTCTAATTCCCCTCAATTTCTGCTTCACTTTCTCAGCAACTATTCATCTCTTGTTAAATGTCCCTCACGAGCTTTCTGCACTCTTCGGAAATTGGGATAGGTAATAACTGGCAGCTAATCTGACACAACACAGCAGCTGAAAGTTAAAATGCTCCCCATTCTCTCATCCACAGTTTTCCAGCATTTTCAGTGTTTCTCTGTACTTGATGGCCAGAATTCTCCAGCCGTTCATGCCGGCGGGATTCTCCAGTCCCGCTGCAGTGTACAGAGATTTGGCTGAGCGCCAAATTCTCCGACCTCGCTGGCAGTGGCGACGGGGCGTGAACGGCCAGGGAATTCATGCCAATGTCTTTCTCATTGCTCCCTCTCGATAGTATTATTCCTCTTATCTCCTCTGAAGGGGACTCTATTTTTTTATGAGTGATCGAATTAGGGTGGACGAAGATTAACACTGGCTTCCATTTAGTCTCTTGTTTCTCCTGCTTGGTCAACACAGCTCAGTGATTGAGTTCAACATGGAGCTGATGTTTATAATGTGCGGCAGGTTAAACGGAGTTCAGCTTTCACGGTCAATGACATTTCTTGTCAAAACTGGAAAAATTTGGAGATGGAACAAATTTTGAGCAAGAGGCAGCGAAATGGGGAGTAGGGAAAGAACAAAAGGCAAGTGGGGGGGAGGTGATCTTACCAAAAACGTTCTAAGTGCTGAACGGGCGTGAAAACAGGAGAAAATCGCACTGTTTTTTCTTACCTCACTCTGTGATAAAAATGAAGCTAAATCTGTTTCCCGACAGCAGGGGAGGGGCGGGCCTAAGCTCACCGAAAGCCAGCAGGTAACAAAAGAAGGCAAAATTGCTTATGCTCTAATCTCTGTGTTTTGTCAACACAGAGATCTTTCATTCACTGCCTCCCACAGCTACTGTTGGCTTCTGAAACCGGTTGCCCCCCTCCCCCAATTCCCAGCTACCACAGGCCTCTGTGGCCAATCCCCCCCTCCCAGACCGATGGGCACCCCCCGGGCACCCCCCCACCCCCTTACTGGCCAATCCCTCCCCCACGCATGCAGAGACCGGGCAATCGTGAGTTGCAGAGCGCACTACGTCCCCGTCCCCCCGCCCCCCCAATCGCTGTTGCAGAGTGTGCAACATCCCCCACACGATTGGACTGCCCCTTTCAGGCCCCACCCATCAACTGTCCCCACCCCCTCAGCCTCCACCCCTTTGGCACAGCCTGATGGGCACTGCCAGTGTGCCAGGCTGGCAGTACCAGGGTGTCCCCACTCTGCCTCTGACTTCCTCGGGGAGCCTCAATGGCCTTCCGTCCTACCAGCGAGGCCAGCACATCTGGTCCCTGTTGATGGGGACCATATGACATTCTTACCGGTGAGGCCACTATGGCAAGTGAGGCCAGACGATAGTGTCCCGGGCTCACTTGTAATATTTAAATTTTCATCAGATATCCGGTGCTGGTAAGATCACGAAAGGCAAGAAAGTAGGCACGAACCTGATTCCTCGGCTCTCCTGCAATCTTACCGGCTCACCCCGCCCATCGGTCGGCAGGGCGAAGTGGTACAATCGCGGCCAAGAACTTTGAAAAGGTGGAAGGCAAGAGAAATTAAATGACAAGGAAATGATGGAGCATGGAAATAGGAGGTGGTAATAGAACAAATAAAGAAATAAAATATTGGGGTGGAATTCTCCCAAACGGTCCGCAGCAGGTTTTGCAGCGGACGGCCACGGCAGAATCTGACAGGAGGCTAAAACTCAGAAACCCGTCAGCACAAAATACTGTCTCAATTCTCCCAATAGTGGGGTCATTCTTCCTGCTGACTGGTATTGCAAACATCATTCATAGAATCCCTACAGTACAGAAGGAGGCCATTTGGCCCATCGAGTCTGTAATGACCACATCCCACCCAGGCCCTATTCCCATAACCCCACGTATTTACCCTGCTATCCCCCTTACACTGGGGTCAATTTAACATGGCCAATCAACCTAATCCACACCTTTGGACTGTGGGAGGAAACCGGAGCACCCGGAGGAAACCGACACGGACACGGAGAGAAAGTGCAAATTCCACACAGAGAGTGATCCGAGGCCGGAGTTAAACCTGGCTCCCTGGTGCTGTGAGGCAGCAGTGCTAACCATGGTTCCACCATGCCGCCCACAATCGCATTAATTTGCATCTCATGAATGTTCGTTAAAACAATTGGCCTCTGGAATTCTGTCTGGCCTTCCAAACTTGCGTCACACCAGTGCAAAGTCACATCAGTGTCAAACCCGATTGATAAAGAGTAGCGTGCTTAAGATGGTCCCCAGTTCACCACAGACTTTGAGGTGAGTGCAACATGCAAAGCCTATCTGCCATTGCGCTGCGCTTCTCCTGATGTGCTGTTCACCACTCTGCCAGGCAGACCGGTTCCTGCCCTCCATCTCCATGCCAAGCTGGTCTTCATGGACAGCACCGTCCTGTTGGACTCATGGACTGTTCTGTATCATGGAGTCAGATCAGTACTGTGTCTGGGGTTGGGGAGTACAGGGGTCTTCTTGTCCCTGGTGCCACACACCAGTGTCTATCTGGACAGCACTGTGCTGACGGATTCATGCAGTCATCACAACAAAGTTCCCCGGGGTGGTTTGCGAGTGAGGGTGGAGTGGGCAGATGAAGACAAGTGGTGGGAGGGGAGGCAATCTGGAAGAAGGATTCGGCAAGTAGAGGGGTGGGGAAGGGCAAACACTAGAGGGTAAGGTGGATGGAGAGCCTTGCAAGGAGGGAGTGTGTTAAGAGCTCACAATGTCAGGCAGAGGGACAAGGAGGTGGATGAAGAAGATGAACAATGGAAGGCAGAGGGAAGATCGAGGGGAGGAAACTGGACCCTAAAGAGACTGCGTGACACGCAGACAAACAAGGGGTCTAAGGAAAACACCTGTATTACTCGAAAGGGATGCATGCAGACTGCAGGTTATGGGGTAGCTATGTTTTAGTGTGGCACATAAGGTTTGGCTTGCACAAACACTAAACAGGTCGGGGCGGCAGTTCTTTGTGAAGATCACTGTTGTCCATAGTCATCTTTCAAAATGGGAACTATCTCGAGGCTCCTGTTTAAGTTCAGGGGTTGGCAGGCAGGAGTCAGAGAGTGCAGACTTTCCTGCTGCGAAATGGAAAGCAGTCCCTGGGCTAGGTGGGTTTCAGTCTGAAGTCAGAGATAGGAGACAGTGGGCATGCAGCAGGAGGAATCATTGGGAGATTGGTGTACCCCAGCCGCAGGGTGGGGTAAGGCCTGTGTGCTTCAAAACACAATTTTGGTTCCCTATTCCGCCAACTTTTAACTTATTTACATCATCATAAGCAATCATCCATTTAAAACACAGATGAAGCAAAATAGTTTCACTCAGAGGGTCGTGAGTGTTTGGAACTCTCTTCCTGAAAAGTCTTTGAATATTTTTAAGGCAGAGTTCGAGAGATTCTTTGTAAACTAGGGGGTGATAGGATAGCAGGTGTAGGCAAGATGCAAATTTAAGGTTACTATCAGATCAGTTATGATCTTATTAAATGGCGAGTATGGAGAGATTTTCTTCTGAGGTGAAGTTCTGTAGGTTGGGCCTGTACTCATTGGAGTTTAGAAGAATGGGACGTGATCTCATTGAGATATATCGGATTCTCAGGGGGCTTGACAGGATAGATGCCCGGTTGTTTCCCCTTGTGGGACAGTCTAGGACCAGGGGGCATAATCTCAGGGTAAAAGATCGCCCATTTAAGATTTTGATTTGATTTGATTTATTATTGTCACATGTATTAGTGTACAGTGAAAAGTATTGTTTCTTGCGCGCTATACAGACAAAGCATACCGTTCATAGAGAAGGAAAGGAGAGAGTGCAGAATGTAGTGTGGAATATCTTCTCTCAGGATCGTGAATCTGTGGAATCCTTTACCACATGGGGCTGTGAAGGCTGGGCCATTCGGTATGTTTAAGGCAGAGATGGACAGATTTTTAATCAGTAAGGGAATCAAGGATTATGGGGATAAGGCGGAAAAGTGAGTTCAAGGATTATCATTTCAGATCAGTCATGATCTCATTGAATGGCAGGCAAAACAAACAGGAGGCATGGGATTGAGGGTGATTTAGCGGTTTGGATCAGGAATTGGCTAGCTGTAAGAAGACAGAGGGTGGTGGTTGATGGGAAATGTTCATCCTGGAGTTCAGTTACTAGTGGTGTACCGCAAGGATCTGTTTTGGGGCCACTGCTGTTTGTCATTTTTATAAATGACCTGGATGAGGGCGTAGAAGGATGGGTTAGTAAATTTGCGGATAACACTAAAATCGGTGGAGTTGTGGACAGTGCGGAAGGTTGGTGCAGGTTACAGAGGGACATAGATAAGCTGCAGTGCTGGGCTGAGAGGTGGCAAATGGAGTTCAATGCGCAAAAGTGTGAGGTGATTCACTTTGGAAGGAGTAACAGGATTACAGAGTACTGGGCTAATGGTAAGATACTCGGTAGTGTGGATGAACAAAGAGATCTCGGTGTCTATGTGCATAGATCCCTGAAAGTTGGCACCCAGGTTGATAGGGTTGTTAAGAAGGCGTACGGAGTGTTAGCTTTTATTGGTAGAGGGATTGAATGTTGGAGCCAGGAAGTCATGTTGCAGCTGTACAAAACTCTGATGCGGCCGCACTTGGAGTATTGCTTACAGTTCTGGTCGCCACATTATAGGAAGGATGTGGAAGCATTGGAAAGGGTGCAGGGGAGATTTACTAGGATGTTGCCTGGTATGGTGGGTAAATCGTATGAGGAAAGGCTGAGGGGCTTGAGGTTGTTTTCGTTAGAGAGAAGAAGGTTAAGAGGTGACTTAATAGAGGCATACAAGATGATCAGAGGATTAGATAGGGTGGATAGTGAGAGCCTTTTTCCTCGGATGGTGATAGCTAGCACGAGGGGACATAGCTTTAAATTGAGGGGTGATAGATATAGGACAGATGTCAGAGGTGGGTTCTTCACTCAGAGAGTAGTAAGGGCGTGGAATACCCTGCCTGCAGCAGTAGTGGACTCACCAACATTAAGGGCATTCAAATGGTTATTGGATAAACATATGGATGGTATTGGAATAGTGTAGGTTAGAGGGCTTTAGATTGGTTCCACTGGTCGGCGCAACATCGAGGGCCGAAGAGCCTGTACTGCGCTGTAATGTTCCATGTTCTATGACTTGATGGGCCGAATGACCTCCTTCTGCTCCTCCGTCATATGGTCTTATGGCAGCCCAGGCTCGAGGGGTTGAATAGCCTACTCCTGCTCCTGCTGTTTGCTGGTGTCCTGCCCTGGATTTGACTTAAACCCTCAGCAATTTCTTGTGACAGAAATCTAAGAGGAAGTGAATACACTAGGGGGCAGGTCATTTCACAACTTAAGAAGTTAATGTAAGAAGGCACTTGGAAATTCTGACGCTGGCTAATGTTTTCTCAAATTTGAAACCATTCCCTCTTGTTTGACGTTCTCAATTCAATTAACAGAATTTACTGCCATCGCCGTGCATTTGACCCCTTCAGAAGTCCCCGGAGTTTCTGCTTTGTCTACACGTTCATTAATTTTTTAAACTTTCGTCGGATCGCCTTTTATCCTTTGTGCGCTAAAGAAATGTTCTTTGTTCCTTGAACCCATTTTCAAAGCAATAACAGTCAAAGTCTGGAGTTCCTCTTTGTTACTCTCCTCTGCTTTTTCTAATGTACCAATGTCCCTACGGAGATATGATAACCAAAAGTGAATGCATTACTCTAAATTCAGTCTTTTCAATGCATTATACCAAGGTAACAGGATGTCAGTGGATTGGAATTTTATGTTCCTGGCAATGTGCCTTAACATTCTGTTTGCCTTACTAATTGCCATTTCATATTGAGATGTAAAAGATAATTACCTCCAAATTCTTTTGTTTAAGAATCCTTCATCCAAGGGTGTTTCTTGATCCACTGAGATGTAACCCTGAGACACTATTCTTAATTTTGGTTTCTACATTGCGAATAAATATCGTCATTTCAACAGAATTTTGTTCTGAGTCATCAGGTTACCTTTCACCATTTTTCGGTAGGTAAGCATCATTTTGCAATGTAACCTTTAGGGCTAAAAATTTGTTTTCCCCATTTCCTCAGCTCAGGGGTCACAATTTACATGCACTGTTTCCACTGGGGGTGGGGGAGCAGTATCCAAATTTGCTGCTCGCACCTTAGTGCCATGTTTGTAGTGTGAATGCCTTCCTCATGTGGTTAGGCTGCAGCCTCAGCACAGATACTTACTGTGCCTCACCACAGCCATGATGTGGAGATGCCGGCGTTGGACTGGGGTAAACACAGGAAGAGTTTTAACAACACCAGGTTAAAGTCCAACAGGTTTATTTGGTAGCAAATGCCATTAGCTTTCGGAGCGCTGCTCCTTCGTCAGATGGAGTGGAACTCTGCTCTCAAACAGGGCATACAGAGACACAGAATCAAGTTACAGAATACTGATTAGAATGTGAATCTCTACAGCCAACCAGGTCTTAAAGATACAGACAATGTGAGTGGAGGGAGCATTAAGCACAGGTTAAAGAGATATGTATTATCTCCAGACAGGACAGCCAGTGAGATTCTGCAAGTTCAGGAGACATGCTGTGGGGGTTACTGATAGTGTGACATAAACCCAACATCCCGGTTGAGGCTGTCCTCATATGTGCGGAACTTGGCTATCAGTTTCTGCTCAGCGACTCTGCGCTGTCGTGTGCCGTGAAGGCCGCTTTGGAGAACGCTTACCCGAAGATCAGAGGCTGAATGCCTGTGACCACTGAAGTGCTCCCCAACAGGAAGAGAACAGTCTTGCCTGGTGATTGTCGAGCGATGTTCATTCATCTGTTGTCGTAGCATCTGCATGGTTTCCCCAATGTACCATGCCTCGGGACATCCTTTCCTGCAGCGTATCAGGTAGACAACGTTGGCCGAGTTGCAAGAGTAGGTACCGTGTACCTGGTAGATGGTGTTCTCACGTGAGATGATGGCATCCGTGTCGATGATCCGGCACGTCTTGCAGAGGTTGCTGTGGCACGGTTGTGTGGTGTCGTGGTCACTGTTCCCATGAAGGCTGGGTAGTTTGCTGCGGACAATGGTCTGTTTGAGGTTGTGCGGTTGTTTAAAGGCAAGAAGTGGGGGTGAGGGGATGGCGTTGGCGAGATGTTCGTCTTCATCAATGACATGTTGAAGGCTCCGGAGGAGATGCCGTAGCTTCTCCGCTCCGGGGAAGTACTGGACGACGAAGGGTACTCTGTCCACAGCACCAGGGTCCCAGGTTCCTCACCATAGCACCAGGGTACCAGGTTCAATTCCAGCTTCGGGTCACTGTCTGTGTGAAGTTTGCACGTTCTCCCCATGTCTGCATGGGTTTCCTCCGGGTGCTCCGGTTTCCCCCCACAGTCCAAAGATGTGCAGGTTGAAATGGCGAAGCTAAATTGCCCCTTAGTGTCTGGGGGATTATTTTAGTATCTCATCAGCCAGTTAGACTGAGTGGCATCACAATAGTTCTTCTTCAGAGATTTCCTTTGCCCTTAAGGATGTCCATGCAGGTGTCATTCTCAGTAAGAAGTCTAACAACACCAGGTTAAAGTCCAACAGGTTTATTTGGTAGCAAAAGCCACTAGCTTTTGGAACAGGCTGTTCCTTCGTCAGGTGGTTGGGAGTTCTGATCACAAACAGGGCACAAAGACACAACCTCAATTTACAAGAATAATGATTGGAATGTGAGTCTTTACAGCTAATCAAGTCTTAAAGATACAGACAATGTGAGTGGAGGGAGCATTAAGCAAAGGTTAAAGAGATGTGTATTGTCTCCAGACAGGACAGCCAGTGAGATTTTGCAAATCCAGGCAAGTTGTGGGGGTTACAGATAGTGTGACATGAACCCAATATCCCAGTTGAGGCCATCCTCATGTGTGCGGAACTTGGCTATCAGTCTCTGCTCAGCGACTCTGCGCTGTCGTGTGTCGTGAAGGCCACCTTGGAGAACGCTTACCCGGAGATCAGAGGCTGAATGCCCGTGATCGCTGAGGTGCTCCCCAACAGGAAGAGAACAGTCTTGCCTGGTGATTGTCGAGCGGTGTTCATTCATCCGTTGTCGCAGCGTCTGCATGGTTTCCCCAATGTGCCATGCCTCGGCACATCCTTTCCTGCAGCGTATCAGGTAGACAACGTTGGCCGAGTTGCAAGACTATGTACCGTGAACCTGGTGGATGTTGTTCGCGCGTGAGATGATGGCATCCATGTCGATGATTCGACACGTCTTGCAGAGGTTGATGTGGCAGGGTTGTGTGGTGCCGTGGTCACTGTTCTCCTGAAGGCTGGGTAGTTTGCTGCGGACAATGGTCTGTTTGAGGTTGTGCAGTTGTTTGAAGGCATGAAGTGGGGGTGTGGGGATGGCCTTGGCGAGATGTTCGTCTTCATCAATGACATGTTGAAGGCTCCGGAGGAGATGTCGTAGCTTCTCCGCTCCAGGGAAGTACTGGACGACGAAGGGTACTCTGTCCACCGTGTCCCGTGTTTGTCTTCTGAGGAGGTCGGTGCATTTTTTTGCTGTGGCGCGTTGGAACTGTCGATTGATGAGTCGAGCGCCATATCCTGTTCTTATGAGGGCATCTTTCAGCATCTGGAGCTGTCTATTGCGATCTTCCTCATCCGAGCAGATCCTGTGTATACGGAGGGCTTGTCCGTAGGGGATGGCTTCTTTAACGGGTTTGGGGTGGAAGCTGGAGAAGTGGAGCCTTCAACATGTCATTGATGAAGACAAACATCTCGCCAAGGCCATCCCCACACTCCCATTTCGTGCCTTCAAACAACCGCACAACCTCAAACAGACCATTGTCCGCAGCAAACTACACAGTCTTCAGGAGAACAGTGACCACACAACCCTGCCACAACAACCTCTGCAAGACGTGCCGGATCATTGACACGGATGCCATCATTTCACGCGAGAACACCATCCACCAGGTACACGGTACATACTCTTGCAACTCGGCCAACATTGTCTACCTGATACGCTGCAGGAAAGGATGACCCGAGGCATGGTACATTGGGGAAACAATGCAGACTCTGCAACAACGGATGAATGAACACCGCTCGACAATCACCAGGCAAGAGTGTTCTCTTCCTGTTGGGGAGCACCTCAGCGATCACGGGCATTCAGCCTCTGATCTTCGGGTAAGCGTTCTCCAAGGTGGCCTTCACGACACACGACAGCACAGAGTCGCTGAGCAGGGACTGATAGCCAAGTTCCGCACACATGAGGACGGCCTCAACCGGGATATTGGTTCATGTCACACTATCTGTAACCCCCCCACAACTTGCCTGGATGTGCAAAATCTCACTAGCTGTCCTGTCTGGAGACAATACACATCTCTTTAACCTGTGCTTAATGCTCCCTCCACTCACATTGTCTGTATCTTTAAGACTTGATTAGCTGTAAAGACTCACTTTCCAATCATTATTCATGTAAATTGAGGTTGTGTCTTTGTGCCCTGTTTGTAATCAGAACTCCCACCCACCTGACGAAGGAACAGCCTGTTCCGAAAGCTAGTGGCTTTTGCTACCAAATAAACCTGTTGGACTTTAACCTGGTGTTGTTAGACTTCTTACTGTGTTTACCCCAGTCCAACGGCGGCATCTCCACATCATGGTGTCATTCTCAACAGGGTGTTGCTGTACAGGTCACACCAGGAATATTGCAACATGCCAACAAAATGGTGCTGGACCTTTGTATTATCACTAAGCAGAAATTTACACCATTACTGTTTCTCTTCCTTCCCTAGCAGTGGTTCTCTTTAAAATAAATATTCAACAAGTTCTGCCTTTTGTCATTGTTATCTTGATGAATCAACATCAACAATTAGAGCCCACTTCCACAAGTTATTTGGTTCAAGCACTTGGGTGAGCTCAATAATTGTTTTACCAGGCACAATGGCCCCGATATTTACATGGAGCTGAGATCAGGGAAACTCAGAATGCCGAGAAGGTGAAACATCAAAGAGCAGACATCGACTTTGACATGTCTGTCTGACATGAGGAGCTCTTTGACATAATCCACATTGCCCAAAGGATATTTCTCAGTATGAAGACTTCATTATCTCATCTGAAGTAGAAGAGAAAGAAGAGGAAAGGACATGGGAGTGTGGGGCTCACATTGTGGGAATTGCCTCAGGCACAAGCTCTGGCACTGAACGTATACTTGACTCAGCACAGAATTCCTTTGATGAATGCAATGTAAGGATTGTATCCCAGTTGGAGGTCCAACCACGGCACATCAGGGAAAAAAACAAGGATGCTGTTAATGATATCATGATGATTTGTGATACTTAATTTTAGCATCCAGTATGTGGACTGTTGTAAAACCAATTTGGAAAAACTTACACCAAGCAGTGTTTGATGTTTCAACGGCTGATAGGTTCCATTGATTTCCATTTCACAAAGGGATTTCTGCTTAGGCTGCTTTGCTGTCTTTCAAACTCATAAGTGGGCCTGAGTTAGAGGGAGAGGTTGGCCAGGCTAGGGCTTTAATCCTTGGAATGTAGGAGAATGAGGGGTAACCCTTTTGAGGTGTTGAAAATCATGAGGGGCATAGATAGGATGAACACACATAGTCCTTTTCCCAGGGAAGGAGAATTGAGAATTAGAGGGCATAGGTTTAAGGTGAGGGGGGAAAGATTTAAGAGGGACCTGAGGGCAACTTTTTCACGTAGAGGGTGGTGCGTATATAGAGTGAGCTGCTAGAGTAAGTGGTTGAGGCAGATTCAATAGCAACATTTAAAGCATTTGGATAAGTACATGGATAGGAAAGGATTAGAGGAATATGGGCCAAACACAGGCAATTGGGACTAGCTGGGAGGACACCATGGTCGGCATGGACCTGTTAGGTCTAAGGGCCTGTTTCCGTGCTGTATTGCTCTATGACTCTAAATATCCCCTTTGTGATTCCCTTTGTAAGTTCTTTGAAGGCCTTTCCCTACAAACAAAATTAATTACATTTTTAAAATAATTTGTTGGCTGTGAAATAGAAGTATAGAAACACTGAAAGAAGCTCTTTTTCACCTCGAAGAAACATTTTTTGTTTGTTGGTTTAGGTATTAGTGTCATAAGTAGGCTTACATTAACACTGCAATGAAGTTACTGTGAAAATCCCCAAGTCGCCACACTCCAGTGTCTGTTCGGGTACACTGAGGGAGAATTGAGCATGGCCAATGCACCTAACCAGCACGTCTTTTGGAGTGTGGGACGAAACCGGAGCACCCAGAGGAAACCCACGCAGACATGGGGAGAACATGCAGACTCCGCACAGACAGTGACCCAGCCGGGAATCGAAGCCAGGTCCCTGGTACTGTGAGGTGGCAGTGCTAACCACTGTGCTGCAGAATCCATGGGAGAAATTTTCCCCGAGACGTCTGTGGTGTTTTATGGTGGGTGGGAATGGAGAATCCAGCAGCAAGTGAAACGCCAGAAACCCACAAGTTTGCGATTCTCCGGATGGGGAGTTAACAGCGGATCGGTTTACTCGCTGGCTGGTGGTGGGAACACAATTTGCATTAATTTAAATCACATTTAATTATGTATTAATGATCTGGAATTTGGTGTGCAAATTTCAAATTTTGTGGATGATACAAAACTGGGAATCATTGTAAACTGTGAAGAGGACAGTGTAGAACTTCAAAAAGACATAGGCAACTTAGTGGAGTGGGAATATAGGTGGCAGATGAAGCCCAATGCAGAGAAAATGACTTGGATGCAAGGATAGTAGGAACCAAAGCCAAATTTGGAAATGGCACTAAAATAGGTGGGGTAGTAAGTTGTGATAATGAAATAAGAAATTCACAAATGGATACGGATCGGTTAAGTGAATGAGTCAAAATTTGGCAGATTGACAAAGTAGATGTGGAGAGGATGTTTCCTCTTGTAAGGTAATCTAGAACAAGAGGTCATAGTTCTGGGATAAGGGGGAGCAGATTTAAAACAGAGATGAGGAAAAATGACTTCTCTCAAAGGATGGTGAGTCTGTGGAATCCACTACCCCAGAGTGTGGTTGATGCCAAGACTTTGAGTAAATTTAAGGAAGCGGTGGACAGATTTGTAATCAGTAAGGCTTTGAAGGGCAATGGTGAACGGGCAGGAAAGTGGAGTTGAGGCGGAGATGAGATCAGCCATGACTGTATTAAATGGCAGAGCAGGCATGAGGGGCTGAATTGCCTACTCCAGCTCCTAATTCTTATTCTTATGATTTTCATGCTTCATTCATAACAGTCTCTCGTACTTTTGCTGTTATTGGCCTCAGATTAACTGGTGCATAATTCACATAATTCAAACATGTGTATTGAGACCGCTTCTGCCAGTTTGAGGCACTATGGGCAGAGCTTTATGGCCCTGTCATGGTGGTGGGGGGCGGGGGGGGTGCTGTAAAACGCAGCGAGCCACCCGAAAGTTAATTGACTGCAGCAGAACCGGAAAATCCTGTCCTATGCACTTTCATAGGTGCAAAGTGCCTCTCCCAGTAATTTGATTTTGAACAGTTTTGCAATGTGAGTGACAGCAACCAGATTGATTTAGCCTTTAAATTAACTTTAGGTAGCTGTAAAAGGTGGTGCAAGGAACCACTTGACCACATCTTACATATGGTTTAACACTACATTGGAGTCACAGTCCATGTGGTAAACCAAAACAGTGTGAGGCTACGCATGTTTTTTAAGCAAGCCTAAAGATGTTAAATATTGAGTCACGTTTGTCCGATACAATTCAGCATAGGGTGTGGGGTTTGCAGTAGTTTGAACCAATGCTAACCCAATGCAATGGTAAACCTACTGTTGGAGCCTGCTAAACTCCATTACCGCACCGGTAATGCTGAGATATGAACTACTCATCTAAAGCCTGTCACTGAAAGATAATCAGACATTGAGATTTTGGAATCCTTCTGGCATTCTGTTTCAATCGCCTTCATAAAAAGATTCCAGTGCGGTTATTCATTAAACCTAAGCAACTAGCAACTTGGAGTTACTGAAAATACCACATATTGTGACTATGACTTAATATCACATGTTCCCTATACATTCTTCCTGCTTTGTTTGGCAGTTCTGATTATTTTCTTCAAATCTCAATAAAACTCACAGTTTTTTAAAATCAAATCCACATGCCGATAGGAATAACAGGAGGGACAGTTGGGAGGACGAAGCTTTGAGTAGACTGCCTTGTGGTTTGTGACTCACTGGTGCACTGGTTGGATTGCTGAATCAAAACTCCTTCCCCGATCTTCAGTATGAAATGACATTTCTTTTCTTTGCCTCCTCCAAGACAGGTTCTTTTAGGCACCTCGCAAATTGAGCGACTCTACCGAAATCTTTTGCTCTCTGGCTAAGATGGGGTGGCACGGTGGTTAGCACAGCTGCCTCATAGCGCCAGGGACCCAAGTTCAATTCCTGGCTTGGGGTCATTGTCTGTCGGGAGTTTGTATGATTCCCCTGTGTCTGTGTGGGTTTCCTCCCACAGTCCAAAGATAAAGAGAACAGAGAACAAAGAAAATTACAGCGCAGGAACAGGCCCTTCGGCCCTCCAAGCCTGCACTGACCATGCTGCCCGACTTAACTAAAACCCCAAAGGGTTAGGTGGATTGGCCATGCTAAATTGACCCTTAGTGTCAGGGGGACTAGTTAGGATAAATGCATGGGGTTATGGGAATAGGGCCTGGGTGAGATTGTGGTTGGTGTAGACTCAATGGGCCGAATGGCCTCCTTCTGCACTGTAGGATTCTATGCAAGGAAAAGCTTGTAGGGTGATCTCTCTCTCATTTTGTCACAACTTCCCCAGTTTCAATATTGTGGGGCTCCCTTTTAGTCTTTCCTGCTTCCTAAGATCTGCATGCTTTCAAACTTTTTTAACGCAGCACTAGTTATCAACTGTTATAGCACAAATTAAAGTTAGGAAGAATTGTACTATAGAGAGGTGGAACTTCCTGATGTTGCACATCTCTGGCAAATCTGAATACAGTTGATGACTTACTTGTGAATGCTCTGTTCAGGTTTTGCTGTCCAATGATGTTAGTGGGCAGAAAATCACAAGCAACATAATGTCCATTTTCCTATAAGCAAAAGGCTTACGAAATGTTCCACTCAAAACATCCAGAAAATCCAAGGTCCAGATCGGATAAATCCTAAGGTCCTGAAGGAATAATAATGCCCTGGGTGATATTTTTTTAAGAAATCCATATATACTGTAGAAGTAGTTGGAGACTGGAGAACAACAAATGTTAAGCGAGACACAAACCTGTAACTAAAGCCAGTTAACCGACCATCTATAGTGAAAACAAAACCATCCTTTCAGACGGTAATGAAGCTAATGATTTGATTTGATCTGATTTGATTTATTATTGTCACATGTATTAGCATACAATGAAAAGTGTTGTTTCTTGCGCGCTATACAGACAAAGCATGCCATTCATAGAGAAGGAAACGAGAGAGTGCAGAATATATTGTCACAGTTATAGCTAGGGTGCAGAGAGAGATCAACTTAATACAAGATAGGTCCATTCAAAAGTCTGATGGCGGCAGGGAAGAAGCTGTTCTTGAATCGGTTGGCACGTGACCTCAGACTTTTGTATCTTTTTCCCGAAGGAAGAAGGTGGAAGACAGTATGTCCAGGGTGCGTAGGGTCCTTAATAATGCTGGCTGCTTTGCCGAGGCAGTAGAGAATGTAGACAGAGCCAATGGATGGGAGGCTGGTTTGCGTGATGGATTGGGCTACACTCATGGCCTTTTGGAGTTCCTTGCAATCTTGAGCAGAGCAGGAGCCATACCAAACTGTGATACAACCAGAAAGAATGCTTTCTAATGGACAAGAATCATGTAGTGGAGGTAATTTACTTGAATGTTGAAAAGATATTTGACAAAGCACTGCAAGTGAACTGGTACGGCCTGTTGGAAGACCCATTCACGAGTTGTGTGCCTGGTGTGCAGTGCAGGCTTTGGGCCTGCTTCATCCAGGTTTATTCAGCACACCCCTTCCCCACTAACCACCTCCTCACCCCCCTCTCCGCCCAAAACCTGGCCAGCAACTAGAATTTTAAGTTATCTGAGGAGCCTGCAGTAAACACAGGCCTCATATTAATATTTTAATGAAGTAAAGGGGGTAAATCCAGCTACATGCCTCAAAGTTTCTTTTACCCAACTTGCAAGGCATCTCAGCAAATGAGTGTCCCGAGATACCCAGTACAAAGGCTTTTACCCACACACCTATTGACCATTATCAGGTTAAAAATAGGCAAGCAAATGCTTTATTATCAATGGAATAAAGGAACCTTAAAGAATCCTTACAGTGCAGAATGAGGCCTTTCAGCCTATCAAGTCCGCACTGACTCTGCAACAGAGCATTCCACCCAGGCCTACCCTACATGCCCTATCCCATAATCCCACATATTTACCTCGCTAATGCCCCTAACATACACATCTTGGGACATGAAGGGGCAATTTAGCATGACTAATTCACCTAACCCAAGCATCTTTGGACTGTGGGAGGAAACTGGAGCACCTAGAGGAAACTCACGCAGACACAGGGAGGACGTGCAAACTCCACACAGATACAGTAAGAAGTCTCACAATGCCAGGTTAAAGTCCAACAGGTTTATTTGGAATCATGAGCTTTCGGAGCGCAGCTCCATCGTCAGGTGATGAAGTGGTCACTCACCTGATGAAGGAGCAGTGCTCCGAAAGCTCGTGATTCCAAATAAACCTGTTGGACTTCAACCTGGGGTTGTGAAACTTCTTATTGTGTCCACCCCAATCTAACGCCGGCATCTCCACATCATGTCCACACAGATAGTCACTCAAGGCTGGAATTGAACCCGGGTCTCTGGCGCTGTGAGGCTGCAGTGCTGACCACTGTGCCACCGCGCCACCCCGAATGTAATCGCATGTTACATTCAGAAACCAGCACCTACAATTTTGGATATGAATTGCAGTTCTCAGATCACAGTGTAAGTAAAATATTCTGAGTTTAGATCTCAAAGGACAAAACTAAATAGAGAAAACTTTTAAAATACCTCATATTTTTCCCTGATCACCTGTCCCTCCTACAGATAATAATGTGGAAAATATGTTTCCTTGCTGCAAAATTACCCAAAATGTTTTCATACACATGTGACGTGACATCAAAACACCATCACATTAACAAGCCCCTGGGGTTTTGGAGGCGCCAGTGTGAATACCCCCACCAAAATCAAAGCAAATGCATGAGTTGTCTGCTCTGAGTTCACCCAATGGAGTCTAAATATCCGGCTAAAAAAATGACCCAGTGTGACTTATTCACATCAGTACAGAAACCAACATGCTGCATCTGTTGATTTTTGCAATGGAACAAAAGGTATTCCTAACCTGCGACTAACTCATTCATTGCAAAGATGTTAACATTGGTCTATCCCACAAAACATTTTCCAATATTCTTGGTTTAGATGTTGGTCTGTTTAATCTGGCTAATTGTCAGTTTGACATCTCAGTTCAATAGATTCAGACAGAAAGATCAGTCAGATGTCTGTGGACACTAATGTAAGTGGCAGCTGTGTATGTGGGTAAATGTTTTAATTCCCTTTTGTTCTGGGAAATAAGGGAGGGTTTCAGTCAAATATATGAGGGGTGGGGAGGATTCTTTGTCTCTCTCTCTTCATATACAGCTGTGTAACCAGAAACTCTTCAGTGTGAGCTTAATATTTGACCACCTTCATTCAGCCTTCTGAAGTTAGAGGGAGACAGAAATAGAGAGAAAGATAGGATTCCATTAATTATCACATGGGACGGCACGGCAGCACAGTGGTTAGCACTGCTGCCTCACAGCGCCAGGAACCCAGGTTCGATTCCCGGCTTAGGTCACTGTCTGTGTGGAGTTTGCACAGTCTCCTCACGTTCGCATGGGTTTCCTCCGGGTGCTCCGATTTCCTCCCACTGTCCGAAAGACATGCTGGTTAGGTGCATTGTCCATGCTAAATTCTCCCTCAGTGTACCCGAACAGGTACTGGAGTGTGGTGACTAGGGGACTTTCACATTAACTTCATTGCAGTGTTAATGTAAGCCTACTTGTGACAATAAAAAATAAACTTTAAAACTTTATAATGTTCTGATAGGTACTTTGTTTATGTGCAATTTGAATTTTAATGCGAGATGTGTGACTGAATGTTGTATATCTGGAGGAGGATTGATAAATATATGGGGTGAAATTGGTTAACAGCTTAGCATAAGACAGATTGATAGTGAATGAGAGGCCCAGTCACATCATTTCTCCTACCCATTGACTCCCAGTTGTCCTCAATCTCACACACTCCAATGTAAAAATCAGGGTAAACAAGTGAAATTTAGCAGAAATAACTGGGGCAAAATTCTGAGCTCACATCAGAGGAACATGCAATTAATTTTTAAACTGATTTACACTGGTGCCCTACAATATATTTTATGTAAACAGATATCCAAGTAGATCCATGTGTGGACCATTAAAAAAAATGCCCAATAAAATAACGGCAAAATCCCAGGAAAATGATGGCCAGAATTTTCCAGCCATTCGCGCCAGCGGGATTCTCTGGTCCCGCTGCAGCGAATGGAGATTTGGCTGAGCACCAAATTGTCCGTCCTTGCTTGCAGCGGTGACAAGGCGAGAACTGCTATAAAATTCCAGCCGACATGTTCCAGCTACATCTAAGATTCTTGGTTTAATTCTACATTCATTTTCAACCAGCATGACTATAGGGAACTTCCATGTATGACTCTTAGCCAGTGCGATGTGGGGGGGGGGGGGGGGGCAGTGTCACTGTGATAAGGCTCCCACCTGGAACACTGGCTTCACATTTCGAAGCCTGCTTGAAAATCGAGTCAGGTGAATCTCAGGCAATTTTTCTATGATTTTTGTCCATGTCTAAATCTTCCTGTTTGTCAGTGTCAATACAGTCCCCCAAACAGTCCTCTTAAGCTCAGCATGATGCACACTCACAGAATTCATCAGGAACAGGAAAGGACCTGACGTGCCTTCTGCTTATAAGAAGACTCCAACCACTGGAGTGATTACCCACTCGCAGTCCCAATTGGTCCCCCAAGCCAGGTGACCCTTGTGTCGTGTTGCCCTTAAAGGGACAATCACCACAGTTTTATATTGTCCTAAATCTCCAGCAATAAATATAGTATAATGGAAAATTTTGGTAAGGAAATAATCACATTAAGTTTTCAGCGTAACATTTCACTCCACCACTTTTTCACTGATTAAATACAGTGGATTTAATTTTCCACTGTGTCTCCTGCCAACATAAGATGGCCACCGACACCCGACAGCAGATATACACTGTTCAGCAAAGATGCAGACATGGCCTGTGGGGCGGGCAGGACAATGTAACAAGGATCAAGCGTCAGGGAAATAATAGTTTAGCATTAGTAGTGGAGTTGTGGTCCAAAAAGAGATAGTAGCCGGTTAGCAATTTGTCCTCGGGTAGTTAGGTCTTTCCATCATAAAGCAGTGATAGTCTTCTCAGTAGAGTTAGAGCAGGGTTAGGAGTGGAGAGCTACAAATTAAAGCAAAATGAATCAGTGGGTAAAGGGAGTGGAGAATCTCAGATGGAATCCCTTACATTGACATAAACCCCCCCTCCTTTTGCCTGGGAAAACTGCTTCCCAAGGTCTGGGCTGTGTGGGAAGGCCCCAGTAAAGGCTGTCATATTAAAGTTACAGCTGAAGAGAAGAGCACAGTTGGAAGCTCAAAGATGGTCCAAGAAATGCACGCTCCCTGGTTTCCTGACCACAGCCCTGCCCCATGCTCCTAAACTCCGCCCCGAGGGAAGCTACAACTGCAACAAACACAGCCTTAATTTTCACTGCTTTCACCTGGCATTAACAGGGTGGTAACAGCCTCAAAACGGTGTCAATAACTTTACCACCTCATTAACTCAAGCCAAGCATCAGGCTCTATTTATAAAGGGGTCAAACATTAAGTGTCCAAAATACACAAATTCTTCAAGCAATAGGCCCCTCTTATTCTGGAAATTGGAATCCCCTGACAGATCCTCTAGGCTCAATCATCTCCATCTTCATCAATGACCTTCCCGCCATCATAAGGTCAGAGGTGGGGATGTTCGCTGATGATTGCACAATGTTCAGCATCGTTCGTGCCTCTTCGAACACTGAAGCAGTCCATGTCCATATGCAGAAAGACCTGTTTGGTGAACATTCAGGCTTGGACTGAAAAATGGTAAGTACTTTTACATCACCCAAGTGCCATGCAATGACCATCTTGAAAAAGAGAGAATCTAACCATCTCCCTTTGACATTCAATGGCATCACCATCTCTGACTCCCTCGCTATCAACATTCTGGGGGATACATTAACCAGAAACTGAACTGGACTAACCATATAAATTCTGCGGCTACAAAAACAGGTCAGAGGATGGGAATACTGAAGCAACTATTGCACTTCCTGACTCCTCATAGTCTGTCTACCAACTATAGGGCACCAGTCAGCAGTGTAATGTAATACTCTCCAATTGCCTGAATGAGTGCAGCTCCAATGACACATAGGAAGCTCAACACAATCCAGACAAAGTAGCCCACCCCATCCAACATGTTAAACTATCATCCCTCTCCTCTATGCAATGTGGCTGCAGTGTGTCCATTGACATAATACAAGATACACAAGATGCACTGCAGCAACTCAAGAGGGCTCCTTCAATGGCACCTTCCAAACCTGTGACCTCTACCACCTACAAGGGAAAAGGCAGCACATGCAACAACATCTGAAAATTCCACTACAAGTCATGCACCATCCTGACATGGAAATATATCGCCATTCATTCACTGTCTTTGGGTCAAAATCCTGGAATTCTGTAGGTGTACCTACACCACATGGACTGCAGCGGTTTAAGACAGCGGCTCACCAATACCTCGTCAAGGATAATTAGGGGTGAGCAACAAGTCAGCGATGTCCACATCCTGTGAAAGAATACAAGAAAGAAGAAATGGAACTCAGATTGTCATTTTTGGTTGGAGTGATTGGATGCTGTGCAGTGCACATTCCAACCTCTGATGATGAAAGTGAAAAGGCTTGCAAAAGGTCTGTGTAGAATTACCGTTGGTGAAATGGCATTGAGAGAGCTTTGATGATAGGAATTAAAAAGATTCTGATGAAGGGTTTCTACTCAAAACAATAACCTTTCTTTTCTATTTTTGTGTAGATTTATGCATTGCCAATTCTTGCTTTTCATTTGAGAATTATTTTAAGATACCCAAAGACAGAGAGAAACATCAGCCTGCAGGTTTATATTGTGCCTATTGATAGACAGTGATACGAGACAGAGGAATTTTCAACCCACTGCCTGTGTGGGAGCTCAGCCGAATGGATGTCTAGCCTGATATAGAACTGGTCTGATTCCAATGGAATGAAAATTGGCCATTTTCTGCAATGAGCCTACAATCCACTCTGCCATCTCACCACCCGGGTGGCAATGTATATTTGGGAGAAAGAAGAGTGGAAACAAAACCTGTTTTCAAACCCTTGAGACATGTATAGAGACTGGTGTAACAATTGGAACAACAGAAATAGTTCGGTTATAATTCAAACTATTGCTTTAGTAATTTTTCCATTGTTAACGATTCTGCATGGATTACATAGTTGAAATGTTTCAATATGCAATTATACTTGGACGTGCCAACCATCAGCGATGTAGTTGGTAAATTAAGTGAGACTGAATTACCTTTCAATAACAGATAGACAAGAAGGCGAATCATTACTAAACATGTATTGCAATGGGCTTTCATGCTTGTTGCAGTCACTAATGTTTCTTTCCAATGACTGATCACAATATTGTGTCCAAATATAATCATAATGCCAACTTCACTATATATTATGCTGGAATAGAGGAATGTGGGTAGACTAAATCGCCAAGTATCGTAATCAATCCAGTTAGTTTGTACATTATAGAACACACTGGGATGTTCAGTATAGCCATTAGCTGACTAACTGTAACTATTCTACTTGAAATATGATTTTTGTTTCACAAATGCTAGCTATTAGCAGACACCACTGGTACCTCGACTGATTACGTGGGCTCTTTGAGATAGCAGAGCTACTAATCGAAATATATTACTGCCATTATTGTGTGGCTTTTTAGTGTTGGTAGCAGAATTCCATTAGGTATATTTGCTCCTAATGTAATGTCATCAAGATTTTCCATTCCTTAATGATTCTTTATTTGCATACATTTTACCTGTGGGATACATTGAAATGGTAAAGTTAACCGAAACAAAATGTCTGTGTCAGATTGATAAAATTAATTAGCAAAAGGTGAGAGTGACTGACTTTGCCATCAAGGCAACATTTGACCTAATGACTGTGCTATAAGGAGTCCTAGCAAAATTAGAGTCAGTGGGAATCAGGGGAAAACTCCATAGGCAGGAGTCGTACCTAGCACAAAGAAAGATGGTTGTGGTTGTTGGAGGTTAAGCATCTCAGTTCCAGGACATCACTGCAGGAGTCCCTCAGGGGAGTGTTTAGGTCCAACCATCTTCAGCTGTTTCATCAATGATCTTCCTTCCATCATAAGGTCAGAAATAGGAATGTTCATCGATGACTGCACAATGTTCAGTATCATTAGTGACTCCTCAGACACTGAAGCAGTGCATGTCCAAATGCTGCAAGACCTGGATAAATCCAGGCATGGGCTGTCAAGTGGCAAGTAATATTCATGCCACACAAGTGCAGACAATGCCCATCTCCAATAAGAGAGAATCTAACCATCACCCCTTGACATTCAATGGCATCACAATCATTAAATCCCCCACTATCAACATTCTGGGGTTACCATGGACCAGAAACTGTACTAGACTAACCATATAAATACTGTGGCTACAAGAGCAGGTCAGAGACTAGGAATTCTGTGGCAAGTAACTCACCTCCTGACTCACCAAAGCCTGTCAGGAGTGTGATGGAATACTCTCCACTTGCCTGGATGAGTGCAGTTCCAACAACACTTAAGAAGCAATGACACTATGCAGGACAAAGCTTGATTGAAACCCCATCCACAAACATTCAATCCCTTTACCACCGACATACAGCAATGTGTACCATCGACAAGATGCACTGCAGCAACTCACCAAGGCTTGACAGCAGTCTCCAAAGCCACAATCATTACTATGCAGGATCAGAATCCCCTCCAACTGGACTTTTATTAAATATAGAACCCCAGAAACTTCATGGACATAAATACTGCAAACAAGCCAAACCTCAACAGTAACTGTAAGGGGTTAATCTTTAAAACATATTGATACCGAAACCAAGACACCGGGACATTATCATCTCAAAGACAAAACAATAGCCTTCAGATAATCCAATTAAAGAAATTGGGAGATCATCAGAGTTGATGGACCTAAACAGCCAGTATACAAACACACATCGACAACAGCTAAGGAGTAATGGCCTTTATCACATACATAACAATTTGGAGCCAAAGACATCTCAATAGAATAAGGTCCATTTTTTCGACCGTGGAAACAGCATCACGATGAATGGTTTGTCTGGACCAAGTAAGATGTTTAACAACATCAGGTTAAAGTCCAACAGGTTTATTTGGTAGCAAAAGCCACACAAGCTTTCGGAGCCTTAAGCCCCTTCTTCAGGTGAGTGGGAATTCTGTTCACAAACAGGGCATATAAAGACACAAACTCAATTTACATGAATAATGGTTGGAATGCGAATACTTACAGCTAATCAAGTCTTTAAGATACAAACAATGTGAGTGGAGAGAGCATCAAGACAGGCTAAAGAGATGTGTATTGTCTCCAGACAGGACAGCCACTGAGACTCTGCAGGTCCTACTCTCGATGGTCCTACTCTCGATGGTACACATTGCTGCATGGACTACTCTCCGGAATCGGTTGCATTCTTGGACACACGCATCTCCATTAAGGATGGTCACCTCAGCACCTCATTATACCGCAAGCCCACGGATAACCTCACGATGCTCCACTTCTCCAGCTTCCACCCTAAGCACGTTAAAGAAGCCATCCCCTACGGACAAGCCCTCCGTATACACAGGGTCTGCTCGGATGAGGGAGATCGCAACAGACACCTCCAGACGCTGAAAGATGCCTTCATAAGAACAGGATATGGCGCTCGACTCATCGATCGACAGTTCCAATGCGCCAGAGCGAAAAACCGCACCGACCTCCTCAGAAGATAAACACGGGACACGATGGACAGAATACCCTTCGTCGTCCAGTACTTCCCCGGAGCGGAGAAGCTACGGCATCTCCTCCGGAGCCTTCAACATGTCATTGATGAAGACGAACATCTCGCCAAGGCCATCCCCACACCCTCACTTCTTGCCTTCAAACAACTGCACAACCTCAAACAGACCATTGTCCGCAGCAAACTACCCAGCCTTCAGGAGAACAGTGACCACGACGCCACACAACCCTGCCACAGCAACCTCTGCAAGACGTGCCGGATCATCGACACAGATGCCATCATCTCACGTGAGAACACCATCCACCAGGTACACGGTACATACTCTTGCAACTCGGCCAACGTTGTTTACCTGATATGCCGCAGGAAAGGATGTCCCGAGGCATGGTGCATTGGGGAAACCAAGCAGACACTGCGACAACGGATGAATAAGCACCGCTCAACAATCACCAGGCAAGACTGTTCTCTTCCTGTTGGGGAGCACTTCCGCGGTCACGGGCATTCGGCCTCTGATATTCGGGTAAGCGTTCTCCAAGGCGGCCTTCACGACACACGACGGCGCAGAGTCGCTGAGCAGAAACTGATAGCCAAGTTCTGCACACATGAAGACGGCCTCAACCGGGATATTGGGTTCATGTCACACTATTTGTAATCCCCACAGCCTGCCTGGACCTGCAGAGTCTCACTGGCTGTCCTGTCTGGAGACAATACACATCTCTTTATCCTGTCTTGATGCTCTCGCCACTCACATTGTTTGTATCTTAAAGACTTGATTAGCTGTAAGTATTCGCATTCCAACCATTATTCATGTAAATTGAGTTTGTGTCTTTATATGCCGTTTGTGAACAGAATTCCCACTCACCTGAAGAAGGGGCTTAAGGCTCCGAAAGCTTGTGTGGCTTTTGCTACCAAATAAACCTGTTGGACTTTAACCTGATGTTGTTAAACTTCTTACTGTGTTTACCCCAGTCCAACGCCGGCATCTCCACATCTTGTCTGGACCAAGGCAGGAACCAGGCTCAAGGAGATTAAAAGGTGCTAAGCACTGATCATCCAAACAGAATGTTTCCAGGAAATGTGCTTTGATGTTTGTGATAGAGTTTCTAACAAAAAGACCATCTTAAGTCTTGTCTGTAGTCACAAAGGAGGGCTAGGAATGGTCACCCTGATTCACGATCGACCCCTCACATCGAAACAATCAGCCATGCAGGGAGTTGTAAGTATCAGCCAGATCTGTGGGACATTGGGGCTGGGGTTTAAGGATACTTTAAGGGGAGCAACTAAATCCTGAGGGAGTCTGAGTTGAGGTTTGGGTCGAAACTTGGGGTTTTGCCTTTGGTTTTTTTGTGGAAACTTTAATTAATAAGCCATTGTTTCAAGTGTTGTGCAGCGTCATTACACTAATTTAGAGCTCGTGTATTAGGGCATCAGGTGTTCTTTTGCTAATAAAATGATTGTGGTTAAGCCTAGAAATCTGTGTTTGTGGGGCAGCACGGTAGCACAGTGGTTGGCACTGCTGCTTCACAGCGCCAGGGACACGGATTCGATTCCCGGCTTGGGTCACAGTCTGCGTGGGGTTTGCCCGTTCTCCCCGTGTCTGCGTGGGTTTCCTCTGGGTGCTTTGGTTTCCTCCCATGTTCTGAAAGATATGCTGGTTACGTGCATCGACCCAAACAGGTGCTAGACTGTGGCGACTAGGGGAATTTCCCAGTAATGTCATTGCAGTGTAAATGTAAGCCTTACTTGTGACGAATAAATATAATGAATAAAGTTTGTCCTGCATAAAATCCTAAACTCTAGAACCAATAGTAAGGGTAAACGGGAACATGCAACTGTTACACATTCATCCACTCACCTGATGAAGGAGCAGCACTCCGAAAGCTTGTGATTCCAAACAAACCTGTTGGACTTTAACCTGATGTTGTGAAACTTCTGACCGTGCCCACCCCAGTCCATCACCAGCATCTCCATCTCATATCTAGAAGAACAAGGACAGCAGACACACGGAAACACCACCACTTGGATAACAAGGGTGGCACGGTGACACTGTGGTTAGCACTGCTGCCTCACAGCTTCAGGCACCTGGGTTCAATTTCGGCCTTGGGTGACTGGCTGCGTGGATTTTGCATGTTCTCCCCATGTCTGAGTGAGTGGGCGAGGATATGGCAAATGGAGTATAACGTTGATAAATGCGAGGTTATACACTTTGGAGGAAATAATAACAAATGGGATTACTATCTCAATGGAAACAAATTAAAACATGCTACCGTGCAAAGGGACCTGGGGGTCCTTGTGCATGAGACGCAAAAGCCCAGTCTGCAGGTACAACAGGTGATCAAGAAGGCAAATGGGATGTTGGCCTATATTGCGAAGGGGATAGAATATAAAAGCAGGGATGTCTTGATGCACCTGTACAGGGCATTGGTGAGGCCGCAGCTGGAATACTGTGTGCAGTATTGGTCCCCTTATATGAGGAAGGATATATTGGCATTGGAGGGAGTGCAGAGAAGGTTCACCAGGTTGATACCGGAGATGAGGGGTTTGGATTATGAGGAGAGGCTGAGGAGATTGGGTTTGTACTCGTTGGAGTTTAGAAGGATGAGGGGGGATCTTATGGAGACTTATAAGATAATGCGGGGGCTGGATAGGGTGGAGGCGGAGAGATTCTTTCCACTTAGTAAGGAAGTTAAAACGAGAGGACACAGCCTCAAAATAAAGGGGGGTCGGTTTAAGACAGAGTTGAGGAGGAACTTCTTCTCCCAGAGGTGGTGAATCTCTGGAATTCTCTGCCCACTGAGGTGGTGGAGGCTACCTCGCTGAATATGTTTAAAGCGCGGATGGATGGATTCCTGATCGGTAAGGGAATTAAGGGTTATGGGGATCAGGCGGGTAAGTGGTACTGATCCACGTCAGATCAGCCTTGATCTTACTGAATGACGGGGCAGGCTCGAGGGGCTAGATGGCCTACTCCTGCTCCTATTTCTTATGTTCTTATGTTCTTATGTCTGCATGTTTTCCCCGTGTCTGCGTGTGTTTCCTCTGGATGCTCCGGTTTCCTCCCACAATCCAAAGATGTGCAGGTTAGATGGATTGACCATGCTAAATTGCCCCTTAGTGTCACAAGATGTGTAGGTTAGGTTGATTAGCCATGGTAAATGCACAGTGGTGGACTTGGGTAAGATGCTCTTTTGGAGAGCCAGTGCAGATGCAAGGGGCCGAATGGCCTCCTTCTGCACTGTAGGAATTCTATGGCTCTATCCCCTTCCAACCACTGACAATCCTGGTTTGGAATGTTATCACTGTTCCTTCACTGTCACTGGATCAAAATCTTGGAACTCCTTTCCTAAGGTCACTGTGGGTGTGCCTACACTACATGGACTGCAGCGGTTCAAGAAGACAGCTCCTCACCACCTTTGTGAAGTTAGCGTACCTTTAAGAGTTTGTTTTAATTTATGCTCACAGCCATAGGTGATGTCATTATTGGGAAGAGGAAAAAACTATGAGCAGGTCAGGTGACAGGAGTTCATTTTCAGTTTCAGTTTAGTGAGTTGGATTGTTAGAAGCATCAAGCTGAAAGGGAAGTCTCTCTCTCTTTCTCTCCCTATTTTTTCTTTGGAAATTCTGTTGGTGAGTTGAAAACAAGAACTTGTTTTCCTGAAGGGTGAAAATCTGCTGTTGTTGGGGGCTGAACCAGAATCTCTCTGGCGTTTTGGGAAGATGTCTTGTCTTGAAACTGTTCGGAGTGAATCCAGAGAACTGCAGACTTCAACCAAAGGACTCAATTTCCAGTATCACGTGAGCAGTAAGTGTTGCTGAATTGAACCTATTTAAAGGGTTTTGTCTATGGCAAAGGTTTTGGTTTGATTGGAACACATTAGATATCCTTGTTAAGGGTTATACATTATAATGATTATTTGTTTCTTATTTGTAATTAATAAAAGTTCTTGCTAATTTTCTTACTATACATGTTAACTATATTCTTAAATAAACTTTGTTTGATAAAATCTCCCTAGTGCATCATTTGAATCGTACCTGAGGTGAAGCCTATCATGCTTATCCTAGCCAAATTCAAGATGCAAAACTTATGATCCAGACAGGTTCCATAAAACATTATGGAGTTTCTGACCTGAACCATAACACCTTCTTGAGGGCAATTTGGGCTGGGCAATAAATGTTGGCCCAGCCAACAATGCCCACATTCCGTGAATGAATAAAAAACAAAGATGACATGTTTTATAAGGGTAACAATTCCAATCACCAGAAATGGTAGGACACGCAAAGTCACGATTGACTTGCTTTATCTACAGGGTAAGACTGTATACATAATTGTTCATTGTTGTTGTTCGATCAAGCAGATATGCAAAAGCCTCATTAATATGCTGAGAAAGTATACAAATTATGTTATTAGGATGCAGCTCTCAATTTTCTGTGCTTCTGATAACTTCCCATGACAAGTTCCTGTCCATTTAAAAGCATTTGGAAACCAGCCCTGTTATCACCTATTCAAATGGGAAGTCCTGATGATATACTGGCATTTTTCTAATAAATAGTCATTTACAATAGAGTCATAGAGATACACAGCACGGAAACAGGCCCTTCAGCCCAACTTGTCCAAGCCGACCACGTGTCTTAAACTAATCTAGTCCCATTTGCCTGTGTTTGGCTGATATCCCTCTAAACCTTTCCTATCCATGTACCTGTCCAGATGTGATCCTGTGTAGTGAGTGTATATACTAAAGATGTGATCTGTATAGTGAGTGTTTATACCAAAGATGTGATTTATTGTAGTGAGTGAATATACTAAGATGTGATCCTGTGTAGTGAGTGTATATACTAAAGGTGTGATCCTGTGTAGCGAGTGTACATACTAAAGATGTGGTCGAGTGTGGTGAGGGTATATACTAAAGATGTGACCCCATGCAGTGCATGTATATACTAAAGATGTGACCCCATGCAGTGCGTGTATATACTAAAGATGTGACCCCATGCAGTGCGTGTATATACTAAAGATGTGACCCCATGCAGTGCGCGTATATACTAAAGATGTGACCCCATGCAGTGCGTGTATATACTAAAGATGTGACCCCATGCAGTGCGTGTATATACTAAAGATGTGACCCCATGCAGTGCGTGTATATACTAAAGATGTGACCCCATGCAGTGCGTGTATATACTAAAGATGTGACCCCATGCAGTGCGTGTACATACTAAAGATGTGACCCCATGCAGTGCGTGTATATACTAAAGATGTGACCCCATGCAGTGCGTGTATATACTAAAGATGTGACCCCATGCAGTGCGTGTATATACTAAAGATGTGACCCCATGCAGTGCGTGTATATACTAAAGATGTGACCCCATGCAGTGTGTGTATATACTAAAGATGTGATCCCGTGTAGGCACAGTAAGTCGTCTCACAACACCAAGTTAAATTGCGACAGACACCTACAGACCTGAAAGATGCCCTCGTAAGAACAGGATATGGCACTCAACTCATCAATCGACAGTTCTGACACGCCACAGTGAAAAACCGCACAGACCTCCTCAGAAGACAATCACGGGACATGGCGGACAGAGTACCCTTCGTCGTCCAGTACTTCCCCAGAGCGGAGAAGCTACAACATCTCTGGAGCTTTCAACATGTCATCGATGAAAACGAATATCTTGCCAAGGCCATCCTCACACCTCCACGACCTGCCTTCAAAAACCACACAACCTCAAACAGACCATTGTCCGCAGCAAAGTACACAGCCTTCAGGAGAACAGTGACCACGACACCACACAACCCTGCCACAGCAACCTCTGCAAGACGTGTCGGATCATCGACACAAATGCCATCATCTCACGTGAGAACACCATCCACCAGGGTACACGGTACATACTCTTGTGACTTGGCCAACATTGTCTACCTGATACACAGTGAGAAGCCTCACAACACCAGGTTAAAGTCCAACAGGTTTATTTGGTAGCAAATACCATAAGGTATTTGAAATACCATAACCTTATGGTATTTGCTACCAAATAAACCTGTTGGACTTTAACCTGGTGTTGTGAGACTTCTCACTGTGTTCACCCCAGTCCAACGCCGGCATCTCCACATCATGGCTACCTGATACACTGCAGGAAAGGATGTCCCGAGGCATGGTACATTGGGGAAACCATGCAGACGCTACGACAACGGATGAATGGACACCACGCGACACAGCAGTCAAGCGCATTCAGCCTCTGATCTTTGGGTAAGCATTCTCCAAGGCAGCCTTCATGACACACGACAGTGCAGAGTCGCTGAGCAGAAACTGATAGCCAAGTTCCGCACACATTAGGACAGCCTCAACCGGGATCTTGGGCTCATCTTACATTATCTGTAACCCCCACGACTTGCTTGGGCTTGCAAAATCTCACTGACTGTCCTGGCTGGAGACAATTCACCTCTTTAACCTGTGCTTAACCCTTTCTCCACTCACATTGTCTGCACTTGTAAAGGCTTGATTACCTGTTAAGACTCGCATTCCAACCATTATCTTACAATTGAATTTGTGTTTATATATACCCTGTTTGTGAACCGAACTCTTCACTCACCTGATGAAGAGGCAACGCTCCGAAAGCTCATGCTATCAAATAAACCTGTTGGACTTTAACCTGGCGTTGTGAGACTACTTACTGTGCCTACCCCAGTCCAACGCCGGCAACTCCACATCATCCCATGTAGTGAGTGTATATACTAAAGATGTGAATCTGTGTAGTGAGCGTATATACTAAAGATGTGATCCCATTTATTGAGTGTATATACTAAATATGTGAACCTGTGCAGTGAGTGTATTTATAAAGATATGAGCCGTGTAGTGAGTCTATATACTAAAGATTTGATTTGATTTGATTTATTATTGTCACATGTATTAGCATACATTGAAAAGTATTGTTTCTTCCGCGCTATACAGACAAAGCATACCGTTCATAGAGAAGGAAACGAGTGCAGAATGTAGTATTACAGTCATCGCTGGAGTGTAGAAAAAGATCAACTTAATGCAAGGTAAGTCCATTCAAAAGTTTGACAGCAGCAGGGAAGAAGCTGTTCTTGAGTCAGTTGGTACGTGGCTTCAGACGTTTGTATCTTTTTCCCGATGGAAGAAGGTGGAAGAGAGAATGTCTGGGTTGCGTGGGATGGCTGCTGGCTGGCTGCTTTGCCATGGCAGTGGGAAGTGTGGACAGTCAATGGACGGGAGGCTGGTTTGCGTGATGGATTGGACTACATTCATGACCTTTTGTAGTTCCTTGTGGTCTTGGGCAGAGCAGGAGCCATACCAAGCTGTGATACAACCAGAAAGAATGCTTTCTATGGTGCAGCTGTAAAAGTTGGTGAGAGTCATAGCTGACATGCCAAACTTCCTTAGTCTTCTGAGAAAGTAGAGGCGTTGATGGGCTTTCTTAACTATAGTCAGCACGGAGGGGACCAAGACAGGTTGTTGGTGATCTGGACACATAAAACCTTGAAGCTCTCGACCCTTCCTACTTCGTCCCCGTTGATATAGACAGGGGCATGTTCTCCTTTACGCTTCCTGAAGTCGATGACAATCTCCTTCATTTTGTTGACGTTGAGGGAGAGATTATTATTGCCGCACCAGTTCATCTGATTCTCTATCTCATTCCTGCACTCTGTCTCATCATTGTTTGAGATCCAACCCACTACAGCGGTGTCATCAGCAAACTTGAAAATCAAATTGGAGGGGAATTTGGCCACACAGTCATAGGTGTATAAGGAGTATAGTAAGGGGTTGAGAACACAACCTTGTGGGGCACCGGTGTTGAGGATGATCGTGGAGGAGGTGTTGTTGCCTATTCTTACTGATTGTGGCCTGTGAGTTAGGAAGTTCAGGATCCAGTCGCAGAGGGAGGTGCCGAGGCCCAGGCCACAGAGTTTGGAAATGAGTTTTGTGGGAATAATGGTGTTGAAGGCTGAGCTGTAGTCAATAAATAGGAGTCTGACAGAGGTGTCCTTGTTATCTAAGTGTTTCAGGGTTGAGTGCAGGGCCAGGGAGATGGCGTCTGCTGTGGACCTTTTGCAGCGGCAGGCAAACTGTAGTGGATCCAGGTAGTCCGGGAGGCTGGAATTGGTTTGTGCCATGACTAGGCTTTCAAAGCACTTCATAACGATGGATGTCAGAACCACCAGCCGATAGTCATTAAGGCACGCTGCTTGGTTTTTCTTGAAACAGATAGGGATCTCAGATTGTTGTAAAGAGAGGTTGAAGATGTCTGTGAATACCCCCGCCAGCTGATCCGCGCAGGATGTGAGTGCTCATCCAGGTACCCCATCCGGGCCAGTCACTTTCCGTGGGTTGACCTTCGAGAAAGCTGCACTGACATCTGAAATGGTGACCCCAGATATAGGTTCATTCAGGGCTTCCAGGGTGGAGGGCATGCTCTCGCTGACCTCATCCTCAAAACGGGCGTAGAATGCATTGAGCTCATCAGAGAGCAGTGTGTTGGAGCCGGTGAATTTACATGCCTTTATCTTGTAGCCTGTTATGCCTTGCCATAGTCGGCAGGGGTCGGTGTGGCTAGCCTGGGACTCCAGCTTGGTCCGCTACTGTCTTTTGGCATCTTTGATGGATCTCCTTAAATCGTATCTGGCTTTCTTGTATCCTGATGTGATCCTGTGTAGTGAGGAGTGAGTGTATATACTAAAGATGTGACCCTGTGTAGCGAGTGTACATACTAAAGATGTGATCCTGTGTATTGAGTGTATATACTAAAGATGTGAACCTGTGTAGTGTGTGTACATACGAAATATGTGATCCTGTATAGTGAGTGAATATACTAAAGATGTGATCGCATGTAGTGAGTGAATATACTAAAGATGTGTAGTAAGTGCATATAGTAAAGATGTGACTCTGTGTAGTGAGTGAATATACTAAATATGTGATCCTATGTAGTGTGTCTATACTAAAGATATAATCTTGTGTAGTGCGTGTATATACTAAATATGTGATGTGTAGTGAGTATGTATATGAAATATGTGACCCTGTGTCGTGAGTGAATATACTAAAGATATGATCACATGTAGTGAGTGTATATACTAAAGATGTGATCCGGTTTAGTGGGTGTATATGCTAAAGATGTGACCGTGTGTAGAGTGTGTGTACTAAAGATGTGACCCTGTGTAGTGAGTGAATATACTAAAGATGTGATTGCATATAGTGAGTGAATATATAAAAGATGTAATCTGTGTAGTGAGTATATATACGAAATATGTGACCCTGTGTAGTGCGTGTATATACTAAAGATGTGATTTGTGTAGAATGCATATACTAAAGATGTGATCTGTGTAGTAGTGTATACACTAAAGATATGATCACATGTAGTGACAGTATATACTAAAGACGTGAGCGCGTGTAGTGAGTGAATATACTAAAGATGTGATCCTATGTAGTGTGTCTATACTAAAGGTATAATCCCGTGTAGTGAGTGTATATAGTAAAGATGTGACCCTGTGTAGTGAGTGTATATAGTAAAGATCTAACCCTGTGTAGTGTGTATATAGTAAAGATCTAACCCTGTGTAGTGAGTGTATATAGTAAAGATGTGACCCTGTGTAGTGAGTGTATATAGTGAAGATATGACCCTGTGCTTTACTGATCTCAGTAAGAAGTTTAACAACACCAGGTTAAAGTCCAACAGGTTTATTTGGTAGCAAAAGCCACACTTATTACAACTAAGCAGCAGGTTATTCATGTTGAAACTCACAGCCTGGCATTTGCACTCGGTTTCACCGAGAGAATCTTTAACATTGTGTTTCGCCATCCCTGGCGGCGGGAGGAGGGAGGCTCACCTGTGGAGCAGGAGCCTGCTACTTGTGGGCAGTGAGGATTAAAGAAAGTCAGACTTAGCACTGATCACCGTGGAGAGGCTGCAATATCTAACACGGAGAGAAAGCTGTTTAGTTGTAAAAAGTGTGGCTTTTGCTACCAAATAAACCTGTTGGACTTTAACCTGGTGTTGTTAAACTTCTTACTGTGTTTACCCCAGTCCAACGCCGGCATCTCCACATCTTTACTGTTCTCGCAGTAAGATTAGGTTGCTAGCCGCAGATCCGACTCGATGAGGATCAGACAATTGATGAGATAAAGTCTGGCTGGGCACAGCTCTGGGAATGGGGTTGCAGAGCTGTACACCTTGTTATATTAACACTTCCTGGAGGAGGAGCGAATCCGCTCAGAGTTTATGAGCGGCTGCGTCAGGAGCAGCAGGTTATTCATGTTGAAACTCACAGCCTGGCATTTGCACTCGGTTTCACCGAGAGAATCTTTAACATTGTGTTTCGCCATCCCTGGCGGCGGGAGGAGGGAGGCTCACCTGTGGAGCAGGAGCCTGCTACTTGTGGGCAGTGAGGATTAAAGAAAGTCAGACTTAGCACTGATCACCGTGGAGAGGCTGCAATATCTAACACGGAGAGAAAGCTGTTTAGTTGTAAAGCATTTGTTACAGCATTTATTGACTGAAATCCGGCGGAGGGGAGAGGAATGCGGAGTGTGTACTGGAATGAGAAGCGCTGTCTGGGGGTCTGACAAGGAGAAGGATCCTGGCTTTGATTTCAGGACACACTCAGGTATGTGTTTCGTTTTAACTCCACGCCAATGTGAGCAATGACCAATTTATAATCGGACAGCTTTTCACCCTGAAATCATTCATTGCCAATGTGTGTGTGTGTGTATATGCGAGAGAGTTCAGGTTGGATTAATTATGCACTCCAATACTTGTTTTTTTTTTGTTATTTTGGTTTTTGTTCTGCTAAATTTCAAACGAGCTGTAGATGATAATTTTATTTTGCACCAACTGTTACAAATGAAGAGTCAGTTGTGGTGGAATGAGATCATGAGCACACTATGTATGATTCATTTTCCTGCATCCATTCTGTGGAGACTACAGGGAAAGTGTTAAGAAAAGATTTGGTACAGTGGGGATTTGGTGCCAGTCATTTGATCGATACATCTCCCTGCCCTGAAGAAGCTGGTTTTATTTCCTTATTTATACAGGTTTGAAAGTGAGGTCCCCCCGCCCCCAAAAGAGACAATTCATTTTATTTGGTATGCCTAGGATAAATGATTTCAATTAGCTCTTTAAAAATAAATTTATGCTGGGTAGGATTGTGCAACACTTTACAGCCCCCGCCCCCCACCATGTGCGACTGGAACTGACACAGAAACTGTGTGGAGTTTGCATATTCTCCCCGTGCCTGCGTGGGTTTCCTCTGGGTGCTCCGGTTTCCTCCCACATTCCAAAGATGTGCGGGGTTAGGTGGATTGGCCATGCTAAATTGCCCCTGAGTGGCAGGGGGACTAACTAGAGTAAATGCATGGGATTATGGGGATAGGGCCTGGGTAGGATTGTGGTCGATGCAGGCTCGATGGGCCAAATGGTCTCCTTCTGCACTGTAGGTTTCTATGATTCTATTTCACGCACACATACACAAAGAGAACAGTTATCAGGGCCACAGTACTGCTTAGCACTGAGGGATTAATTATCAGTCTGGCTACACTCACAAAGAGTTTCAGCAGCTAGCCATACCTTGTGAGTGTGGTTCATCTGATCAAACTTCAGCAGTAGCCTCTTTGGCAAACTTGGCTCTTGCAAACTGCTTTCTGGACTGAGTTAAGAGTGTGTCACTGTAGGAAGGACATGTGAATTTGGTGGCAAGCAAAGCTTGTCTGAATCTTGCAGAGATTTGATATGCAAATCTTGAGCGCAGGAATTGGTTTCTGAAAATAAAAGATCAGCGAGAAACAAGATTGTTTTCAATGGGGGGGGGGACAATAGATTCCCTGTCAATCTCTCTTCTGCCTCTGTGCTGCAACATGTATGATCCTTGCACAATAGCAGCAACGTATCTGCTTGTTTACTCCTCGGGCTGTTAGATTACTTGCCAATGGTAAGCATACCCATCACTACTGGTTGGGTCAGCCATGGTTTGGAGATCAGCCAGCCATATGTACCAGAAGGTTACCAGTTTAGTCCTTGGGAGGCGATTCTCCCCAAAAAAATTCTAAGTGCTGAATTGCAGGAAAAATGGTGTGAATCAGGATTGCTTTTTCAGTGGGAATTCAGACTCGAATCTCCCACACTCTGTACAATACAGAGGTCACAATTGTGAATATCATTAAAAGCTTGGGGGCGGGGCCTATTCACACCAGAGTCAGACAGTTCCGGGCCTCTGCACATGCGCAGTGGCCCTGAACTGCCAGATTGTACTTTGCTAGCCAGCTCGACCACCGGCCAGCCCGGGCCACCCACAGGCTGGCACTGCCAGGGTGCCCATGCCCAGGGGGCTCCACCTCTTCTGCTGCCTGACCCCTGGGGGGGGGTCCGATTGCCCCCCTTTCACTCCAGTGGGGTCTCCCTCTAGTTCCCCGAAAGTGGGAAGCTACTCTAAACCCCGCCGGAGTGAAATACTCCTGGTGGGGTGGGAGATGCTATCAGGCCTGGGACTTTTAAAATAGGTTAAAAATAGATTAAAATTACCTGGTCTTCCCGCCGGTTTCCAGCGCGGTCTCAACTGCACCTGATGTCCCGCTGTGGGAGACGCGCATGCATCAGGAACGCATGCGTGAATCCCGAGAAATGGCCAACACCTGCATCTCCCAACCCGAGACGCCAAAAACTAGCGCGTTGCGAAGGGAGAATTGGGCCCCTGAACTTTGCTGAATTAGTTGTTCTCACCCAGGGCAATGGTAACTACTACAGCTGGATACCAAAACAAGCCTTTGGTTTAATGGGAGATTCCCTGCCTGCAGAAACTGTAGGATTTAAATACTGATCCTGACAGTTGTAGCAATTGGAGAACTGAGCTCTGGCACAGAATATTTCATTGACAATCAGAGACATATTCATATCTGGTGGGTACAGGTCCCTCAATGTAAAGATTGTGAGAGACCATTCCATAATATCTTCATATTAGTCTAACCGCCATTTCAGCTGATAGACAAGTTGATGGAAGGAATATTCGTGTTACAGCCTGCCAGATTGTAGGTTTCAGTACTTTAATTTTAAAAAAAGAATGAGAAGTTATTGACAAATACAACTGGCTTCTATGCTCCTAGGCCTAGGGCAGGTGCATGGAGTTAGGCCACAGATCAGCCATGATCTTATTGAATGGCGGAGTGGCCTCAAATGGCCTACTCCCGTTCCTATGTTCCTTAATACTTCTTCCCTTGAGTGCACATGAAGCAACTAATTTCTTCCCTTTCGTTTGTAAATTCAGTAGATCATATTTTGTATGAGACTTGTAACTAAATCCTTTTCATGTGGTAAAATTTTTAGTTTGACTCCCATCTCCTCACCAGGACAATGGACTAGATGCAAAGGGTGAGGCCATTATTTCCCTTCCATTGAAAGCGAGTATCGTACCTAATGCCAATTCAGTATTCAGATGCTGGAACTCTAAACTTGGGCTGCCTGCTCGCCAGGATAGTGTCAGCAAGGGAGCCTGATCTATTCGCATTTGGCTGGATGCCAGTATTTAGAGTGAAGAGCTTTTGTTTCAACTGTCCAGTGTTGTCTGGAATGGGACGCAAACTCATAACTTTCCAACTCAGATGTGGGAATGCTACCTTTGAACCCAGGCTCAAGAAGGGATTTCCAAAACTTAGAGCCTCAGCAAGCTGAAGCATTGGCCACTTGTGGTGGAGTGATTAAAATTTGAAATATGCACAAAGACGCCAATGTAACATGTTTGGCAAGGGAAACAAGGGCGACATGAGGAAAACTTATTTACACAGCACGTATTTAGGGTCTGGATCAAAGCAAATTACTGCAGATGAAATTACTGCCAGTAATTTGCTTTTATCCAGTGTTTAACTCACTGCCACTTCTCTTCCAGGAATGCCTACCCTGAAGAAGTACTGCTCTTCTCTCCAACAGGATTTCCATATACCTCTTTCCCCGCCCCCCCATCCACCCAGTTTTGACAAAGGGTCATATGGACTCGAAACGTCAGATCTTTTCTCTCCTCACAGATGCTGCCAGTCCTGCTGAGATTTTCCAGCATTTTCTCTTTTGGTATTTAGGATCTGGAATGCACGTACTGAGAATGTCGTTGGTGCAGAATCAACTGTGGTATTCAAAGGGAGTTGGATACTCATCAAAGGAAAAAAAATGCAAGACGAAGGGGTGAAGGCAGGAGAGTGAGACCAGCTGAGTTGATATTCCAAGAGAACCAATATGAACAACATATTATCCTTCTGTGATGTGACCATTTATGATTCTGTACGTGACAGGAATTGGAGAAGTGCTGATATCTCTGAGTTTAAATCTGGAGGATATTGCAGAGATTGGGAGGGGCAAGGCCATGGAGGGATTTGGAAACAAGGATGGGAATTTTAAAATCTATACACTGCTTAACCAAGACCCAATGGAGGTTAGCAAGCACAGGCATGATGCTCAGTAGGTGAACAGGACTTGGTGTAAGTCAGAATATGGGCAACAAGGTTATTGACCCATTTAAATTAATGGAGGGTGAAAGCTGGGAGGCCAGCCAAGAATGTGTTGGATTAGTCAAGTCTAGAGGTAACTAAGGCATGGATGAGAGTTTCAGCAGCAGATGAACTGAGACAGGGGCACATTTGGGCAATGTTATGGAGGTGGAGTTAGGTGATGTTAGCAATGGTGCAGATGTGTTGGGGGGAAGATCATCTGGAGGTCAGAAGTAACACCAAGGTTGCAAACAATCTGGTTCAGTTTCAGAGATTTGACAAGGAGATAGTTGAAGTCATCCGCAAAGAAACAGAGTTTATGAGCTGGACCAATAAACAATGGTTTCTACCTTCCAAACATTGAACAGGGGGAAATGTCTGCTCATCCAGTACTGAGTGTTAGACAAACTGATAATTTGGAGAAGGAGAGGTCAGTAGAGTTGTGGAGAGGTGGAGCTAGGTACTGTCAGTGTATATATGGAAGCAGCTTTTGAATGATGTTGCTGACAGGCAGCATGTAGCTGAGAAATGGGAGCGGGTCAAGGATGGATCCTTAGGGAACACCAAAGGTAATAGTGCAGGAGTGAGAAGAGAAGCCGTTTCAGATTACTCTCTGTTTACAATTGGTAGATACAAATAAAATCAAGCAAGTGCAATCTCATCTTGAAGTTGGGGTAGAATTTTATGGCCACCTGTGCCAAAGGCTGCAGACAAATGAAGGGGAATGAGGAGGGACAGTTTACCTTGGTCATTCCTTTGTTTGTATTCAGTCAGTTTCAACTGTCTAATCCAGAATTCTGTGAGAGAAGAAGAGTATGGCTGCAAAATCCAGCTCTGTATTACTGGGCTTATCAGCATTACAAGTGCAGTTTTGCTTCCAAAATGACTTTCAAAACAATGATATTGTTTATGTCAGGGGGTCTAGCAGGGTAAATATGTGGGGTTACGGGGATAGGTCCTGGGTGGGATAGTTTTGGTGCAGGTTTGATGGGCTCCTTCTGCACTATAGGGATTATATGATTCTAGTCTATTTCTGGTGCTCACTGCGCCTGACACCATTTTGCTGTAGCATTTGCCGAAGTGTGTCCTCTGGAGGTATACAGAGTAAGAAGGACATGATGTCATGCCGGCACTGCTATGCAGGAGCTCAACATGCCAAGCTAATGCCCCCTCTTAACCTTGCACAGCTGAGCACATGTTCAGCAGTGGGAGGGACCCACATCCCTGCCTCATCACCATTATTTACAGCAATCATCAACAATATTGATTCTTGCTATGATTGTAGAAGTGCTTAGTGGTTTTTAGGGTGGTTTAAAGTTGCTGAAGATTACGGACTGCATGGTGGCGCAGTGGTTAGCACTGCTGCCTTACAGCACAAGGGACTCAATTCCAGCCTTGGGTGACTCTGTGTGGAGTTGTCATGTTCTCCCTGTGTCTGCTCTGGTTCCCTCCCACGCTCCAAAGATATGCGAGTTATGTTGATTGGCAATGCTAAATTGCCCCTTAGGGTCAGGGGAACTAGCAGGGTAAATACGTGGGGGTTGCGGGGTAGGGCCTGGGCGGGATAGTTTCGGTGCAGGTTCGATGGGTCGAATGGCCTCCTTCTGCGCTGTAGGGATTCTATGATTCTATTCTATGATTCTATTCTATGATTCTACACATAGTGGGGTGTCAAGTGACATGAAACTTTGTCCTGTCTTCAAGGATTCTGCACAAGGCATTTGATTTCAGAGATGGGTGCAGTAATTTACTTGGCTTGCAATACGATTTAGACAATGAGGGGAAGAAGAGACAAACTGCTGGAGGAGGGAGGAGGAGGCGGTGGAAAGGGTTTTCAGCAGGAGGCCATATCTGTTCAGGGCAAAACTCTCATACCTGAAGTCACCAAGGAACAATTAGATATCTCCGCTTAATTAAGGATGTCCGTGGATGACTGAAGTCTGTCACCTGTTACATGAACAAAGTCGTGCAAAGGGGCATTAGCGGTGGCTGCAGAAGTGTCAGTTGACATAAACCTTTTAAAGCATCTTCTTCCAGACTGTGGTGGGCAATATTTGCAACAACTCCCAGTCTGCCATCCACTGTTCCATAAAGGAGGTCACTAAGGTTCTGTATTCCATGAGAGCTAAATACATTTCATACTCTCTTGCCAGAGAGAAGCAGTTGAAGTGAGCATATGATTCTTGAGGAGTGCAGGCTTCCAAATGGTGCAGGGTGCCATTGACTGCGTGCACGTTGCTTTGCAGTTGCTGCATGTCAACTCCGAGATAGCCCACAATCAAAAAGGAATTCCACTCCATCAACACCCAGTTGGTAGGCGATCAATGCAGTGTGTCATTCAGGTCAGTGCCTGGTATCCAGAGGTGATGCTTCCATTCTGCACTTCAGCCACCAAGGCAAACCAGAAGGTGGCTACTCATTGAAAAGGACTATCCTTTGATAACATGGTTCGTGGCTCCAGTGTGCAGCCCTTGCACACGTGGCAGCTTGCATATAACAAAAGCCATGCAGTGGTAGAGCGATCTTGAGGGTGGTTAAACAGCATTTCACACTCAGGATCACTCTGAAGGAGTACTCAGTACTCAACAGAGCTCATATCAAGATTCGTGGTGGTCTGTGCAATGCACGCTACATAATCTGGCTATTATAAGGGCACAGCCCTGTTATCAGGTATATAGTGACCAGCTGAGGCAGAGGAAGAGGAGGAAGATGCGGGGAGACGACCAACACAACCACTTTCTGGCCGGGCTGGAGGTGAGCAACTCATCTGACTGCAATAACAATGAGCACATCCCCAAATTCCTATTCAGCTGCAGCTCACCATCTTACCTTCCCCCGGTTACTGAATGGCACAGCAACTGTTCAGCCACAACACAAAAATAGAAAAACATTTTGAACCAAACCTATGAATCAAACTATGCCAAATTGCATATCAATGACAACCATTTACCCTTTCATATTTCCTTCGTGCCTTCAATGTGCCGCTGCCTGGCCTAGTGCCGGAGTGCTACTTCCCCCATTGGCTGCAACATTGCTGGGGCAAGGCTGATGACTTTGACTGCGAGAGACTGCAGATGATCCTGCATGCTGACCTCAAAAAGCTCTGCCTTCTGAGCCCGGCTTCAGATTGCATCAGTTTGGCACTGGATGGATGGCTGGCAACAGCATGGACCCTGGCAGAGTGATGCGCTGGCTGGCAACAGCATGGACACTGGCAGAGTGACAGTGGTGGGAGGACAATTACTGTCATCCTGAGAGAGGACAACTGGTTTGCACTGCCACTCCCCTGAGGCAGTGCCTCAGCAATCCCAGTACTGTGTTGGAGTTTGTCTGGAGGGCCTCCTGCCTCGCTATGGATAGCTGCATCTCTTTCTGTTACAGGATACAAAACAGTTATATCTTTTCAAATTATGATAGGAATAGGAACATTTTATAACTAACTAAAAACATTATGGACTTAATGGTAATATCATGGATTATCTTCTTTTGCTTCAAGTCAATAGTATTCAAGTTACTTATTTAAAATGTATTCCAGCTGTCACTTTCAGTAATCCACCACTTTTTGTCAAACTCCTTTTTGGTAATTTCCCTTTATAACAAGTGTGCACCAATGTAGATAAATTAATTATCAGGTTCCCAACTACACTTTTGATATTACTTTGCATTTATTAATAGTGCTCTCCTATTTGTACAGTTCAAAGCTGAATTGGACTAAGTATTGACAGTGGTTCATGAACCATATGCTTGTCCATGTTATTAATTTTCTACATTTATAAAGCACTTTTAACAAAGGAAAATGTCTCAAAGGACTTCACAGGAGCAAAATCAGTCAAAAATTGACACTGAGACAAAGGAGGCAATATTAGAATGTGTGGCAAAAGGTTTGATCAGAGTTAGGTTACTGTAATGACCTCAACAAGGCCCATTGAGATGGGCCTCTTGGAGTATGAGCTCCCTGATTGAGGTAATGATTGCCTGCCCTATCAGGGAGTCTCACCTGAGTGTCAGGGCTACTGACACTCCGGATTCTGACTTTGTACCTGAAACACTCTTAGGAGGGGGGATAAGTTTGCAAATAAAGGGAATCTGGTGAAGGGACACCGGCCTCTGAGGAGTTATTTCAGTGATAAAGAACATCTTGAAGGAGAGGGAAGTGATGGAGAGTTTAGGGAGGGAATTCCAGAATCTTGGACCTAAATGGTTAAAAACATGGCCATCAGTGGTGGTATGAAGAGAATGGGGATGTAGAAAAGGTCACTGTCAGAGGAACACAACTCTTTGTGAGTAACACAGGGCTGGAGGAGGTTATAAAGACTGGGGGAGGTAAGGCCACCAGGATGAGAACATTATATTGATGTTGGTGGACTGGGAGTCGAAGTAGGTCAGTGAGCGCACAAGTGATGGATGGAAAGGACTTGGTGTAGGTTAGCTTTCAGCTAGCTGAAGATTATGTAAGGTAGACGATGTGAATTTAGCCGGGGGAACAGTGACGTCATTGATTCTGAAGTAACAGAAGCAAAAACAACAATTTGCATTTCTATAGCACCTGTAACATGGTTAAAATAAAAATCCTATGGTGCTTTACATCATTCTCAAACAAAATTTTATACCGAGTCACGTAAGAGCATATTACGACAGGCAAGCAAAGACTTTGTAAAAGTGGAAGGTTTTCAGGAGCACAGATGTGGAGAGCTCCTGTGAAGCACCTTTACGATATTAAACACAAGTTTTGTTGTTGTTTTTCAACTCGTGTACGCTGCCAGGAAATGCATGGCATGGATGATAAAGTCAACAATCTGTTAAGACATCGAGTCCACGAGTAGTGTAAATACCTAGTTTGTCAGAAAATCAGCATGCAATCTATTTACACTATAGTTCAGACCTGGTCATTGCAGAGGAAGTGTGTTTATTTTTCTTGTTTGGTTTCGGGGTTTGTAACTTATTCCAATGAAACCTGGGGGACTTGTGGTGGATCGATTGAATTCATGGATGACATGGACTTAAGACGCACAGTAAATTATTGCAGAATTAGTGTAGAATCATAGAATCCCTACAGTGCAGAAGAAGGCCATTCAGCCCATCAAGCCTGCACCAACAACAATCCCACTCAGATCTTATCCTCGTAACCCCACATATCCTCCTAATCCCCCTGACACTGGAGGGCAATTTATCATGGCCAATCAACCTAACCCACACATTGTTGGAGTGTGGGAGGAAACCGGTGCCACCCGGAGGAAAACCTACACAGACTCGGAGAGAACATGCAAACTCCACACAGATAGTCACCCAAGGCCAGAACTGAACCTGGGTCCCTGGCGCTGTGAAGCAGCAGAGCTAACCATTCTGCCACCATGCAGCCCCACATAGTAATAGTATATTATTTCTATGAAAAAAAGACGCAGAAATTGAATTCTAAGCAGAGAACCATCATTTGGTGTAGTAATTGCACTTTGTGCCAATTGACACGGGTTACCATTTTATAACAGTAATGCCATATTTCAAACACAGCTAAATTAATCACGGATCTCTATATCTCAATGAACTATAATTTCTGGCACACCAGGTATGCAGTCCATTGGAAAAATATCGGTTGCAATGTTGTACTGTTTGCTCACAGTCCTGGAGCGCCACGGTGGCACCGTGCTTAGCACTGCTGCCTCTCAATGCCAGGATCCTGGGTTCAATTCCGGCCTCGGGTGACTGTCTGTGTGGAGTTTGCATGTTCTCCCGTGTCTGCATGGGTTTCCTCCGGGTGCTCCGGTTTCCTCCTGTTGTGCAGGTTAGGCAGAATGGCCATGCTAAATTCCTCTTCGTGTCAGGGGAGTAGCAGGCTAAGTACCTGGGGTTACAGGGATAGGGCCTGGGTGGGATTGTTGTCGGTGCAGTCTCAATGGGCTGAATGGCCTCCTTCTGCACTGCAGGCTTTCTATGATTCTATGATAATGAATACTCTTGTCAAAGAACAATGTATAAATGTGGCTAAAGAAAAGGGCTTTGTTACAGTTATTGCTGTACGTACCTGACTGGGGAAATCTTCTGATAATTTAAAAGATAGACAAAAAAAAGGAGCCTTTCGAAATGATGGGTGCAGCCTGTCTAATTACATTGTTGGCAATCCATTCCAATGCAAGTGGCAAGATTATGAATGGATATTATTGTGGCTGCAGGAGATATGGAATCAAAGTCAGTGCTTAAGGATGTACAGAGACAAGTTTTCACTGGTCAGGATATTGTAAGAAAATTTCTAATCATCTGAGTCATTGTGGGGAGAGGTTCCAGTAATATTGGGCTGTATCAAAAGCATTCTGAACCAGACAAAATGCATATTAGGAATGTAATACTTAACCTTTCAATAAGTGGTAAAACATAAAAGAATGATGGGTTCATAAGGTCACTTTTGATTTAATCTTCTCAGAAATTACAGAAAGGGCTGGAGAAAATATGTCTGTAGGCAGATCAAAGATGAGTGAAATTATTTGCAGGCAAGTGTAAAGTAGGGTTGACTAATTGGCAACACGAATACTCCATGAATTGTGTCAGAATAATAAATGATGGAATGAAAGAGACAGTGAAGTCTTAATAGACTCAAGATCAAAATGCCAAACAAAGAAGTTATCAACCAAACTGATTGAATGCCAAAGCATCAAGCTAAGTAAATTGAGATGACACAGTGTAATGTGCTGATTAGACCATTCTTTGAGTACTGTGTCTAATTTTGATCACCTCGGCGCACGCGGAACATTTAAGCTGGAGGTAGTTGTGCCAGAAGACCAATCCCAAGTGTGAGAGGTCTGAATTGAGGAAAGGCCGCAGAAACTCGTATTTCACAGCCTTGAATGAAGGGGCAGGATTTTCCCTGGCCTTGGGTAGGGGAAATGGAGCCGGGAAGCCAGGAGAATATTGGTGAGCCACGCCACGATGAGTAATGTTGCCAGGGTTGGGCAGAAACCCGGATCAACTGCCCAGTGAATAGAGACAGGCAAATTAGGAGCGATTTAGATGACCGATGAAGCATCTACCAATTCCGTGGATGTGGCCTCCTTTGTAGTCTGGAGAAGCTATCCGAGCCAAGAAGGGGACTGCGGGTAAGAAAAACCACCCCCAGTGTTCCAACAAGCCATTCAGAAATGTTTCATCTCTGATCAGAGGGGCTTACTCACTTAGCCCCTCAGAGCTTTTATCTTACCTCTCCAATGACGTCTATACGCTTAGGCATCTTCTCAATCCCTGACCTCTGACTGGGCTGGCAGCATAAAGAGCTGTACTACACCCTACCCCCAGTGCCTAATCGTACAGCGAGGTCAGAGGCAGCCAATTAGGTGGCTGGCCTGCTGCTGTAAAGTACAAGCTCTGGTTCCCATTTGATCCCAAAGTTTGAGTTCCAGAGACCTGCAGGAAACTTCAGCCTAATGTGTCTGAGGTGTGAACTATGAGTTAAATATGACAGCAAACAGTATCACAAAGCTTAATTCAGATAATTGAATTAAACAGAGAGAGTAGAATAAGGGGCCAAATGTTTAAGCTAATAAAAGCAAATTTGGGACTGATTTCAGGAAGTTCTTCATATACACAAGATATTGAATGGATTCCTACACCTTTACTTTGGGTACGAGTGGAAAGAGGTGATGGTAGGTTGCCAGGCATTTTACATGTCTCGAGAATTATTGGAAACAATCTTCTGCATTTTGGTCCCCCTGTTCCAGCAGAGACGTTTTTGGGTCAGATATCCAGTTTACTAATTGCTGGACTTAGCTGAGTCTCGTTCCCAGACCAAGGGCATTAGCATCCTGCCCCAGGGTTGGACAAGGAGCGAAGGTGGGATGATGCACTGGATCTGTCAAAGGAAAGATTTCTGACTCTTGGAACCATGATAAAGGCTCTCCGAAACTTGGTTGAGGCTTCAGCAACCACAGGAATGGAGAGGAAACCTGGGATGGCTGCACCCACCTCCTCTCTTCCAGGTTTCCACTCTCACCGGGGGAGAGGAAGGGGAGTGGACAGGAGGGGGGAGCAAGGGGAGGGGAAAGGGGGAGAAAGGGGGGATGGGGAGCAGGGGAAGCAATGGGGGAGCAAGGAGAGGGGGAGGAAGGGGAGAGGAGGGAGAAAGGGGAGGAGGAGGATGGGGGCCTTGTCTCCTTCCTGTCTCCTTCCAGCTGGATTCCATCCCCTCTGCACTGTAGCTATGCAGGCATGGGGAAGGCTGCTGTTGAAGCCGTTAGTGAATTTAACCTGTTGTAAGTAAAATAATAAAAACACTCCGGCAGGCACAAGCATACATACACACACACACTCAAAAGTAAACACACACACAAATAGGTTATGAAGTGGGAGGATAGATTAAGCAACTTAAAGTCCAGTGAAGTTAAAGGATATATGGTTCTTGATGGTTGGTGATTTAGCTGCCTTCAGGCTGAACTGGACGAGCCTTCTGGGTTTGGCATCAAAATGATGAAGATGTTATAGGCCGATTTAATGCTTCTTCCAGAGACTGCAACTGCTCAACTGAGGTCTTTTTAATATCTCTGTCTGCAGCACATGAATAGTCAAATAGCATACAGGGTTCAAACTTGTGGAAGTGGGTGGAGAGAAAGGCCCACACATGGACCTTGCTTCTTCAGCGTCTCATTTGTTTTTGCTGGTCTGCAGAGAAAACAGGTGCTTAAAAACACAAGAGTTAGCTGTCTTGTCACACATAAGAACATAAGAACATAAGAAATAGGAGCAGGAGTAGGCCATCTAGCCCCTCGAGCCTGCCCCGCCATTCAATAAGATCATGGCTGATCTGACGTGGATCAGTACCACTTACCCGCCTGATCCCCATAACCCTTAATTCCCTTACCGATCAGGAATCCATCCATCCGCGCTTTAAACATATTCAGCGAGGTAGCCTCCACCACCTCAGTGGGCAGAGAATTCCAGAGATTCACCACCCTCTGGGAGAAGAAGTTCCTCCTCAACTCTGTCTTAAACCGACCCCCCTTTATTTTGAGGCTGTGTCCTCTAGTTTTAACTTCCTTACTAAGTGGAAAGAATCTCTCCGCCTCCACCCTATCCAGCCCCCGCATTATCTTATAAGTCTCCATAAGATCCCCCCTCATCCTTCTAAACTCCAACGAGTACAAACCCAATCTCCTCAGCCTCTCCTCATAATCCAAACCCCTCATCTCCGGTATCAACCTGGTGAACCTTCTCTGCACTCCCTCCAATGCCAATATATCCTTCCTCATATAAGGGGACCAATACTGCACACAGTATTCCAGCTGCGGCCTCACCAATGCCCTGTACAGGTGCATCAAGACATCCCTGCTTTTATATTCTATCCCCCTCGCAATATAGGCCAACATCCCATTTGCCTTCTTGATCACCTGTTGTACCTGCAGACTGGCCTTTTGCGTCTCATGCACAAGGACCCCCAGGTCCCTTTGCACGGTAGCATGTTTTAATTTGTTTCCATTGAGATAGTAATCCCATTTGTTATTATTTCCTCCAAAGTGTATAACCTCGCATTTCTCAACGTTATACTCCATTTGCCATATCCTCGCCCACTCACTCAGCCTGTCCAAATCTCTCTGCAGATCTTCTCCGTCCTCCACACGATTCACTTTTCCACTTATCTTTGTGTCGTCTGCAAACTTCGTTACCCTACACTCCGTCCCCTCCTCCAGATCATCTATATAAATGGTAAACAGTTGCGGCCCGAGTACCGATCCCTGCGGCACGCCACTAGTTACCTTCCTCCAACCGGAAAAACACCCATTTATTCCGACTCTTTGCTTCCTGTCGGATAGCCAGTCCCCAATCCACTTTAACACACTACCCCCAACTCCGTGTGCCCTAATCTTCTTCAGCAGCCTTTTATGGGACACCTTATCAAACGCCTTTTGGAAATCCAAAAACACCGCATCCACCGGTTCTCCTCCATCATCCGCCCTGGTCACATCTTCATAAAAATCCAACATGTTCGTCAAGCACGACTTTCCCCTCATGAATCCATGCTGCGTCTGATTGATCGAACCATTTCTATCCAGATGCCCTGCTATCTCCTCTTTAATAATGGATTCCAGCATTTTCCCTACTACAGACGTTAAGCTGACCGGCCTATAGTTACCCGCCTTTTGTCTCCTTCCTTTTTTAAACAGCGGCGTAACATTAGCCATTTTCCAATCAACCGGCACTACCCCAGAATGCAACGAGTTTTGATAAATAATCACTAACGCATCCACTATTACCACACGACCTGCTCTCTCCAACTGCCCAGTCACCCAAGTATGGTCATGGCTAATGGATTCCAGTGCCTGGTTTACATCATTAGGTTAGGTCTGAAAAAGTGCAAGCATTTTCTTCCCATCAAAACCTTCACAGAAACATAGAAGATAGGAGCAGGAGGAGGCCATTTGGCCCTTCGTGCCTGCTCCGCCATTCATCATGAATATGGCTGATCATCCAACTCAATATGCTTTTTCCCCATAACCTTTGATCCCATTCGCCCCAAGTGTTATATCTAGCCGCCTCTTGAATGCATTCACTGTTTTGGCATCAACTACTTCCTGTGGTAATCAATTCACCACTCTTTGGGTGAAGAAATGTCTCTTCATCTCCGTCCTAAATGGTCTCCTCGAATCCTCAGACTGTGACCCCTGGTTCTGGGCTCCCTCAACATTGGTAACATCCTCCCTGTAGCTACCCTGACTAGTCTTGTTAGAAGTTTATAACAGTCTTTGAGATCCCCCCTTCATTCATCTGAACTCCAGCAAAAACAATCCTAACCTAGTCAATCTCTTCTCATACATCAGTCCCGCCATCCCCACAATCAGCCTGGTAAACCTTCGCTGCACTCCCTTGAGATTTTGAACACCTCCATTAAGCCTCTTCCTATCTCCCTCCACCCTTCTCTGCTCTAAGCAGAAGAACCCCAGTTTCTCTTGTCTCTCGATGTAATCCATTCTTGGCACTGGTCTGGTAAATCCTGCACCTTTTCCAGGGCCTTGATGTCCTTCCAAAAATGTGGTGCCCAGAATTGGAGACACAACCTAAAAAACTTTTCAAATCTTACTTATAGTCTTGCGTACTCCTATAAGAGTATCTCCCAAAACATTTTCTTTTAAGACAGAGCCCAAGTTGCTTCAGTTCACAACTAAGACTGGGAAACAACATGGTGTCTCTATTCTTTGTGCTGCCCTCCATGCTCAAATGCCACCTCTGTGATCAGAATTGCGTACGATACTCGAGGTGTGGTCTGACCAGAGTATTATACAGTCTGAACAGAACTTCCTCTGATGTCTACTGTTTTGGAAAGGTTCTGCCATGTCTTCTGCTTTTGCATCAATTGCGAGTGAACATCATGTTGAAACCTTGTTATGATGCAGCTCTTGTCGGAAATGGAACCAGGCGAGAAATGAACAGAATAGTCCATTTGCAGTTTGTCCCAAAGGAGAACTTTTAAAATAACCTTTAAACCCAGCCTAGCAAGAGTGAACCCTTAGAATTTGTTTCTCTTCCCCCAATGTTTCGTTTATGATGGGCAAGTTAATACGCGAGGGGATGAGCTTGGATGAACTGAATGGGTTTTCTTAACTTAGAATCGTGTTTTTATGAATTTGGCCTGTCAGTGGCACTGCAATTAATAATCTAAGGATAAAGCTCCTTTAATACACGTCAGCAGCGGAAGCACTTCACATTAGTTTATTAATGCAAAGGTTGTGGGCCTCCGAGAGAACTGTACAACTTGATTATTCAAAGTATTGACAGAAAGTAATGAAATCAGGGAGTGAATTTTCAAGACCATGTTATACCATTATGGACAAAACCACGATTAGATTGCTGCATTGGAAAATCACACCGATCTCTTTTCATTAATGTGGCGCATGCATTCTAGTAAAGTTAGAAAGCAATTTTATGTAATTTTTGATAGCAGAATGTCATCCCTGAACATTATGGTTAATGTGCTGGGCTCTTTCACTGAGGGAGGAATCATATAGGTGACCTATCCACTTGCTGCAGGTTTATTGAGACATCAGTATATTGTCAGAGAGATTCAGCACTGCACCAATTCAGCAGCACTTGTGAAAGTGTTTGAAGTGCGAGGGAGTGAAAACATTTTTTACAAGAGTATACATCCCTTCCTCTGGGCTCTAGATGAATCAGAAATATATACTTGTTTCAAATCGTCTGCAGGGTACCTATGGACGATGCTGAGAGAGGAAGGAGACGTAAACATTGCCAGCATCTTTCATCTTTTGAACGATGTGTCCAGTGACCATTTTCTCATCAGCTCAAAGGGGTGAGGGGAGAAGCAATTATGTGTAGATAAATCACTTCAGAGATGCTTCAGCAACCTTTTATGTTTGTTCCGATATCCCAGAGGGAAATCTCTGGCAAGTACAGCTGTAAACATGCATTGAAAATCTCAATATATGAACTTCTGTGGGGGCAATCTCAGCACCTTTCCAGGATTGGGGAGGGAAGGGGAGGGAAGAGAGGGGGCTTAAATTCTTAAAAAATGGGAACATCAACCCACCACGAATATGCTTGCTTCCAATTTAACTGAGTCGATTTGGACCACGCTAATAACCTGTTCTCAGGAGGCGAAATATAATTTTAAATGTTAATGAGACTGCTTGCCTCGGACTTCTGCAGTTATTGGGATTTTAATAGCTGTGGGCTTGGCTTCTGGGGCTCAGGATCTCCAACAACTGAAGAAAGCTGAGAACTTTAGGTGTACCAGTTAAATGCAGTTCCAGCATGCCTTGTGAAGCAGCAAGAACAGGACTCCTTCATCCCCCCCTCACCCAGCACCTCAACCCCCAAGAAAAGTTAACCTGCTTTCTCTTTATCTGATGACGATACACACACCATGGCTTGATGATGATTCATTGTCTCTGCCTCTCCCACAATCTGTCTCTCCTCCCTCTTTTCCTCTCATGCCTTCTTTACCCTTTCTCCCCTGCGATCTCTTTCTACCCTACAATCACACACTTACCACTGCTATTACTCTCCTATGTGGGCTTCATCTGCCCCATAATCATTCTTCCTCCACTATTGACCCCTCTTTCTAGGCCTTCACTCTCTCGTGCCCCTGGTCACTGGCCTCTCGATGCCCCCTGCCATCGCCCTTGCTCATCCCAAAACCCCCCACATCACTCCCCAACTGCCATTTCTCCCTCTGTCCCCACCCCCACTTCCATAAGATGTAGGAACAGAATTAGGCCATTCAGCCCATTAAGTCTGCTCCGCCATTCAATCATGGCTGATATGATTCTCATCCCCATTGTCCTGCTTTCTCCCCGTAACCCTTGATCCTCTTATTGATCATGAACCTATCTATCTCTGTCTTAAAGACACTCAATGACCTGGCCTCCACAGCCCTCTGCGGCGATGAGTTCCACAGATTCACTAGCCTCTGGCTGAAGAAATTCTTCCTCATCTCAGTTTTAAAGGAGTGTCCCTTCACTCTGATGTTGTGCCCTCGAGTTCCAGTCTCCCACTAGTGGAAACACACTCTCCACGTCCACTCTATCTAGGCCTCTCAGTATTCTGTAAGTTTCAATTAGATCCCCCTATCCTTCAAACCCCTTCAAGTATAGATCCAGACTTCCACACACATTGCTCCCTCTCCAAACCTTGCCTACCCACTCAAGGCATTGCTTCCCCCCACTCCCAGCTATCATTCTCTTCCCCACCGTTGGCCATTGTTCCTCTCCCCACCGGCCTTTGTTCCCACTCCAACACCACACCCCTCTCCCCAGCCCCGGCCTTCTCACTCTTTTCCCTGCTATCGCACCCTTCCCTCCCACTATTGTCCATCTTCCTCGTCAATTTCTCCTCCTCGCTGCACCATCCCATTTCTGCAACACCATCGCTCCATTTCCTTTATGATTGCTCGCTCTACCCAGTGATCCTGTCTTCTCTACCCCCAATCCTCTGCTGTCGCTGACTGACTTCCTCACTCAAATCCCTGGCTGTGGTTGTTCAGTTGTAGGCCCGCCCACCTGACAACTGGCCACCTCTCAATCGAGCTGGCTGCCCACAGGAAACGGCTAATCAGATGAGGGCCTGCTGTGACATTCAGCAGGATATCCATATGTACGTAATTCCTGGCTGCTAAAATTAGCCCCACTCCCTCCTCACCTTCGCCTAGGTATTGGAGCCTGCATTTACTTAGATGGAGGAGGGTAAGTATTTTAATCCTTTGGCAACCAGAGTAGCTCAAAACAGCACCTTAAAAATGAGGGCGATTTCTCATAACCCCAGCTGGAACAGGTGGAATGTGTTTAAACAAAGGAGGCAGATGAAACAACACAGTCAGTGGAAAAGTGACTAGCTTTTAACCTCTACAACTGGCAACTTGTACCTTTTAATCCCAGAAGCAAGTTTGCACCTGCAAACTATGTAAAGATTTCTTTATTTGCTGCTCTGAATAAATTGTTTGTGCCAGCCTGAAAATTGGTTTGTCATACTAATACCTTTTGTGCCAAAGATTGTTGCAATGGACTTGAGTGAAGGGTGTAACTATTTTCTCTCTTAGTAATTTGGATAGGTTGAACCAAGCTGTTACACTTGAACTGCCTTTATATAGTATTTGACCTGTGCGGCTGATGTTTGCTTATGACGTACGGGTATTGCGCAGTCGGCATCAACCCACAGATAAAGTTAGCTGGGATTTGATAAAAGGACCCAGTGTTGAGCAATATAAAAGAGTTCAAACATAGTTAAAATATACAAAGGTGAGGATGTCATCGGCAATGAGGAGTTCCATTGCAAAGACAGAAGATGCTGGCAGTATGCTACAGTATTCTTGTGGTTATATATTTGAAACCCGTTGAAAGTAATTCTAATCCGACCTGGAGTTTAAGTTCAGTTAATTAAATAAAATCTGGAATTAAAAAGCTAATAGCAGTAAAGCAGTCCAAAGATGTGCGGGTTAGGTTGATTGGCCAGGTTAAAAATTGCCCCTTAGAGTCCTGGGATGTGTAGGTTAGAGGGATTAGCGGGTAAATATGTGGGGGTAGGGCCTGGGTGGGATTGTGGCCGGTGCAGACTCGATGGGCCGAATGGCCTCCTTCTGCACTGTAGGGTTTCTATGATTTCTATGATTTCTATGAATGGATATTATGATTGTTGTGGGGAAAAAAAAGTCCAGATCACTCATGTTCCTTTTACAGAAGGAAATCTTCTGGTTTAACTATCTGTAACTCCAGATCCACAGCAACATGGTTGACTCTTAACTGCCATCTGAAATGGTCCCCCAAGCCATAAAACAATCAAATTAAAACCAGGCGGCACTGACCTCTGACACTGGAGACTACAAAGGCACATCTTACCCAGTCAATCCTGCAAAGTCTTTCTCACTAACATCTATTTCCCAATACATGTGACAATAATAATAAATCAATCATTAAGTCAATAACTTCTGCCAAAATTGGGAGAACTTTCCCCACAGCCTGACATTGTTCTATTCATTGAATCATATCTTTAGCCAGATTCATCCATCACCCATTCTTGGGTATGTCCTGCCCATCAGAGGTGGAGGCACAGTGGTTCATAGGTATGAGAGAGTGGTCCTGGGAATCGTCAGCATTGACTCCAAACCCCATGAAGTCTCATAGACTCAGGATCATTAGGGCAAGAAAACCTTCTATTGAACACCCCCTACTGCTCTCCCTCAGCTGATGAATCAATGCTTCTCAATGTAGAATGCCACCTCACTTCGGGGAGATGGTAACTCAGAGGACTAGTAATCCAAAGGCCCAGACTAATGCTTTGAGGACACTGGTTCAAATCCCACCATGGAAACTGCTGAAATTTAAACCAATTAATAAATGTGGAATATAATACTAATTTCGGTAATGGTGACCATCAATTGTGAAAATCCATCTGGTTCACTAATTCCCTTAGAGAAGGAAATCTCTGTCCTTTTCTGAACATGTCTCTGCAGACCTACAGCAATGTGGTTGACTCTGAACTGTCCTCTGCAATAGCCTAGCAAGTTGCTTCATTCAAGGGCAATTAGGGATGGGTAACACATGTTGGCATTGCCAACGATGACTACATTCCATGAAAGAATAAAGAAAACAAACTTGGAAGAAGCATAGAGGATAGCGAGGACACAAAATGTACTCTGGGTGGGGTATTTTACCAAGAGTAGTCAGTAGCACTACTACTGGTCAATTCCTGAAGGGTATAGCTGCCAGATTGTACTTGGTGCATAAACCAACATTAAGGATAAACTTACTTGACCTTGACTTCACTACTCTATTTCTTGAAGATGCATCTATCCACAATCCAGTATTGGTAGCAGTGACCACTGCACAGTCCTTTGGAGATGAAGTCCCAACTTCACATTAATGTTCTGGGGCCTCAGGTTTGAATCCCACCATGGCAGATGGTGGAATTTGAATTCAACAAAAAATATCTGGGATTAAGAATCTACTGATGACCATGAAACCATTGTTGATTGTCAAAAAAAAAAGCATCTGGTTCACTAACGTCCTTTAGGGAAGGAAATCTGCCATCCTTACCTGTCCTGGCCTATATGTGACTCCAGAGCCACAGCAATGTTGTTGACTCTCAATTGCCCTTGGGTAACTAGGGATGGGCAATAAACACTGACCAGCCAGTGGTCCCCATGTCCTACGAATGAATAATTCCCACTAAGAACACCCCCCTTCATGATGTTTGGCACTATCACTTTGCTAAATGGCATAGATTCAGCACAGATTTAGCAGCTCAAACTGGGCATCAATGAAGTGCTATGAGCCATCAACAGCAGCAGAATTGTATTCAGCCAGAACCTGTAATCTTGGGGCCTGGTAAATCCCCGGCTCTACCAGTTACCATCAATCCAGGGGACCAACTCTGGCTCAATGAGGAGTGTAGAAGAACATGCCAGGAGCAGCACAGGGTATACTGAAAAATGAGGGGCCAGTCTAGTGAAGCTATCACATAGGACATGCACATTAAATGGAAAATGCAACACGCTATGTAGACAGAACTAGGTGATCCCACAATGGATCAAATTAAAGCTATGCAGTCCTGCCACACCCAGTCATAGTAGGCAATTAAAGAAATAACAGGAGCTTGAACATCCACATTCTTAATGAGATGAAACCCAACACATAATTGCAAAAGGCTGAAACATTTGCAATCATCACCAGTGGTGTGCCCCAGGGATCTGTTCTGGGACCCTTGCTGTTAGTCATTTTCATAAATGACCTGGATGAGGAAGTGGAGGGATGGGTTGGTAAGTTTGCCGACGACACGAAGGTTGGTGGGGTTGTGGATAGTCTGGAGGGATGTCAGAAGTTACAGAGGGACATAGATAGGATGCAAGACTGGGCGGACAAGTGGCAGATGGACTTCAACCCAGATAAATGCGTCGGGGTCCATTTTGGTAGGTCAAATGGGATGAAGGAGTACAATATAAAGGGAAAGACTCTTAGTACTGTAGAGGATCAGAAGGACCTTGGGGTCCGGGTCCATAGGACTCTGAAATCGGCCCCGCAGGTGGAGGAGGTGGTTAAGAAGGCGTATGGTGTGCTGGCCTTTATCAATCGAGGGATTGAGTTTAGGAGTCCGGGGATAATGATGCAGCTATATAAGACCCTCGTCAGACCCCACTTGGAGTACTGTGCTCACTTCTGGTCGCCTCACTATAGGAAGGATGTGGAAAAGATTGAAAGGGTGCAGAGGAGATTTACAAGGATGTTGCCTGGATTGAGTGGCATGCCTTATGAGGATAGGCTGAGGGAGCTCGGTCTTTTCTCCTTGGAGAGACGAAGGATGAGAGGAGACCTAATAGAGGTGTATAAGATGTTGAGAGGCATAGATCGGGTGGACTCTTAGAGGCTTTTTCCCAGGGTGGAAATGTCTGCTACGAGAGGACACAGGTTTAGGGTGCTGGGGGGTAGGTACAGGGGAGATGTTAGGGGTAAGTTTTTCACACAGAGGGTGGTGGGCGAGTGGAATCGGCTGCCGTCAGTGGTGGTGGAGGCGAATTCAATAGGGTCTTTTAAGAGACTCCTGGATGAGTACATGGAGCGTAATAGGATGGAGGGTTATAAGTAGGTCTAGAAGGTAGGGATGTGTTCGGCACAACTTGTGGGCCGAAGGGCCTGTTTGTGCTGTAGTTTTTCTATGTTCTATGTTCTATGTTCTATCCTCAGCCAGAAGTGCCTAATAGATAATCCATCTTGGCCTCCTCCTGAGATCTCACCATCAGGGAAGCCATTCTTCATCCAATTTGATTCACTCCACATGATACCAAGAAAGGGCTAAGTGTGCTCAATACAGCAAAGGTGATGGGCACTGACAACATTCCAGCTGTAGTGCCGAAGACTTGTGTTCCAGAATGAGCTGCACTGCCAGCCAAGCCTTTCCAGTAGAACGAAGTAGAAAATTGCCCAGGTTTGTCCTGTCCATAAAAGCAGGTCAATCTGGCCAACTTTCACCTCATCGACTGCTCAAAGTAATCAATAAAGTGATGGAAAGTGACAGTTCAATTGAGCATGACTTACTCACCAATAAACCACTCCCCACTACTCAGTTGGGTTCCACCAGGCGCACACAACTGCCGAACTTATTGCAACCTTATTCTGAATGAGGATTAAAATGCTTAATTCCAGATGGGTGGTGGCGGGGGAGTTGCTGAGGTGAAAGTGCTCATTCCCATCCAGGACCACGCAGCATGCATGTCTATCCCATACCTTAAACATTCAATTCTCCATCACCCACAAGCTATGTCTGTTGTGTGCACCATCGACAAGATGCAGCAGAGCAACTTGCCAAGGCTCCTTTGGCAGCATCTTCCTGACCCGTGACCTCTATCACTAGAAGGACAAAGGTAACATGCATATGAGAACACCATCCCATCCAGTTCCCCACCAAGTCATACACTACCCTGACTTGGATATTGTCATTCCTTCAATGTCGCTGGGTCAAACTCCTGGAACTGCCTGAGTACCAGCACTGTGGGTGTACATGAACTGCAGTGGTTCAAGAAGACAGCTCACCACCACCTTTGCAAGGGCAATTAACAGATTAAGAACAAATGTTTGCCTTGCCAGCAACACCCACATCTCATTAACAAACAAAATATATATATCATCGTAAGTGGGAGTTGCTTCATTCAAATGATCTGATAATCCAAATAATTTCAGAAGTAGCTCCCACATTATAATGTTATTTACCTTGCTTAATTCAATACTTCAGATTGTTTTCTTAAAACAAATAACAACTGTGAATTATCAAGAGTAGACTGTATAATGGATTATCAGTCATTAGACAAAAACAGGTTCATGTACTGGATAGTACTGTTCCCACATTTCCTGTTTATGATTTAGATGACCAATGTTAGTGCTTTCATGGTTGGTCAAGAACAGTAAATTGATGTTTTAGATGGAAGAAAGAATGCTTTTATGTTTCAAATTTGCGCAAAGCAAAAAGACAATATCCATATGAAGACTGAATCCCCTACGAACTAAAATTTGTAACTTTATACATAACCTTGATTGGGTTAGGATGTCATGAGATTAACAATTATTCCTTGGCTGTGGAGCACAATACACTGAACATTACATAGGATGTCCACTAAGTTTTCCTGGCATTTTGAAAAGGCAGGAAATAGCATTCCATTGGACGGATGTACACAATCTATTGCAAATAGACTTATTTATACAAAGAGATATTGTGGTACATTACGGGGAATACAATACTTATGAAAACAGAGATAGAATGAGTCCACAAGAGCTACTGTATTTCTTACAGGGAGTGGTAACCAGCAGGCCGTTTAGATACAACAATTTTTCTTCCACTGACCTTTGTAATAATAAATTTTACGTAGCTGCTTCTCCAGGCAAAACTAAAGACTCCCAAGTAATCTCCTGACCTGAACAAGTCAGAAATGCCGAGAAGTCTGAGTTGGAGAGAGTGCAGAGGAGATTTACCAGGATGCTGCCTGGTTTGGAGGGTAGGTCTTATGAGGAAAGGTTGAGGGAGCTGGGGCTGTTCTCTCTGGAGCAGAGGAGGCTGAGGGGAGACTTAATAGAGGTTTATAAAATGAAGGGGATAGATAGAGTGAACGTTCAAAGACTATTTCCTCGGGTGGATGGAGCTATTACAAGGGGGCATAACTATAGGGTTCATGGTGGGAGATATAGGAAGGATATCAGAGGTAGGTTCTTTACGCAGAGAGTGGTTGGGATGTGGAATGGACTGCCTGCAGTGATAGTGGAGTGAGACACTTTAGGAACATTTAAGCGGTTATTGGATAGGCACATGGAGCACACCAGGATGATAGGGAGTGGGATAGCTTGATCTTGGTTTCAGATAAAGCTCGGCACAACATCGTGGGCCGAAGGGCCTGTTCTGTGCTGTACTGTTCTATGTTCTATCTATGTTCTATTGTCAATAATCCTTCAATAATGACACAATGGTCAGGAAGATTTTATAAGAGGTATTCCTATTATGTCTGGGCCTCTTACACCTCCCAATTTTTCACTGAGCAGCAACAAACCCTGAGTCATGGAGGGAGTTGGGGGGTTTTGTTCTCCTACGTGCCCACCACCCCCCCCCCCTCCCCCCCTCTCCTGACAAGACCACTGGGCTTGTTTGGGGTGTTTTGGGCTATGAAAGAATTAAATGGCGACCATTCCCTAATTCTGGTTTCAAATTGACCCGAATTTTTGAAAAGGTGGGAGCAGGCTAGACAGGGTCAGAATTACGCCCCCTCGGTGGACAGGGAGTCCACCCTCGAGAGCTGCCCGCCAATCTGATTAGCCAGCAGCTCTCACAGTCCCAGCAACTGGGTAATAGGTAGAAAGAGATAAGAGAGTCGAGGGACGGAGGACAAGGGGGTGAGGAGGTAGATGGAGAGAAATGAAGTTGGGATACCCCCAATGTAAACCCACCTCCCCCCATCCAATTAATATGGATTCCCCCCCCCTCCCTCCCACCCACCCACCCTTTCCAAGAACCCATTTCAAACATGGCCTTTGCATTCTGGCCCACTTGCCATTGTGGTAGTGGAGGCAGATTGACAAACTTTAATTGCCAATTAATTGGGCAGTTAAGGACTTCATTGGGCCTGAGGGTAGTGGGCAACGTACACTACCTCCCCCCCCCCACCCCCAATACTTTGGGGAAACAAGTCGGGGATGGGTAGGACAGAGATGGGCTGAGCACCCAACCACTACCAAATTTATTTACAATTTTTCAGCTTCCCATTGACTTTTCAATGCCAGTTTTAGGCTATCCTACACATTTTAATTCCACCTCAGATATATTGATTATAGCATTCCACACAAGAGTGGAAAAAGAAACGGCTGAATTTTGTGGGCTGGCGGGGGGCGGGGTGGGGGGGGGGGGGGGGGGGGGGTGGTCAGGGGTGGGGTGGGATGGGGGTGGATGGGGGTAGGGGCTGGATGGGGGAGGGGTGGATCGCTCTCCCCACTCCCAGGAGGAAAGTTGGTCTCGGACTGACCAAACAGGGGTCTGTAAAATCCAGCCCACAAATAAGCATTGGGAGACATGCAAGAGACACCTGATCCTTCAGGTTAAACAAACCTTTAGCGTGACAGCGAAATTGGAAATGCCCCATCAGAAAAACTATTTACTGTTGCTTTTAGAAGTGAAGGAAAGCAGCAGAGACTGATGGCTTGGGATAGATTTATTCTCAAAGTATTTGGCTGGGGAATTAAATCTATCAAGATTTACAGCTCACAAGACCTGTGGTGTGGAGAGGCTGTAAAGATTTGACTCCTTTTATAGTGGTTGAAATTCAGTCCTGATTATTGGATCACAAATAATTGCCACAATGTGTTCCTTTTTACTGGATTAGCAGCGACTGAAAAATCTATACCTCCAGAAGTACTGTATCTGCAGTTTCAGCTCAACCATCGATTGATGGGGTATTGCTAGTGGCTGGGACCACCCCCATGACCTGGGCCTCTCTTCCAATCATATCAATCACCGACAAGGCCATCTCTGACCACTCTTATCCCCTTCCAAACCCACTCCCTTCTGCTTCAGTCCTGAGGAAAAAGCATTCCCTTCCAGGTATCTACAATGATAGTGGAAAATTCCTTTCATGCTAGGCTCTGGCCCTCCAATTGCCACAATAACTTCTGCAACTGTCAGTTTATTCAATCACCTCCTAACCTCTCCCTCTGGTGTCCTTGACCCCAGCACAACCCTTACACCAAACTGTGCATTTGTCCTTTGAAGCGCGCAGCCCTCACCCCTCCCTGTATCTGGGGTACACCCTGCTCCTAATGATTGTTCCTGCTGCATGGTTGCTGCTGTTCTGCACTGTTTCCTCTCTCTAACTTCAGACTGAAGTCCACATAGGCCCTGAACAGTCTAACATCTATAACTGCTTTGCATTTCACAGCAGGAAAGTCTGCACTCTCTGACTCCTGTCTGCCAGCCCCTGAACTTAAACAGGAGCCTTGAGATAGTTCCCGTTTCCAAAGAGGACTATGGACAACAGTGACCTTCACAAAGCAGTGCAGTCCCGACCTGTTTAGTGTTCATGTGAACCATCTCTAATTTGCCACAGTAACAGGCTCCCACCCCATAACCTGCAGTCTGCATTGCATCTCCTTCCAGTAATATGTGTGCTGTCGTTGAATCCCCTTGTTTGTCCACGTCTTACAACCTTGTTGGGGTCCAGCTTCCCTCTCCTCGATCTTCCCTCTGCCTTCCATTGTTTGTCCGCTGCATCCACCTCTTGCCCCTCTCCCTGCCCTTTTTACCCTTCCCCACCCCACTCCTTGCACAGCCCTCCTTCCACATTGTTACCCCCTTGTCTTCATCTGCCCACCTCCGGTCGAACTTGGGACCTTTCTTGTGGCGGCTGCATGAATCCTGCAGCACAGTCCTGTCTGATAGGACTGGGTTAACAGACCTTCACATTAAGTCCTAATTTGATGTCAATTATCAATGGAAGTCACTGATATATAAAGGGGTCTCAGGTGGCACTGGTTGTTGGTGAAGAATTGTGTGTGGAGTTGGTTCAAAGAAATAAAGGTATTTTATGAAGAAGCAGAACTTGTGTCTCCTTTACTGAACAGCAACCAAGAGACTCAAACACTGTCCAGGTAGATGCTGGTGTGTGGCACCCAGGGCAAGGAGACCCCTGTACTCCCCAACACCAGGCACAATAATGATCCAACTCGATGAAACAGGAGGTTACATGGGTGCAACAGCACGGTGCTGTCAATGAACACCATGGAGATAGGCAGGAACCAGTCTACCCCAGCAGGCTGGTCTACAGCATATTAGGAGCAGCACAGCACTAGGGCACTAGGGCAGTAAGGCTTTGCATGTTGCACTCACCTCACAGACTCTGGTGAACTGAGGACCATTTTGAGTATGTCAGTCTTTATCAATTGGGTTTGATGCCAACCTAATTCCCCTCTGGCGTGATGCAAGGTTGGACAGCCTGGTAGGATTCTGGTGGCCACCTGTCTTAATGAACATTCATGAGATGCAATTGCCATTTGTGCCTCCCAGTGGGAAGAGTGAGCCATTATTAACCCACCATTGGGAGAATTGCAACATGTTTTTGCTCCGGCAGGTATTCCGACCTTTTTGCCTCCCCTCAGATTTCCTATGTAAGCTTGCCATCAATTCTGTCATGGGTGGATTGGGAGAATTCTGCCCAAAGTAATCTACCATATTGGCGTCCAACTGTATTGACAAATCGAAATTGCAGACCACTGTTCTAATTGTCCGTCTTGTTTATTCGACATTAGTAGAACTGTCTTAATCTTTCTCTTCAGACGATCGAAGAAGGCCGAGGAAATAGGATTACTTCCCTTCTTTATGGTCACACAATTAGTATTTCAAGGCTTTCTTTCTGATTTTGCATTGCTGTCCCACCCGACGTCAATATCAACACATTAATCGGACAACTGCACAGCAAATTGATTGCATACATGTCAACTGGCACTCTGTAACTTTGGTTTAGCCGAGCATTAAAAAGTTGCCACTTTAGTTTCCATTGCAGAGTCTTCATCCCGACCTACAGAAAGGCAGTAAGTTTTTAGAAGCATCGTGCCCTAGTATATTGTCATAAAGTTCTAATTGGGATCAACCACACGGGTTGTTTTCATCAATACCAAATTAAAAGCTGTTAGTCAAATCATATATGTGGGTAGCAGTTTTCTAAAGGGCTGTTATTTCATTGTGTTGTAATGCTTAGTGAAATTAGTTGATTTGTTGCGCAGCCTTTCACCACATCATTGGACACAAATATAATCTTGAAGAGCAAGCACTATTGCCTTCCATGAGTCAGTCGTCTGTGTTTACAGTGGTATTATAAATAAAATCCACAAAACCACTGATCAATTCCTTGGGGAAATTACTAAGACGAGTGAAAGCATATCTTTGATAGGTGCGGGATAATAATATACCACAGCTTCCATTCAAAGGGGGAGGAAATATGCATTTTGTGTTCTTGTTGATGACAAAAGCAAAATGACAATGGACGGCTAGCAGAGAAATGAGTGTTGTGTAATCCAAACCCCCAGAAAGGATTAGGCTAAAATTAAAATTGCTTGATGTCCCTTTACAAAAATCTTCAGGAATGAATCACATGAATTGAAACAGTGACCTTATCAATGCATGCAATGCTTTGCAGTACTCTTTTGACTGATACTGAGCCACAACAAATTTTCAGAATGCAGGCATAGGGGGGAATGCTCCCATTTTGAGACTAAATTTTACGACCTCGCTCAAGTCTAAGTCTGCATGTTTTTTGGCAGGTTCACACTGCGAGATCGTAAATCCCGCCTAAGGCCAATGGAGAATTTGTTTCTGCGATTCGGGGTGGGGGGTGGGGGGGGCGGCATGCCAGTAAAATTCCAGCCTAAGAGTGAGATTCTCAGCCTCTCAGCCACTTATTTCTTGGCAGTAGAAAGCAGCATGATTCTCTGGTCGCGCCGCGATCTCATTGAAGGCGCTCCACGCCACTGGAGAACACGCGAGCGGGGTGCGCCGCCAGCGGGATCAGAGGATCCCGCTGGCATGAACAGCCGAAGAATTCTGCCCTGGGTCCCATGGTGGGGCGGGAATGTGGAGTGTTTCCCACTGTGGAGGTCAGTGGGAAAACACGTCAAATCCTCTGGCCCCAAACTCATTAATTATGTACCCAGGTCTTTCACACTGTATGCAGTGGCGGGGAACGTCTGGACGGAGTGTAGTGCACTATCGTGTCTGGGCATTGTTACCTGATCTCTGCTGGAACAATTGGAACATAACCATTAGCCTTTGATGCTCTTGGTTCTGGAAAGGAAGGGCTTTTCAGCCCTTGATTGCTGGTAATTCTTGCTGGAGGGTGCTTGTTAAATATGAATAATGGAACACTCTGCTGTTTTGCTACCTTCATTTTAAAGTCTTTCAACTATCTCAGAATGCAACCTGAGGTACGGCCTCCTGGGTGAGTTGCCGTGGGAATCGTATCCCAGGAAGAGAAAATGTCTTCCAACTGAAAGAAGGGAGAAAATTGAAATAATACTTTTAAATTACTTATTTTCCTCAAATTTTTAACCACTTTTGATAACCTTTCATTCGAAAGATATTGACCCTCACTAGATAAAATTACTGCGGATGCTGGAACCTGACCCTTACTGGAGTGTGATTCCATGGTATTGGTAACCTTTCGATACCTTTCTCATGCTGTGTCACTAGATTATAAGATGGTGGACAGCACGGCAGGCACTAGACCTGAGCCCTCAGCGCCTTTGGGGTGGCATGGTAGCACAGTGGTTAGCTCTGCTGCAACACAGTAAGAAGTTTAACAACACCAGGTTAAAGTCCAACAGGGCAACACAGTGCCAGGGACCCGGGTTCAATTCTGGCCTTGGGTCGCTGTCTGTGTGGAGTTTGCATGTTCTCCCCGTGTCTGCGTGGGTTTCCTCTGAGTGCTCCAGTTTCCTCCCACAATGTGCGATTAGGTTGATTGACCATGCTAAATTGCCCCAAGATATATAGGTTAGCAGGCTAAATACATGGGGTTACGGGGTAAGCCTGGGTGTTGGCGCTAAATCAGTGGTCCAAATGGCCTCCTTCTTCACTGTAGGGATTCTATGATTCTCTGACCGAACCTCTTCTTGTTTCCACTTCCAGCAGGAATCCATACATAGCCATTGGTTGTATAACCCTCTTCCTCCATCTAAGTAAACTGAGATCAATTCCTTCCACCACCATGACTGAGATTAGCTAACTCGGTTCAACCCAGTGTTCTTGGTGCTATGTATGAATTGACTAATCTTAACTAGTTTAGCCATCAGGAGACTGCAGATATTCTGATATTATATGTGTCCTGAGGAAATATTAAAATTAAGCAGATTACAAATTGTAATTAGTCTTGCCTTTGTTTGTAATCTCTCACTGATTAAACTATATTTTTATCTTGCAGCTGATGATACTTTCAACAATGAACCACCCAGCAAGCGTTTCTTGCCTGTTGATGTTTTTGGGGGGTTTGACAGTGCACTTGAGCAATGGAGAATGCGAACGTGCCAAAAAACATGCAGACTTAGACTTGAATGTACAGTACAACTTTCCCAGCTTCAGTTCAGAAACACCGATACAGAACCTAGTCTTCCACAAGCAGCATATATACGTAGGAGCAATAAATAAGATATACGTGGTCAACAATAACCTAGAAAAGCTCTCTGAATTCAAAACTGGCCCTGTGTCGGAATCCCTGGACTGTTCGCCATGTGACCGCTGCGAGGGGGGCGATAACAGCTCTGCAATTGTGTGGAAAGACAACAACAACGTGGTCTTACTTATAGAAACCTTTTACGGGGATCAGCTCATTAACTGCGGCAGCGCAAGGAATGGCGTTTGTTTCCTCCACAATCTCCAGCACAATGATCCTGCTAATATCTCGAGCAACGTTCAGTGTATGTACTCACGCCAGAATAACAAACCAAGCAAGTGCCCGGATTGTGTTGCCAGCCCTCTTGGTACAAGAGTGCTGATGGCAAAGCAGGCTGGATTTCTGAAGCTGTATGCAGGAACAACACTAAGTTCTACCCCTCTGCCATTCCAGTTGCATTCAATGTCTATAAAAAGGCTAAAGGAATCTGAAGATGGTTTTCAGTTCCTCACTGAACGCTCTTATATGGATGTTATTCCACAATTGAGGGATGCCTATCCTATTAAGTATCTTTATGCTTTTGAAAGTAGCGGCTATGTTTATTTTTTAACAGTGCAGCACGAATCTTTGGACTCTCAGGCATCTCACACCAGGATTATTCGATTAAGCTCATCTGATCCATATTTACATTCTTATATAGAAATGCCAATCGAATGTTTTATCACTGATAGACGGAAGAAGAGATCCTTAAATAACGAAGACTTCAATATCATGCAGGCGGCATATGTGACGAAACCAGGCGCAGATCTTGCTAAACAATTAACTGTTTCTACCGAAGAGGATGTCCTGTTTGCAGTATTCACACAAAGTAAACCAGGATCGACTGAACCAGCCAATAGATCAGCTGTCTGTGCATTTCCTGTACAAATCATCAATAAATATTTTGAACATTCCATTGACCATTGTTGCAAAAAAGGTCTCGCAAAGGGTCTTCATCACTTTTACAACACGACTGATAGATACTGTGTGAATAAGGTGAGATATTTTAATGATGATGTTGCAAATGCATGATCTAGTACATGATCTGGCACAGCGGTTAACACTGCTGCCTCACAGCGCCAGGGACCCAGGTTCAATTCCAGCTTTGGGTGACTGACTTTCTGTCTGTGTGGAGTTTGCACGTTCTTCCCGTGTCTGCATGGGTTTCCTCTGGGTGCTCTGGTTTCCTCCTACACTCCAAAAGATGTGCAGGTTAGGTTGATTGGCCATGATAAATTGCTCCTTGGTGTCAGGGGATTAGAGGGTAAACATGTGGGGTTACGGGAATAGGGCCTGGATGGGATTGTTGTTGGTGCTGGCTCGATGGGCCAAATGGCCTCCTTCTGCACTGTAGGGATTCTATGATTCCAGCTATGATGCATAAAAGGGCATGTTTTCATGTGATGTTTATTATTAAGACATTAAATTTTAAATGGAAGTAAAAATGATCATGCGCAACTGACTTTTATCATTTTAGTGTATTGGTTCTTTCCTGTGGGTTGCTTTTGTAATATCTTTCACCAGATTGATTTCAGAAATCAATTTGATCACAGCAACAGATGAGTTTTCTTTTTTTCCTCTAATAATGGATAAGAATAAAAGAGATGACAGGAAGACTCTCAGTGCTGTTATTGTGCGAATGCTTAAGATGCTGGTATCAATTTCCTTTCTCTTTTATTTAACCGCCTTTTTAACGGGTCTATTTTAAACTGATTAACAATTCCATTAGAATGATAGAGAAACATTGGCAAGGGATAAAACACTGTAGAGAGAGAAAATCACACTTCCTTGCCAAGAATCATTTTGCTTATGTAAAAATGTGGGAGTACAGGAATGTACAAGACCACAGAAGACCATTAGGCTAGTCCAAGTGTCTAGGAAATATATTTCATACCCGTCTATCAGTATTTCAGCCAAGTATTTCCAAATGCTTTCTGGCAAAAAAATCAACCACCTGCCCACATGCAAATGCCTCCCTAGATGATCTGTTCCATGTATGGACTAGCCTCTGTTTAAAACCTAGGTTGTCTTTTTACATTCCCCTCTTCTAAGCTTGAGGTTACATCAAGTTTGTGCTGATCATGATGCCCTAACTAAACTAAACCTTCTGCCCTTACTTGGTCCATATCCCTCTATTCCCTCCCTATTCATGTACCCATCCAGATGCCTCTTAAATGTTGCTAAAGTGCCTGCTTCCACCACCTCCTCTGGCAGCGTGTTCCAGGCACCCACTACTCTCTGCGTGGAAGAACTTCCTCCCGCATATCTCCCTTAAACGTTCCCTACACATCTCCCTTAAACTTTCCCCCTCATCTTGAACCTGTGCTCCCTTGTAATTGATACTTCCACCCTAGGAGAAAGCCTCTGACTATCCACCCTGCCTATGCCAGCCTCTGACTATCCACCCTGTCTTTGCCCGTATTCTCTCATGTATAAAAGAAATCCCACCTTGTGTAGGTTCACCTTCTAACCCCAGGGCCTAATATAGTTATTAATTTAGTTGCCCTTTGCTCCATTTTATCCAATGGCCATGAGGGTCCTTCACATGATAAAGGAGTCACAGTTATAGACAGCACACCTGGTGGGCCAGAACAGTATTCTGTGCAAACTCAGAATTTCTGCTTGAAATTTATGCACTGTCCTCTTGGCTATATAACCTGTGATCACATTTGCTCTCTTAAGGACTGGGGCACAGAATGCTGATGGCTTCGTATTATCTTCACACCAATAATCCCCAGTTTGAGCGAAGATGGTTCTGCCAGTTTTACATTCATAGTTTCTCTGAAAGGGTTAAAAGGGAAAAAAAAGAACTTTAAACTCCAGAGTAATTATTTTAAACACCCATAAAGAGCCCCGCAAGGGATCCCCCACATCCGAAACCCCCCCAAAGGCCCCACCACACCAGCCTCTCCCCATCCCCCAACCAATTACCCCACCACCAGCCTGCCCAGTCCTCCCCCCCAGTCTGACTCCAATCTAGGCAGTGCCGTTAAAAGGGGGCGTATCTTTCCTCGCTGCACTCCATTTATTCCACGCTGATGCAGCCAGGAGCACGTTTTGCTGCTTCTTTCTCATCCCTGCCTGGGTGAGAAATGTCCGGAGAGGCAGGGGCTTTGTAATTGCCGTGGAGGTAAGTCCCTCCAGAGTGGAAATCTGCCAGTGATTGCCACTCTGAGGAAGTTACAGGCCAATTACCTCTTTATGAGGTGGCACGGTGGCACAGTGTTTAGCACTGCTGTCTCACAGCGCCAGGGACCCGAGTTTGATTCCCGGCTTGGGTTACTGTCTGTGCGGAGTTTGCATGTTCTCCCCGTGACTGCGTGCGTTTCCTCCGGATGCTCCAGTTTCCTCACACAGACCAAAGATGTGCGGGTTAGGTTGATTGGCCATGCTAAAATTGACCCTGGTGTCAGGGGGATTAGCAGGGTAAATGTTGGAGTTACGGGAGCATGGAGTGGGATTGTGGTTGGTACAGACTCGATGGGCCGAATGGCCTCCTTCTGTACTGTAGGGATTCTATGATTCTTATGCAAGTTTACTCTGTGCAAGTTGGCTGCTGTATTTACCTTCATTACTTCAGTGACTACTTTTCAAAAAATACCTCTTTGGCTGGACAGTGCTTTGGGGCATATTGAGGTGATGAAAAGTGCAATAATGATGCAAGTCTGTTCCCTTCCTCAACATCTGGCAGGTATAAGCCTCACTCCCCAATCTTTGCATTTGATCAGCCAATTCCTGGCTGCATTCAATCCTTTCCATTTTCGAGCCATTTTAAAACTTGGGAGAGTTTTGCTTTTATACAATCACTTTGGTACATTTGTAAATAGCAGCAGCAGATCCCTGAGGCATCTGACTAATTACTTCTTTCTATGTCTCCCATGTATAAACTACCCTTTGGTTTCTCTCCTTCAGCTTATTATTGATCCAGCATTTCAGCAGTACTCCACCTCTCCTGTGCCTTATAGTGTCACAGACCAATCTCCTGTGTGACACTATGTTTGTAGCTTTACTAAAATATCAATAAACACAGTCCATTAGTGGTACTGATGTAGTATTGTCAAGAAAATAATATTTTTTGCAGAAATCCAAAGGAGTGATCTAATAGGGGATCCACAGAGGACTGAAAATTTGGCAAGCAATTTTTAAACCGATTTACACCAAATTGTCAATTTATATCCTAATTACTCAGCATTTTGTCTCACCTTTCTTTTTCCCCTGTTTTACTTCTAAAGGGATCATTTGTCTTGTATAGCCATTGTGGATACATGCATATGTTGAAAGAGAACATTTCATAGCTTTCCAATGACACTAGCAAGCAAGTGTGGGTCAGATGCATTCAGCAGTAGCAGTGTGACTGGTCCTGGTTAGTAAGTGCAATCCATCCATTCATTGAGAAAACAAGCTCAATGAATTCTGTTTTACCTCCTTGGATGTTCTATTTACAAGTTTTGTTAGAATTGCAGGCATTTTATAAACTGATGGCACTTTCGTTAGCACTGCTGCCTCGCAGCGTCAGGGACCCGGGTCCAATTCCAGCCTCGGGTGACTGTCTATGTGGAGTTTGGACATTCTCCTCGTGTCTGCGTGGTTTTCCTCCGGGTGCTCCGGTTTCCTCCCACAGTCCAAAGATGTGCAGGTTAGGTGGTTTGGCCATGCTAAATTGCCCCTCAGTGTCCCAAAATATGTGGGTTAAGGGGATTAGTGGGGTAAATATGCGGGGGTTCAGGGGATAGGGTCTGGATGGGATTGTTGTTGGTGCAGGCTTGATGGGCCAAATGGTCTCCTTCTGCACAGCGGGGATTCTATGATGTCAGTACAAAATTGAGGTTTTTTTTCCCTCTGAGTTACACACACATCTGCAACTCTTTAACTAGCAATGTGTAAAGGATTGCCTTTTGTCAGGATTCCTTTAAAAGTTTAACACGGATGCTTCCATTAAAATATTAAGAAATCCTAAGCAGTGTGGCAGGGCCACATAATTTTGCACACAATGCCACTGATCCAAAGTAATTATTTGATTGTAATACAGCAGCCAGTTGCTTTTAACTTTGCGTGAAGTAGTGGAATAGCTATAAGTTCTTCAGAAACCTTACTCTTGTTTCCTGATTTAGTGAAACAGATACGGATAAATGTTATTACACGTTCCTTTTTTTGTCAAATCAATTTGTCCAAGTTTTATTTCTTACTGAAACTTAGAGCATGGGTATTTTATATACAGTGTAAGCACTGGCAATATTTTTTTAAAGAATATTGATTAAAATCCTTTAAATTTTTTGAAGCAACATAATGTGGACGTTGAATTCATTAAGTCTGTGAGTATATCCATATCTCTTTGTTTAATTACACAAATTGACATAGCAAATTGATTTCTGCCTGTAATGGCACTTACATTGTGATAGACCGTGTCCCTTAAGAGCTCAGATTAGTGTCTGGTAATGGTCGGTATTGATTTGTCTCGACTGTAATTGTCCAAATGAAGCAAACTCTACATATACCGTGTAAGGAAAAACTGGTGTTCTTAACAGAGAACATTTTAATATTAATTTGAAAACCAACAAACTCCCGGTGACATCAAATGATGCATTTTGAACTTTCATTGAGGGTGGCATGCTGAGTTTAGTCCGAGTACACTAAAGCTGGACTGTATTTTTTTTATATTTATCATGGGAGTCATTCGGAAAGTCAACATTTGTCACCCATCTCTAATTGCCCTTGTGAAAGGTAGGACTGAGCCATCTTCTTAACAACTGAGGGGTTTGCTATTTCAGAGGGCTGTTAAGAGTCAGCCAAGTTGCTGTGGGTCTGGAGTGTAATAAAGACCATTGGGCAAGGATGGCAGAGTGGGTTTCATAAAGAACATTAGTTGACTTTTACAAGAATCCAGTGGGTACATGGTCACCATTGTTGATACTGGCGTTTTCAGATTTATTCAATGTATAATGTTTAAATTCTGTGGTCACTGTGTTGAGATTTTGAATTGACGGTCCGGATTGTATGTCCCTCAATGGAGGTGGAAATGGGGCCGGAAAAGTGAAAACATTAGGAACTGGCAGCAAATTCACAATCCCTTCATGACCCCACACTATTTTTGTGTGGCCTTTTCGCAGATCGGGAAAGCCTTGATTGCAAACCTTGCACGTGAATCTCTTCTGAGGTTGGGGTCACCAGTGTGACGACCATAGAAAATTTGAATTAACTCTTCTCCCCACCGCCCCCCAACTATTTTTATCTGCTGGAGTGAATGTTGGGAGCCCTAAAAATCCCACCAGGTTTGAGAGCTCATGACCACTAGAGGAAGCTAGCTGAGAAGTTAGGAACATCCTGACAGGCAAGTGTTAAATGTTTTGACACTTTAAGTTGTCACTATTAGATGTTGTAATGTAGATGTGTTTTAATGCAATGATTGATCATAGAGCTATTTCCTATAAGTTGACCATTACATTGACTGTCTGAGATGCATTACAGTACCTTGCTACTGGAGAAAGTGCCATGTTGCACTCAAAACTGTAGAAAAACATGCTGGAAAATGTTCCTATCGTTCTTTAGACTGAGTTAAAAAACATTACCCTGCAGCCAAAAGTTTTTTTTAAATCACATTCCTGATCCAGGCAATGATGACAGGCAATCCACATTGAAATGGAAATAGAACACAATCTGTCTTTCAATTTCAGAGTCTGGAGCTACAAGCTAATGTTTTAATAGCTGTGACCATTATCAATGATTGGCTGGGTTCCAAAAGATGCTTGAATACTCAATTCAGTAAATGGTCTGTTAACACAATTGTTCAGGGGGGTAATTGACAATTTTAAGGGGTTGTAATAACATTGTCTGCTTTTGATGCGGTTTTTAAATAACTGCTTGTGCGTTTATATAACTTAATGGCCATTTAAGGGAATTTAACTTTTTTCTATAGGAATACATTTTTTTCTTGGCAGTATCGATGACAGATATTTGAATGGGAGTTTATCAATTGTTACAAGTTTTTTTTGAAACCTGCATTTAGAAGAATTCCCATTGCTATTATTGCCTGGCTCCTGAGAACTGGATATAGTGGATACAGGACGAGTGATTCTGGGCAATACATGGAGGCACATGAGGTGGCAATGGGATGACATGGGGATATGAGGGGAATTTAGGAGCCATGGGCCTATAAGAGGTCATGGAGGGGGCATAGGTTGCATGGGGGATATGAGGTGGCAGGGGGACATGAAAGGGCATGGATGTTTTAGAGGACATGTTTTATTATTTATTTAAGTGTTGTGGACGTCACTGGCTAGGCCAGCATTTATTGCCCTTGAACTCAGTGGCTTGCTCGGCCATTTCAGAGGGCATTTGAAAGTCAACCACATTGCTGAGGGTTTGGAGTCAGACGTAGACCAGATTGGGTAAGGATGGCAAATTTCCTTCCCTAAAGGACATGAGGGAACCAAATGGGTTTTTACAACAATCGACAATGGTTTCATGATCATCATTCGACTTTTAATTACAGATTTTTACTGAATTTAAATTTCACCATCTGCCATGGTGGGATTTGAACCTGTGCCCCCAGAGCATTGCCCTGGGTCTCTGGATTACTAGTCCAGTGAGTATACCACTATGCCACAGCCTCCCCAACAGGGAGGGGCATGAATAGACAGGGCATGAGTGAGGGATGAGAAGAGTGCGGTTCATGAGGTTCGGGGGGCATGTTGAGAGCAGAGCTTCTGTCCTTGAGAACCTCGGTGAGCCTTCCAACCAGCCCGCCTCCACTTTGGCACTCTTCCCACACTTTATCATAACTCGCAAAATCCAACACCTCCCGATCCATGTATCTTAGAGGCAGAAAGTTAAAGTTTCTTTATCAGTAGGCTTACATTAACATTGCAATGAAGTTACTGTGAAAATCCCCTAGTCGCCACACCGGCACCTGTTCAGGTACACTGAGGGAGAATTTAGCATGGCCAATCCACCTAACCAGCACGTCTTTTGGACTGTGGGAAGAAATCGGAGCACTCGGAGGAAACCCACACGGACGCAGGGAGAACGTGCAGACTCTGCACAGACAGTGACCCAAGTCAGGAATCAAACCCGGGTCCCTGGCGCTGTGAGGTAGCAGTGGCTATGGGTGTTTGGGCCAGGTTAAGTGGCCACTTATGGGCCTTATTAGTGCCATGGTTGGGCTGCCCACCCGAGGCTCTGTCTGCCCTATGGTAAAATTGCATCTGGGTCGGGGCAGGTGGGATCCCAGAGGGAATCTAACTATGCAATTTTATGCTCTTACACCCCCACCCCTTGCCATGCAACCCATCTGGGGGAAGATTAAAATTCTGGCCATGGAGCACTGTGAGCAGTGCTAGACACCACACCTCATGAAGGATATATTAACCTTGCAGGGAGTGCAGCATAGATTCACCAGGATGATATTTGGACTCCAAGCCTTAAATTGTGAGGAGGAATTGTACAAACTACGGTTGTATTTCCTGAAATTTAGAAGGTTAAGGGGTAATTTGCTCCAAGTTTGCAAGATGTTGAGGAGAACAGATAAACTATTTCTGCTGTTTGAGGACTCAAAAACTAGGAGATATTGGCCTGAATTTTCAGGGTGGTGAGTGCTCAGTATCCGTCATCTGGAGAGTCAGCGGAGAACACCTCTGCGCCGACCCTGACAGGCCCACTGCTATTTCACACTCTAATGAACATTGATTGGCAGCAGGCAAGGCATCCATTTGCATCTGGAAGGAAGTCACGCTTTGGAGAGCTGACAGCTCTCCAGCCTATCCAGCCATAGCACTGCAGTGGCCGGAAGAGGTATTGCAGCGCCGTGCCTAAGAACTACATTGATGGTAAGGGGTCCCTGGGACGTGGGGGCGGGGGGGGGGGGGGGGGGGGGGGAGTTGCTGCAAGGGGAGGCGATCTTGCTGTCAGTTGGGGAGGGAGGACCATAATTCTCTGGTTTGTGAGGTGCCCACAGTCTGAAAGTGCTTTCCGATGGAGGTGCACCCCCACTTCATGCCCGAATTCAAGGGTGAGACCTTTTTCTGTTTCCCACCCTCAGTCATCGGCCGTCTGCCAGCCTAAAATTGAGGTTGGGCAGGAAAAAACCTTTAAGTGACTACTTAAGTGCCTTAATGTGGGCTTGGGTGGGCTTCCCATTCGAAGCCCTGTCCACCTCACTATAAAATTGTGTCCGGGTCAAGGCAAACTGTTTCACACTCCTCCCCCGCCTCAGAACATGCCTGGTTTCCCAGGCCTTGAGAAACTTGGCGAGGAGGGGAGAAGTCCTGAAAAACAATGTGCCTTTGTAACACTGGTTACGGATGAAGAGGAGAAGGAATATATCTTTTCTCACCAATGAACTGCCCAGTAAATACCACTCTCCGCATGATCCACCTGCTTACCTCTCCCTCACACCCACCAACATTTGTCCCCCTGACCAACAAGGTCCAGCAATAGGCACAGGATCTCTCCCATTACACCCACCTGCTCTTGTTGACTGCAGCCTTGTGAAACAAGATGGGTCACCAGCCATCTGGGCAGCAACTGGGCAGAAAATTTAAAAGGAGCCCTACCGTTAAAAACGACAGGATCTTCAGGAAACCCATTCTTCTAATTTTCCTGATTTCACACCATGCCAATATTGAAAGTTCAGTTTAGAGGGAGAAATCAGTCCGAGTGTTTCATAGGGCGAACCATGTATTTGGTACTGCGGTGGTTTTAAAAATAGATTGCAGGCGTTGAAAGTTCAAACAACCCAAGAGTTTTATTGAAAGGATGTTAACACTACAGGCTGCTAAGATAGACTGCCCGTTTGCCTGTGCAATCGGCCAATAACATCATCAGTGACATCACATAATCATCTCTTAAAGTGCCCCTGCTCCACTGCAAAGGTGCTGGTGAGGAAACATGAGAAATAACAGGAATCTACAACACTTCTCCTCACCCTTTAAATCAAATGTTCCCGACGCCAATAACAGTATAATGTTAACAGCATGAACAATTAATAAACAATACTCATTAGGTCAGACATTCCGGAGGCCGTCGCTCTCTGTGTGGTTGTCAGCTAACCTCAGGAGTCTGCTTTTTAGTGTTTACTGCAGCCTCCAGGGTCTTTGGTTTGGTTTGGACGTCGTCTGTGTTTGTCCTAACTGGAGTCGATGTAATACTCTGAGGTTGACTCAGTGCCTGTTTCTTAACTGAGATACTGTCTTCCCCAATTGGTTCGGGTACTGTCATGTTCTCAGGAACAGTAAGAAGTCTCACAACACCAGGTTAAAGTCCAACAGGTTTATTTGGTATCATGAGCTTTTGGAGCGCTGCTCCTTCGTCAGGTGAGGGGAGAGTTGGGTTCACAAACACGACATATATAGACAGAGAGTCAATTGCAAGATAATGGTTGGAATGCGAGTCTTAACAGGTAATCAAGTCTTTACAGGTACAGACAGTGCGAGTGGAGAGAGGGATAATCACAGGTTAAAGAGGAATGAATTGTCTCGAGCCTGGACAGTTAGTAGGATTTTGCAAGCCCAGGCCAAATGGTGGGGGTTACACGAAGTGTGACATGAACCCAAGATCCCGATTGAGGCCATCCTCCTGCGTGTGGAACTTGCCCGGAAGGAGCAGCGCTCTGAAAGCTTGTGTTACCAAATAAACCTGTTGAACTTTAACCTGGTGTTGTGAGACTTCTCACTGTGCCCACCCCAGTCCAACGCTGGCATCTCCACATCATGTTCTCAGGAAGATCCAGGTTTTCTTCTTGGCACAGCTTCGTGTGGACTTTCTGGCAGATTGGTTCTTGTTGTCAAAAGTTGATCCACACGGCTTCTCCATATTACATTGTCTCGTGTTTGTACAATATAGGAGACCAATCTTCTCTGTGCGAAGGTGGTGGCAGGTACCCACTTTTCACTGTTGATTAGGTGCATTGGCAATGCTAAATTCTCCCTCAGTGTACCCGAACGGGTGTCAGAGTGTGGCGACTAGGAGATTTTCACAATAACTTCATTGCAGTGTTAATGTAAGCCTACTTGTGACACTAATAAATAAACTTTACTTTACTTTAAAACTTTAAATTTTATTTCCTTGCCAGAACTTTGGTTATTGGGGTGTGTAGCATAAAACATAATAACCTATAAAGTGCATGGCAGAATGAGTGGCAGGAAGAGGCTTGCAGCCTGTGCTGCTGACAGAAGTCAGAAACAGTTGAGAATTATATCCAAACTGAGGTAAATTTGATTGGTCGGACAGATACTGATTCAGAGTGCTGACTGTTGCTTCAGCACATTTTTGCTTTTATTTTGTTCCAGTTTTGTGCTGATGACTTGTAAATGCTTGTACTTTCTATAAGCCTTACTAAGTAAATGTCAAGAGTTAGTTTGTGAAATGTGGAGCCAAACCTTTTATACAAACTGCACGCAGAATAAAACATTACCTTTTTAGGGATAGGAGAATGTTAATTTAAAAAGTACTGATTTTTATCTGTTGCCAGCCATGATTTGCTTCTCTCTTTATAAGTGGTGACATGTTTCCCAACATCTCAGTTTTGGTGTGATCCAATTTTCTGTTAATAGCCCCACAGCAAACTCATGATATGATTAACTTAGAGGGTTAGTTTATTCACTAATAAGGAGAGGGGATCTCTACAGTGCCCCCTCTGCACTCATACAGTAAAAGAGGGATAGAGAAAGAAAGATTTACAAAGCAAAGAACACAGAGAAAACAATTAAAGCAAAATACTGCGGATGCTGGAATCTGAAACCGAAAGAGAAAATGCTGGAAAATCGCAGCAGGTCTGGCAGCATCTGTCAGGAGAGAAAAGAGCTGACGTTTTGAGTTCAGATTACCCTTTTTCACAGAGAAAATAAATATTGTTTCAAGGGCGGCACGGTGGCACAGTGGTTAGCACTGCTGCCTCACAGTGCCAGGGACCCAGGTTCAAATCTGGCCTCGGGTCACTGTCTGTGTGGAGTTTGCACATTCTCCCCGTGTCTGCGTGAGTTTCCCCCGGGGGTTCGGTTTCCTCCCACAGTCCAAAGATGCGCGGGTTAGGTTGATTGGCCATGCTAAATTAACCATAGTGTCAGGGGATTAGCAGGGTAAATATGTGGGGTTACAGGAATAGGCCCTGAGTGAGATTATGGTCGTTGCATACTCGATGGGCTGAATGGCCTCCTTCTGCACTGTTGGGATTCTATGATTCACATGTGTTCAGAGTCCAGAATCAAAGTCCAATGAGGTATTCTTTCACAGAGGTCAGCAGGCTGATAACCGGTGCTGTATAATTCACTATTCCAGTGGAGTTGACTTCATAGAAGATGATGGGTATGCAGAGTGAATCAGTCCTGTAGGCGATGGTACAGAAGTTCCAGCAGAAACAGCCTGGGAGAACCCTTTAGCTGTGTTGCTGCTTGGAGATGGTAAAAATGGCAAACTTGAGCTTTTTTTTCAGTACAGCAAGACTATATTGCAAATCACACACATGAGAGGATTCGATGTCACATTACTTCCATTTCCCCACTTTGTTTGTGACAAAGGCTGTGTATCCCCTTTCCGCGTTCCCAAGATGGTTAAATGTTTCAACCCTTAAGGATTTGAAAGGAGGGTTGTGGGGTCCTTTGTCCTAGCAGATGACTTGGCTTTCATTGGCCAGGCTGGCTTATGAAATACAGATGACTTTTGGGGCCTCATGAACGATAAGCCCCTTGCCATTAATTACCTCTTTAAAGATCTGAGTGAGGATCTGGAACTAAACTAGCAGCCGGGTTCCTGACCCACAATTGAAAATCCCTGCCAATAGGACGAACAGCAGAATATACACGTTTCTGATTGTTGGTCATACTTTCCTTATTTGCCAGACATGTAAATCATAGAATCCCTACAGTACAGAAGGAGGCCATTCGGCCCATCGAGTCTGCACCGGCTCTCTGACAGAGTGTCTTATCCAGGCCCCCTCTCCACAGCCCTATCCCTGTAACCCCTCACATTCACCCTGGCAAATCCATCTAACCTACACATCTTAGATCACTCAGGGGCAATTTGACGCGGCCAATCCACCTAATCTGCACATCTTTGGACTGTGCGTGGAAACCAGAGCGCCCGGAGGAAACCCAGGCAGACACGGGAAGAATGTGTAAACTCCACACAGACAGTGACCCGAGGCCGGAATTGAACCCGGGCTGTGAGGCAGCAGTGCTAACCACTGTGCCACCCCTGAAATACATTGACCTGCATTGTGCGTAAGGCGTTTCCACTAAATTTAGTGCATGTGGCTAAAATGGTGTCACTGGAGCTAATGCCTGTGGCTGTCGGGAATCTCTGTTAGACAACACTGCCTGAAACCTTCATAAAGATATCTATTCACGTTGCTACTTCTGAAATTCTGTAGCTAGTCAAGTGACCCAGTTAGCTTGCAATGTTATTAGCCTGCAGCAATAATTTTCACCACACAAGTGCTGTAACCTGAACAAGATCTTCCATCTGTTGGTTGCATTATATGAGTGGACGAAGCTGTGGTTTGTGGCAAGATAGGAAGGAGACTACGCTTCAGCAAGTTTCATACAATAGACTTTGTTTCACAATTGTGTGGTGTAAAACACAGCAGAAAGCCTGTGTCCCCTGAGATGTTTAAGCTATAAAAAGGCTGTGGTTCATCGGAAGCATATGATTCTGAGTGTGTGTATGTATTTGTTTTTAATCTATTGTTGCTAATTCTGATTTCTAGCCCGTGCCAAGCTTTCTGTTTTCTTTATGCAACTGCTATTTAAAGTCAAAGTTTATTTATCAGAGTCACAAGTAGGCTTACATTAACACTGCAATGAAGTTACTGTGAAAATTCCCTAACCGCCAAACTCCGGCACCTGATCGGGTACACTGAGGGAGAATTTAGCAAGGCCAATGCACCTAACCAGCACGTCATTCGGACTGTAGGAGGAAACCGGAGCACCTGGAGGAAACCCACGCAGACGCAAGGAGAGTGTGCAGACTCCACACAGACAGGGACCCAAGGCAGGAATCGAACCCAGGTTCCTGGCGCTGTGAGGCAGCAGTGCTAACCACTGTGTCACCATGACGTTTCTGTGCCTCCTGATGGCCTTGTTGTGGTCGGGGTGAACATGCTGACAGCTCCCCTCTCCAAAGTTGTTTGGCGTTTACTTGCTTGTGAAGTCTGTTCCATGTGTTACGAGCAAGTAGCCAGACACTTTTGTTAAGTACGATTCATTATTGACTGATCAATTCTGGTAAGAATTCCTCACTAAACTCCAAATGAATATCCTGTTGTTTCCTTTTGTACGTGGAATTCATTGTATCAACTTTTTATTAATTCATGGGACATGGGATTCGCTGGCTGGCCAGCATTTATTGCCCATCTCCAGTTTGCCAAGGGCAGTTGAGAGTCAACAACATTGCTGTGGCTCTGGAGTCACATGTAGGCCAGACCAGGTAAGGGAGGCAGATTTCCTTCCCTCAAGGGCATGAGGGAACCAGATGGGTTTTTCCGACAATCGACAATGGTTTCATGGTCATCATTAGATTCTTAATTCCAGATTTTTTTTATTGAATTCAAATTCCACCGCCTGCTGTGGCAGGATTCGAACCCGGGTCCCCAGAACATTAGCTGAGTTTCTGGATTAATAGTCTCGCGATAATACCATGAGGCCATTAATAACACTGCAGGCGGAGAAGGGGTGGGGGGAGCGGGGGGGGGGGGGGTGAGAGAATGCACAGCCCAACATTTTCAAATTTAAAGTCAAAATTAATCTAAGCAGCTGAGTCACCATTGTGGAAGGGGAAATCTTTCCTGAGGATTGCGCACAGTTACAGCTTTGGCCAGACACAGAGACTGCCTCAATAAACTGTGCTTGCTCTCTCCAAATTGGCTGCTGCGTTTTCTACACTACAATATTAATACACTCCAAAAGTACTTAATTGGGCGTAAAGCTCCTTGAGATGTCCGGTGGTCAAGAGCAGCAATCTATGAATGCAAGTCTTTCCTTCTTACTTTCAAAGGGACCATGGTTTAAGATTCACATCCTCTTTTTGAGTGCTGGATCTCTGCTATCCGAGTGTAAAAAATCTATTCCTGGATCTTTCCATTTAAGCCTCTTTTTAAATAATAAAAGACCCACTCTGGGCTGCCATTGAGAGGCTGCCATCAAGGCAGCGACTTCATTTTCTGACACCTCTAGGGAGCTGGAGGCTGACTGCAAAGTTCCTGTCAGCCTGCTGGCCTCCAGCAATAGGCCTGAATAAACCTCCAACAAGGTGAATAGGCTACCCACTACTTATGGGTGTGTAGCCCTGTCTAATCCATTCCATCTCTGAGGAAAATGACCAGGAGCAGCAGTGAGCTGGGGAACATGGATACCGGTGATACAAATATCCACACATTTACATTGGGGGCCTAAAATTTGAACTCTTCATTTAAGCACAAGGTCACCAGTTGTATATGCTTTTAAATGACAAAGTACATAGGGTGGCACAGTGGTTAGCACTGCTGCCTCACAACGCCAGGGACCCGGGCTCGATTCCCGGCTCGGGTCACTATCTGTGTGGAGTTTGCACGTTCTCCCTGTGTCTGCGTGGGTTTCCTGCTGGTGCTCCGGTTTCCTCCCACAGTCTGAAAGATGTGCAGGTTAAGTGAATTGGCCATGCTAAATTCTCACTCAGTGTTTCCGAACAGGTGCCGGAGTGTGGCGACTAGGGGATTTTCACAGTAACTTCACTGAAGTGTGAATGTAAGCCTACTTGTGACTAATAAATACACTTTTTACTTTATTTAACTTGCTGAGAATCTGAGCACTGTGCATCAATGGTTTGTGTAGGTTTTTTGTTTTAAAAGTTATTTTCAATTATTTGAAATTGGATGACTCACAGATGAACTCGACATTTTGGTTAAAAATATTAATTTTTTGTGTTTAATCCCACTTTCAGCTCTACTCATCAAACCACGCTAATATATTGAGGAATTTTTAATCCAATTTTTTTTAAGTTCCATTCTCAAGTCCCTCCCCATCGCAGTGACTTTTTTGATTTGATTTATTATTGTAACATGTATTAGTATACAGTGAAAAGTATTGTTTCTTGTGTGCTACAAAGGCAAAGCATACTGTTCATAGAGAAGGAAACGAGAGAGTGCAGAATATAGTGTCACAGTCATAACTAGGGTGTAGAGAAAGATCAACTTAGTGCAAGGTAGGTCCATTCAAAAGTCTGATGGAAGGTTTTACATTTGCGATGATGCAAATAAATTTGAGTGGAAACATGTGCAAAACCAATTTTACATTCAGAAAGCTCGTGCAATTTAAGCACAGTTTACCCCCGGATGGTTAATTGCACCAAAGTGAAAACTGTACCCAGATGGCACAGACTAATTATTTACATTTTAGACACCTGGGTTTTATATTTCTTCCAAATAATATTCAAGAGCTAAAATGTGACATAATACAGCTTCCACTGAGTTAGTTGGTGAACCCTGGTCAGAGGAAGTGTACAGCAGAATCAAGGAAACAATCTGCAGTCTGAATCAGAGTTTTATTTAGAAACAGTGGATGGAGAAATCCGGGTGTAGATTTATGCACAGGGGTGGGGGAAGGGGCTAATGGTGGAGATTCAGTCTTAAAAGCACGGTGGCACAGTGGTTAGCACTGCTGCCTCACAGCACCACGGACCCGGGTTTGATTCCCAGCTTGGGTCACTGTCTTAGTTTTAGTTTATTTATTAGTATCACAAGTAAGTTCACATTAACACTGCAATGAAGTTACTGTGAAAATCCCCTGGTCACCACACTCCGGTGCCTTTTCGGGTACACTGAGGGAGAATTTAGCATGGCTAGTGCACCTAACCAGCATGTCTTTCGGACTTCTGAGAGGAAACTGGAGCACCCAGAGGAAACACATGCAGAAACGGGGAGAACTCCGCACAGATAGTGACCCAAGCTGGGAATCAAACCCAGGTCTCGGCGCTGTGAGGCAGCAGTGCTGACCATTGTTTCTTCTTATCTACCTTATCTACATCCCTCATAATTTTGTACACCTCCCTGGAACCTAATCTGATAAGATCTGAATATGGACAAATCTACATTTGGGCCAGTGGGCTGACAAATGGCAAATGGAGTTTAATTTAGATAAATGCGAAGTGATGCATTTTGGTAGATTGAACCAGGGCAGAACTTACTCAGTTAATGGTAGGGCGTTGGGGAGAGTTACAGAACAAAGAGATCTAGGGGTACCTGTTCATAGCTCCTTGAAAGTGGAGTCACAGGTGGACAGAGTGGTGAAGAAAGCATTCGGCATGCTTGGTTTCATTGGTCAGAACATTGAATACAGGAGTTGAGACGTCTTGTTGAAGTTGTACAAGACATTGGTAAGGCCACACTTGGAGTACTGTGTACAGTTCTGGTCACCCTATTATAGAAAGGATATTATTAAATTAGAAAGAATGCAGAAAAGATTTACTAGGATGCTACCGGGACTTGATGGTTTGAGTTATAAGGAGAGGCTGGATAGACCAGAACTTTTTTCTCTGGAACGTAGAAGGCTGAGGGGTGATCTTATAGAGGTCTATAAAATAATGAGGGGCATAGATCAGTTAGATAGTCAATATCTTTTCCCAAAGGTAGGGGAGTCTAAAACTAGAGGGCATAGGTTTAAGATGAGAGGGGAGAGATACAAAAGTGTCCAGAGGGGCATTTTTTTCACACAGAGGGTGGTGAGTGTCTGGGACAAGCTGCCAGAGGTAGTAGTAGAGGCGGGTACAATTTTGTCTTTTGAAAAGCATTTAGACAGTTACATGGGTACAATGGGTATCGAGGGATATGGGCCAAATGCGGGCAATTGGGATTAGTTTCGGGTTTTAAAAAAAAAGGACGGCGTGGGCAAATTGGGCCGAAGGAATAAAATTGACTAAAAATGCCACTTTATTTTTAAAATGTTCTCATTTTCCGGGGATCATTCCTGATTCCCTGAAGAGATTCACATGCTTGTGGTTTTTTCAAGAGGAGCTTATGAAAGCACTGATTTTGGAAGTAAAGTGTAAAATTCAACTGTTGATGTCTGCACACTGTTTACAGATGTAATCTAGACCATGTATTTGGCTCCAAGCAGTTGTTATGCTGGTTTTAGAACTGCTATGTTAAATGGAATTGTGATCTGCTGATGATTGACTAATATGGCAGGTTTGAATTTCAATAATTAATACAGCAAAACAAAATGTCAGATTTAAACCAAGACACAGGGAACACTGTCACTTGTTTTTTTAAAACTCTCCTTGTTTCAAATGTGGATAATAATTAACTTTACCTGTTTACTTTCATTTGTTTGAATAAATATCGTTCAAAGTTCAAAAACTATACTATTTTCACTGAGACATGCCGAGCCCTTCAAATGGCATAACACAGAACAGGGAGAAATTTGTTATGGTCCATTGTCAGATGCAGTGACATGCATGAAATGTGCACCTTAACTTGGAGGTCCAGTTGGCACAAATGTAATTAGGCCTCAAGCCTTCCTTGCCTAATCTAAGCAAGCTGCTGCTGCCCATCGTGCTGCCAGAAGCGGCTTTCTTGACTACGGTATCCAGTTTCTAGCCACCTGCCTCATCAGTAGTGGCCCTCAAGTAATTTGCAGCAGGCAAGGCGAACAGCAGGAGAGCTGATCGTGACCCTCAGGCAGGCTATGGAGGACCCCTGTTCCCTGGTGACCAATAGAAGGTTTTTTAAAAACAATAACATTTTGATGGCATCCGCTGCTTAGGCCCCAGCGGTTGCTGAAGAATCTTGCTGGAGGATGCCTAGACGGTTGTCACAACTCCATTTAGCATGGCGGTTCTAAAACCAGAGTTATGCTTCTCTGTATTTGTAAAGGGGCCAATTTGCTGATTCTGGGTGTGCAGCAGAAGCAACTGGAAAATGGCCAACACAGCATTGAGCCAGTCAACATTCAAACAATTGTGGGGTGCGGGACCCTGAAATTAGCCCTCAGTACATCCACTGCATGGAGGGTCTTGTGGCTCAGAAGCCACAGTGCTCCTGCCTCGAACATAGGAGCGCTGGCGTTAAGTCCCACTACAGGACTTGTTGACCATGGAAGGAGTGTTCATGACTTGGTTTAAATTGGTTGATACTCAGCCTAGTGATCCTTCCTGACATTTCTCCACTATTCCTCAAAGGGAGAAAAAAGTGCTTTGAGTAAACCACGGCTGGAATTCTTCAACCTCGCCTGCGGCTGGGATTCTCTGACCGTGCCTGCAACTGGAATTCTCCAGTCCCGCTGCAGTGAATGGGGATTTGGCTGAGCGCCAAATTCTCCATTCTCGTTGGCAGCGGTGGTGGGGCGCACGAAACCGGAGAATTCCAGCCCACATTTCTGTCGTTGGTTCACTTGGATTATGAAGATCATGTGGCACCAATTGAAGAAAGGTCAGGAATTCTTCCTCAGGTCTGCCTATATTCCTTCCTGTTTTTTTAAAACTAAAATCAGATTAACCGGTCATTGATTTCAGTGCTACTTGTGGGAACTTGCTACGCGCAAAAATGACTATCACATTAAGCTACACAACAGTCCACACCTGTCTAAGCAATTTATTGCACAAAGCTTTTTTATTAGTCACAAGTAAGGCTTATATTAACACGGCAATGAAGTTACTGTGAAATTCCCCTCGTTGCCACAGTCCATCGCCTGTTCGGGTCAATGCACCTAACCAGCACGTCTTCCAGAATGTGGGAGGAAACCCACGCAGACACAGAGAGAACGAGCAAACTCCAACAGACCCAAGCCAGGAATCGAACCTGGTTCCCTGGCACTGTGAGGCAGCAGTGCTAACCACTGTGCCACCGTGCCAGCAAGAAGTACTTTGAGATGTTTTAAAGTGAAAGACACTACATAAATGGAAGTGTCTTCCCGAATGCCAGGCTGTAAATCTTTGTTCCATTATTTCCCATGAAAGAACTCAGCAGCAGCTAATGACTGAGAAGCGACAGGAAGCATTAATGAAACCCTGCTAAAGATGGACTTCAGTTTTTTAAATTGTTGCTTCAGACCAGAGGCTCTTCCTTCTTTCTGCATTTACCAGCTAAAATTCGCCAAAGTGTTTGGTCATATTTGAGCTGAAATGGTGCCTGGAATTTTCAGGGCCCTTTGAGGATGGGATGGGAGGTGAGAAAGTTGACGAAATAGCACGTGAAGGATGAAATGTCTTGGACTTCCAGCTGCCCTGCCACTTTGACAATAACCTGCCTACCTGGAGTCCCTTGAGCTGCTAAGGAGGCCAATTTCATAGAATCCCAACAGTGCAGAAGGAGGCCATTCAGCCCATCGAGCCTGTACCAACAACAATCCCATCCAGGTCCTTAAGCCCACATATTTACCCTGTTAGTCCGCCTGTCACTAAGGGGCAATTGAGCATAGCCAATCCATCTAACTCGCACATCCTTGGAGTGTGGGAAGAAACCGGAGCACCCGGAGTAAACCCACGCAGACAAGGGGAGAATGTGCAAACTCCACACAGAGAGTGACCCAAGGCCGGAATTGAACCCAAGTCTCTGGCACAGTGAGACAGCAGTGCTAACCACTGTGCCACCCAATAGAGAGACCTCATTTTTGGGCACTCTTTAGCCTTTGTATGGGCCTTCCGCGGGCATTAGCTGATCCCATGCTATCAGTGCCACCTGCCTTCATCGACCACCCACACCCCATTGCCTGACCCCACTTGCCTGGTTGTGAGGGCACATGTCCATCTCTGCAATCTCCTCCTCCAGGTGCAGCGGCTGCAGCTCCCAGTTGAAATTGCTGAACTTTGACCCTCTGGGCCGGCAGCCCTTGAGACACTGGATGGCACTTAGTTGGCTGTGGCTTGTAAGATGCGCCCCAGGGTCTTGCCATCCACAAAAGCAGGGTTGCCCCACCACCAGTCTACTTCCAACCCCAGCAGTGGGATCGCTGTTACTTCAGGAATATCCCAGTGGTGTGCTGCAGGTCTATTCACAATGGAGCTTGATTCTAGTCTTAATCAGGACTAGCACAGGAGCATTTACCAATGGGCATCAATCTACAATAATCAGGAGTGAGAACTCTTCCAGCCTCTTTTTTCCCTCTTCCATCGCCCCCTCCTCTTAATCCTTCTGATAAGACGCAAGCCAATTGTATCACTCCATCCCCATTTCTGCTAATCCCACAGGTACCAGTGATCCTGGGCCTTGTTGTTCAGTTACACCGGGCAATCTGTTTTCTCCCATTAAATTAGTTTAATTTTCCCTGAAAGTTTCTACGCATGGTTCTACTATTGATAATTTCAGTTTTAATGCCTTCCGCTTACTGCTTAGCAGTTATCGCCAGAAATATATATTTTAAAACTGCCAATATTCTCTGCCTAACAGTAATAAAATTGACTGATGCAGACTCCCTAAAGGGAAATAGTGTGAAAGGTCAGTGCAAATGGATAATCTATATTCAATCTTATCTGTGCATAGAGTGTGGAATGTGAACTATCTACAAAATAAACAATGAGTAATGGCATCTGATATAGCTGGCATTGCTCAAATGTAGCTTGTACATATAATCCTGATTAATGGTACGTGCTTGGACCTGCACCATGACTACTGCAACTGTGCCTATCTTTGGTAATATTGTTTCAGTTGTGTTTCATACCATACAAACCCAATTGAATTTTTTGAAGAAGTGATTAAATTAGTGCACAGTGGAATGTGAATGGATATTATTTTCATGGACTTTCTGAAAGGATTTGGTAAGGTCCCTAATAGAAGCCCAATCAATCCATGTTCCACTCGAACCTTCTCCCATTTTTCCTCATTCATAGTGGTGCGGTGGTTAACACTGCTGCCTCACAGCACCAGGGACCCGGGTTCGATTCCAGGCTTGGGTCACTGTCTGTGTGGAGTTTGCGGCTGGACTTTTACCGTCCCGCCATCCCAAGAATCGGGGCGGGTGAGGCTCACAGAATGGCATTCTCCGTTGGCCTCGGGCGGGATCTTACAAGCCTCGGACGGGCGAGGTGTAAAATTCCTCTGTGCATGTTTTCCCCGTGTCTGCGTGGGTTTCCTCTGGGTGCTCCAGTTTCCTCCCACAGACCAAAAGATGTGCTGATTAGGTGTATTGGCTGTGCTAAAATTCTCCCTCAGTGTACCCGAACAGGCACCAGAGTGTGGCGATTAGAGGATTTTCACAATGACTTCACTGCAGTGTTAATGTAAGCTTACTTGTGACGCTAATAATTAAACTCATTTAATTCTCCCAGCATTCCCTTGTCCCTTGTGCTTATATGATGTGTGGAGTTAGGTTATCAATCAAACCTAACATTATTGAATTCTGGAAAAGACCTGTGGCCTAAATGGTCTGTTCCTGTCCTTATGTTCATCCTATATTCTTCCACAGCCAGAGAATAGCAGGAATCAGGGCCTCCATCAAAGCACAATATTATATAAATGGTATGACTTGTTCACTGATGTATGGTCTAAAATATCTCTTCTGGATAGAGATCAGCACAATGGTGGAATTCAGAATTTACGTACCTTACTTCCTGAAAGGTGCTGTGGTGCAGTGATAGAGGATAAGGAATAAACCTTTCAGGATTGAGGTGAGGAGAAATTTCTTCACCCAGAGGGTGGTGAATGTGTGGAATTCACTACCACAGAAAGTAGTTGAGGCCCAAACGTTGTGTGATTTCATAGAGATCAATGGGTATGGTGGGAAGAGGAGGGGGAATCAGGATATTGTTTCTGATGATTAGCCATGATGATAATGAATGGCGGAGCAGGCTCGAAGGGCCAAATGGCCTCCTCCTGTTTCTAGTTTCTATGAAGACATCTCTGTAAATCCTTCCAATGTGCGTGATCGCAGGTGGTAAAGGGCGGGAGAGTTTCCTGGTCAGCCATACTGCAGAAGGCAATGGCCAACCACTGCAACCCTTTGCCAAACATAATCACGGACCAAAAACGGAGAATGCTGGAAAAACTGATCTCTCCCTATTGATTGCTGCCGGACCTGCTGAGTTCTTCCAACGTCCTTTGTTTTTTGTTTTAGATCCAAGCGTCCGCAGTATTTTGGCTTTTACAATCATGGACCAATCCAATGGAAGTCCATGGTCGCTAATGTGCTGTTAGGGCATGGTGCCTGAAGAAGGAGGAGGTTCTTGAAAAACCAGTGTGAGGTGTTTATCTGACGATAGTGTTTGTACCAAGATGATGGCATGCCGCAAACTGAAACACCAGAGTGGTTCTCGGGATGTGCTTTTGACCTTGAATTGTTGAGCAAGATGTCACACTTCGCTGATGGGAAGTAAAATCAGGATGGCTATCTCTTTACTGGATCACACTTCCTGTTTTAAAAAAGGACTGTATCTGTGAAAATCATTGGAGGTGTCCACAATCCTTTGACCTCTGTCACGGCAACGAGGGAAAATGAAAGGTTTTATTTCACCTGTTCCCTTCTTATAAAGTAAGAAGTCTCACAACACCAGGTTAAAGTCCAACAGGTTTATTTGGTATCACGAGCTTTCAGAGCGCTCTTATTGTGCCCACCCCAGTCCAACGCCGACATCTCCACATCATCCCTCTTTATAAAGGAATAGGGGAAATATAACAATATTTTAAAGATTATTTTAACTATTTCTGACTTTTTAATTTTAACCCTAAGTCCCAATGTCTGATCAATGTCCTAATGTTTAAATGACCTTCTAGTGCCATCTTGAAGAATGAATTTTGATTGTTTTGAGTATTGCTTTCTAAATGTTGCTTTCTTCCTGTAGAATTCATCAACCAAGGCAACAAATTGTGGAGGACAGAGTGATAGATTCCAGATGGAAATTAAATTCCCCGTAAAACGTCTGGCCCTGTGTTTTGGGCAATTCCGAAATATCTTGTTGACTTCAATCGCAGTTTTCACTCAAGGCAATCTAACTATTGCAAATCTTGGAACCGGTAATGGTCGTATTATACAGGTAGGCCTGGGATGATGCTATTCCTATGATGATTGTACTCCTCTTCTACGTGCAGCCCCTGACCCTCGAGTCCCACCCTGAGTTTCTCAATAATTTATCCCCCCCCCCATTATTCCCTGCTCTGAGTGATTAACTCTTCATCCGTGCTGAAATCAGCCGTCATCTCAGCTCCCTTCACCCTCTCTCTTCTGAAGTCATTGCTTCCTTGACCTCCCTCGATCTGCTTTTTCGGTTAAAACCTTCCTATTCACATTCACACCCACCCTGTCTGCCTTGCCATCTCATCTTTACTCCTCTTGCCTTGATCACAGGCAGGGCTGTCTCCAGCTACTTTCCATTCCTCCACCCACATCCTCTATGTTTTCTGTCAACCCCTGGAAAAAGATCCTGTGCAGATGCAGTTTCTCACTCTCGACTACCTAGCCTGTTGTTCCTTTATTTGCCACCATACATCTTCAGCCTTCCATCTGCTCAATCATTCATTCTTTGATACCCTTGCCCAGAAAATCCTTTACTCTCACCCATTCCTGTGGCTTCTCCTGATGTGGTTCCTGTATTTTCTCCTTCAAGTGCAGATGTGACCATACCGAGTAGTTAACTGATCTGGCCACCCATCAGCAAATGGCCTATGACCACCACTGTCCCTGCCATCTACTGTCCAATCGTTTTTTTCCCCAGAGTTTTTGAACTTGTTGTTGCCTCCCAAACCCATTCCAATTTTTCCACAACTCCAAATTTAAATCTATCCCCTCAAATTTCTATCCCGGCTACAACAGCAAAAAGGATTTTATCTCTGTCTGCAACAGTGGTGCGTTCTCACTACTCAGTCTGCTCAGCCTTTCTGCAACTTCTGATTTATTATTGTCACATGTATTGGGATATAGTGAAAAGTATTGTTTCTTGAACACTATACAAAGCATACCGTTCATAGAGTACATAGGAGAGAAGGAAAGAAGAGGGTGCAGGATATAGTGTTACTTCCATCGGGAAAAAGATACAAAAGTCTGAGGTCACGTACCAACCGATTCAAGAACAGCTTCTTCCCTGCTGCCATCAAACTTTTGAATGGACCTACCTCGCATTAAGCCACTCTTTCTCTACATCCTAGCTATGATTGTAACACTGCACTCTGCACTCTCTTGTTTCCTTCTCTATGAATGGTAAGCTTTGTCTGTATAGGGCGCAAGAAACAATACTTTTCACTGTATACTAATACATGTGACAATAATAAATCAAATCAAAATCATAGCTAGGGTGTAAAGAAAGATCAACCTAATATATGGGAGGTCCATTCAAAGGTTTGATGGCCGCAGGGAAGAAGCTATTCTTGAGTCAGTTGGCACGTGATTTTCTGACAGAGTCAACCGTACCATTGACCTCCCAACTCTTGCCCTTCCCTTCAGTGGGATTACCCCAGCTATCTTATCTTTCAATGGTAACTAAGGCATTTCCAGCAATGCCTTCCATATCTGTTTCCAGTTGGGTTTTCCTAAAGATCTTTTCTTGGTTCTCTCCCCTTTATTTTCTACGTACCACCATTTGGCAGTTATATCTGCAGATATAGGGTCAGTTTCCATATATACACTGATGGCACCAAGCCATCTCCTCAAACTCTCCACTGCCTGTGTTCCCAGACTGGTTGATTATACAGTCCTGAATGAGCTGTGGTTTCCTCCAATTAAATATTGAGAAGCCAAGCCTTTGCCTTCAGACCCCACCACAAACTCTACAACCTCACCATCAATTCCATTTCCCTCCCCACATTCTGGGTAGGATTTTATCAGCCCTCGAGTGATAGGCTGGGAGATGGGATATAGGGTTAGGGTTAGGGTAAGGGTTCCCTGCTGCCATCAAACCTTTGAATGGACCTCCCATATATTAGGTTGATCTTTCTTTACACCCTAGCTATGATTTTGATTTGATTTATTATTGTCACATGTATTAGTATACAGTGAAAAGTATTGTTTCTTGCGCTCTATACAGACAAAGCTTACCATTCATAGATACCCATAATATAGTGAGAGAAGGGGGGGTGGGGGAGGTGCGGCATAGGGGGATCCGTAAAATAGTGAGAGAAGGCAGGAGTGGGGCGGGGGGGGGGGGGGGGGGGTGGAGGGAGTTGAGCGTCCGTCTCCTTTCTGCGCCATGGATTTTACCAGCAGCCCTCTCACCCAGATACTAATTAGCCATTTAAGTGACCAATTAAGTCCCTCTTCCTGCCACTGCTGACATTCTACTGGAGATGGGTGGGCATACTGTGACCCACTGAGGGAGCCCCATTGTAGTAATAGCTGGCCCCGCAGCAACCTCCCCCCTTATCAACCCTTACTCTTATCAACTGCCCACCACCACCACCTCCACCGCCCCCCCCCACACCCCCCCCCCCCCCCCCCCCCCCCCCCCCCCCCTCACCAGATTCTGGCTGAAACAACCCGACTCTACTTAGCAGTAACAAGGGCAGTGTCCTTCTATGGTTTCCTGTCTGCTGATGCAGTCCCAGCAGTGACCACTGCTCCTGGTGGCGCTGCTGAAACTGAAAAGCTGCCTGCCCTTCAGTTGGCTGGCCGGGGGTCCTTGGGGCAGGATCCCAACCTTTTAAAGGGACAGGAGCCTGACAACAATGAACTAGTTGCTGGACAAAGGGAAAATACAGCCAGGATATCCCACAAATGGCCAAGGAGTGGTGTCCTCGACTTTCAGGAGAGTCACCAATTCCCCTCCCCCCCTCCACTTCCAAACACTGTCCCGGTTTGGATCAGACTGTTCACAGTCTTCAACCCTGAACTGAGCTTCCAAAAATAGATACACAAAAAGCTGTCAAGTATCACCTGCCTCAGCCGAACTGCTGCTGAAATTTTTATTCATGCCTTTCTCATTTTCTGACTTCAGACAAGTGGAGCAGTATTCTATCATACTCTTGACTATCGATGATGAATAGGCATTGAGGAGTCAGGCAGTGAGTTACTCATTGCAGAATTGCCGACCTCTGACCTACTCTTGTAGCTGAAGTATTTATATGGCTCATCCAGTTAAGGGTTTGATCTATTGTAACCTTATAATGTTGATGGTAGGGATTCCACAATGGTAATTCCCGTTGATTGTCAAGAGGAGATGCTTACTCTCCCTTGTTGGAGATGTCAGTTAGTTGGCACTTGCATGGTGCAAACGTTACTGGCCACTTATCAGCAAAATCCTGAATGTTATCCAAGTCTTGCTGCATGCAAACCTCATAACCTGAAGAGTAGTGAATGGCACAGAACACGGTGTAGTCTTCAATGAATATCCATACTTTTCCCCTTATGATGGGGGGGAAGGTCACTGATGAAGCATCTTAAGGTGGTTGGGCCAAGGACATTTACTTTATCAAAACCTCTAAGAAGTTTAAAGACAACTGTTCAGTCACCTTCAGACTTCTCTTTTGCAGAGAAATGAGCCCTAACCTGGCCAGACATTTCTAATAAGTATGTCCTCTTAGTTTGAGTATCATCCTTATAAATATTTTTTTACACACTCTCTAATGCCTCTGCATCCATTTTCAATCACCTGCTTTGGTTCAATGTCTGTTTGTGTTTGATTATGTCTCTGTTAAGTGTGTGTGTGGCTGTTTTCTTCCACATTAGAGGCATTATAAAAGCTATAGTTTTGACAAAGAAGCAACAGGAAACATATAGGTTAAAGCCACATCCAACATAGTGAAACTGAGTGCAGCTCCAGGCCGGAGAAATAAATCAGGCCGAATTTGTCGAATTTAAATGTCAACTAATGTTGCATTTAGAAGCTGATATTTCAAAGAAATCGTCTTTCCTACGTGACTAAAAATCGACAACTTTCCCTCTGCAATCTAGCCAGAGTATCTGAACAGGTAATTGTATTGAACCTCATGTCTTGGAATATTGCAGAAGATCAGCCAAACCTTAAAACAGGAACTAAAAGAGAAAATGCTGGAAAATCTCAGCAGGCCTGGCAGCATCTGTAAGGAGGGAAAAGAGCTGACATTTCGAGTCCAGATGATCCTTTGTCACTATTGCTGCAAACCTGGGCCACTAAAATAATGCTTGTTATTTTGTTGGCTGTCTTTGAATCTTGTTTTGAAGTTTTACGTTTAGTTTCTGTCTTAAATAAATAATAACATAACCTTGTCTTTGCTCTATTAAGTGTTTAGAACAATGACTGGAATGTTGCCACCGTTCACGCCGGCGGGATTTTCCTATCCCGCTGCAGTGAACGGGGATTTAGCTGGGCGCCAATTTCTCCAACCTCGCTACAGCGAGAGTGTGGCATGAATGGCCGGTAAGATTGCGCCCAACATGTTTGTGATTGTCTTGTTTATTGCCTGTTGAATTAGCATTGGGTGAGCAAGGCGAATGTCATGCACAATTAGGCGGCTGGATGTATTTAAATTCTGATGTGGAGATGCCGGCGTTGGACTGGGGTAAGCACAGTAAGAAGTCTCACAACACCAGGTTAAAGTCCAACAGGTTTATTTGGTAGCACAAGCCACAAGCTTTCGGAGCGCTGCTCCTTCATCAGGTGAGTGGGAGTTGTGCTCACAAACAGGGCATATATAGACAAACTCAATTTACAAGATAATGGTTGGAATGCGAGTCTTTACAGGTAATCAAGTCTTAAAGGTACAGACAATGTGAGTGGAGAGAGGGTTAAGCACAGGTTAAAGAGATGTGTATTTTCTTCAGCCAGGACAGTTGGTGAGATTTTGCAAGCCCAGGCAAGTCGTGGGGGTTACAGATCGTGTGACATGAACCCAAGATCCCGGTTGAGGCCGTCCTCATGTGTGCGGAACTTGAGTCAACCTTATCAGAATACAACAGGATTTGTGTTTCTGTTCTGATGTGTGACCAATTTTGTGGCTGTTTGCAGGTCAAGCTGTGTGTAAATTGGGCAATGAGGCAAAGCAGTGCCTTCAGCGAAGGTGACTATGAGTCACAAACATTACATTGCATGAGAATTGGAGTAAGTGTCAACAGTGGATGGATAAATGGAGAGGCAATGAAGTGAGTAGAAAGTGGAGGCGGGGTGCTCCTGAAAGTTGAATGGGTGTGAGGAGTGAGCATTCAGCAAAACAGAGTAAGGAGGAGGGATGCTTAAAGCATCGGATGTAGATGAATCAGCAAATGTACTAATTAAACCACTTCCTCCATTGTATCCACAACTTGGATTCCATGCTCCTCCTGCTGCTCACCTCTTCAGCTATCCCTAACTGTGCTTGTGAGAGTAGCAGATTTCCTCCTTCCCTTGCTGTGGATGGCATATTCCCCTCATTGTCCTGACTGAACCCAGCAGCAAGACCAGTCATTGCATCTTGGGTGTTGCTTTTGCCATGTCTCTATCCTGAGCAGCTCCAATTTCAATATTTACACCATCCCTGCTGAGATTGTGTCACGTGGGTGTGCATCACGCCCACTGTATGACACGGAGACACAAAAACCAGAAGCCAAAATTAATTGGCACAATTCTGTTGCAATCTTAAATTCTGACCTGATTAGACACACACACACACACACCACACCCCACGTCCCATACACACACCACACACACACACACACGTGCGCAGACTGAGTTCAAAACACACTCGCCGTTGCATAAAACAAACCTGTAGTATTATAATTCCCAAATCTCAAACATGCTGGGCGGCACGGTAACACAGTGGTTAGCATTGCTGCCTCGCAGCGCCAGGGACCCAGTTTTGATTCTTGGCTTGGGTCACTGTCTGTGCGGAGTCTGCATGTTCTCCCCGTAGGTTTCTCCAGGTGCTCTGGTTTCCTTCCGCAATCCGAAAGACGTGCTGGTTAGGTACATTGGCCGTGCTAAATTCTCCCTCAGTATATCCGAACAGGCGCCAGAGTGTGGTGACTAGAGGATTTTCACTGTAACTTCATTGCAGTGTTAATGTAAGCCTACTTGTGACACTAATAAATAACTAATGCTGCAACATGGCGTCCTTCCAAGAAATCAGGGGCAGTAACTACTCGTTCACTGAATGGTAAGTATGTTTCGAAATGGTCTCGCGGAAGGAAAGCATGGGTGACCTTTGGGTCCAACACTGGCCCCCACCAAAAAATTACTTTTAATGTCCTCTTCTGATCCCAGATCCTCTTCTCACTTAACTTTACCTGGAAAGTGACTTCCCACCTAGCAGCCCATCAAAAGTTTGAGTAATTATTTCTGAAGTCGACGAATAATCTGAAAATACATTGAAGCCAGGACATGGTCAAAGATGTTAATGTTTAACAAATCTGAACATCTCTTCTTTCATGGGTTGATTGATATTTTAATAAAGGAACAATCGGCCTAATTCTTAAGAAAATGATGAAAGGAAAAGCTGCTCTGACAGCATCACTAATGTCATACATGAGTAATTGAGGAGAGTTACAATGGTGTCATTTAATCTTATTGCTAAAAATAGTTATTAATCACTGTGCTAAAGAAAAGATCCCAGCAATAGTGGTTCCTTCATCTCTGTAACATACTGTCTTAACAAAAGGTTGTGGCTTGCAGTACATGGTATGTAAACAACAAAAAAACAGCTTGCATTTATATAGGGCCTTTAATAAACTCTACAGGAATGTTACAGAACGGAATTTAATCTCATTGACACCAAAGTATATATCTGGCCAGATGGCCAAAAATTTGGTCAGTGAGGTTGATTTTAAGGAGCATCTTAAAGGAGGAAAGAGAGAGGAGAAAGCAAGTGAAGGAATTCCAGAACTGAAGACACAGGCATGGGTGCTAATGGTGAAACGGTTGCTCAGTGGTTATCACTGCTGCCTCACAGCGCACCAGGGACCTGGGTTTGATCCCGGCTTGGGTCACTGTCCGTGTGGAGTTTGCACGTTCTCCCTGTGTCTGTGTGGATTTCCTTCGGGTAAATAAACTTTTAAATTCGAATTGCAGTGGCAGAGAGAGAGAGAGCCTGCTAAAATACAACTAAAAGAAATTTCTTTTATCTAACCCTGGTGCAGTGATAGAAAATGGTTCATTAATTTCCAGTGCGTTCCCACTTCTTTTCAAATCTATCGGCATCATCATCTCCTCAAACGTCCCTCCCTTGACCCCTCCGTCCTTGCAAGTATCTGTCTCCAGCCTCCTTTTCCTCTCCATTCACAAATCTGTGCCCACCTTACTCTCAGTTCCGCGTTTAACTTCTTTAACCAGCTTCACACCCCACCATAGCATTATAACAGCAGCAGTCAGTCACAGATGAACACCCACCTGAATGTGACCTCAGGCTAAATTAAACAGAGGTAAGCGGGCACCACCCCATTCCCTCGTGCCTACATACAAGATGGCATTGGGTTGGCAATCCCATCAGCATAACACCGGTCCCGATAAGCACAGTGGCACAGTGGTTAGCATTGCTGCCTCACAGTGCCAGAGACCCTGGTTCGATTCCTGGCTTGGGTCACTGTCTGTGTGGAGTCTGCACATTCTCCCCATGTCGGTGTGGGTTTGCTCCAGGTGCCCGGTTTCTTCCCACACTCCAAAGGTGTGCTGGTTAGATGCATTGGCCATGCTTAATTCTCCCTCAATGTATCCGAACAGGCACTGGAGTGTGGCAACTAGGAGATTTTCACAGTAACTTCATTGCAGTGTTAATGTAAGCCTATTTGTGACACTGATAAATAAACTTTAATACAGAAGCGAAAGACCATAAATTTGAAGTCCACCAGCCTTCATGTAGAGGTTAGTTCAGAGGTGATTCAGTTTGTTAATAATGCCATTGACCCAAACTTTTCATGGCCCATTTCATTTTACAGAAGTCCTATGGAAAATTGTGGAGAGCAAGTTACTCCAGGTATACAGGGGCTAGCACATGATAAATCCTGCAAGGTAGACGTAGCAGCAGAGTTTGATGCTCAAGGCATTTGGCTAAGAGTAAATGCAAACTGTTAAGCTGACACAACAATTGAGGAGAGAGTGAGAGGGCAGACAATCTGGAATCAGGGGCCTTCCAGGGCATGAGGACTCCAGCAGAGGACCCCGAGTTTGCTGTCCCCATGGGGATTATGCACTCTGGAGGTAGTTCCACCAGTGAGGAGGAGACAGAGGAGGCCGGCTGTCCTGGGACAGGTGCGCCCTTGAGGTCCAGGCAGGGGCTACATAAGGGCCAGAGGAAGATGGAAGAGCAGACAGTCCTTTGTAGAAGCCACTGTCCTGCGCAGAAACCCCTACAGGCAAAGGATGAATCCCCTTCCATTCTCCGAGCAACAGTGTCTTTACAAACTGTCTCTCTCCAGGGATCGTTTATCTTCCTTTGTAAATTGCTCACTGTGGAAGTCTCCTCAAAATGTGGGGTAGCCACCCTGTGCTGCTCTCAAAATGACTGTGGCCTTGAGCATTTGGTTGCAGCATTTCTTAAGCTGCAGCTCACCATGACATAACGTTAGTCACAAATACAATGTTGAGGCCAACGAGTGATTTCATCTCCTTCAGCACCGGTGACGATAATCAGGTTGAGAGAGCCAGAGGTTTCGTGTGTATTGCTGGATTCCCCAAGTTCAAGGTGTGATAGATTGCAGCATGTGGCCCTTAAGGCTGCAGCAGACCAGCCAGGGGCATTTGTCACTCATGATGGTCATCCTTCCATCAGTTGTGTGTGACCATTGTCAAAGGCTCATTCTGGTATGTGTCCGTTATCCTGGAAGTGGTCCATTCCAGGGATTCTGTCCAACAGAGCCATCGGAGGGTTAGATTCTTGGAGACAAGGGTGATCTACTGAAGAGATGCGGTAAAATGAGGGCCACACATCTAGCCGGGGCTTCACTGAGCAGATTGTGGTGAACCATCGTTGGTTACCACTGTGGGGTTATTCCTATGTTACTGTTGGGTTAGGGTGTTGCCACTGTGGGGGTTGTATAATGTTGTTGGGTTAGGGTGTTTACCTGTGGTAGATGTTGTTATGGCACATCCCGGTCGGGCCCCGCCTCCTGGGGAGAGGTATAAGACCCTCTGCTCAGGCGGGACCCCTCCAGTCTGAATTGGTGTACTCGTGTTAGTTAGTTCCATTGTTTGCTAATAAAAGCCTTCAATAGCTGAAGCCTTGTACCTCGTGCTTGATTGTCGCGCATCAATTTTATTAGCAAACATAAAACTCTCGACAGTAAAGGGAGTATGGAACAAATACTAAAACCAGAGCGTCTGACGCTGGACCCACGTGCGGTCGGTGCCGCTAACACCTTCGACCACTGGTGGAAGTGTTTCGAGGACTACCTGGCAGCCTCTGCAGCTGTTACTACGGACGACGACAAACTCCAGGTCCTCCACGCGAGGGTAAGCGACACGGTCTATCTTGCGATTCGTGCGGCCACCACTTACCCGAGGGCCATCGAGCTCTTGAAGAAACGATACACGAGACCACCCAACGAGATCCACGCTCGTTACCTCCTCGCTACACGATGTCGGCAGTCGGGCGAAACCATGGAGGACTACGCCAATGAGCTCTTGCAGCTTGCCAGGGGCTGCGACTGCAAAGATGTGTCGGCAGAGCAATATATGTACGACCTCGCCCGAGATGCGTTCGTAGCAGGGGTAGGGTCCTCGTACATCCGGCTTAAGCTATTAGAGAAAGGGAACCTCAACTTGACCCAAGCGATGGAGATGGCTGAGATGCTGGACGCAGCGTCGAAAAGCTTGGCTCTGTACCCCGAAGACCACGTGGAGACAACGTGGCAGGAGCAAGCACAAATCCCTCCTCGCCCCACGGGCTCGCGCTCCCATATCGATCCGACGACGGCGGCAGCTCCAGGCGGCCAGCGATGCTATTTTTGCGGCGGAGCCAAGCATCCACGGCAACAGTGTCCTGCAAAAACGGCGATCTGCAGTCAGTGTGGTAAAAAGGGGCACTATGCTAAAGTTTGCAGGTCGAAGCCCAAGAACGGCAGTGCAGCCTGTGACCCTCCAGAGCGGAGACAATCTCCTTCGACGTCGCGGTATCCACGAGGCCCGACCACGTGCGAATCCAGGACGGCGCCATCGTGGCTGACGGAGGAGGAGGAAGACCACCAGGAGTCGCTACGCTTGGCGCCCTCAGCCACGTGCGATTCATGGGGGCGGCCATCATGGTCGACGACGACCAGGAGCGACCAGCAGGGGTCCTCAGTATCAACCTCGGCTGCATGCAGTGACGCCCAGGGGCCAACGGTGGCGTCGATCTCTCTGGACCAGACAAAGCATCACAGGCTTGACAGTTCCATGATGAACATCAAGGTAAATGGTCGTACTGTGTATTGTCTGTTTGACAGTGGAAGCACCGAGAGTTTTATTCACCCTGACACTGCAAAAAGGTGTGGACTCCGGGTTCTACCTGCCAAACAGACAATTTCTATGGCATCACGGTCCCGGTCTGTACCGATCCAAGGACGTTGTATGGTAACCCGAGAGGTGCAGGGCACAATTTACGAGCGATACAGGCTCCTTGTGTTGCCGCACCTTTGCGCGCCAATTCTCCTCGGACTAAACTTTATGGTCCACATGAAGAGTGTGATCCTACAGTACGGTGGGCCACTCCCTTCACTGGCAGTAGGGAATCAGCCGCAGCCTCCAAATTGCCCAAAGCGCCCCGCATGCAATCTTTCCACACTGAAGATCACCACACCTTCTTTATTTAAGAATCTGGTACCAGGCTGCAAGCCCATCGCTACTAAAAGTAGGCGTTACAGTGCTGAAGACCGGATCTTTATCAGATCTGAGGTTCAGCGGCTCCTCAAAGAAGGGATCATACAGCCAAGTGCTAGTCCGTGGAGAGCGCAGGTCGTGGTGGTTAAAAGCGGGAACAAACCTCGGATGGTCATCGACTACAGTCAGACCATTAACCGTTATACGCAGCTGGATGCGTATCCTCTCCCGCGCATATCTGATATGGTCAATCAGATTGCGCAGTACCGGGTGTTCTCCACCATAGACCTTAAGTCCGCCTACCATCAACTCCCCATCCGCCCAGAGGACCGACAATACACGGCTTTTGAGGCGGATGGTCGTCTATACCAGTTTCTTAGGGTTCCATTTGGTGTCACCAATGGGGTCTCGGTCTTCCAGCGTGCTATGGACCGAATGGTGGACCAGAACGGGTTGCGGGCTACCTTCCCGTACCTGGATAACGTCACCATCTGCGGCCATGACCAGCAGGACCATGACACGAATCTCCAAAACTTTCTGCGCACTGCATCTCGCCTGAATCTGACCTATAACAGGGAGAAGTGCGTATTCCGTACGCGCAGGTTAGCCATCCTTGGATACGTGGTGGAAAACGGGGTCATCGGCCCTGATCCAGACCGTATGCACCCCCTTACTGAACTTCCCTTGCCCGCTAGCACGAAAGCACTGAGGAGATGCCTCGGCTTCTTTTCGTATTATGCGCAGTGGGTCCCCAACTACGCGGACAAAGCCCGTCCGCTCATCAAGTCCACGACCTTCCCACTCACGCCGGAGGCCCAATTGGCCTTCAAGGCTTTGAAAAGCGACATTGCGAAAGCCACGATGCACGCGGTGGATGAATCCATCCCTTTTCAGGTGGAAAGTGATGCATCTGATTTCGCCCTGGCCGCCACACTAAACCAGGCAGGCAGGCCCGTCGCGTTTTTTTCCCGCACCCTTCAAGGTCCCGAAATTCGGCACTCAGCGGTGGAGAAGGAGGCTCAGGCTATTGTGGAGGCCATCAGACACTGGCGCCATTACCTGGCGGGGAAGCGGTACACCCTGATCACGGATCAACGATCCGTGGCGTTTATGTTCGGTAATACGCAGAGGGGCAAGATCAAGAATGATAAGATCTTGCGGTGGAGAATTGAGCTCTCCACCTATAATTACGATATTATGTATCGTCCAGGGAAGCTCAATGAGCCCTCGGATGCCCTCTCGCGCGGAACATGCGCCATCATGCAGGAGGACCGCTTGAAGGCCCTCCACAATGACCTGTGCCATCCTGGAGTCACCCGACTCTACCACTTCGTAAAAGCCCGCAACCTGCCCTACTCGGTGGAGGATGTCAGGTCAGTAACAAGAAGCTGTCGGATTTGCGCGGAATGCAAACCGCACTTTTATCGACCGGACCGGGCACAATTGGTCAAGGCCACTCGCCCCTTCGAGAGGCTGAGTGTGGATTTTAAGGGCCCCCTTCCCTCAACGGACCGAAATGTCTATTTTCTCAATATCATAGATGAATACTCCCGGTTCCCGTTTGTTGTCCCCTGTGCGGACACGTCGACTGCCACAGTGATTAAGGCATTCAGTGATCTTTTTACCCTGTTCGGGTACCCCTGCTACATACATAGCGACAGGGGCTCGTCGTTCATGAGTAACGACTTGAGGCAATTCCTGCTCTCATACGGGATTGCCTCTAGTAGAACCACGAGCTACAACCCTAGGGGTAACGGACAGGTGGAGAGGGAGAATGCTACAGTCTGGAAGGCTGTCCTACTGGCGCTGAAATCCAGGGGCCTTCCAGTCTCCCGTTGGCAGGAGGTCCTTCCAAATGCGCTTCATTCCATTCGCTCCCTCCTGTGTACGGCAACCAATGCTACTCCCCACGAGAGGATGTTCTCATTCCCTCGGAAGTCGTCCTCGGGGATCTCCTTACTAGCCTGGTTGACGTACCCAGGACCCGTCCTTCTGCGGCGACATGTGAGGGCCCACAAGTCCGACCCCTTGGTCGAACCGGTCCAACTCCTCCACGCCAACCCTCATTATGCCTATGTGGCATATCCTGACGGGCGAGAGGACACAGTCTCGATTCGAGACCTGGCGCCCGCAGGGGACGTAGCAACTCCTGTCGCTCCCATACCCCCTGTCACGAATCCCCTATCACTTATTTCTTCCCCAGACGTGGCGCGGTCAGCACCGGGACCAGTGCATAACAGTTATACTCCCATGTACAGCTTGCCTGAGACTCGGAGATCGGCGCCACCACAGAAGGTTCCAGGATCCCCTGCACAATCGCCTCACCAGGGTCAACCGGCCCGGGAGTCCTCGAGGGGACAGCCGGACGCTGTTTTGGAGAGAACGCCACCGCAAGCACCTGCTCCGGTGTCGCAACCGGTGTTGAGGAGATCACAGCGACGGTGCGGTCCTTCAGACCGTCTGGACTTGTGAATTTTGTATATATGTGACCTGTTTTCGCACCCCGCCGGCCTTTGTTTTTAAAGGAGGGGTGAATGTGGTGAACCATCGTTGGTTACCACTGTGGGGTTATTCCTATGTTACTGTTGGGTTAGGGTGTTGCCACTGTGGGGGTTGTATAATGTTGTTGGGTTAGGGTGTTTACCTGTGGTAGATGTTGTTATGGCACATCCCGGTCGGGCCCCGCCTCCTGGGGAGAGGTATAAGACCCTCTGCTCAGGCGGGACCCCTCCAGTCTGAATTGGTGTACTCGTGTTAGTTAGTTCCATTGTTTGCTAATAAAAGCCTTCAATAGCTGAAGCCTTGTACCTCGTGCTTGATTGTCGCGCATCACAGATTCTCTGCAATATTCTCTAGTTTGCCTCTTGCTGCTTATCCTGGTCTGCTGCACCATGTACAACCCAGCGCTCTCAAGAAGGGCGGCCTTGGCAGTGAGTGATCCACCAGAGCATGCCACATCCTCTGACAACAAGTCTCAAGTGGATTTTGAGGACAGGCAGGGGGAGTCAGGCCGGCCAACAGTGGAACCTGATTTACGACAGGCATTGGCAGAGAGGGGCAGGGATCCTGTATTGCAATGTTTTACTGATAAATATGGAATTCATTAAACAAAACCACCGTTGCCTCACTTGTATCACTCTGAGTTATCAACACCAGAGCCAGCTGTGCACGTGCCAAGAGTGAGGCACACGGTGAGTCTATTCACAGAGGTCCAGATGAGCAATAATTCCCTTGATAGAAGTCAGTCCATTCAAATCTCAAACAGGAAACCACACTCATGAAGCCCAACTGAAGCCAGAACAGCAAGCACACACTTAGACACAAGTATTAAATAACTATTTTCATTGGTGAATCTCAAATCCAAATAAAAATAAACAGCCACCCCTGTGCACCAATGTGTTTTCTTATTTCACTTGCAGTTGCTAAGGTGCGGTGCTACTGTCCTGGTTGCCAGCTTTGCCTGGCTGGGGGTCTCCTGCACCGAGGCAAGAATCTCGCCTGTTGCTGAGGCACTTTCTGAGTGTCACGGGCAGAGGAGAGGCTGTCCCCATCAGAAGCGCTCTGAGTGGTGCCCCTGATGATGACAGCAGCTACTTATCCATCATCTTGAGATCCCTTTGGCCCTCCCGCTTTTCCTAAGAAGAACCAGAAACCTGGCACCAACATCAGAGTTCTCATCCCCCTTCCTTCCTTTGCTCTGCCACCTTGAGCTCCGAGACAAGGTGTTGCACTGCAGATCAGAAGAGACATATATACTCAGGCCCGGATTTTTAATGCAATGGAGAGGTTCTTAGTCAATATGGAGCGAACAAATGTTCATGAGGGCTTGCCATTAAGTTTAGCAGGACCTCTGCGATGTTTGCCTTTCTTGGTCTTTCAAGCTCAGCCTTGTGGGTGTAGAAGGGGTGGAAGAAGTGAAAGAAATAGTGGGCAACGTCTTGTGGCAGCAATGGGGTTTCAACCACTGGCTGGGTCCGTGTCGCCTTCTATTCAGGTAGGCCCACCACATCCTGTACCGTTTAGGCATTTAACAGGCCAGTGGTGGGCCTTCCCCCCACCTCCCCCACCCCAGATCAATGACTCTGGGAGCAGAGTTCCTGCCCGCCAGGAGCTGGTGTCCAAATAGAGGCCAGCAACTCTTCCATGCTCATTGGCACCACGAGAGAGACAATGCCTGCTGCCAGTACGACACCCACCCAAGCCGTCTGATCAAGGAGGGAGCCAGGCACAGAAGTGCGAGGCTACCCAGGGGTTCGAGGGATGGGGGTCATGGAGGAGAGGTGAGGATCATGGAGGAGGGTTGAGGGTCGTGGAGGAGGGGTTGAGGGTCGTGGAGGAGGGGTGGAGGTCGTGGAGGAGGGGTGTCAGCTTCAAGGTCAGTGGTCTGGCTCTCAACGGCATCCCCTCCCCCTTCCTGCTGCTGGGTGCTCCAATCAGGCATTAAGTGCCTCCTGGCGAGGAATGAAATAGTTTTGAGGACAGGTGGCAATATTTGGTTAATATGACTGTTTGTAATCAGAAACAAGTTTGTTGGTATTTGTATTTTGGATCTATAAAATATTAAATCCAGAACTGTTCTCAGAGTTGACCCATTTGATATCCAGTCATGATGATGGCTGGATGTCTGTCCTTCACACTCTCAAAAGAAATGGCAAAATTGATCGAATAACATATTGCCGACTGTAAATAGTTCTTTAAATCTTAGAGATTCACAAACATGGCATAATAAGTGATATTTCACCCATTGTACCACCTCCTTTGTTTTTACATACATAATATATCCAGCCCATTCTAAATATTACCTCCTCCAATTTTATTACTACTTCCGGTTTGACAATCCCTGCAAATTGGGTTCATTTGCATTGAGTTTCTGAATTCCCGTCTTTGATGTCAATTAGAAGCAATAATGATTTCAACACCAAGCCTCGGGCATCCTGCTCAGTATTTCATTTCCCGATCCCAGTCCCAGTATTCTCCCATTACTTTCTACACTACAGCTTTCATTTTCATGTGGAATCTTGTCAGCTGCCCATTTGGAAAGGTTTTCCACAGTTCTCTTGGTCGTCACGGCCTGAAGAAAATCGAGGAAATTAGTCAGGCTGAATCCTTCCCTTCTGTGCCCGTGTTGACTGTTCTTTACTGGGTTGTTGCTGTGTAAGAACCCTAGCATTTCATCCGGTGGCCAACTCTATTATTTTGCAATGAGAGTAATGAGTTTATCGTTGCCTACGTCTGCTTTGTTGCCCAATTTACATAATCGGTTGTTCCCAAATACAGTGTCCAGTAGCTTCCATGTTACAAATGCTAATACCTCACAAATCTCCAGCTAATCTTATTCTTCACTCCTGGAGAAATGGGCTCTGATATTTATTGGGGCGGGATTAGTAAGCCAGGGAAGGAGTTCTGGTCTGACTTTTCCCCAAGTGCCATGGGAATGGCAGGCTTAGCTCCCTGTTGGAAGCTTCAAGAAAAGGCCCAGGACCAGGCAAGTTTCCTGGGGTAAAGATCATGAAGAAGGGGGTGGGTAGAGCATGGTATGAAGAGTTGAGATGATCACAGCGGGGTTAGAGAGAGAAATCAGAGGGGAAGAGATCGGAGGGGTGGGAGTAATGGGGATCTATGATGGCTGGGGAGGAGGTTCTGATAATAAGAGGAGGGAGAAGTTGAGTTGCTTGGAGTAGAAACAAGGTTTAGTTGTGGGGCCAGGAAAGGTATTTCTGCTCCTTTTGGACCACCAGCTGTGGTGGAAAAATACTGAACTCTTGCATATAGCAGTCCTTGCCTCCTTTTAGCTGCTGGCATTCCCAAGGCTCAGGAAACATGACTGATGAAAGTTAAAGCTGGAAGAGAGATTAAACCTGAGCAGCCTCACTAAAGTATCTAAACGCGCAATCCACCTCCATTCAAACCAGAAAGGATACAAAGCAGCTTGGGTTTTGGTTTAAGGTTTTTATACACTTCAGCATCCCATCCAACCCAAATCACCCATTTCTGGTGGTTAGAGTTTATCCTCTTGGTGCCTATCATTGATTCCTGATGAGCCCTTTTAGTAGATTCAGACTCGCATGTCATAATAATTTAGTTCCGCAGATTTCACAGTGGTTAGCACCGCTGCCTCGCAGTGCCAGGGACCCGAGTTCAGTTCTGACCTTCAGTCAATGTCTGTGTGGAGTTTTCACGTTCTCCCCATGTCTGTATGGGTTTCCTCCGGGTGCTCCAGTTTACTCCCAAAGTCCAAAGATGTGCGCGTCTGTTAGGTTGATTGGCCATGCTAAGTTATCCCTTAGTGTCAGGCGGGTTAGCAGGGAATACGTGGGGTTACAGGGATAGGGCCTGTGTGGGATTGTTGTCGGTGCAGGCTCGATGGGTCAAACGGCCTCCTTCTGCACTGTAGGGATTCTATGATTCTTTGATTTAAGTTGAAGTAAACCACCAGAAGGAAATTACAGTAAAAGCACTAGGGCTCAAAAGATGCTTACAGAGATAATATTGACTCATTTCGCAATGAAAGAGCAGGATAAGAAGAGTGCATACCAGTCCGGACAAGTTCAACTCCAAAGACTTGAGCACATATGTAAGTAACCCTCCAGTACAGTACTGAGGGAGCATTGCACTGTCTGTGGTATCACATTTCAGATGTGCTGTTAAACTCCATCAGCCTCTCGGGTCCTATGGAGGATTTGAAAAAGAGCAAGGAAAGGAAAAAAAGAAAGGAAGTTTTCTTGTGATATTTATTGGGAGATAGATATCATGAAAACAGATTATCTGGTCACTATCTCACTGCTGTTTACGGAACCTTGCCTATAAATTGGCTAGCATACTTCCGACAGTGACTACACTTTAGAAACACTCCATTTATTGTAAAGCACTTTGAGACTCCCTAAGGTCATGAAAAGCCTGATATAAATGCAAGTTATTTCTTTTTAACAAGAAGTAAACACATTATTTTAATTAAGGTGTCTCAAGGTTTTACATATAAAGATCATTCAATTTCAAATGTTGGCAATTTCTAACCGGTATATTAGCCATAGAATCGGGACAGTCGTTGTAGGATTTCATGCTGAGTGGTTAGCAATCTTCAGTAACGATAGGCAACTCTAGCCTGGTGTATAAAGATTTAGGTTTATTGATTTTAAACTAGTGTATCTCTGCAACTATTCAATCGATTTGAAAGCTTTCCCCAAAAGCATTTTAAATATGCCTAAACCTTTGGGGTTGTGCAACTTTCAAATGAAATATTGAAGCTTTCACGTCCTTTATATTTCCATAAATGAAAGAGAAAGCGGGAAATGTGGGCCGGAATTCTCCAATGTTGTACGCACCACTGCCAGCGAGAATGGAGAATTTGGCTCTCCATTCACAGCAGCAGGGCTGGAGAATCCCAGCTGCGGGCGAGATAGGAGAATCCCAGCTATTACCTTTTACAGAAAAGGTGGTGGGTTCTTATTTATCGCATAGCTGAATCTTTGGTCTTTCCAGCAGTCAATGCGCTGAACAGATTTGGTGATTGTTTAACAGGTGAATGAATGTTGCTTGTAAAATTCCCCCTTAACCAATGAATCACTCCTAAGAAAGCATGACTGGTTAGCTTGTATATCTGGGTAGAATTTCACTAATTCAGTCTTGAGTGAAACATTTCCTTGTGTGATTAATCTCTCAGTTCTGCTTCCTTCACAGCTGCTCTAATTCCAGTAATCCTTGATTCAAGATAGAAATTAGTGAGCATTTTGAAATGCATGTCTCTGTAGATAAGAGGAATCACAAAAGCTTTTCAGAAGATACTTGTTTAGGTGTCTGGATGATTAATGGAAACATTCAGGTCCATAGCAGAAGAGAACTTGTATCAGCAGATTTAGAAGGTCGATCAATGGTCAGTTAATGAGTGTTGCTCAAAGTTGTATAAGGTGGAGAGTGGCATACTCAAAAAACTGGTATTGGGTCCATTTTTGTGTTCTCTTCCCCTGTATTCATAGAATCCCCACAGTGCAGAAGGAAGCCATTCTGCCCATCATGCCTGCACTGACAACAATCCAACCCAGGCCCTATCCCCATAGCCCCATGTATTTACCCTGCTAGTCCCAATGACACCAAGAGGCAATATAGCATGGTCAATTAACCTAACCCACACATCATTGGACTGTAAGAGGAAACCGGAGCAGCTGGAGGAAACCCACGCCGACACGGGGAGAATATGCAAACTCCACACAGACATTGGCCCAGGGCCAGAATTGAACCCGGGATCCTGGTGCTGTGAGGCAGCAGTGCTAAGTACTGTGCCACCGTGCCACTCATATGAGTTGGATTTGGTCATAGGGAGTGCAATGTTTGAAATTGGCTAATTGCACAAAGAGGGGGGGGGTGTTCAGCATTGAGAATAACATTGTGAACTGCAGTAAACATGGGCAGATAGATTACAGTCCAATTTAATATGAAGCAATGCATTGTGAGAGGAAAAACAGTGAACGGAAGCAGACACTCAATGAAAAGACAATGAAGAGTGACATGTATGAAGGAAAACAGACACCAAGGGGTGGCAAATACATAATTTCTTGAAAATATGAGTGAAGGGAGATTTATTCATGGTCAATGCTATTCACTTTTTTGATCCCATAAATAGTGGCATAGAGTATAAGATCAGAGCAAAAGATAAATTAGTACAAGGTAACTGTCAGGTCACCAGTTAGTCTGTGGAGTTTTGGTCATTTCATTTTAGGAAGGGCATTTAATAGAAACATAGAAACTAGAAGCAGGAGGAGGCCATTCAGTTCTTCAGTTCTGCTCCGCCATTCATTTTGATCATGGTTGATCATAGAATTCAATATCCTGATCCCCCCTTCTTCCCATATCCCTTGATCCCTTTGGCCCCAAGAGATATGCTAATTTTTTCCTGAAATCAGACAATGTTTTGGCCTCAACTACATTTGGTGGTTGTGAATTCCACACATTTACCACCCACTGAGTGAAGAATTTTCTCCTCACCTCAGTTCTAAAAGATTTACCCCTTATTTTCAAACTATGACCCTTAGTTCTGGACTCCCCCACCATTAGGAACATTCTTTCTGAATCTACTCTGTCTAACCCTGTTAGAATTTTATAAGTTTCTATGAGATCCCTTCTCGCTCTTCCAAACTCTAGTGAATATAATCCCAACCAACTTAGTCTCTCCTCATATGACAGACCTGCCATCCCAGGATTCAGCCTGGTACACCTTCGCTATAATCCCTCTATCGCAAGGACAGATAAAGACACCAAAACTGCATACAATATTCTAGGTGTAACCTCACAACGCTCTATACAATTGCAGCAAAATATCCCTATTTCTATACTCAAATCCTCTCGCTATGAAGGCCAACATACCACATGCCTTCTTTACTGCCTGTTATACCTGCATGCTTATTTTCAGCAACTAATGCACGACGACTCCAAGGTCTCGTTGAGTATCCACCTCTCTCAATTTACATCCATTCAAGTAATAATCTGGCTACCAAAGATAACCTCACATTTATCCACATTATACTGCATCTGCCATGCAGATGCCCACACACAGCCTGTCTAAATCATGCTGAAGCATCTCTGTAGCCTCCTCACAGCTCACCCTCCCACCCAATTTTGTATCATCTGCAAATTTGGAGATAATACATTCAGTTCCCTTTTCCAAATCATTAATATATAATGTGAACAGTTGGGGTCCTAGCGCAAATCCCTGCCAAACCCCACTAGTCACTGACTGCCAATCAGAAAAAGACACATTTGTGCCAACTCTTTGCTTCCTATCTGCTAACTAGCTTTCTATCTATCTCAAGACATTACCTGCAATCCCATGTGCTTTAACTCCAGGGGTGGCGATGGCATGGTGGCATTATCGCTAGACTATTAATCCAGAAGTTCAGCTAATATTCTGGGGGACCTGGGTTCAAATCCTGCCATGGCAGATGGTGGAATTTGAATTCAATAAAAAAAATCTGGAATTAAGAATCTACTGATGACCATGAAACCATTGTCGATTGTCAGAAAAAACCCATGTGGTTCACTAATGCCCTTTAGGGAAGGAAATCTGCTCTGCTTACCCAGTCTGGCCTACATGTGACTCCAGAGCCCAGCAATGTGGTTGACTCTGAACTGCCCTCTGAACAAGAGCAACTAGGGATGGGCAATAAATGCTGGCTGGTCAGCCAGAGATGCCCATGTCTCATGAGAGAATTTTAAAAAACTTTCCATAGTAGCATTAGCTTTGTTAGGAAGAAAGAAGTTAAGGGAAATTTTTCGATTATGGATCAGCGAGTAGTTAAGGCAGAGACATTTGTGTCATTTAAGGGGAAAAAGGCTAAATGACTGAAATCATAGAAACCCTACAGTACAGAAAGAGGCCATTCGGCCCATCGAGTCTGCACCGACCACAATCCCACCCAGGCCCAACCCTCATATCCCACCCACTAATCCCTCTAACCTACACATCTCAGGACACTAAGGGCAATTTACCATGGCCAATCAACCTAACCCGTACATCTTTGGACTGTGGGAGGAAACCGGAGCACCCGGAGGAAACCCATGCAGACACGAGGAGAATGTGCAAACTCCACACAGACAGTGACCCAAGCCAGGAATCGAACCCAGGTCCCTGGAGCTGTGAAGCAGCAGTGCTAACCACTGTGCTACCGTGCCGTCCCAAAGGCGGCAGAAATATCCTGTATATGTGGAGAAAGCAAGGCAGTGGATTCATTTTCATTCATTTTAAGAAAGAGAAGGCACAGAGACCTGTGATGCATTGAGGGTTCAATGTTCTTCCTCAATGCTACACACTTTATAGCTCTATAATTTTGGGTGAATGATTATTATTATCCTGTGTGAAACTCAGGGCTTCAAAACACTGGGATTAGTGATGAAAGAAATGTTTCTCGCTCAGTGCACATAATGATTCAGAAATCATGTATGTTTTCTCAGAAGAAGGGCATGTAGAGGCATGACTGTTGCGTAATTTGTGGAGAGGTAATAACAAGGAATCCTTAACAAAATTAAATGAAAATTAATAATAGGGAGACATCTTTGATTATAAAAGCTATCAATTAAGGCTCAAAAACCTAGATTTTGAGGTAGACCATTTAATTTGGAGAACTGTTTAACTTCCTCCTCTCTACTAAACCAATCCAAACCTACTTTGTTTTGAGGTGAAGATTGCCTCCATGGTACCAGAATGTGCCGCCCTTAAAGGTATCAAACAGGAGAAGACGTTTGGACCAACCTAGCCACAGCACTCCTTTTGGGTTTTTCTAATAATCCTGAACCCCATTTGTGAACATGGATTAAGGTTTCTTGTTCCATCACCTTTGCCGATAATCTGTTTTACATACTGACTAACAGCTTTAACAAAAAAAATGGCCCTGCTGCATTTCCGATATTCAATGTCAACTCCGCTGTGTTTAAATTGTATGCGTGGCAGCAAATTGTATGCGTGACACGGTTATAGTCAATGTTCAGGACCAGACACATTGGCAGGGGTGCAATGCTTCAGGATCTAAGGTGACTCCTAGCTTTATCATGCAGCCCTTCCTGGCATAACTGCTGTCTGAAATGCTATGGTCTTGAATTACAAGTATGAACCTGATTGTACCATTCTTTGGCACAGTCCAGGTTTACAATGCCAATAAAAAATATTTTCAAACTGAAGTAACTCTTGCAGTGTTTTGCTTACAGAAGAAGCAAAACATGATACATGGACATAGGGGCGGCTTGGTCACACAGTGGTTAGCACTGCTGCCTCACAGCTCCAGGGACTCAGGTTCAGTTCCGGCCTCGAGTTCCTGTCTGTGTGGAGTTTGCACATTCTCCCTATGTAAGTGTTTCCTTCGGGTGCTCCGGGTTTCTCCCACAGTCCAAAAATGTGTGGATTAGGTTGATTGGCCATGCTAAATTGACCCTAGTGTCAGGGGGATTAGCAGGGTAAATATGTGGGGTTACGGGAATAGGGCCTGGGTGAGATTGTGGTCAGTGCAGATTCGATGGGCCAAATGGTCTTCTTCCGCACTGTAGGGAATCTATGATACTGAACCCAGAGAAACAGGCCAATTCTAGGCATCCGTCTATAATTGGAATGGTTTTGGTTAATCATTTATTATGTCCATTGCATGATAAACATTGATTTCAGGTTTAAAAAAAATTGATTTGACGATAGGATCATCATGATCCCTGACTTAATGTCGCTAAACAATGATGTCTAAGATTTAATTGCTGTTCAACAGAATCTGAACATGGTTAGAATAACCATTACTACAACTTGCACTTTTAAAAGTTTAGCTACAGGGGGAGGGGATTTTTATCACACTGGGTGGCATTTTCCAGCCCTTCCTGTCAGTGGGATCTTCCAGTCATACCGAAGGCGACCCCCTGCTATGGGTTCTCTGGCAGCGGACGAGTGGGGTGGCGGATCCTGGCCACTATCTCCTCAATTTCAGAAAGAGGTATTTTCATATAATTATCCAATTCTCTTTTGAAGGCCTGGTTTGAATCTGCCTCCATCACATGCTGAGGCTGTGTATTCCAGATCCTAACCACTCGCCGCTTTAAAAAAAAAGTTTTTACTCTGTCCAAGCCCCTTATGATTTTGAGCACCTCCGTCAAATCTCCTCTCAATCGTCTCTTCTCCAAGGAGATCAGCCACTGCCCCTTTAATTTCTCCATGCGGCAAAAGTTCCTTGTCTCTCGAATCATTCTTGTGAACCTTTCCTGCAATGAGCATCTGAAGCTTCCGATGGCATCATTTGGGGAGCTGTATTACTATATTAGAAAGAGGGCAAGGGAGGGCTCTACACTATTTTCAACATTAGGGCTTCTTGGAGACTTGAGGAGGGAGAGACTTTTTTTTCTCACATTATCTCCCCAATTTCAGGCAGTAGCAAGATGGAAAAGGAACAGAAGTCCATGGAAATGGACATGAAAGTAGGATGAACACAAAGAAAAATTAATAAATGAATAGATAGAAATGGGTTTAATCCTCCATTTCAGCTGCTTACCAATGTCGTGGTAGTTGACATTTTTAGATTCATTGACCATGACTAGGAGGGAGGGTAGCAAAGAAAACAATGAACTCTCAGTTGTGATATGTCCATCCATTTCAGCATCTCCTACCACTCCACTCAAGTTGCATTGCCATAGCGTCCCAAGTCCTTCCCTCCTCCTATATCTGTGGTTTACCGTCTAAAAAATCTCCTGCAGATATATTCAACAATTCCGTGACTAATTACATCATCGTGACCCCATACCATACTGGAAGTGATTTCTCGACTTGCGTTTGGAGGTAGCTGCAGTGGGTTGCAAAGGTGGAACTGCATTACTTCCGTGCAGTAGATTCTTGCGGATGCTTGTACGGAATAAGTTTGACTTGTGACCATTGAATCAATCCACATTGAATCAATCCACATTGTAACTAGCTTCATTAAGTTGAATGATAAGAGACAGTAAGTAGTTTCCACTGGCTCGCAAACCTTTTCAAAATCAATATAAAGGTTCACAATTAATTTCCTCCTCTGGAGCAGACATTAAAATCCTTGTGACATTGCAGTCATAATTAATTTCCCTTTTGATGTCATTGCATTAGTGATGGCTTGTGGCAGATAGAACACTCAGCAATTCCGCAGATGTTTGAAATTTGTTCAAAATGCTTTCATTCCAGGTGGTGGTTTCCCGAACTGACCGATTGACCCCCCATGTAAATTTCCAGTTGGATTCCAGCCCAGTATCGCCTGAAATAATAGTTGAACAGTCTGGATCTGAAGAAGGCTATATAATGGTTGTCACAGGGAAAAAGGTACATTTTGCTTTCATAGTACATACAGTATCTATTCACATGAAAGAGTGGTTTCTTAAGATTATTTCACCTTCAAATACTTGTTTTAGCGACAGTGTGACATGACGACTAGTTAATTTATCTTTTATGAATACAACAGTACAAGTTGATCTCCCATACTGTTTAAAGGCACAAATGTTTTCATCATGGTCCCAAATTATGCTGGGAAAGCAGCAACGAGTTTCTTGCGATTATTAATGTGTCAGGAACGCAACAATTTTGGAGCAAGGAGACTTGCCAATTGCCCAAATTGCTGAACAATTTGCATAGCTCCGTTATTAACCTTGTGAAAACGGTAGCTCACCATCAATTTCAAGAAACTGCTTCATTTGCACAGCTAAAACAAGTTAAACCTGGCACAGAAAGGGGAATGGGAGGGAGTCTTGGCACAAAGAAAACAAAGAACAGTACAGCACAGGAACAGCCTCTCCGGCCCACCAAGTCTGTGCCGAAACAGATGCCACTCTGATCTAATATTTTCTTGTCTCTACATGGTCCGTATCTCTCTATTCCCTGCCTATTCACGTATCTATCCAGGTGGTGGAAGCAGAATCTGCTTCCACCATCTCCTCTGGCAGCGCGTTCCAGGCATTCACCACCCTCTGTGTGAAAAACTTGCCCCTTACATCTCTTTTAAACTTTCCCCCTCTCACTTTCAACCTATGCCCCCAACTAATTGACCCTTCAACCCTGAGATAAAGACTCTGATTATCTCCACAATCCAAGCCTGTCATAATCTTGTAAACCTCTATCAGGTCCCCCCTCATCCTCTGATGCTCCAGTGAAAACAATCCAAGTTTGTTCAACCTTTCGTCATAGTCCATATCCTCCAAACCAGGCAACATCCTGGTAAATCTCTTCTGCACCCTTTCCAATGCATCAACATCCTTCCGGTAGTGTGGCTACCAGAACTGTACACAATACTCCAAATGCGGCCTAACCAAAGTCTTACACAGCTGCAACATGATTTTCCAATTCCTATATTCAACGCCCTGACCGATGAAGGCCAGCATGCCGTACGCCTTCTTGACCACCTTGTCCGCCTGAGTTTGCCACCTTCAGAGAACCGTGGATCTGCACGCCTAGATCCCTCTGTATGCTAATATTTCTAAGGGCTCTACCATTTACTACATACTTTCCTTCTGCAGTAGACTTTCCAAATCGCTCACATTTGTCTGGGTTAAATTCCATCTGCCATCTCTTGGCCCATGTCTCCAGCCGATTTATATCCTGTTGTATCCTCTGACAATCCTCCTCACTATCTACTACTCCCCCAATTTGTGTATCATCTGCAAACTTACTAATCAGACCATCTACATTTTCAAATCAATCATACATATGTTACAAAAAACAGAGGCCCTCGCACTGATCTTTGTGGAACATTGCTTGTCATAGACCTCCGGTTAGAAAAGTACCCTTCCATTGCTACTGTCTGCTTTCTATGCCCAAGCCAACTTTGAATCCATCTTACCAGCTCACCTCGAATCCCATATGACTTCACTTTCTGTATCTGCCTGCCATGAGGAACCTTATTGAAGGCTTTACTGAAGTCCATGTATACAACATCCACTGCCCTGCCCTGGTCAATTTTTCTCGTCTCTTCCTCAAAGAAATCAATCAAGTTTGTGAGACATGACCTCCCCTTCACAAAACCATGCTGCCTATCATTAATAAACATGTTCTCTTCCAGATGTGAGTACATCCTGTCCCTAAGAATCTTCTCCAATAATTTCCCCACCACTGATGTAAGGCTCACAGGCCTTTAATTTCCCCGATTGTCTCTTCTGCCCTCCTTAAACAGAGGAACGATGTTAGCTACTCTCCAATCCTCTGGTACCTTGCCTGTGGCTAAAGAGGATACAATGATTTTGGCCAAGGCCGTAGCAATTTCTTCCCTCGCCTCTCTCAGTATTCTGGGATAGACCCTATTTGGCCCTGGGGACTTGTCCACTTTAATGTTTTTCAAAACCTCCAATAACTCCTCCCTTTTCATCTCAACATGTCCTAGAATGTCAACATCCTCCTTTCTACACTCACCATCCACCACATCTTCTCCTTTGTGAATACTGATGCAAAGTACTCATTAAGGACTTCACCCACCTCATCTGGCTCCACACACATATTCCACAAAACAGTGGCACAGTGGTTAGCACTGCTGCCTCACAGTGCCAGGGACCCGGGATCGATTCCAGTCTTGGGTCACTGTCTGTGTGGAGCTTGCACATTCTTCCCGTGTCTGCGTGGGTTTCCCCAGGTGCTCCGGTTTCCCCCCAGACATGTTGGTTAGGTGCATTGGCCATGCTAAGTTCTCCCTCAAGTACCCAAAAAGGCACCGGAGCATGGCGACTAGGGGATTTTCATAGTAACGTCATTGCAGTGTTAATGTAAGCCTACTTGTGACTTATAAATAAAGTGATTCTAATCACTTTAAAGTGATTCTAAATGTGCTTACCGGCCCTGTTATATCTGGGATTCCAAGGTTTCTAAGGTGAAACGATGCTGAATGAGACAACTATGAATGAGGCTCTGTATAAAGTAGGCCCTAGTGTACTTAATATGACCCTCACAGCATTACCTGTAGGCTCAATTCTTTTGGAATGTTATGGGCACTCAGTTCAAATGTATAATAAATTAATAGTTTACTTATCTGTTTCACTAATGGAATAGAGAAGCTTTTTTATTGATGTAATGAATTCCCAACTGTACACAAAAACTAATTGCACTGTAAAAATTTACTGTGTTCTTTCTCGCTAGATAAGCAGAATACCTTTAACAGGCCCAGGGTGTGGCCACTTCTTGTCCTGCAGTAAGTGTTTAACAGCTCCTTCCTTCATGCGGTGTGGGTGGTGCGGTGCTAGGTGTTCCAGAATACAGGAATGTACAAATCAGAAATGGGCCCAGAATATCTGCCCACCCGTCATCAGTGAGGTAAGCTTTTCTACTGTTTCTGAACGTACAATAAATGACTAATTAACTGCTGCTCTTTGGATTATATTCCATTTGCAGTACTTTTGATTAAAAAAATACATTGGGTGCATTTAAATCCAACTTCACCAACCGGAAGATTGTACGATCAAAAAACTCATCCTTTCATCTGATTCTTTTCTTTATTTATTCATGGGACATGGGCGCCGCTGGCTGGACATATATTGCCCATTCCTGTTTGCCCTTGAACTGAGTCACATGTACTCATTGAGAACACATTGCTGGAGTCACATGTAGGCTGTAAGATAGATCAACCCTCATCACATTTGTGCTTTGTTACAAAAAGCCCGTGGAATAAACTTCCAATCGTCCTCCCAGTTTTAAGCTTGACTTGAAAATAAAGTCTCTTAAAAGTTTTCTTTAAAAAATTCACATAGGCTTAAGGTTTAAAATCTGACCAAGAACATTTGCTGGGCCGCAAATAATTTTTATCAGCTGGATTTCACAGTGGGTGGGGTGGTATTGCTACCCCCCGCTCCACCGTTGCGAGAGATGACCAGCACATCTTTAAAAAAATAGCCCACTCCACAATCGTAACACACTGCGGGTGGGCTGAACGGGGATAGAGTGGGTCTTGCACCTTCAGAGGCTGGAAGCTCCAGTAGTGCCAGCACCACCAGAACTGAATAGTGGCCACTGCTGGTACTGCAAGGAGGCCTACGCAGAACTTCAATGGGCCCCAGAGGCAGGTAAGACGCTTGCTTTTAGGGCAGGGTGGGATTAGGCAGCCTGGGGGGGGGGGGGCATTGGTAGAATCAATTTCCCCACAGAAACTCAGGATATAGGCACATTGTCCTCAAGGGAATGGCTAATGCTGTGGAAATAGACTGGGGTTCTGCAGCTTCTAGAGTTTATGATGTGCCATCTAGTCACATAAGTGTAGAGTATATGTCACGGAATGGTGATGGCCAAATGAGGAGCATGCATACAGAGCAAATTTATTATGAATATTATAGATTTTGCTTGTACTGCACTTTCTGGTGGGATATTCATTGTCTGAGTACCCTCTGTGCAAAAAGAATTACTGCAAAATTCTCACTCATTCTTTTATGATGATGCATTGAAACCATCTAGCTATATTATATATCATCTAGGTACTGAATCACTGACCAGAATAAAGAGTTTTAAATTATCAAAACCTTCATTGTTTTTACAGCTTTATCAATTTATCCTCCCAATATTTATATCTGTCTCTTTCAGTTAGTGAGTCAGTGGCATGATCTCTGGTCACACTACACATTATCTCAGTCGAGTAGTAGGAAAAAGCAATAAGAATATAGACATTAAAGGGACAATATACTGTATGTCGAAGTGACTGAAAGAGATAGAAATCATAAAAAATTTGGTGGTGATGGTGTAAATTCAACTAGGTTTGAAACTTAAACAGATGATGCTGGCAAAAATACATTAGGTCCACCATTTCAGGAAGGACAGAAAACAGGTCCAGCAGGAAGGATTTGATTCTGATTTGATTTATTATTGCCACATGTGTTAGTATACAGTGAAAAGTATTGTTTCTTGCGCGCTATACAGACAAAGCATAACGTTCACAGAGAAGGAAAGGAGAGAGTGCAGAATGTAGTGTTACAGTCATAGCTAGGGTGTAGAGAAAGATCAACTTAGGTCCATTCAGAAATCTGATGGCAGCAGCAGGGAAGAAGCTGTTCTTGAGTCGTTTGGTAAGTGACCTCAGATTTTTGTATCTTTTTCTCGATGGAAGAAGGTGGAAGAGAGAATGTCCGGGGTGCATGGGGTGCTTAATTATGCTGGCTGCTTTTCCGAGGCAGCGGGAAGTGTAGATGGAGTCAATGGATGGGATGCTAGTTTGCGTGATGGACTGGGCTTCATTCATGACCCTTTGTAGTTTCTTGCGGTCTTGGGCAGAGCAGGAGCCATACCAAGCTGTGATACAACCAGAACAAATGCTTTCTGTGGTGCATCTGTAAACGTTGGTGAGAGTCGCAACGGACATGCTAAATTTCCTTAGTTTTCTGAGAAAGTAGAGGCATTGGTGGGCTTTTTTAACGATAATGTCGGCATGGAGGGGACCAGGAGTGTGTCTGATAAAGTCTCCCGCCACCCAAACTGCTGTTTTCCACCCCCCCCCCCCACCACCCCCCCCCCCCCCCTCCCCACCAGCCCATCCCCCAGTCCACACATATCAACCTGCAAAACACCAGTAATGCTGCTGTGAAGGAAACGGAAGATATAACTGGAATCTGAAGTCCGTGTTCAGACCATAGGGGTGTGAGATTGCAAGCTAGGATACTGTTTGTGAAGCTGCCTTTGAGTTTTGTTGGAACAGATCAGAGGCCAACAAGAGGTTAGGAGGAGTTAAAGTGGTGACCCACTCATAGGATTGGATTTAATGGGGCACCAGAGTATCTGCGATAAAGCCGCGATTGAGCTACGTGGGGAAATTGGGAGCTACGGTAGCTACGAAGATTGATTGGAGAGATTGGGGGCTGTTTTCCTTGGAACTGAGAAGGCATGATTGAGATATACAAAATTTTTCAACGGGAAGAGATAGAGTGGACCGGAGGAACCTGTTTACCTTGGCAGAAAGCTCAAAAACCTGAGGTCATAGATTCAAACTAAGTGACAGAAGGATTAGAGGGGACATGAGGAAAACCTTTTTACGCAATGGGTAGTGGATGTCTGGAATGCGCTGCCCAAGTTGGTGATGGAAACAGAGTCCCTAAACTCATTCAAGAAGTACCTGGATCTGCACCTTAAGTGCTGTAAGTTGCAAAGCTATGTGTAGGAAGATAGGATTAGAAAGGGCACCTGGATGTCTTTGGGTTGGCAAGGACAAGATGGGCCAAATGGCCCCCTTCTATGCTGTATAATGTCTATGGTTCTATGGAGCCCCACCCCCCAGTCTGGTGGCTCACTCCACAGGCAATTAATGCTCAGAGGAATACTAAAGGCCAGACTTCCACCCCCATCTGGGCATGGATTGGGAATGGTCTCACTGGGACTAGGCAGGAAGTGGGCTGGTGAGTTGCCTCTTCCAGAAAAGGGATGATAATTCCCTGAAGAGTGAGATAGAAAATGAGGAATGCACTGGGCCCAAAAACATTCCTGTTCCTATGATTTGATTAAGATGAATTGTATCCCAACAATCATTCAAAAGATATTTCCCTCCCGTTCTGCTTTTATTCTGCTTTTCCAGGTCTTATTTTTTCAATTCTGAGTAGGATACAATCCCAAAACATAAATTGTCTGTTCTTTCCCCCAAATGTTTGGTATACAGTGAATTCTGAAGTTTTGATGTCCTATTCAGTTAACCATAATCCTTCTTTTGATGTCATCTGCAAATGTTCCTGTTACACCTTTTTATATATAAACTACAGTTTGTATCTGTCCAATCCAAAAAAAAACATCCATTAACTATTACGAACTGTTTAGCCTTTAATCAAGTCTTGACCCATACTGCCACATTCCCCATAATCCCAAGTGTTAACTTTATCTGCAAATTTCCTACATTGTGTGTTAATTTGTGTTGGCTGCTATAAGAAGATGTCAGGACGAAATGCCTTCCTATTTGTTAATAGAAGTCCACCTTGAGCCACTTCTGGTGCATATCATGAAAAGACAGGAGACTGATAGGAAAGTGAAATTTCTATGGCAAAAGATAAAAATCCTTTATGTTAGATATGAAAGGAACCATTTAATATTCTAAGGAACAACACCGGATATATGTCGTGTCTTTAAAGTGACAAAATGTCCCAAAACACTAACTAGCATTAATCATAGAATCATAGAAACCCTACAGTGCAGAAGACAGCCATTCGGCCCATCAAGCCTGCACAGACAACAATCCGATCCAGGGCCTATCCCTGTTACCCCACATATTTACCCTGCTAATCCCCTTGACTAAGGGGCAAGTTAGCATGGCCAATCAACCTAACCCACACATCTTTGGACTGTGGGAGGAAACCGGTGCACCTAGGAGAAACCCACGCAGACACAGGGAGAATGTGCAAACTCTACACAGACAGTCACCCAAGGCCAGAATCAAACCTGGGTCCCTGTTCTGTGAGGCAGCAGTGCTAACCACATCATAAAATAAAATATGATACCATGTCACATCAAGAGATATTTCCAATGGACTTGGGACCCCCATTTGGTCCTGACATGAATGTCCCTGGGACCAGATTTGGAAAGCTATTTTCCCCACTTGTGGCCACCTAATTGGCTGCATCCAAGCTTGGCATCCAATGAAGGCTGGCGGGCAAGGTACCAATGCTGTTGGCCCAATGCACACCCAATCACTAAATGCACACCTTACTGAAAGAGGTAGATGTACCTCAAAACAAAGGCACGCTCAGAAGAGTTAAAATAATTACACTTTTCAGAGGGGTCAAGCAGGGAGGTAGCATTGTGCTGTAAGTGAGGCCTTTTCTGTTGGCAGACACCTCTGAAAGGCCCCGGACTGCCGCACTGAGGCTGCCCCATTAAGCTAGCAGCCTTCCCAGGTGGTGGGGAACGGCTCCTCCACTGATTAAATTCCAGCGAGCACTCTTAACTGTGAGCTTCACTTTGCAAATCAGCTGCCCACTGGGAAACCTCCGTTATGGCAGGAAAGTGTTTGGGAACCATCCCAATGTGTCTCACCACTTGACCCTTCCCCACCCCACCATCAGTGCTCTCACCCACTTGGACCAGGAAATTCAGACAATTAGGTCAAATCACCAAAGCTTGGTCAAAAAGCTTGGTTTTAAGAAGGTCCTTAAAAGAAGAAGGTAAGGTAGAGTCGTGATGGGGTATAGTTTAAAGTTTAGTTTATTTATTAGTCACAAGTAGGCTTACATTAACACTGCAATGAAATTACTGTGAAGATCCCCTAGTCGTCACAGTCCGGTGCCTGTTCGGGTACACTGAGGGAGAATTTAACATGGCTAATGCAATGTATAGGGAAGGAATTCCACAGCTTTAGGGCCCTGGCAGCTGGGGGCACCAGCATCAATGGCGGAGTGATTAAAATCGGGGTTGCTGAAGATTCTAGAGTTAAATGAGCGCAGATATCTCAGAGGGTGATGGGGCTGGAGGTGATTACAAGGAGAGTGGGGACCAGGCCATGGAGGGATTTGAAAAGAAGGATGAGAATTTTGAAAGTAAGGTGTTGCTTAAATGGAAGCCAGTGTAACTGAATGAACACAGGAGTGATGGGGAAATAATGGCACTTGGTGAGAGTTAAGACACGGGCCGCTGAGTTCTGGATGACCTCAAGTTTATGGAGATTAGAATGGGGGAGACCAGCCAGGAGTGCTTTGGTATCGTCGAGTCTAGAGCTAACGAAGGCATGAGTGAGAGTTTCAGCAGCAGATGGGGTTAGACAGGAATGAAGTCAGGCAATGTTACTGAGGTAGAAACTGAGGGTCTTAGTGATTGCCTGACTATAGTAAACTCGCCATAGGTCCAGATGAGGATAGGCTGCTGTTCATTTTGAGAGGGAGAGTTGATTGGTGGATCACTATACTTCAGGCAAAGCTGAGCCTTCATGAATAACCTCAGCTGGTACGGGAATCGAACCTGTGCTGTTAGCGTCGCTCTGCATCACAAACCAACCATCCAGCCAATTGAGCTAACTGACCATCCCGAGTCATCCAGGGAACTCGGATGACTCGGGATATTGAGGCTCTGGTCAAAAAGAAGAAGGAGGCATATGACATGCATAGGCAGCTGGGATCAAGTGGATCCCTTAAAGAGTGTAGAGAGTGTCAGATTAGAGTTAAGAGAGAAATCAGGAGGGGAAAAAGGGAACGTGAGATTGCTTTGGCAGATAAGGCAAAGGAGAACCCAAAGAGCTTCGACAAATACAATAAGACCAAGAGTAATTAGGGGGACAGTAGGGCCTCTTAAGGATCAACAAGGTCATCTATGTGTGGATCCACAAGAGATTTCAGCATTTACTGTTGAGAAAGGCATGGATGATGGAGAGCTTGGGAAAATAAATAGTGATGTTTTGAGGAGTGTACATATTACAGAGAAGGAGGTGCTGGGAGTCTTAAAGGGCATCAAGGCAGATAAATACCCAGGACCTGATGACATGTATCCCAGGACGTAATGGGAGGCTAGGGAGGAAATTGTAGTGCCCCTAGCAGAGATATTTGAATCATCGACAGCCACAGGTGAGGTGCCTGAAGATTGGAGGGTGGCAAATGTTGTGCCTTTGTTTAAGAAGTGCTGCCGGGAAAAGCCAAGAACTACAGGCCGGTGAGCCTAACATCTGTAGTGAGTAAGTTGTTAGAAGGTATTCTGAGAGACAGGATCTACAGGCATTTAGAGATGCAAGGACTGATTAGAGACAGTCAGCATGGCTTTGTTAGTAGAAAATCACGTCTCACAAATTTGATTGAGTTTTTTGAAGGGGTAACCAAGAAAGTAGATGAAGGCAGTGCAATCGACATTGTCTACATGGACTTTAGCAAGGCCTTTGAGATTAAATCTCACTGGATCCAGGGTGAGGTAGCCAATTGGATACAAAATTAGCTTGATGACAGAAGACAGAGGGCAGTTGTAGAGGTTTGCTTTTCAAACTGGAGGCCTGTGACCAGCGGTGTGCCTCAGGGATCAGTGCTGGGTCTATTGTTATTTGTAATTTATATTAATGATTTGGATGAGAATTTAGGAGGCATGGTTCGTAAGTTTGCAGATGACACCAAGATCCGTGGCATAGTAGACAGTGAAGAAGATTATCTAGGATTGCAATGGGACCTTAATCAATTGGGCCAGTGGGTTGATGAATGACATATGGAGTTTAATTTAAATGAATGTGAGTTGATGCATTTTGGTAGATCGAACCAGGGCAGGGCTTACTCAGTTAATGGTAGGGCGTTGGGGAGAGTTTTGGAACAAAGAGATCTAGGGGTACAGGTTCATAGCTCCTTGAAAGTGGAGGCACAGGTAGACAGGGTGGTGAAGAAGGCATTCGGCATACTTGGTTTCATTGGTCAGAATATTGAATACAGGAATTGGGACGTCTTGTTGAAGTTGTACAAGACATTGGTAAGGCCACAGTTGGAATACTGTGTACAGTTCTGGTCACTCTATTATAGAAAGGATATTATTAAACTGGAAAGAGGGCAGAAAAGATTTACTCGGATGTTACCGGGACTTGATGGTTTAAATTATAAGGAGAGGATGGATGGGTTGGGACTCTTTTCCGTGGAGCATAGGAGACTTAGGGGTGATCTTTTAGAAGTCTATAAAATAATGAGGGACATAGATAGTCAACATCTTTTTCCCAAAGGTAGTGGAGTCTAAAACTAGAAGGCATAGGTTTAAGGTGAGAGGGGAGAAATACAATAGGGTCCAGAGGGGCAATTTTTTCACACAGAGCGTGGTGAGTGTCTGGAACGAGCTGCTGGAGGTAGTAGTAGAGGCAGGTACAATTTTGTCTTTTAAAAAGCATTTAGACAGTTACATGGGTGAGATTGGTATAGAGCAATATGGGTCAAATGCAGGCAATTGGGACTAGCTTAATGGTAAAAACTGGGTGGCTTGGACAAGTTGGGCCGAAGGGCCTGTTTCCTTGCTGTTTCTATGACTCTAATATGTATGAATATGTGGCTAATAATTCATCCTGGGGTCAAATATTGCATCAAGATTGCAAACAGATTGGTTTTGACTCTGACTGTTACCAGGAAGAGGGCTGGAATTAGAATCATAGAAATCCTACAGTGCAGAAAGAGGCCTTTTGGCCCATTGAGTCTGTACCGACCCCAATCCCACCCAGGCCCTACCCCCATACCCCTACATATTTACCCCCTAATCCCTCTAACCTACGCATCTCAGGACACGAAGGGGCAATTTTAGCATAGCCAATCAAACTAACACGCACATCTTTGGACTGTGGCAGGAAACTGGAGCACCTGGAGAAAACCCACGCAGACACGAGGAGAATGTGCAAACTCCACACAGACAGTGACCCAAGCCGGGAATCGAACCCGGGTCCCTGGAGCTGTGAAGCAGCAATGCTAACCACTGTGCTACCGTGCCGCCCGGTTTGAGAATTTGGGAGTTTGAGAATGGAGTTTGGGTTGGGGACTGATGGCAAGAAATGCAGCTATTAATTTTTGGAAATTCTCCGTATTGCATTTTTATCTTTTTGATTTTGAGTGTTGTACAACAGTAAATTTGCGAATGTCTACAGTTTGTATATTACTGTTTCTCAATATTTGTAGGTCTCCCCACTGACTGCACCTTTTGAGGGAGGAACAAGACTATCCATTTGTGGGAAGGATTTTGGAGCACTGAAAGCTGGAAAAATAAGTGCTAAAATGATTGCCATCGAAGTGGGAAATGCTACCTGCAAACTGGAGGCAAACAAAAGCAATAAAAACAGGTGTGGCAAGAAGAATACAATTCTGGCTAAATACCGACTGCTTCTATATTTTTAGCGGTGGTCAAAGAGTCATATCCAACTGGAATTAAGAGAAAACTTGCCCCAACTTCGCCTACACTGGTAGACAAATGATCACTTGCATCAGGCCACAAGTCTTGCTCCAGATTTATAGATCATAAAAGCCAGCACAAATATGTGGCACAAGGTTTAAAACGATCTACCATGGTCAAGTTAATGTTATCTCTTTCTACTGGGGCTGCTAGATGGAGCTCAATATGGCTATGAGACACCTCAGAGCCAATGCTAACCTGGCTTGTCTGCTGGGAACGGTGCAGACGGGGTTTAAAATAGCTGTCCGTTCTTCCCACTTTTGTAGCCACTGCTGTTTTAACTCTTGGATGTTCAGGAGTAATGAGACTGCCTGGCCCATGCACATGGGAGCCTCTTCATGATCAAAATATCAGTATTTATTGGCATCTTTCAAACCTTAACACTAACTGGGGAAATGCAGCTGCAATGCCAAGTGCCAGAGTCACTAGGAAAAGTTACTGACTAGGACCAGGAAAGATCCAGATAACTGATTGTTTTTACCTAACATGTCTCCTTGTGAACCAAAATGGGCTCCTCTCCACCTGTCAAGGGAATTTTGTGTCTCCTGTGATCTGGGCTTTCCCTGACCACAGTTCCCATCAGACCCCAACCTTATTAGACTTATCTTAGTGCCAAGAACAATTCTCCTGGATCTCCAATGACAATTGGATTGCCTGAAGCCAGAGTCTCACTGGCTGCATAGCCACTGTCTCAGGAGTCAGCATGACAACATGTAAATTAGGCCCAGGAGTTCAGTCTGGTCACGCTGCATGGTGGTGCCATCACGGATGCTTCCTTGCTGCTAGGGCCCCCACATACCACACTTCTATTGCAGGTTAAAACCAGGGCTAGACATCTAGAAAGGAGGGAGGGGTGAAAACAATTAGATTCAGAGAAAATTCGGCCCATCGAGTCTGCATCAACTCTCCAAAAGAGCATTTTACCTAGGCGCTCTCCCCCCACCCTATCCCTGTAAACCCACACATTTACTATGGCTAATCCACATAACCTACACATCTTTGGACACTAAGGGGTAATTTAACATGACCAATCCACCAAACCTGCACATCTTTGGGCTGTGGGAGGAAACCAGAGGAAGCCCACGCATACACAGAGAGAAATTGCGAACTCCACCCACACAGTCACCCGAAGCTGGAATTGAACCCAGGTCCTGGGAGCTGTGAGGCAGCAGTGCTAACCGTTGTGACACTGCGCCTAATAGAGTGCAGTGTCTTAAATCCAGCTGTCCAAAAGCCAGAGTTGTCAGATAACCTGACACTTTTAGAATGTGCCATGTATCAATTTTAATACTAAAAAACTTACCTGGACAATTCAGCTAGGCACTGAATAATGGCAAAGTGTGTGTGAGTGCATGCGCGTGTGCGTGCATCAAGGTTACTGGTTTTGGGAGACTACTTTTACTGCCTATCTCTTCCTCATCCCATTGCATATTCTCAGTTACTTGCAAAGCACATTTACAATATTTTGGGAGGGATTCTCCAACCATCCATGCCAGCTGGATTCTCCAGTCCCGCTGCAAGTGAACCTGAAATTTGGCTGAGCGCCAAATTCTCCATGCTCTTTGCCAGTGGCGATGGGGCATGAACGGCTGCAGAATTTATCTCTCGCTTATACACCATGATTTTCCAGCTGGTTTGTACTGATGATTGTCTAAAAGCCCAGTCACCTTATTGGAGACTTCAGACTTGAATTGTCAGTGAAAAATAATACTCTTTACCAAGAAAAAGATGGGAATTGTAGAAACAAGCCAGTGTATCCAGACTATTTGCTCAGCAGAATGTAAACAATAAAATAACTACTATTTAGAATCATGTTTCCTGCCTTATGATAGCAAATTTCTCTTTTTCTTTTCAAAGACTCCTGTGCACATTGGAAGCAGTTAATGCCACACAAGATTATAACCCCGTCTATATTAATTTAACTTTGAACAGAAGTTTGTCAACACAAATGCACGGCTTCCATTTTGTGGTAAGTTATGGAGTCCACTCTTTTTATTCAGAATTTCTAACCTTCTAGAATGTGACGATGTGAGACTTAATTGTGGGTAATCAGAACCAAACATTTACCGAACTCTCTTCTGTAACATTATGGGTCTGGTCTGTCTTTGCAGGCACTTTTATAAGACTTTTGAAAACACTTTCACACAATCCAGGCCCAGTCATCACCCAAGGAAGAGAGATGGGCGAACAGTGTCATCCATTGCTCGCTGCATTGATCTGTAAAGACGTCCACACCCTCGAATATCCTCCAACCTATTTTTCACAAATTGGTCCTCGGTTCCTTCAGAAAGTTGTTGTACGGGAAAACCTGTACATGCATCAACAAGCACCGAGCTGTCACCAGCAGTTAGGATTAGCCAATTAAGATTTGAGAAAATGTCTGAGGTGCAGTGCTCTCATTAGGCAGTTATTTCAAAAATGTGCATGGGCTGCTGTAAGCTGTCTACTGTGAAAACTGAAGGGAGAGGAAAACTTCTCAAATCTTTTGATCTTAACTGTCACAAAACTGGCGACACTTGATTTTCATTTGATCAAACTGGCTTCATGCAAATTGCCGCCATGTCTAACGACTCAGATTGTGTGTTGTGCAGGAAGAAAGAGAATATTGCAATTTAAAAAGGGTCTCCACAGAGTTATTTTTATGTTCAATTTATTTTTTGTCTTGATATTTTTTGCCTTTACTTCTCAATGATTGCTGCAGCACCTTCTTACGTTTTATCATGGGAATTTTCTTGACTCCTTTCTGGTTGATGTTTTTCATAAGGAATCATCTGAGTGCATCTTTGTAATAACCTGTAACTGTAAAGATGAGAATTACTACTTATCTAATAGTTCTATCAGTAAGCCCCGTGCAGCTAGTTGTACCGACCAGGAGTTCATCTGCAACTAATTGATCTAGGCTGAAGGTGTAGCACAGACAGGATGGGTGGAATTTAATATCATCCCCCTTGGCAAGTTTGGAAAGGGGGATGGGCGCATTTCATAGGTCAGGAAGTTGGTGGGTGAGTATCCGTGCCAACCTCCCACCTCTGCCATGATTAAATCTGGGATGGGAAGGCGTGTAGATGGTCTGCCTGCCCCAACACCATTTGAGGCCCTTATGTGGATAATTAAGGGCCTCATTCTGTCACCACTGATGTTCAACGAGTGATGGCTGGGCCGGTTGCCACACAGGAAACCCAAAAAGCAGACACTGTCGGGTTTGCTTGAGAGGGGCATCCCTTGGTCCAATGCCTGATTGAGGGACCTGGAATTGGGAAGAAGGGTGGGGTCCACTGAGAGCCAACGTGTCCCCACACTCTCCCAACCCCTGCTTGTTGATCCCACTCCCATCATCCGCACTGCACGAACCCCATCCTGCAATCTGGGTTCCTTGGTGATTCTGGGCCTCGAAGATTCTTGGCTCCCCCAATGGAGATACTTCTCAATGCACAGCGAACAGCTTCTAATTGGCCGGAAGTCCTCAGGGGCGGGATCGCCACCTCCAAGGTCCGCTGGCCGCTGAAGTGCCTGAGAGGCTCTGAATTTGACAGGCCTTCCCCAAAGGAAGTGATGCAGAGCATCACCAGCTCTCTAACCAGTGGATCAGACTCTGCCACTTCCACTAAACGCTGCCATATGATTGACTTTAGTGTCACCCGGGTGAGAGAGGGAACATCACAGCGGTTAGCACTGCTGCCTCACAACACCAGGGACCCGGGTTCGATTCCAGCTTTGGGTGACTGACTGTGTAGAGTTTGTACGTTCTCCCCGTGTCTGCGTGGGTTTCCTCCGGATGCTCCAGTTTCCTCCCACAATCCAAAGATGTGCAGGTTGGGTGGATTAGCCATGATAAATGCATGAGGTTATGGGGAGAGGGGGGGGGGGGGGTTGAGCATGGGTAAGATGCTCTTTTAGAGAGTCGGTGCAGACTCAATGGGCCGAATGGCCTCCTTCTGCACTGTATGGGTTCCATGCTTCTATCGCCCAAGGTTCCTGTTCCTAATGAGACACAATAAGGATCCCATCACTAAACAGCCAGCCAACACTAACTGAGAGGTTCAAATTATGAGGGATATTTATGTAGTGGAGGAAGCTGAGGGCAGCTGCTAACTATGGAAGCATTGCGTAACAAAATGATACCCTTCAGAAGGGGAGGGGAAGAAAATTGGTGTATAAAGAAGGGAGATGGGGACAAAACCAAAATAAGATCAGAAAAATTTAGTGCCGACAGCTGTCCAGTGGATTTTGTTTTACCAACAATAAATGATGCCAAGTTTGACTTTTCTTTCTTTTGCATTCGGGGGGTGCGGTACAGAATCCAGCGATAACTCATATCTCCCCAACTCACGGCCCCAAATCAGGAGGAACCTTACTCACTCTGACGGGAAAGTATTTGAATAGTGGAAGCAGAAGACAAGTTTTCATTGGAGGAAAAGTGTGCGATCTAAAAAGGTATGCTTTCCATTTTCTTTGAACGTACCGTTAGTTTTCAGAAGTATTGAAAAATGCTCTGAGTGCAAGGTCTTATTTTTAAGCTTTTCCCATTTGTTTGAAAGTTTGTATTGATTTTCTTTAGTGCTTCAGCTGTTACATAATCCAAAAACAAACTGCAGTTCCTAGAAATCTGAAGCAAAAACAGAAAATGTTGGAAACTGTGTTCAACCTTACATTTGTTTCTCTCTCCATGGATGATGCTGGAGCTACTGGGGGTTTCCGGCATCTTCTGTTTTTATTAGAGTTGCTACTTGTTGAACAAGATGGCGCTGGAGTGAGGTGACTTCTTGCGAGCGGTCCCCAGCATACCCTCTAATTCTATCTTTTACTCTCATTCTATGCTCTTAAAACTTGACTCTAACTCTGATCTTTCTCTACACCCTATCTTTAACAGCAACACAGCGCTGCACTTTCACCTTTCCTTCTCCCCTCTGTACTCTATGAATAACATGTTTTGTCTGTGTAGTGCACAGAAAACAATACTTTTCACTGTATCCCAATACACGTAACAATAATAAATCAAATCAAATCAAATGGGTTTTTTAAAATTCTTTTACTCCATCCTTAAAGTTACAAAGTCAATGCTCAGAGTTGACCGGGCAAACCCAAATCCATTTCTTCCTGGCTCCAAAGACCAAATTCAAATTCCAACTGAATCCAATTCATGGTCCCCCCCTATGAGAGAGACAGACAAGATCCAAGCTGACCAGATGAAGCATTGCTCTTGGACTTGATCTGACGCTTCACAGAATTGTTATACGATGGTGTATTAATGCAGTTACTCTGTTCAGCTGAAAATGGCCAAATGGGGACGCAGACCTGAGGACCAGAGTGCTGTTGGAAGACAGAGCAGTTTGCACACAGCTCCTCTTCAATGCCCAGCAAAGCTCGCTGCCACTCTAATCCACTGACCTAAAATGGGAAGGTGTGCAGTCTGCTAGCTCAATTGCTCCATCTACTGCTCCAGCAGAAAACTGTCACAATTTACCCAATAATGGCAGGTGAAGATCTTTAAGAATCAAGTTAGATCTGTTGACTCAGTTCAGCATCTTATGATCAGAAATATAGAGCCTTCCTGAGAGAGGTTTTTGTGTAACAATTTGTTTTAAAGAAAAATGAGCATGTTGCTTTTTTCTCCTCCACTGAAGAATCAGTGATTATTTTATCAGCTCGTACATTATGTGTCTTAATTTGTTAATCAAATGCCTGCAATGTTACTGAATTACTTCTGAATGCCACCAACTTCTATTGGTGTTGTAATTGTGACAATATTTTTATTCAATTCCTATATTTGAAGCATATTAAGAATTGCTTATTCCATTTATAACCATGTCAGCAGCAACATTCGGTGCTTTGCTCGTGTCAAGTATATATTGAAAGTTTTATTGCTAAATCCAGCTGGTTGATCATTTGTATGTATCCACTCCCAGTATGTATTTATACTGACTCTACAGAGGTTGGAAAGATAATTTTATCCTGTGCCTCATTATTAAACTCAGTTGGTTAGGATGCTTTGAAATGGAGGCAACCATGGTGGCACAGTGGTTAGCACTGATGCCTCACATCGCCAGGGACCCCGGTTCAATTCAGGTGACTGTGTGGAGTTTGCACATTCTCCCTGTGTCTGCGTGGGTTTCCCCTGGGTGCTCTGGTTTCCTCCCACACTCCAAAGATGTGCAGGTTATGTGGATTGGCCAGGCTAAATTGCCTCTTAGTGTTCCCAAGATGTGTAGGTTAGGTGGATTAACAGGGTAAATGCAGGGGGTTATAGGGATAGGGCAGGGGAGAGGGCCTGGGTAAGATACTCTTGTCAGAGAGAATGTGCAGACTAGATGGGCCAAGTGACCTCCTCTACACTGTAGGGATTCTATGGTGGAAGCTATATGTGACCATTTCAGTCAAATAGATTGTGTGTGTTTTGCCCAGAATTTTCCTTTATTTATTTTAGTTACTCATTGATGTGGGCCTTTATTTTGGTCAGCCTCACAAACAGTCACTTATCTCTGCTCCTAAAATAATATTTTCACATGCTTCTCAAGATGCTGACTCTTTCTGTGCCTTTACAAATAGCGCTTCCAGCACCTCACGCGAGTGCCAGTTACCCAAGCACGAGCCTTGGTGCTGAGTGTCTGCAGTCTATCAGGCTGTGGAGGTCACCAGAACTGAGCCCAGTTCCATTCCCACTTTAATATCCATTTTCTTTCCTGATGTTCACAAGCATACGATTTCCAGCAGAAGTCGAGGACTGGCCATCAAAAGCGAAAGTCTCTCTCTTCTATTTCTACTCGCCTCAGAATTGTTGTGGTCAATGCGTCACCCTGACCACTTCCACCAGATCACTTTGCACAGACTAAGGTCTGTGATCTTTTTGTGGTTTACTTAACAGAGTGTCACCTCTTAAGCCAAGCTTTCATGTCCTGCTTCTCTCTTTGTTTTTATTGCATATTCCTTCCAGCGTCTCCGAAACGAAGATTGAATGCTCTACCCCTGCCCACACTTTGCTGCTGACACATTCTGTGGTTTTGAAAATAGACTCCGCCGTACGCGAGGTCAACGACTCTTTCACATGTGTGGAAAATCCATCCATCCGCAACATTTATCCAGTCTGGTCATTTCGCAGGTGAGATGTAGTATGTTATTCCATGTTAATCTGCGTCTCTCTTCAAGACACTGGGAACTCATGTTTACTTCTCTTCATTGCAGTGGAGGAAGCACGGTGACAGTGAAAGGAATTAACTTGAATTTTGTACAGTCCCCTCAGATGGTCATCACAGTACAGCAAATACCAAAGGCTTTCCAGGTGGTAAGTTTTCCAAATACCTCTGACATGTCCTGACCTTGTTGCATCGGAAGACGAAACCAGGAGTCGGCCATTTAGCTCCTCAAACTTCCTCTGCGATTTGATTTGATTTATTATTGTCACATGTATTAGCATACAGTGAAAAGTATTGTTTCTTGTGCGCTATACAGACAAAACATACTGTTCATAGAGAAGGAAAGGAGAGAGTTCAGAATGTAGTGTTACAGTCATAGCTAGGGTTTAGAGAAAGATCAATTCAATGCGAGGTAGGTCCATTCAAAAGTCTGATGGCAGCAGGGAAGAGGTTTTTGAGTCAGTTGGTACGTGATCTCAGACTTTTGTATCTTTCTCTCGACAGAAGAAGGTGGAAGAGAGAATGTCCAGAGTGCGTGGTGTCCTTGTTTATGCTGGCTGCTTTTCCGAGGCAGTGGGAAGTGTAGACAGAGTCAATGGATGGGAGGCTGGTTTGGATGATGGACTGGGCTTCATTCACGTCCCTTTGTAGTTTCTTGCGGTCTTGGGCAGAGCAGGAGCCAGACCAAGCTGTGATACAACTAGAACGAATGCTTTCTATGGTGCATCTGTAAAAGTTGGTGAGAGTCGTAGCGGACATGCCAAATTTCCTCAGTCTTCTGAGAAAGTAGAGGCATTGGTGGGCTTAATTGGATTGTGACAGATGTGTACCTAAACTACTTTTTCCTGCTTTAGCTCCACCTCCCTCTGTGCCATTACCACTAAACATCTGTCAGTCTCAGTCCTGAAGAAATCGATTGACTTAATGTCTGCGGAGGTGAAGGCACCAAATTCCTACTGACCTTTGTGTGAAAGACCTGCCCTGAAATGTAGGCCTGGACGTTCGCTCCCGAGTTGAATGCGCGGAATTGGGAAATCTCCTGGCTTGTCACACCCGCCTAAGGAAAAGGTGCCCTAAGTGGCGGGATCTTCATTTCGGGAGGGGGCTGGAGGTTGGCAGGGGCAGGATAGAATCAGCGCCCCCCCCTCCCCAAACGCAGATTGGTGGTGCCCACGGGTGGGTTTCCTGATTTGCTCGCTCTTCTTGTCTGAAGGAATGTGAGGCTGGAGGGTTATCATCCCCTCGCGGGGCTCTTTTCCCTGAGCATCCAATCTCAGGCTCCTGTAGAAAGGCCAAAGACGGTGAGTAGGGCTCACTGGCGCAGGATGAACGCATTATTTAACGCTGCCAGGATAAATGTGCATTCATGTTCTTGGCGTGATCGCATACCCAACTGCATGTGAATGGAGTTGTGCCCCTTGTGGTTGGTGTACCTCTCCCTTAGTGGAACCCATTGAGCAATGGTGTCCTGCACCATTGGATATCCTGATATCCTGGCAAAGCTGCCAGTTCTTTCATCCTGAGTGAGGAGATAATGTACCCTCTTCTTTTGGGTAGATGGTCTCTGTGTCACATCCCCCACCAGAAGCTCCAAGGAAAAATGTACTGAAATATGTCAGTGCTGGTGCCATCTGCTGCTCCTGTCTTGAAGGACCTGGATGGATAAAAATTAAAGGTGGCTGACCTTCATGGCAATGGCAGGGCAGTCTCCAATACTGGCCCAGCCGGTGACACCCACATCCCATGAAAGAATAAAAAAAAGTGAGACTCCCAAGTTAGGTTGTAGAACCTGAGTCTCTTTAGTCACTGGTTGCAGATCAGGTGTGGGTGGGAGAAACCTGAGACGCTCTTGGCGGGTAAGGTCTTCAGTGTAGAGCCTCCTTCTCCTCACTCCTTACAAAGCTTCTGTCTCTGCATCCTCTGCTCAATCTGCTGGCCATGTGGCAGACCAAGAGACATGGCAACCACAGCCTCGATACCCTGGCAGCAATTCCTGCACTCCCCGGATTGTAAATATCAGCTCTCAAAAACGCAGGCCTGAAAACACAGCCCAGTACTTACCCAATCTCGGCCTCAGCAGCAAGAAATCTAAAGTACCTCACCTGTGAGTTATTGTCCGACCCTAAAAGTAACACTGGTGCTTGGTGCTCCTGGCAGTTGACCACATGTTCTTTGCTGAGTGAGAAGAAAATACATTCTGCAGGATATTCTGGCCATTCCTGCCAGTGGTTCTTGCGGTCCCGTCAACGGTGAACACCTGCAGTGTGTTCCCCGGCGGCGGAGCGTGTGAATAACGGGAAACCCTGTTGACAGCAGTAGAACCGGAAGACCCTGCCACCAGCCAACGGCTGGGCCACCTCCACTGCTGCAGAATATGCCGCTGGGGCAGAGAATCACAGGATATTACATGCAGAAGAGGCCCTTCCGCCCATCGAGTCTGCACCGATACATGAAAGGCCCTGACCTGCCCACCTAATCCCACTTGCCAGCACCTAGCCCATAGCCTTGAATGTTATGGCATGCCAAGAGGGTGGTGGAAAATCCCACCCATCGAATGTGCCAGCATGGTCCAAGTTTTCAAATATAACATCAAATCAGCAGCTTCTGGCGCATGAAGGAGATGCCCACGCGATTGCCCTTCTCAGCATGGTGTGCCAAATGGAAAGTGCCAGAAATGGCAGCAGGCGCAGCATGACCTCCGAGTTCCATGCCACCATCCTCAGCATCGTTACAGATCTGAATTTCACACCACTTGAGTTAAAGACTCAAGTGATGGATTTTAATGAGCCATTCACAGTTACACTGCACAAGCTGTATGTACTTAGGCATCCGGGGTTTAATTTTTGAGACTGGCGTATGTTACTGACAGTATCGGACAGATTGCTGAACCACACTTTCATCACCTTGGAAAGGATCTGGCTGGTATATCAACAAGTTTGAAAATAACATGTTGGACATAAAGAAATTTGCCCCGCTCAGTGCGAGTCAGTGATTACACAATCGCAGCAGAGGTGCCCAGCTTCTGGATGTGGGGGAGTTTTAGGAAAGGATTTGAAAATCGCTTTACCAAAGATTTCCTCAGCGATGAAGCAGTGAGTGCTTTTTGATTGATCACTCAATTCCCACCCCCTCGTTTCCCAGTGCAGCAGGAAGCTGCCTGGCATGTGGACAAAATTGGAAGCACAGGGTACTCGGGTAACGTGATCAGAACTGCTACAGGGCAGAGCAACTAAAAGCAGGTAGGGAAAGTGCTTGGTTAGGAAGCATCCGGGGTGGCCCCACCTCTGGCTGGGCAAAGCTGCAGAAGAAGGCAGAGGGCTCCAGCCGCAGGTGGCTACACCAAGAAGGGTCCAAACGCTGGTGAGAGAGCACCGGACTCACCCAAGCGACCTGCAGATCTCCAAGTGACAATGTCAGTGAAGAGTGTGATTCTCGAGGGAGGCCGTTGTCAATCTAGCTGCCGTGCTGAAGCATGAGCTGTAGCCAGTGGTGTTTTGGAGGGCACCCAATGCCAAGGCCATGAAGATCACCATGGCTCTTGGCTTCAACACATCTGGATATTTTTGGGGATTGACTGGGAACATGTGGGGGCTTTGCCAGCCACTGCTGCATCAAGGAGGTGACCAATGCCTAGAGGGCTGGGAACTATTTGTGCTTCCAAACTAACCCGGGCCGTGAGGAAGAGAGTTCCTCAGCTTCAAGGCCATTACTGGATTCCCCTAGGTGCAGGTTTGATCGATTGCACGCACGTGACCACCACGTTTCCTATGGACCAGCCAGCGACCTTCATCAACAAAGATGGCTTTCATTCCATCAACATTTGACTGGTCTGCATATTCTACAGGATTTCTCAGAGCAGCTAGGCCATTTCAACACTCCCAGCTGCCACAGCTGTTCCAGCCCCACACGTACCCTCAGAGATGGGACAAACTTGGCTGCCAGTGAGATGCCATCGCATTGCAGCCAAGGAAGGGTACATATCCTGCCACAGTCGACCCAAGCGAGCATCGAGTAGGCCATTGAGATGAGATTCTGTTGCCTGGACCAATCTGGTAGAGCCCCACTGTAATCTCCAGGTAGTTTTCCTTTTACATTGTTTGCTGTGCTCTGCACAATCTAGAACTGCTATCATGCCCCTGGGACGTCTCCTTCACTGCCTGGTTGAAGCACAATCCTTGCTTTTGATTCAGATGCGGTCTCTACTGTACCTCCTCCATTCAGCAGTTCTCAGGCCGCAGGGGTCCGCTATGGAGCAAATATTTGTTAATTTCTGACTTTCACACTGAAGAGATTTCACTGCTTTGAAAGTTGCAATAGATGTTAGCTAAACCTGAGGCTTTGAATGCAAGATTTTTAAACGTATAGATGGACAAATATTAGAATTGTAAAAATAGATTTCATTAATAAGAAGCAGCAAAGCAAACATAAAGTGAGGAAGAGGAGAAAGGGGGGAAAACATCAAGCATTTTCTTTGTTCAAATTATTCTTCATTACAATATTCACTCTACATAGCCTAAATAAAGATTCTCCTAACATTGAATTAGCGCTATCACAATGATATTCGTGTTTGTCTCAGCAATCAGTGTATGAACTGAATGAACGCGATTTTTGAATTCTATGATTCTGAAAATATTTTAAATAAAAGGGTGGCCCTGCAAGCCTTGAATTTCCTGACGTTTTCAATGGTGGGTGCCTTATTATATTTCTGACGCATGCATCTCTTGTAAGTTTTTCAAATTGTCTCTATGCCAAAGAAAAGTCTAAAGGAACAAATCATCTTCAAGTATGTCTTCCAGTAGGAGGCAGGTGTTTTAATTACATTTCCACCTCAAAGCTGTGTAACTTAACAAACAATTTTACAAAAAACACCAAAGAAAAATATATTCTTTGACATAATGCACAATAATGTATATCCATGGAATTACTTTGCACAAGTGTTGATGACGGTAGAATTATTCATATTTCCTGGTGAGGATTAGAATTGTCACCAGATCTATGTAATGTAGCTAAAGCTGTTTTTGTGTTTGAAACTGCATAAATATATATAGGTGGCACAGTGGTTAGCACAGCTGCCTCACAGCGCCAGGGTTTAATTCCGACCTTGGGTAACTGTGTGGAGTTTGCACATTCTTCCCGAGTCTGCCTATGTTTCCTCCGAGTGCTCCGGTTTCCTCCCACACTCCAAAATGTGCAGGTTAGGTGGATTGACCTTGCTAAATTGTCCCTTAGTGTTCCAAGATGTGTAGGTGAGGGGGATTGGCAGGGTACATATGTGGGATTACGGGGATAGGGTGGGATGCTCTGTTGGAGAGTCGGTGCAGACCTGATGGGCCAAATGGCCTTCTTCTGCACTGTAGGGATTCTTTGATTCTTCTATGACATATGTCCTCTTTTCTGAGTGTGTATATGCAGTTTTAATTCACAAAGTTAAATGTATACACTAAAATATTGATTCATGAAAAGGTAATACCTGTTTGTTTTCTTCTCTAATAGACATGTAGACATGTGGATGACTTGGAGGTGATCCACTGTCAAACTCCCACTCTGGATCCCTTTAAACTGACACTACCTGCAAAAGGCAAAGCTTCCTTTATCTTTGATAATGTCACTGTGGGATCCTTTGATTTTGGCTATACAGAAGATCCTTTGCTTCAGACATTTAAAGTCCCCAAGGAAATCAAAAAGGGTGGCAGTAATGCTCTCGAGATTAAAGTAAGTGACTGGAATCTCAGCACATGTTCCTGTAAGAATGTAATTAAGAGTTAAATCTAATGAGATAGTTCTGTGTAATTTAATTTCCATACCTAGTTGGCTTATTACTTCCAAACGGTTTGTCGGTTGAGAAATTCAGCTATTTGATTTTATAACACAAGATATTTTTTTAAACTATGCACAAATACAATTGCCAGCCAGTGGCAATATAGAACAGAAAATATGTTGACCATGTGATAGCACCTGGTAGTGATTTTACATTGGGGTGGGCAGGGCATCGGAAGGAAAACCTGCCCTTTCCCCAATCAAAGCCCTTAAGTGGACATTTAGGGCGGGATTTTCCAGCCACGATCGCCCCAAGACTGGAAAATCCTGCCTGAGGTCAACAGACTTTTGCATGGTCCGTGTTCCGCCCGCTACACTTACCATGGCAAGCGGGATGGGAACATTCCGCCTTTAATGTCCAGTCAAGGGCCTTATCCTGCTTAGCCTTAATTTTCTAGGCCAATGTGTGGATGACAATTCAGGTGGTTGGGGGGAAGGCTAGATAAAAATATAATTCAATCTCGGGAAGCAGGAGTGCTGTGACTAGGGCCTGAATTTTTAGGATGTTGGGTGCTCGGCCATATTACTCTCTAACGAGAATTGATTGGCATTAGACAGGACTTCCATCTCAAGGAGGAAGCTCCGCCTTGGAGAGCTGCCAGCCAATCTGATAGGCTGGAAGGTCTCCAGTTCCTCAAGGCAGAGCACTGCAGTGGCCACTGGAAGAACTGGAATGAAATCCTGGGACATGGAGGACAGCTAAGTGGCAGTGGTCGCAGGGATAGGAGAGTAAGAAACGTCTGCTTTGTCATGAGGGGTGGTGGGCGATCGGGATCTTAGGGGATACGTCAGGTGGGATGAGAGGCGAGGGCCCGGGATCACTCAGCCTTAAGGGGGGGATGCCCCTAGTCACAAGGGGCCTACTTATGGAGCCCATCTCCCGCTTTTCGAGATCAAATTATGTTTTTATCTAGCCTTCCCCCACCACCTGAATTGTCATCCACACATCAGCCAAGAAAATTAAGGCTAAACGGGAAAAGGCCCTTGACTGGACATTAAAGGCGGACTGTTCCCATCTCACCCACCACGGGAAGCGTAGCAGGTGGGACACAGACCATTCAAAGGTCTGTTGACCTTGGGCAGGATTTTTCAGTCTTGGGGCGAGCGTGGCCGGAAAATCCCGCCCTAAATGTCCACTTAAGGGCTTTGACTGGGGAAAGGGCAGGTTTCCCTTTCGATGCCCTGTCCACCCCAGTGTAAAATCCATTACCAGGTTGCAATAGGCGGGAACCTGGAGGGGCGGCACGGTCGCACAGTGGTTAGCACTGCTGCTTCACAGCTCCAGGGTCCCGGGTTCGATTCCCGGCTCGGGTCACTGTCTGTGTGGAGTTTGCACATTCTCCTCGTGTCTGCGTGGGTTTCCTCCGGGTGCTCCGGTTTCCTCCCACAGTCCAAAGATGTGCGGGTTAGGTTGATTGGCCAGGTTAAAAATTGCCCCTTAGAGTCCTGGGATGTGTAGGTTAGAGGGATTAGCGGGTAAATATGTGGGGGTAGGGCCTGGGTGGGATTGTGGTCGGTGCAGACTCGATGGGCCGAATGGCCTCCTTCTGCACTGTAGGGTTTCTATGATTCTATGAATCCCATCCAAGCAATTACACATTGCCCCCACCTCAACCCACCTCAGACCCACTGGGGGTGAGGGGGGAGGGCAAAGTTCTGGCCCAGGTCTTTGTTCATTTCCAGTTAATCATAAAGCATGAACGTATAGGCTTCTACTAAGCAATGCTCAAACTTTCTAATTGTCCATCAGCTCCAGAAACCAGCAATCATCACATCTCCGACCGTGCCATTATAACGTAGTCTGTTTTGCCAAAAAGATGGTTTTATTTTATAGTAAAGAGACACTTGCCTTTTTGAAGAGTTTGTTTTGATGAATTAACAGTAATTAAGGATGCTATTTGTAATGATACTTGCAAATAACTTCATCAGTGCTTTGTTTTTAAGTTTGAAGGGGCACAGGTTAAGCCTGAAGCTGTTGATGGTAAAATCCTAACAGTTGGAAACCAAAGTTGTGAGAACGTCTATACAAAGCCACATACCTTGATTTGTATCATACCCCAGGATCTTTTACATTCAAGAAGTGAATTGGATGTAGAGGTAAGACATTTTATGCTCACATTTTGTATGATTACATTATATGTGGCCACATGGTGATTATATGACTGAAGATGCACTCTAGATAATCTTGATCTGGATGCTTGACTGTGATGGATAGAAACTGATAAAAGAAACTGATGAGAGTCACAAGAGTTCACAAGCAGGAACTGATAGTCTCATCAGAATTACAAGTGTGCACTGGAAGAAACTTTAGCCTGATAAAGTGACTTTTGAATGTGTTTTTTTCCCCCTAAATCCTTAATTGAAGTCTGAATGAAAAACTGACTCTCTTGCGCTGTCTGTATTTCATCTGGATGGAAGCTTGTTGAAGTCAATATTCGCCTGGAAATATTTAGAGATACAAATCAGTGGCACCCCCTGTTTCTTACCTGGTGTCAGAATTATGGTTTGGGTGGCACAGTGGTTAGCTCTGCTACTTCACGGTGTCAGGGACCTGGGTTCGATTCCTGCCTTGGGTCACTGCCTGTGCGCAGTTTGCACGTTCTCCTTGTGTCTGCGTGGGTTCCCTCCGGGTGCTCCATATCCTCCCACAGTCCAAAGATGTGCGGATTAGGGTGGATTGGCCATGCTAACTTGCTGCTTAGTGTCAGGGGGACTAGCAGGGTCAATACATGGGGTTACGGGGATAGGGGCTGGATGAGATTGTGGTCGGTGCAGACCCAATGGGCCGAATGGTCTCCTTCCGCACTGTAGGGATTCTATGATTAATTCATGCGATAACCTTTCAAAATCCTTTAGATTTCAGGTGATTTGTCATAGCCTCTAAACCCCCCCATCCTGACTGCAGAGCCCCAGCTTCTTCCACTACTGTCAGTGTTTCCCTTTATTCCTCAAGCTCTGAGTGTAAGAACTTCCATGATATGTCTAGCCCTCCATCTCCTGTTGCGGACAGTATCCAAAGTCTCGAATGCTCCCAGAATAGAATAGAACCATAGAATCCTTACAGTGCAGAAGGAGGCCATTCGGCCCATCAAGTCTGCACCAACTCTCTGAGACATAATTCAAATTTTAACTGTAGTTCAGAACTCCAATCTATTGGGTGGAATTTTACCGGCGCACCCCATCCATTGATGGGCGGAGCGAGCCGGTGAAGTCGCGCAAGAGCCAAGAAATCAGAATCATGCCCAATTTCTCAGCTCTCATGATTTTATGAGAGCCGGATTTCCGGCGAGGTCAGCCTCTCGCCGGGAATGGTCGAGAGGCTGAATAATTTATTTAATATATTTAAATCACACTTAACATGTGTTTAGCGACCCCAGTGCTCAATCGTCCGGGCTCACTTGCTTTTATGGCCTCGCCGGGAGGTGTTCTCTCTGGTGAGGAAAACACCTGCTCCCACGAATGGGGAACAGTTCTGTTGGCCTCGCCGGTGGAACAGGAAGCCATTAATGCGCCCCCCCCCCCCCGTCCCGTCCCGGGGAGGCCGAGAGCAAGGGGGGTGGCCCTTGGCCAATGCCAGCCTGGCACCTGGGCAATGCCCAGCACGTACCTTGTCACTGCCTACTGAGCCTATGGGGGCGGGGCCTATGGGACGGGGCATGAAGGGGCAGCCCGATTGCGGGGGAGAGGAGCCCGCTGCCACTCTGTAACGGGATCGGATTGGGGGAGGGGCCTGATTGGTCTGGGCGGTGGGGGGAGCGGCGGGGGCTAGATACCCATGCATTGTGGGGCTCGCGATCGGCCGTGGGCCCCTGTGATTGCGGGGACGGGGTTGGTTCAGGCTGGCTCCAGCAGCAGGGGCCTGACAACTCGCTCTCTGTCTGTCAGACCCCTGCAGTTGCTATTGAGCATGCGCAGAATCAGAGGTTTGCACATGCACATTAGGTCCCTCTACAGGCTGGCTGGTGAATTAAGCCCAGCCCACTGCCTGCAGCAGCAAGAAACATACTGCACCATTTTTCCAATGACTAAGTTAGCACTGCTGCCTCCTAGTGCCAAGGGTCCCGGTTCAATTCCTGGCTTGGGTCACTGTATGAAGTTTGCATGTTCTCCCCTTGAATGTGTGGGTTTCCTCCAGGTGCTTCGATTTCCTCCCACAGTCCAAAGACGTGTGGGTTAGGTTGATTGACCATGCTAAACTAACCCTCGTGTCAGGGGGATTAGCAGGTAAATGTGAGAGGTCACAGGAATAGGACTTGGGTGGGATTGTGGCCGGTACAGACTCAATGGGCCAAGTGGCCTTCTTCTGTACTTTAGGGATTCTATGATACTCTTCCATGAAGTGCATAAAACTGGGCGTAAAAACTCACCCAAAAAATGGATCAGGAACACTCCCCATTTCACTCCAACTGGACACCTAGAATCATTCTCGTAAAATTCTGCCCATTGTATTTTTGTGCCCCGCCCCCCCCACTGCATGTATTTTTGATCGAGAATTGTGCTTCATACAGCATTGAATGCCATGTAACTTCTATCTGAATATTAGATGCCAATCTCTCCCAACACAGTAGGGGAGCTGGGGTGGACGGGTGGGGGCTAATATTTCCCTAGCTACCCATCTCACTTCTGAGTTCAACTCCTCTGCATAGATCTTTCCTTCCTCATCAGAGACGAATGGTTAATTAATAATCTGAGCATCGATGGTTGTCCTGCTGGCTTTATATGAAAGAAAGATTGCTAATTTTCTGGGCCTTTGTGAGTCTGCTGTCAACCCCTTTGAAATCTGAAGGTAATGAGTGAAGGTCTCAACACATACTAACCATTGATATCTTTCCATTTGGTTTTCCATTAAATACAGTGTTAATTCAAACAAAATCACAACTGTCCCGTGATTTCTGCTAGACAGGAACAAGTGTGGAATGAACAAGGATTATATTCCGTAGTAGTGTGCATTTGTATGGCAGTGACTGAGCAGGTAGAATCGCCCCAATTGGATCAATTATTTGGGAACTACTGGTGGTGGCTTTGGGATTTTATCACCCCATTCATGCTTAACTACCTCCAGGACAAGTAAAAAGATGAGAGAATATAAAAGAGGGAATTAACCTGAGGTAGATGCTGTTACAGAACTGCTTTTCTTGAAATACTATGGGCTAGATTTTATATGCACAAACAGTGCAGGCCGCCACCCACTCCGCCCACCCCACCCCCTCCGCAAATGTATGACGCTGGTCACCGATATAATGTCATCACATCAGTCTCCAAAATTACAGAAGGCAAGCTGCCGTGGAAACCAACCCGCCATTTTGCAATCACTGATTGACAAGCTATTGAGCCCAATCCTCTGAACCTTTTCACTGCCCACTGCATTTTTCGGGCGTTCAGCCCTGAAGAAGTTTGGGAATGTTTCACAGCAGCTTTGACAAGGCCACACAAGGGTGGAAAGAAAGACCGGCCACCAGCACCGGGGCTGAAAGTACCAACCGATTCTGCTGCTGAAGGTGTGGCGGCATCTACATGTTGTGTTTAACTCGTCTCTGAGCTGTTGTAAGCCTTTAATAACCTTTTAACATGTATCTGTGACTGACTTCTTGTTTGCGACATAACCCCCTGTCACGTGAGGTCCCTGCCTACTGTCCCAACTGGGTGCAGACTCACCCCTCTGCCACCCCCCCCTCACCTCTAATTAGTCTCCTCCCGACTGGACGGTTACAGAGGAGGAAGTGGTGTAGTGGTATTGTCACTGGACTGGTAATCCAGGAACCCCAACTCCGGGGGCCCAGGTTCAAATCCTACCCTGGCAGACGGTAAAACTTGAATTGAATAAAAATCTAATAATGACTATAAAAAGTGAGTTAGTTTCCATTCCACCTCCCTCACCTCACTGAAAAATGTAAAATCCAGCCGAATCTGAAATTAAGTACAGATACCGGACACCATCGTTGGGATTCTCCCAAAAAGGTGTTGAATTCACGTAAAATCTGGAGTAAATCCCGTTGCTTTTTTCAGCAGGAGTTTTGAAATGAATCTCTCACATTCTGTGCACTGCAGAGTGCCCTAGCGTGATTCAGTCCGGAAACCAGTGGACGGGGCCTATTCCCGCTGGAGAGGCTGGCAGCATAACGTTAAGTGGCCCACTGCGCATGCGCTGATCTTTCAGTGCCGACATCGCCACATGCGCAGTGGCCCCTGTCTGCCGGCCTCCCTATTGCTGGCCAGCCCCGCAACCCCCACATCATTGGCCCTCTCACGTCCCTCCCCCCCCCCCTCCCCCCCCCCCGCGACCCGATCACTGGCCCCCCCAAACATGCCTGAGCTCCCGATCGGCCGTGGGCCCCTGTGATTGCAACCCCCTTCACTCCAGCGGGGTCGGACCGCCAGCTCCCCACTTGTGGGGAACTATTGTAAACCCCACTGGAGTGAACCACTCCTGGTGGAGGGTGGAGGGGGGGGGAGGTGGTGGAGATGCTAGCAGACCCGGAGATTTCAGTCCCAGACCCGCTACTTGGATGCTAATCGCGATTAGCATAATTTATTCAGCTTCACACCGATTTCTGAAGTGGAGCTGACAGTGCTGGAAATCCGGCTCTGGGAGACGCGCGGAGGCTGTGGCACCCAGTGGGAAGCCCTGGAAATGGCCTCCGCTCAAGTTTCCCGGCCTACTGCGCTAAAAAAGCAGCGCAGCAGGATGGGAGAATCGCCCCCAATATCTGGGAAGCTCAGGATCGAACGTGTACCAGATATGGGTTTTTCCAGATTTTGGGTGGAGGGGGTTGGAGGGCGGAATAGGATAATTTGACGCTAGGCTGATTTCTCCTTTGAGCTGCTGGGGCAGGAAAAGGAAGGAATGAGGGACAAACCAGATCAGCTTCCGCCATTAATCATGGACCTAAAGAGCAGAGGAGCAGCTGCTGCAACCTGGATATGATGGACAGCAATGCCTGATTGCAGCTTCCAGGGCAGGATCCAGATTTTGGGTCATTCCGGACTTTGGGATGTTGGATACAGAGTCTTCCATCTGTATTTCAGGCAATTTGGTATTAAATCAACAAGAAAAGCATTGGTTATATATTTTCCACAACATTCTAGTGTCTAATTTCTTTGTTAATATAATTGTTTCCTTTCAGTGGAGAAAAGTCAATTCATCAATTCACCTGGGCAAAGTAATCATCCTTGAAAATAAGAATCTTACTGGCCTCTTTGGCGTAATTGGAGTAATATTGCTGGCTCTTTTGCTACTTGGAGTATTGGTTTGGAGATGCAGAAAGAAACAGATAAAAGGTATAACACATTTGATAAACCATTTATAAACTATGCGTTTTAGTGAATAATTCTACAAATTACAATGGCCTGGATTTTGCTGCCTTTTTTCCTGACCTCAAAGAAACCTATGGGGGAAAAATGTTGGATCTCGGGCGGAAAGTGGAAAAGGGTGGATCTCCATCAGAAGCCCTCTTCTGACTGGGTTGCCCTACACATAATGCCCAGTGAACTCTGGGCTTCTCTCAAAACTCCCCCCCCCCCCCCCCCAAGACTATTCCCCAAGACCCCCAACCCCCCCAGGCTTTCCCTACCATCCCTGCTCAGGGTCCGTGGACATTTATCCGTCGTCCAGGTCCCAGGCCTTAGCTCTGGGCTTCTTCCAGCCACTACAGCACAGTGCCTGGAAGCAATCAGATTGGCTGGCAGTTCTCCAAGGCAGGACTTCCTCCTAAGTGAGGGTGGAAGTCCCACCTTATGCCAATCAACATTCGTTAGAATATAATAAGGCACTGGGGCTGCTAGAGTTGGTGGGGATGTGTCCCCATTGATTCTTCAGTTGGTGGGTGCCGAACCCCCAGCATGCTACAACATCAATTATCATGAGAGATAATTTCAAATTACACAATTATAAACTTAGTTTTCAAGGGCAAGAGTGCTTGTTCAACAGTAGTTATGACATGGGACATTGTTAAAAATCAATTTAGCCACATTAACAAGGCATAATCATTTGCAACTCCTCAGAATATGAAGCAGTGCATGTCCATGTGTAGCAAGACCTGGACAACATTCAGGCTTGGGCTGATAAGTGGCAATTGACATTCGTGCCACACAAGTGCCAAACAGTGACCGTCTCTAACAAGAGAGAATCCAACCATCTCCCCTTGACATTCAATGGTTTTTCCATCGCTGAATCCCTTGGGGGTTACCATTGATCTGAAACTGAACTGGATCTTCCACTTAAATACTATGACTACAGGAGCATGTCAGAGGCTGGGAATTATGTAGCGAGTAAATCACCTGATTCCCTAAAGCCTGTCCACCGTCCACAAGGTACCAGTCAGGAGTGTGATGGAATATTCTCCACTTAAGTGGATGAGTGCAGCTCCAGCAACACTCATGAAGCTCAACACCACCCAGGGCGAAGCAGCTCAACTGATTGGTGCCAGATCCACCAACTTAAACATTCACTCCCTCCACCACCAACACACAATGGCAGTAGTGTATGCCACTTACAAGGTGCAATACAGCAACTAAACAATTCTACTTCAACAGCACCTTCCAAACCCACAACACTTAGCACCCAGAAGGATAAGGGCAGCAGATGCATGGGATCACTACCACCAGCAAGTTCCCCTCCAAGCCGCACACCATCCTGACTTGGAACTATATCACTGTTCCTTCACTGTCGCACGGTCAAAGCCCTGAAATATCCATCAACACTGTGGGTGTGCTTACACCAAATGAACTCCAGCATTTCAAGAAGGCAGCACACCACCGCTTTATCGGGGGCAGTTAGGGATGAGCAACTAATGCTGGCCTAGCCAGTGATGCCGACATCCTGTGAAAGAGTAAAAATAAGTTTTCATGTAGTTTTAACAATGACATTACAGTGTGAAAGGGAAAGTTCTCATCAATTCCATGATTTCCAAAAGATTGATGTCTGTAGGGGCTGCAACAGCGTTCCCTGTGGAGGAGTAGGGAATCATTGGCTGCAACTTCTGGATTTCTGTGTTCAATTGTGCCTTTATTATGTTGGCAAAATCTGGCCAATGTTCTTCTGAATTTTGGTGTTAATTCAAGTTGCAGCATTCTCGTGTTGTACGCTGTAAACTTGCCTTGCTTTATCAAAAGATCTAAACACAGATGAAGTGCGAAATGATGGGAGAACACATACTTTGCACCTGGATAGGCTGGTTAATACAAGAGCACGAAACAGTATCACTGCGGAAATGATCTCTCATGACTCCTCTGACTATCGAACGACTCTTCAAGAAGGTATGAATGGTTTCATTATTAAGTGATCTATCATTTCAATTTTGAAATCACATACTTGTGCAATTTTCCCTCCTGAAGCTAATAAATTGTGCTGTGGTGGTGATTCCACTGCTGCCAGTTGTTCGCCAATACCTCACCCAAATGGGCATTCTACACTTTGTGAATTTGAATATTGACTATACAGCAAATTACCTTGATTTTTTTGTAACTGCCCTGCTATAATGTCTTTAATAATACTTCCAATGTTTTTCATATGACAGATGTTAAGCTAGCTGGCTTGTACTTTCTTGCTTTCTGTCCCCCTTTTTGAATAAAGGAGTTATGTTCACTATTTGCTAATCTAATGGAACTTTCCCTGAATTGAATGAATTTTGGAAAATTAAAGCCAATGCATCAACTGTTTCATGAGCCACTCCCTTTGAGAACCTAGGATAAAATTCATCAGAACCCAAGGACTTATCAGCCCACAGATCCAACAATTTGCTCAGTATCACATCCTTGGTGATTGTAATTTTATTGAGTTCCTCCCTCCCTTACTGAGGTACAGCTATTTCTGGGAAGTTACTCATATCCTCTATATTGAAGACTGATACAAAATATCTATTCAATTAATCTGCCATCTCATTTTCCATTAATTTTCCTGACTCATTTTATATAGGACCACTGCTCACTTTGTTAACATTTTTCTTTTTAAAATAGCAATAGAAACCCTTACTATCCATCTTTATATTTCTAGCTGTCTTTCTCTTGTACTCTACTTTTTCCCTCTTTACAGCCTTTAGTCATTATTTGCTGTGTCCAGTCTTCTGATCCGCCATCCATCCTCGCGTAATTAAATGCTTTCTATTTACATTTGATATTTGAGTTAATCATGGATGATGCCCACCCACCCCCTCCCCCGAGATTTTTTCTTTCTTGTTGGAATGTATCTAATCTTTGTATTCTGCAATATCCCTTCAAATGTCTGCCACTAAATCTCTTGTTAATCTAATTTGCTGGTTTACTTTAGCTAGCTCTGCTTTCAAGCCCTCAAAAATGCCCTAATTTAAGTTTAAAAAACTAGCCTTGGACCCACTCCTCACTCCCTCAAACTGAATATAAAATTCAGTCAAATTATGAATGCCGCTACTTAGGGGAACTTTCACTATGAGGTCATTAATTAATTCTATCACATTGCACAATACCAGGTCTAATGCGGCCTGCTCTCTGTTTGGTTTCACAACATGCTGTTCTAAGAAAGTACCCAAAAACATACAATCAACTCCTCACCTAGGCAACCTTTGCCCACTGATTCTTTCCAGTCTATATGTAGATTATTGCAGTACCTTTCTGACAAGCACCTATCATTTCTTCCTTTATACGCCTTTCAACCATGTGGTTACTGTTAATGTAAAGTGGTGGACAGAGATACATTTGTAGCCTTCAAAAGGGAATTGGATAAATATGGGGTAAGAGCCAGGGAGTGGAACCAACTGGAATGTTCATTGAAAGAGCTACTGCAGACTGAATGGGCTGAGTGGCCTTCTTCTGTGCTGTGCTATTCTACGATTCTATGTCTTTAGAGTTTCTGATTTTTCAGGATTTGGTTTTTGAAGGGACAACTAAAATACCTTAAGTGAGTAATGTATACTCGTAATTGTCATCACAAAACATAATGTTGAAAAGGGTTGGCATACAACATTAACAGCAGTTCAGAGCTACACGTTTCTGAAATGTGTTCAGCTATCTTTCATTTCTACCGGCGACAGAAGCTGGGCTCTTATTCTATACTGTCCATTGTTACAGGAATGATGAGCAAATGGAGTACTCCTTGAACTTGAGAGGAAAAACAGCAGAGTGTGTCATCAGAAATCAATGTTTCTTTTTATTCTGAAATATTCATTAAATGTAAAAGACCTTTTCAGTTGAAAGTATATATTTTTTTTATTAATAGATCCATTTCAGAATTTGGCACAGGTTTCCTCACACAGACAAGCCCAATTTTCACATTCAGATCTTACTTGTATATTATCAAATGGAGACTCGGACTCAACTGTGCCATTGCTTCAGAATGACGTGAATATCAGCTTCTGCAGCTTGGACTCTGAACTACTGAAAGAAGTCCAGCACATGGTTATCAGTACTGACCATCTCACAACACACACCACAGAAGTGATTGGAAGAGGCAAGTTTCCAAACATTTTCTGCCATAAAATCCAGGATGCGAAGGAAGCCGACCATCTTGGAATAATTTAATGTATCTTTAGGCTTGTCTTAAGACTGTTGTTTCCTTGAATGCTTAAATAACAACCACATCACTTAATAATGAGTTTACTCCATGCTAGTTGAGGCCTATTAATTTAGCATAATCTAGAAATCAGACCTTGGATTTTTGTCACGTGACTAAATAAGTGTTGCTTTAATCTGTTGAGCCATCAACACAGCCTAATACTATAGAATCATTGATCCTTGTCTTGTTAATGGTCATTGATACTTGGAAATGCTTGAAACAGCGTTACACAGAATACTAAGACTGAAATTTGAGGGTTCATTATCCAATGTTGGAAATGTGATGGAGCAGGACTCCAGCTTGCTCTGTTCTAAGTACCGGTGACCATTAACAAGAGAAGGGCCAAAGAAAATAAGACGGGGCAAAAATCATTTCCATAATAATTTAAGGTTCAAACAGGAAGTAAATGCGTCGTTGCATCTAACTGCGGCTGCTGTTCAGATTGTTCTTTCTTCTGCATGTATTTCCACAATGAGCCAGTTGTCTTTTTGTTTAAGGTCTGTACTTTTCTTTGTTTAATGTCTCAAAATTTAATAGGTCATTTTGGGTGCGTATTCCATGGAACTCTCTTAACCCAAGATGGGGCGAATATACATTGTGCAGTGAAATGTCTGAATAGTAAGTAAACAAAACATTCGTTTTAATAGGATTTATAATATGATTCAATGCGTGACTGAAGATAGGCCTTGAATCAGATATTGAAAACTTTGTGTAAGCTCAGCAAAGTGAAGGTGCACAAATACACCAAGTGAAGTGCTAATTATGTCATATCCACTTGCACAGGAATCACTTGCTTAGAACAAGTAACCCAATTCCTGAAGGAAGGATTAATAATGAAAGATTTCGAACACACCAACGTTCTCTCTCTGCTGGGAATCTGTCTTCGGAACCAAGGATCCCCACTGGTAGTCCTGCCATATATGAAACATGGAGACCTACGGAACTTTATCAGAGATGAAAGTCATGTAAGTAAAATCAGAGCTTCGTAATGCTATGGAGAGAGTTTGAACAAAATACTTGAGGCAGGTTTATCACTTTAGACCTAATTTGTCTGGAATGCACCACATCTATTACAACAAGACGTGCGGGAATGTAAAAATTGCTGTCAGTGATCCTTTGCTCCTCCACAGGGTTGAAGTCCCTACAGTGGCAAATCTTTAGAAATTGCTGCACTGTACTACACTGTATTACCACCGTTAAAACCCCCTGAGAAAGGTACACTTGGGTAACAAGGTGAAACTGGTTTTTAAGCAGCGTACCAGGCTACATTACAGCTGCTCTTCACACAGAAAATCTCATTTTTAATGCGTCCTATTGTTCTATTATGATTTTTATTTAAATGTTGTTTTTAATCATTTTTATTTAGTATATTTTAGCTTCTAATATATATGAACCAATCTTTATTTCACTCCCTGAAACATATATCAAAAGTAAAGGATAATCAGTGCACTTTACTTACTCGTTTGCTGTTTGTGAGAATTCTTTAACGTGTTTGGCTTTTTCCCCTGCATAATGACATCATTGTTGCGCGATGCCTGAGATCCTCAGGACTTAGCGCCAAATTCAAATTAATTTTGGGAAGGGGAAATCCATGCCAGAAAGTTTGCAAGATTTTTTGTGGGCAGCTTTTGTTTGAGGTCAATAGCAAGTTCCATTCATTCGCCATAGTCTGTAAATCCAGGCCATTAGCAAGACATCCCAAAGCATCTTGCTGCCCTTGGATTCTGCCTGAAGCTGAATTACCCTTATCTTGTAGTGAAATGTGGCAGCCAAATTGCAGAGCATGATCCCACAAACAGTTCATCTGCTTTTGAGAGAAATCCAAAAGATGTCATTTATCGCAATACTGGTACTGTGTTAGGTCTCATCTTAGACATTGTATATATTGGGTTCCAATGCCAGTTGGTGACACGGTGGCACAGTGGTTAGCACTGCTGCCCCACAGCGCCAGGGACCCAGGTTTGATTCTGACCTCGGGTGACTGTGTGGAGTTTGCACGTTCTACCCATGTCTGCGTGGGGTTTCCTCTGGGTGCTGTGGTGTCCTCCCACACTCCAAAGATGTGTGGGTTAGGTTGATTGGCCATGTTAAATCACCCCTTAATGGTAGGGGATTAGCAGGATAAATACGTGGGGTTATGGGGATAGGGCCTGGGTGGGATTATTGTCGGTGCCGATTCACTGAACCAAATGGCCTTCTACTGCACTGTAGGGAATCTATGAGATTGTGTACTCAAGTCATGAGTAGAGTTGGCCTTAAGCTTTCTTAACTCATCTCACTCAGGTGAGAATGCTACCAACTGAGCCAAGCCAACATTTTGAAAGCTTAATGAAAATTTTCCATTGCAGAACATTTTATATCCGGCTCATCAGGCTATAGTTAATGATTTCAGTAAGAGTATCTTTAAAAGCCTCTGATTAGTGCATGTTTCTCACAGAATCCAACAGTAAAGGATCTGATTAGCTTTGGGCTTCATGTTGCAAAAGGAATGGAATACCTTGCAAGCAAAAAGTTTGTTCACCGAGATCTTGCAGCAAGAAACTGCATGTGAGTATGAAAGTCGAAATTAACAGAAATGTAGAGTGCATTTTGCTTTGTAGAGCACTTAAGTTCCACCCTGAACTTTGTACTACATTGTTGCTACGATAACGCAGATACTTAACATGTTTGTCATACTTAAATGATGCCTTCATTTGTTGGTGTTGTAACTCAGAGAGCCAATTGGTGAATGAAAGTATTGGACCTAGTCTTTACTCTCTGACATTTATTTACAGAGTTAAACATTACAAACACACATCTCGTAACTCTACCCCACAGTTTCAAGAGGCGTCTCTTCAACAAGTATTGAAGTGAATTAATGCCCACCATCTGCATTCAACTAAACACAATTAAAATTCAATTAACAAGGCTATCTATCAATCGCACAGAACACTATGGTGTGGCGCAATCTACTGTCATAGAATAAGAACATAAGAAATGGGAGCAGGAGTAGGCTATTTGGCCCCTGCTCTGCCATTCAATAAGATAATGGCTGATCTTTTTGTGGACTCAGTTCCACTTACCAGTCAGCTCACAATAATCCTTAATTCCTTTACTGTTCAAGAATCTAGCTATCTTTGCCTTAAAAACATTCAACGAGGTAGCCTCAACTTCTTCACTGGGCAGGGAATTCCACAGATTCACAACCCTTTGGATGAAGAAATTCCTCCTCAACTCAGTCCTAAATTTGCTCCCCCTTATTTTGAGGCTATGCCCCCTAGTTCTGGTTTCACTCGCCATTGAAAACATCCTCCCTGATTCTATCTTATCTATTCTGTTCATAATTTTATATGTTTCTACAAGATCCCCCTTCATTCTTCTAAATTCCAATGAGTATAATTGATGCGCGATAAATCACACGGGAGGCAGGATGTACTCGGGAAATAAAGGCTTTTATTGCCAACAATAACAGAGCTACTATATACAATCCCAGACTAAAGAGTCACCAGGCAGAGCAGTGACCTTTATACCTCTCCCAGGACGCGGAGCCAACTGGGGTGTACCATAGGACTATATTAACAGGTAGAACAGCCCAACCCTAACCCCAACAGTAACATATCTACAGACTCATAGTACTGGCCAGACCATGGCTCAGCACTACCTGGCGGGAACCAACAATGGCTCACCACATTCACCCCTCCTTTGAAAACAAAGGCCGGCGGGGTACAAAACACAGAACAATTGTTCATCTGTCTATAAGTTCAAACGGTCTGGAGGACCGCACCGTCGCTGTGACCTCCTCAACACCGGCGATGACACCGGTTCAGGCAATCGCGGTGACGTTCTCTCCAAGGCGGTGTCCAGCGACTCCTCCAGTTCCTCACGGGCCGGTAGACCACGAGGTGGTGACAATCCGCTGAACTCGGGCACGCCTTGAAGTGGCGACCATCTCCTGGACTCAGGCAAGCTGTACACGGGAGTAAGAGGGTTAAGTGGTGGTCCCGATACTGCCCGCGCCGTGTCAGGAGGGGAAATAATGGTTGGGGGGTCCCTAACAGGGGGTGTGGGAGCGACAGGGGTTTCCAAGCCCCCTGCTGGTGCCAGATCTCGAATCGAGACCGTGTCCTCTCGCCCGTCAGGATATGCCACGTAGGCATACTGAGGGTTGGCGTGGAGGAGATGGACCTGTTCAACCAAAGGGTCGGACTTGCGGGTCCTAACATGCCGCCGCAGGAGGACAGGTCCTGAGTACGTCAACCAAGACGGTAATGAGGTCCCAGAGGAAGACTTCCTAGGGAATGAAAACATTCTCTCATGAGGAGTAGCGTTGGTTGCCGTACACAGGAGTGAGCGTATGGAGTGGAGCGCATCTGGGAGTACCTCTTGCCAACGGGAGACTGGAAGACCTTTAGACCTCAACGCCAGTAAGACAGCCTTCCAGACTGTAGCATTCTCTCGTTCAACCTGTCCATTACCCCTTGGGTTGTAGCTCATGGTTCTACTAGAGGCAATCCCATATGAGAGCAGGTATTGCCTCAAGTCGTCGCTCATGAACGACGAGCCCCTATCGCTGTGGATATAACAGGGGTAACCGAACAGGGTGAAAAGATCACGAAATGCCTTGATAACCGTGGCAGCGGTCATATCAAAACAGGGAATGACAAAAGGGAATCGTGAGTACTCATCAATCACATTGAGGAAGTACACGTTCCGATCTGTCGAGGGAAGGGGGCCCTTAAAGTCCACACTTAGTCTTTCGAAGGGACGAGTGGCCTTAATGAGGTGTGCCCTGTCAGGTCGGTAGAAGTGCCGTTTGCATTCCACGCATACCCGGCAGCTTCTGGTTATGGACCTGACATCCTCCACCGAGTAGGGTAGATTCCGGGCCTTTATGAAGTGGAAGAGCCGAATGACCCCCGGATGGCAGAGGTCATTGTGGAGAGCCTGTAATCGATTCTCCTGCACACTAGCGCATGTTCCACACGACAGGGTGTCCGAGGGCTCGTTGAGCTTCCCTGGACGGTACATGATATCATAATTGTAGGTGGAGAGTTCGATTCTCCACCTCAAAATTTTATCATTCTTGATCTTACCCCGTAACGTGTTGTTGAACATGAACGCCATGGACCGCTGGTCCGTGACCATGGCTCAGCACTACCTGGTGGGAACCAACAATGGTTCACCACAATAGTCCCAGTCTACTCAGTCTCTCCTCATAAGCCAACCCTCTCAACTCTGAAGTCAACCTAGTGAATCTCCTCTGCACTCCTCCAGTGCCAGTATATCCTTTCTCAAGTAAGGTGACCAACACTGTACGCAGTACTCCAGGTGTGGCCTCACCAGCTGCAATATACCTTTCTGTTTTTAAACTCCATCCCTCTAGCAATGAAGGACAAAATTCCATTTCCCTTCTTAATTGCTTGCTGCACCTACAAACCAACTTTTTGCGATTCATGCACATCCAGGACATCCAGCAGCATGCTGCAATTTTTTTAACCATTTAAACAATAGTCTATTTTGCTGTTATTCCTACCAAAATGGATGACCTCACATTTACCAACATTGCCCTCCATCTGCCAGACCCTTGCCCACTCACTTAAACTATCTATATCCCTTTGCAAACATTGCAATACTTTGCTCTGATGTCACGCTGCTAAATTTGACTTTGTACTGGATGTTTTTGGCCCTAATAAACACAGCACAATTTCTCCACCATAGAATGCTTAGTTCTACCTCTGCATCGTCCACCTTGCCCCTGCCTCACTGTCTCCAATCTGCTCCATCTTGCACTATGCATTTAGTGTAAAATTCTTGCTGTTACTTACAGGTGTCTCCTTTCTGTGTCAATCTTCTGCAGTTTCCTCCAGTTCTGTGTTCCTCACAGCACCATCAGTGATGGAAGAACCTTCAGCCATTTCTCTCCTTACTTGCAGGAACTTCCCCTTAAAGTCTTATTACATTTCTACCCACCTTTGGAAGTTTCCTCAAAACCTATCTTTGCTGCGATGGTCATTTCCACTCATTCTTCCAATATTGTTTAGTGTCCATTTGCCCTCCCTTGTGGGCCTTGCAATATTTCCTACATTAAAGTCACTGTGCAAATTTAGTTGTTGGTTAAACTATGCCAAAATAATAGCAGATTGCTATAAACTTTGATGGTCTTCAATACAACATGACGCGTAAGTTTGAACACACAAATTATAACTGGTGAGTTTGTTTCACCTTCATAGGGGGCGATCTTACCAAAAGAATTCTAAGTCCCGAACACACGTGAAAATGGGAGAGTATCAGATCGGTTTTCGTGACAAGGCCACAAATTCAATCTTACGCCACTCTGTGCAGAAAATAGTGCACAAATCTGTTTCCCGTCAGTAGGGGGAGGGTGCAGGGCCTAGGTTCGAGGGATAGCCAGCAGCTGACAGTAAAGGGTACAATTCCCCTCCCCGGCCAATTGCTGCCCCCACCATACCCCGTGTCGATAGCCGGTTGCAGATTGCGCAGCTTCCACCACCCCCCCCCCGCCCACTCCTCTCCTCCCCACCCCCCCCGTGCCCACTCCTCCCCCCCCCCCCCCCAGACTCCTGCCGATCCCAGTTGCAGAGTGTGCAGCTTCCCCACCGCCCCACCTTAGGGAAGCCATCACAACATGGCTTTGATGGGCCATCAAAGCTGATGGGGATCATACGTGACCCTCGCCGATAAGGACCTTCACCAGCCAGGCCGCTAAGGCGATTGCGTCCTGGGTTCACTGATGAAATTTCAATCCACATTACCATGGATTTAAATATTGAGATCAGCCTCGTGCTGTTTCCGGGTGCGAGGCTGATCTCACCGGAAATCCAGTCCCTGGTAAGATCGCGAGAGATGAGAAATCTGGTACCAACGCAATTTTTTGCCTCTCTCGTGATCTTACGGGTTCTCCCCCTCTATCGAGCAGTGGGATGAGAAGGTAAGATCGCCCCCATAATCTATACACAAACCAACATCGTCATGGGAAAAGATTATTGATTTTCGCTCTTTAACACTTTACCCTCAAGGAATAGGATGAAATGTTCCCTTGCAGCATTGTTGCCACCACAAATAACAGTGTCCCCTCACTCGTCTCCAGACGGCATTCACAATTCATGTGTTTTCGCTGTTAAGAAGTAAGGCTTTTCACTGCTAACATTTTTGATTCAGCTATTCAGAGCAGGAGTTAAATTTTAATTCTCTGTCTGCTTGAGGGATGCTACTGCGGCTCTCGTTATGACCAGTGAAAAATTCCATTTTCTAGCCTCCCATTTCTGCGCTGTACTTCACCTCTAACTAGAAGGCAGACAAGCAACTCTCTGCCAGGCCTGTGCCTGTATGGTTGGCTGCTAATTCACATACGAGGATAGATGGAGCTGATTAGGCCCACACATGCTTCTCTTCCTCCCACCAGTAAATGCCTGGTCTTCGCTCTGCATCAGGGGCTCGCTATTTATGGAACAAATCTATTTCCTCCCACAACATGACAGAGTACACGGACTGGACATTCTGTAAATGTTATCATTGCTTCCTTGGAACGTTTCAGTAAAAAGGCCTCGCAGGCTTAGGAAAGCATTAATCCTGTATGCCAGTGTCAGTGAAATATATTTCTCCGTTCTCTTATTGTATAAAACCTGATGTCGTTTGTGCTGTAGGTTGGATGAAAACTATGTTGTCAAAGTTGCTGATTTTGGGCTGGCAAGGGACATCTATGAGAAGGAATATTACAGCATTAATAACAAAAATGGTGCCAAGTTGCCGGTGAAGTGGATGGCTCTGGAAAGCCTGCAGACGCAGAAGTTCACAACCAAGTCTGATGTGGTAGCGTATTGCTTCATTTTTCTTGTAAATTACCAATAATTTAAAGCAGATCTACTGTAAAGCTTATTCTTTTTATATCTGCAAGTCGTGGCTCAATAGAAGAATTGATTCAAGTAGGCTTTTAATCGGCGTAAAACTACTTTGAATCTTGCCGTGTATGTTCAATCATGTGACAGCTACACAGCCAAGCTGATGTGTGAGGAGTGACCTGATTGAGGTGAACAAAATTATGAGGGACAATAGATAGGAAGGAAATTTTCCCCTAGTAGAGAGGTCAATAACCGGGATTTGAGTTAAGGATTTATAGGGGATTTGAGGAAAACCCCCTTTTCACTCAGAGGATGGTGGGAATCTGGAACTCACTGCCTGAGTGGGTGATAGAGGGAGGAACCCTCACAACATTATAGAAGTATTGAGATGAGTGCTTGAAACACCATAGCATACAAGGCTACAGGCCAGATGCTGGAAAATGGGGTTAGAATAGATAGGTACTTTATGGCCAGCACAGACACGATGGGCCAAAGGGCTTCTTCCCCATTCCACCAACGGTGCACCCCCACTACGGGTTTCCCAGAGGCAAAGAGTGCATTCAACAGGAAACCTCGTCGACAATGGCGGGACCAGCCATCAACCAATGGCAGGCCGCCTCTGCTGCCACAAAACAGGCAGCAGGTTGTGCGGAAAATCCTGCCCGTTGACTCTATAAGATTTTTGCCAAAAATCTCCATCCTCATTCGTGACTGGAATTCTCCAGTGATGCTGAAAGTGAATGGAGTTTTTATTGGAACGCCAAATTCTCCATTCTCACTTACAGCAGGGCGGGCAAGGACGAGATTGGAGAATCTGTTCTTTATCTTCAAAGACATCTCCATACCAGAATTGTTAAATACAACCATAGTAACTACAGATTTTACTGCTCTCCTCAGAATATCATAAAAGCAAACCAGCTTTCCTCGACTAATGATAAAAATGATCACTTGTATATCAAATTGAAATATGCATTATATGCATTCTCTTCAGTTTAAGGAAGTGGCTACCATAGCTACAATTTAAACTGCCGGCCAGCCTCCTGTGCAAGGTATTATAATATTCTGCCATCACTCCTGTGTTCGCTGTTCTACATTGGCTCCTGGTCCAATAACACCTCGATTTTAAAAATTTATATCCTTGTTTTCAAATCCTCCGTGGCCTTGCCCATCACGATCTCTGTAACATCCTCCAGCCCTACAACCCTCACAGGATCTCTGTAACATCCTCCAGCCCTACAACCCTCACAGGATCTCTGCACTCCTCCAATTCCTGCCTCTTGTATATCACTGATTTAGTTATCCATTATTGATGGCCCTGCCTTCAACTGCCTCAGCGCTAACTCTGGAATTCTCCTCTTTCTGCCTCTTACCTTTCTCTCTTCCATTAAGATGCTCTTCGAAACCAAGTTTATGGACACCTGTCCTAATCATATAGTAAGAAGTCTCACATCACCAGGTTAAAGTCCAACAGATTTATTTGTTAGCACAAGCCACAAGCTTCAGAGCGCTGCTCACATATAAATTCTGTTCACAGTTTGTGAACAGAACTCCCACTCACCTGATGAAGGAGCAGCGCTCTGAAAGCTTGTGGTTTGTGCTACCAAATAAACCTGTTGGACTTCAACCTGGTGTTGTGAGACTTCTTACTGAGCTTAGCCCAGTCCAACGCTGGCATCTCCACATCATGGCTAACCAGCCTTCCATCCATTGACTCTGTCTATACTTCCAGCTGCCTCGAAAAAGCAGCCAGCATATTCAAGGACCCCACGGACCCCGGACATTCTCCCTTCCACATTCTTCCATCAGGAAAAAGATACAAAAGTCTGAGGTCACATACCAACCGACTCAAGAACAGCTTCTTCCCTGCTACCATCAGACTTTTGAATGGACCAACCTTATATTAAGCTGATCTTTCTCTACACCCTAACTATGACTGTAACACTACATTCTGCACCTTCTCCTTTCTCAATGAACGGTATGCTTTGTCTGTATAGCACGCAAGAAACAATACTTTTCACTTATGCTAATACATGTGATAATAATAAATCAAATCAAAATCAAATATGATAACGGTGCTGAATTTTGTTTGGTAACACACTCGCTTTGTCATGTTAGATACAGTGTGATGTAATAGGTATAGATTTATTAGAAAGGCAAGGCACCCACACCCACTCCCATGTCCCCATCTATTACCATTTGAACTCTTGGAGAATAACCATGTATTCCAGAAATCTATGCCATTTAATTTTTGCAGTGGTTCTTTAGTTATGAGAATAAAAGCATTTTGTGTTTCCACCAGTGGTCTTTTGGAGTACTGTTATGGGAATTGATGACACGAGGGGCGCCACCTTATCCTGATGTTGACTCATTTGATGTTACTGTGTACCTACTACAAGGGAGGAGGCTGCTGCAGCCGGAATACTGTCCTGATTCACTGTAAGTAGATTGTTCAGTATAACTTAACATAGAAATTAGGAGCAGGAGTAGGCCATTCAGCCCTTCAAGCCTGCTCCACCATTCATTATGATCATGGCTGATCATCCAACTCAATAGCCTGATCCCGCCTTCACCCCCATATCCTTTGATTCCCCTTTGCCACAAGAGTTATATTTGATTCCTTCTTGAAGACCTCCAATGTTTTGGCCTCAACTGCCTTCTGCGGTAGCGAATTCTCTGGGTGAAGAAATTTCTCCTCATCTCAGCCCTAAAAGGTTTACCCTCTATCTGTACCTCACATTTATCCACACCCTCCCACCCAGCTTTGTGTCATCTGTAAATTTGGAGATATTACATTTAGTTCCCTCATCTAAAGCATTAAAATATATTATGAAAAGCTGGGCTCCTTGCACCGATCCCTGTGGTATCCCACTAGTCACTTTCTGCTATTCAGAAAGTTACCCGTTTATTCCTACTCTTTGTTTCCTGTCTGCCAACCAGTTTTCTATTCATTTTAATACACTACACCAAATCCCATGCACTTTCATTTTACAAATTAATCTCTTATGTGGGACTTTCAGAAATCTTTTGACAAAGTCCAATAAACACATCCACTGGCTCACCCTCATCAAATATATTAGTGACATCCTCGAAGAATTCCAGTAGATTTGTCAAGCATAATTTCCCTTTCATAAGTCCATGCCGATACTGTCTGATTCTACCACAGTATGCCAAGTTCTCTGCTAAAAAAATCTTTGGATCATACACTCTAGAATTTTCCCCATTGGCGCCGTCATGCTGAGCAGTCTATAGTTTCCTGTTTCCTCTCGACCCCCCTTTTTAAATCATGGAGTTACATTAGCTATGCTCCAATCTATAGGAACTGTTCCAGAGTCTATAGAATCTTGGAAGATGACCATCGATGCATCCATTGTTTCTAGGGCCACTTCGTTAAGCACTCAGTGAGGTAGATTATGAGGTCCTGGGGATGTATTGGCCTTCAATCTCATCAATATCCTCAACACTATTTCTCTACTAATACTGATCTCCTTCAGTTCCTCCCTCTCATTAAACCCTGTGTCCCCCAATATTTTTAGTATGTTATTTGTGTCCTCCTTTGTGAAGTCAGAACCAAAATATGTATATAGTTGGTTAGCCATTTCTTTGTCCGCCATTATAAATTCCCCTGTTTCTGATTGTGAGGAACCTGCATTTGTCTTTACCAATCTTTTTCTCTTCACATGCCTATAGAAACCTTTAGTCAGTTCCTCGCAAGCTTACTCTCGTACTCTATTTTCCCCTTCTTAATCAATCGCTTGGTCCTCCTTTGTTGAAAACTAAACTGCTCCCAATCCTCAGATCAGTTGTTTTTTCTGGCCAAAGTCTACGTTTCTGAAACAAATGGATGTGAATGTTGATTTTGCTGTTAATAATTTACATGATAGAAACCTTATTCAATATTCTTCCATTGCAGATATGAAGTAATGCTAAAATGTTGGCACCCAAAACTTGAAGCACGACCAACTTTCTCTGAAGTTGTTTCACAAATATCATCAATTCTTTCCACTTTTGCTGGGGATCACTACATACAGTTAAATACAACTTATGTGAACCTAAGCTGCGGAGTACCCTATCCACCTGTTTATTCATCTCAAGATAATTTGGATAGAGATGCTCATGTGTGATCAGAGGCAGATTTTTGTAAAGGATATTTTATCAGCAGACGATGCAGGAAATCAGTTCTGGCAGCTACAAGATACAAGCTCTATGTAAAATGAGCTGTTTGTGTCAACAATGTCAAACGTGTGAACCTTAAATTACTTTAAAGAGAAATTGAATGAGATGAATCACATTTGAAGACTGTTTAGCTGTTTATCATCCTTGGGAAACTCATTTGTGGTCACTGTTGTAAAACATTGTGCTGTTAACTGTAAGAAAAAAATCATTATGACAGATTTAAAATCAGAATTACTTCCGTCCTCTTAAAATTAATGAAATGTTCTATTTTTTTATTAAGAATAGGTTTATTTTTAATTAAGTAGGAACCATCAACAGCAACATTACAATTGAACCATTTTATTATTGCACATAAAAATTCTTTTCTGAACTAACATTTTTTCTTATTTTCCCACATCATCTGCAGCATAGCTATGTTTATAAATAACACTTTTTTTTCCAGTATTACTAGCATTGCAGTGTCTTGAATAGAATCCAGTAATAGTGATATGTTGAAATGATCACAGTGGTGGATGTAACTGACTGTACCTGAAAAGAATGATGTAGGTATTAAATTATTAAAATCAAGTCTCTAGAATATTATCCATTTAAAAAGGGCTACTTTTAGCTTACCACCTCGTGATAAGATTAAAATTACCCCAAAAAGTTTGTCTTAACGTGGGGGCTTTGTTACTGAAAGTGTACATATCACTGAGAAACTTTGCGGTACATTTCATTTTTAAGAGTATGTCTTTATTTTTAAGTAAATAATAAACAATAAAGGTTGTCCAGACTTATGAGCAGTTTTATCTTTGTGTTCAATATGAGCAGATACATGAACATTTAATAAATTTACGAATTTATGTTTCCATGATGTTTTCAGAGGTTAGATGCATCTGTGACTAAATGTAGTCAAATGTAATTTTGTTCAAACAGAAATCTAATATCAGGTATATAATATCCCTCATGTAATTTAGAAAATTTAGTTAATAACAACATTTTGCATTTATATAAGTATTTTGTAGAGACGTAAAGGGAAAAAAATGAATTCCAAGACGTAAAATGCAGATATTAGGAGAGATGACCACAATTTTGATCAGAGGTGGGCCTTGAAGGAGGACAGGATGATAGAGAGGTGGGGAGGTTTAGGGAGGGAATTCCATCCCATTGCACACTTTCTCCTACCTCTGTTAACTATTACAATGCACACCTGCCCGACCTCCCATCCTTCACGCTCCCTGAACTTCAGCTTATCCCTCTGGCTTGTTGGCAGAAGGCATGACCATCAATGATCAGGCAAAGAGAGGGACGAGCACACAAGAGGCCAGAGGCCGAGGAGCAGAAAATTTGTGAGATGTTGGGAGACCAGAAGTCAATGTAGCTCAGTGAGAACAGAGGCGACGGTTGAGTAGGACTTGGCGTGGGATGGAAAATGGACAGTAGAGTTTTGAATGAGATGAAATTCAGGGAGGGTGAAGAAGGATCGGAGGTTGGGCAGGTGTGCATTGTAATAGTTGAGCTTTGGTGACATTGTTAGGAATGGAGGTTTCAGTGGCTAAAGCTTGGGGCAGAGGCGGGCAATGTAATACAGGTGGAAATAGGTGGTCTTTACAATGAAGAGCCTGCAAGCTCGCTTGCAGATTGATGGAATGTTAAGGTTACAAACAGTATGAGCCTGATTATGGCCAAGGCGGAGAATGGATTTGGTAATAACGTTATAGTGTTTGTGGCAAGGGACAAATGCAATGGTCTACATTTTCTTACTTCTGTCAACGATTACAATGCACACCTGCCCAACTTGCCATCCTTTACCCTCCCTGAACTTCAGCTCATCTCTCTGGCTTGTTTCATCCATCTCTCAGGCTCAAAGCAGGTGCCAAAGTTACTAATATTGGACATCAATCACATACGATCAGAGCAATCTGTAAATCCCTGCCTCTTGAGTTTAATGTATTTTGATGAAGGTGGGATTCATAAAATCATACAGCTTTACAAAACTACAATGCAATATTATTTTTCACACAAATGCTTGTTATCAGCGGGTGATGTCGCTGGGAGTGCTCCACACCGTTCACTCCTTTGTAAAGAAACTGAATCTGAACCTGTTCCTAATAAGGATTCAGGATTGTAAAGATATGAACATAATTGTTAGTTTAAATCAGTGATTTAGGAAGACCATAAAGACAGCTGAGGAAGGAGATGGACTGAAAAGTGACCTGAATGAACTGATTGTTATTTTTTACCCTTTACTCTTCCCTTCCTTCCCAGGAGGTGCTGAATAAGAGATGGGGGTAGGTCGCACAGAACCCTTTACTAGCAACACAGTTCTCACACGTTCTTTGATTGCTAATTATAATTCAGAACAAAGAACAATAGAGCACAGGAATAGGCCCTTAGGCCCACCAAGTCTACGCAGTTTCTATCCCTCTGTTCGCCTCCTGTTCATGTGTCTTATCAAGATACGCCTTGAACGTTGCTAACGTGCCTGCTTCCACCACCTCCACTGGCAGTGCGAGCCAGGCACCCACCACCCACTGTATTAAAAGCTTTCCCTGCACATCTCCCCTAAACTTACCCCCTCTTATCTTAAACCTGTGCCCCCCTGTAGTTGACCTTTCCACCCTGGGGGGATTATGTCAATGTACAGAATATTTAGCGAAGTAAGTAGTTATATTGTCACACAAGTTAATGAATTATAAGTCCAGGTACGACGGACTATTTCTTGCATACTGCATCATCTAAAACCGCGTAACCTGAAAACCTCCTCTGAAAATTCTATCCTGTTTTTTTCCTTTGATTTCAACGTATTAGTAATTATCATAAGGATACAGTGAACCAATGCACTATATGCAGTATAAGCGCCTCAGAGAAATGAAATGTAACTGAGAAAATAATTTCAATACAAAATATCACAGGAACTTTACAAGAGGAACAGTGAGCAACAGCAAAAAGTTGCACTTCTGCAGTGCTTTTTCACATCTCAGGTTACCGCTCCTTCTTACCTACAAGAATTTCTGACTTGCAAAGCGGAAATTAATAGAAAGCTGCATCTTTGATGAGCTGCTGCCAGTCCTCACACTGGGTATTTTGTCAGTTTGCTTTACTAGATTTTACTGAATAAATATCACATGAATTTGGGTATTTCTGTGAGAATTAAGTCTGTCCCGTCTAAGAGAAGGATATACTGCGGGCAATAAATGCAGTCCTGGCCAGCAACACTCACATCCTGTGAGAGACAAAAAACAAACTATAGGTTGTCTCCTTTCCAGTCTTGGCCTCTGGTTAACACAACACCAGTGAACAATTCTTTTGCTTGTATCTTTTCGGTGTCCTGTCTCAGGTGACTTCATTATGCCATACACACACACAATGCAGAACGCAGCCTGGAACTTAGTAATAATATTAAATGTGCAATAATGACACTTATATTGCTGCCATATCTCTGCAACGTGAAACAGTAATTCAAAGGTAGGTGGTTCAGGGATGATTGGGAACCTGTTCTTCTTGCTTTTTTTTGGGAGACGGAGTAAAGTGTCTGGCCTCTGCTTGGAAACATCCCATGACGGCATAAGGGGCATAACATGGGGTGGCACAGTGGTTAGCACTGCTGCCTCACAGCAATGACACTTTTGCTGCTAAACAATATATCACATTTATCTAGTGTACTTCAATATTGAATCGCCAGTGATGGGCCCCATTAAACTTTTGTTGTGAAGTTGCAGTGCAGGAAATAGAAACCGCCCTGCACACAACAGCCACTAGATGGAGTCCATGTCATTATATCTGGAATATTTTCAAATTTTTTGATTTTGTGTACTGAAAATTAAAAGCATAACCTTACGGAGTTGATATTTGGCAAATATGCAACTCTTGATGAACCAATGATTATGCATCATTAAGAGTATATTTCCATTGCTCAACTATTGATCTCATCGATTTGGCCAGAAAATCCCACCCTTTGTATATAAGTGATTATTTTCACAGATGAACTTCAATGATTCTCTGAATTCTCATAAAATAGAATAGAAGTCATAGAATTCCTACTAGGGGATTTTCACAGTAACTTCATTGCAGTGTTAACTTAAGCCTACTTGTGACACTAATAAATAAACCTTAAACAATGCAGCAGGAGGCCATTAAGAAGCACAGTGGTTATCACTGCTGCCTCACAGCGCCAGGAACACAGGTTCAATTCCGGCCTCGGGTCACTGTTTGTGTGGAGTTTGCACATTCTCCCCGTGTCTGTGTGGGCATCCTCCGGGCGCTCTGGTTTCCTCCCATGCTCCAAAGATGTGCAGGTTAGGTTGATTGGCCATGCTAAATTGCCCTTTAGTGTCGGTTAGGGGGATTAGTGGGGTCAAGGGGATAGGGCCTGGGTAGGAAGCTCTGCTGGAGAGTCGGTTAAGACTTGATGGGCTGAATGGCCTCCTTCTGCACTGTAGGGATTCTATGAAAATAATGTGTAAATGCTATAAATCTAGTGTGTTGTTTTTTGTCCACTATCCATTTACTGGTTGGAAATCAGCTTGAGAGTAGATTGCCTAAATCGCTGTGTGATGAATTATTTAATCTACTGCTTTCTAGACTTCAGACACGAGATACAAGGATCAGCAAAGAGAGGCTTCATGAAATACTGTTGGAGCATAGCAACACTTAAGCTATTAGAAATACAGAAGTGTCATGCTGCAGGTTTTAAATATACAGTATCATGTTGAATGTAATGTATCCCACAGTTTCACTTGCTTTGCCATTACAGGACATGGAGAATCTTTGCAGAACCTTATTTTAGGATATTGAATGGACCGGATTAAATCCATGATGTGCACAATCTGTAAAAAACAATTTATTCAATGTAAAAAAAAAACATTCTCACCAATTGTCACCTTTTTGGGGACTCCTCACTGTTTCACAGTTGGTGCCCACATTACTGAGTGCCCTCTGTTACCTAGGCGTGAATTTTTCCGTCCCGCCTGCCACGGGAATCATAGCGGGCGGGGGAAGGGGGACCATGCAAAAGTCCATTGACCTCAGGCAGGATTTTCGGGTTTTGGGGCGAGCGTGGCCAGAAAATCCCACCCTTTGTATATAAGTGATTATTTTCACAGATGAACTTCAATGATTCTCTGAATTCTCATAAAATAGAATAGAAGTCATAGAATTCCTACTAGGGGATTTTCACAGTAACTTCATTGCAGTGTTAACTTAAGCCTACTTGTGACACTAATAAATACCTTAAACAATGCAGCAGGAGGCCATTCAGCCCATCAAATTCGCACTGACAATAATCCTACCTAGCCCCGTAGCCCCACATATTTACCCTGCCTGTCCCCTTGACACTAAGGGGCAATTTAGCACGGCCAGTCAACCTAACCCGCACATTTTTGGACTGTGGGAGGAAACCGGAGCACCCGGAGGAAACCCACGCAGACACGGAGAGAACGTACAAACTCCACACAGATAGTGACCCAAAGCTGGAATCAAACCCATGTCCCTGGCGCTGTGAGGTAGCAGTGCTAACCAATGTGCCACCTCATGTTTTTGGGAAGTGATTGGGAAAAATTTAAGAAACAACAAAGAGAGACTAAGAAAGCGATAAAGAAAGGAAGGATAGACTATGAAGCTAGGCTAGCAATTAATATAAAAAATGATAGTAAAAGTTTTTATAAATATATAAAAAGGAATAGAGTGGCTAGAGTGAATGTTGGACCCTTGGAGGACGAGAGGGGGGAGTTAATAGTGGGAAATGAGGATATGGCTGAGTCTTTAAATAAGTTTTTTGTGTCGGTCTTCACGGTGGAGGACACAAATAGTTTGCTAAATATTAACGATAGAGGGTTGGCAGCAGGAGAAATACTTAATACAATTAATGTTACCAGAGAGGCAGTGCTGGGTAGACTAATGGGACTGAAGGTGGATAAGTCCCCGGGTCCGGATGGAATGCATCCCAGGGTATTGAAAGAAATGTCAGAGGTAATAGTGGATGCGTTAGTGATTATTTATCAAAACTCGTTGCATTCTGGGGTAGTGCCGGTTGATTGGAAAACGGCTAATGTTACGCCGCTGTTTAAAAAAGGAAGGAGACAAAAGGCGGGTAACTATAGGCCGGTCAGCTTAACGTCTGTAGTAGGGAAAATGCTGGAATCCATTATTAAAGAGGAGATAGCAGGGCATCTGGATAGAAATGGTTCGATCAATCAGACGCAGCATGGATTCATGAGGGGAAAGTCGTGCTTGACGAACATGTTGGATTTTTATGAAGATGTGACTAGGGCGGTTGATGGAGGAGAACCGGTGGAGGCTGCAGAAAGATTTAGACAGTTTAGGAGAGTGGTCCAAGAAGTGGCTGATGAAATTCAACGTGGGCAAGTGCGAGGTCGTACACTTTGGAAAAAAGAATAGAGGCATGGACTATTTTCTAAACGGTGACAAAATTCATAATGCTAAAGTGCAAAGGGACTTGGGAGTCCTAGTCCAGGATTCTCTAAAGGTAAACTTGCAGGTTGAGTCCGTAATTAGGAAAGCAAATGTAATGTTGTCATTTATCTCAAGAGGCTTGGAATACAAAAGCAGGGATGTACTTCTGAGGCTTTATAAAGCACTGGTTAGGCCCCATTTGGAGTACTGTGAGCAATTTTGGGCCCCACACCTCAGGAAGGACATACTGGCACTGGAGCGGGTCCAGCGGAGATTCACACGGATGATCCCAGGAATGGTAGGCCTGACATACGATGAACGTCTGAGGATCGTGGGATTATATTCATTGGAGTTTAGGAGGTTGAGGGGAGATCTGATAGAAACTTACAAGATAATGAACGGCTTAGATAGGATGGACGTAGGGAAGTTGTTTCCATTAACAGGGGAGACTAGGACGCGGGGGCACAGCCTTAGAATAAAAGGGAGTCACTTTAGAACAGAGATGAGGAGAAATTTCTTCAGCCAGAGAGTGGTGGGTCTGTGGAATTCATTGCCACAGAGGGCTGTGGAGGCCGAGACGTTGAGCGTCTTCAAGACAGAAATTGATAAATTCTTGATTTCTCGAGGAATTAAGGGCTATGGGGAGAGAGCGGGTAAATGGAGTTGAAATCAACCATGATTGAATGGTGGAGTGGACTCGATGGGCCGAATGGCCTTACTTCCGCTCCTATGCCTTATGGTCTTATGGTCTTATGCGGTGTTTTTGGATTTCCAAAAGGCGTTTGATAAGGTGCCCCATAAAAGGCTACTGAAGAAGATTAGGGCACACGGAGTTGGGGGTAGTGTGTTAAAGTGGATTGGGGACTGGCTATCCGACAGGAAGCAAAGAGTCGGAATAAATGGGTGTTTTTCCGGTTGGAGGAAGGTAACTAGTGGCGTGCCGCAGGGATCGGTACTCGGGCCGCAACTATTTACCATTTATATAGATGATCTGGAGGAGGGGACGGAGTGTAGGGTAACGAAGTTTGCAGACGACACAAAGATAAGTGGAAAAGTGAATCGTGTGGAGGACGGAGAAGATCTGCAGAGAGATTTGGACAGGCTGAGTGAGTGGGCGAGGATATGGCAAATGGAGTATAACGTTGAGAAATGCGAGGTTATACACTTTGGAGGAAATAATAACAAATGGGATTACTATCTCAATGGAAACAAATTAAAACATGCTACCGTGCAAAGGGACCTGGGGGTCCTTGTGCATGAGACGCAAAAGCCCAGTCTGCAGGTACAACAGGTGATCAAGAAGGCAAATGGGATGTTGGCCTATATTGCGAAGGGGATAGAATATAAAAGCAGGGATGTCTTGATGCACCTGTACAGGGCATTGGTGAGGCCACAGCTGGAATACTGTGTGCAGTATTGGTCCCCTTATATGAGGAAGGATATATTGGCATTGGAGGGAGTGCAGAGAAGGTTCACCAGGTTGATACCGGAGATGAGGGGTTTGGATTATGAGGAGAGGCTGAGGAGATTGGGTTTGTACTCGTTGGAGTTTAGAAGGATGAGGGGGGATCTTATGGAGACTTATAAGATAATGCGGGGGCTGGATAGGGTGGAGGCGGAGAGATTCTTTCCACTTAGTAAGGAAGTTAAAACTAGAGGACACAGCCTCAAAATAAAGGGGGGTCGGTTTAAGACAGAGTTGAGGAGGAACTTCTTCTCCCAGAGGGTGGTGAATCTCTGGAATTCTCTGCCCACTGAGGTGGTGGAGGCTACCTCGCTGAATATGTTTAAAGCGCGGATGGATGGATTCCTGATCGGTAAGGGAATTAAGGGTTATGGGGATCAGGCGGGTAAGTGGTACTGATCCACGTCAGATCAGCCATGATCTTATTGAATGGCGGGGCAGGCTCGAGGGGCTAGATGGCCTACTCCTGCTCCTATTTCTTATGTTCTTATGTTTTGCCCCTTATGCTGTCATGTTTCCAAGCAGAGAACACACTTTATTCCGTCTGCCCAAAAAAGCAAATAAGAAGCGCAGATTCCCAATCATCCTGAACAACCTACCATTGAATTACTGTTTCACCTTGCAGAGATATGACAACAAGGTTTAACTCACCCTCTCAGAAAGGAAAGCACACGGAACACTGCTTGGGAGGACAATGCACAAAAAATAACTTCCCAACAAAAATATCCCCTCTTGTTTCAGATTTTGATGATATTTCTGTCCATGTGTGATAAAGCTAATTGTATTTAAGGGTATATCAAAAATACTGACACACCTTCAGCTGCATTTGATGGAGTTATTCTGGCAAATCCATGGTCCAGATTTTGTGAGTCAGGCATTGTGAGTCGGGTGTCATTGTGGCACGGTGGTTAGCACTGCTGCCTCACAGCGCCAGGGACCCGGGTTCAATTCCCGGCTTGGGTCACTGTCTGTGTGGAGTTTGCACATTCTCCCCCATGTCTGCGTGGGTTTCCTCCAGGTGCTCTGGTTTCCTCCCACAGTCCAAAAGACGTGCAGGTTAGGTGCATTGGCCATGCTGAATTATTCCTCAATGTATCCGAACAGGCGCCGGAGTGTGGCAACTAGGGGATTTTCACAGTAACTTCATTGCAGTGTTAATGTAAGCCTACTTATGATACTGATAAATATGCTTTAAATTGAACTGGCCAACAACACAGATAAACAGCACTCAGCAAATAGACCACATTGAATATTGTGATGGGAGGTCCTCTCCGCAGAGAAACTGTCGTCCATTTGGGTTGCAGCAATGCTGCAGCAATTCATAAAGAATTGCAGCTCCCTGTAAGGGATAAAACTGTGGTAATCAGAGAAAAGTAATCTGCTCATTGTTCACGGTGATTACAGTGGGGAAATATGAGAAAAGCATCTTTCTTTGTTCTGCAGAGATTTAAATCCTGCTGCAGGAGGTACACCAAGATAGCTTTCAGCTGTCTGGAGGGAGGTCTCCAATCAGGTCAGTGCAAACACTCAGCTCCACAAACCCCCTCCCCACCCCAAACCCCTCCACCCCCCAAACCCCTCCACCCATACTCAAGTGCAAATAGGAATCAACTTGTATTTGCATAATGCATTTTCGAACACGAGACATCTTAAAGGTGTTTGACAGCCAGTTAATTACTTTTGTAACATACTGTAGTTAAGTAGGCAAATGAGGCAGCTAAATTGCACACAGTTTCAGGTTCAGTCAATTTCTCTAATATTGGGAACTTTGCTGGTAATTTTAGAACTCAAACTATGTACTTTTGTCAGAACAGATTACATCTGCCTCCCCTCCCCACACCCACAGGGGCTGGTGAACATCCATTAAAAAATACACCACTGTTATCTATCCACAAAATCCTCCTGTATGCTCTCCTTTTTTAAGTCTTAATTTGCTTAATGATTACTGTTCTGAAATATGTTGGCATTTTTGCTCATTCTGTCACTTTGTTGGACCAGCACTTTTGCACAGTGTTCATATCAGCAGAGTGGGCGATTGTATCATTTCCTGGCCAGCTAGTGACTGTCCTCCTTGGAGGGGTTCCTTTCATGCCAAGTTGACTCACCTTCTGATCATAGTCCAGAACCAAGGCCGCCATCTATGACAGATTCAATCATCCACTTTGTGCTTCAGACCAGACTACTGCATGCCAAAATGCTGTTGATTTACAAACCAGCCGTGCTGGCTAATGAGTTTTAGCAGGGTGGATCTGTTACTAAGACTGGAATGCTTTCCTCTGAGCTGCAACCAATCCTGCAACCCAATGCTTTGAGGTTAGTGGGGGGTAATTCTGCCTTTTGACGATAGTGTGAAACAGGTGTTACTAAAAAACACTTCTCCTGATTTTCATTTCTATTAAAGTCACTCAAAGACCAAAATTATCTCCAGGGTATTCAAAAGCTATTTATATCACAAGAGTCTCAGTTTTGAATTTTGGTCTGCATTTAAACAGCTAAGCGTCAGAACTGCTGGCAGCAACTCTTGGGCACAAACTCTAATAGAGAAAAATTGATCAGACCACCCATTTCTGATGGCTATCCAGTGATCTTGATGTAAAGTGTTCATGTTGGAACATCACTGAGTTATTCAATTGAGTTATTCTTGCAAATTCAAGAGTTAAACAACTCACCAGAGCAGGAGGCTCTACAAATATCCCCAAACTTAATGATGGAGGAGCTCAGCACATCATTGCAAAAGGAAAGGGTGAAATATTCACAACAAGAAGTGCCGAGTGAATTATCTATCTCGGCCTCCTTTGGAGGTCCCCAGCATCACAGATGTTAGCATCCAGCCAATACGATTCGCTCCATGTGATACCAAGGAACCGCTGAGGGCACTGGATATTGCAAAAGCTATGGGCTCTGACAATATTCTGGCAATAGTGCTGAAGATTTGTGTTCCAGAACTTGCCACATCCCTCTAGCCAAGCTCTTCCAGTACAGTTACAACAACGGATCTACCCGGCAATGTAGAAAATTGTCCAGCGATGTCCTATACATAAAAAGCAGGACAAATCCAACCTGGCCAATAACCAGTGTGTTGCCGCCATCTCTGCTGGGTCTGTCCTGCCGGTGGGATAAGACATACCCAGCAATTGTGGTGGTGGTGTCTAGGACATTGTCTCTAAGCTATGATTCCAAGAGTGTGACTATGTCACACTGTTGCTTGACTAGTCTGTGAGACAGCTCTCCCAATTTTGGCACAAGCTCCTAGATGTTAGGAAGGAGGACTTTGCGGGGTCAACAGGGTTGGGTTTGGTGCTGTCATTTCCAGTGCCTAGGCCAATGCTGGGTGGTTTGTCTGGTTTAATTCCTTTTGAGAGTGGCAACTTTTAGTATTAAGGCTACTGAGTGTGAATCAAGGAGCCCTAGCAAAACTGAAGTCAATAGATGGGCTCTGAGCCTTTACCCTCCGTCCGTGGGATCAGCAGCAGGGCTCAAGATTTGGTAAAACCCGAAAATCACAAATCTTGATGGCGAGATCACAATTTCCGATTATCACAGCTCCTTGCCAGCACTGTAATCAGGTTTGTGCCCATAATGGGCAAAAACCTGATTTTAGTCCCCTTTTAAAAATTTAAGTATAATTATACAATGCCCTCACCAGATCTTTCCCCTTCACTAAATTTTTGGACCTTGCTGATGTGACGTCACATCAGCACAGTTGACAACAGGTTCACCCAGACGTGCACCTGTGTGGTGCGTATAGCCCCCAGGGGAGAGGGACATGGCGAGGCAGTGCCCGGTGGAGAGCGGACATGAGAGCAATGACTGTTTTGGAGGGGAGGGAAAGGGGGCCAAAGCCGGCAATGATTACAGGGCTTGGGGGGATGCCAGCGATGACTGTTTGAGGAGAGGTTGGAAGGGAGTCGATGCCAACGATGACGGTTGGGGGAGACCTGAGACCACCATGGTGGGGAGGAGGGAGGTTATTTTTGGTCTGACTGGAGCGTCTTTAAAAAGGCACCCCGATCTCAGTGCAGCCGGCTTTGCCGGTGTGTTTAGGCCCCACTTCTCAAAATGACGGCATGAAACATGCCCCCACCCCCTTTTTTTTAACAAAATCACATAAGAACTTGGGAGGAAATCTGGAGAAAAACATGCTGGTTTTCTGTTAGATCCTGACACTTGGCCATTTTTTGGTACGATTCCATCCAATGGGAATCATGGGAAAATCCCTCCGCTGGTTGGACTCATACCTAGCATAAAGGAAGATAGTTGGAACGTCATTGCAGGAGTTCCCAACCATCTTCAGCTGCTTCATCAATGATCTTCCATCCATCACGGTGGCAAGTGGTTAACACTGCTGTCTCACAGCACCGGGGACTTAGGTTTGATTAAGGCTTTGGGTGACTGTGTGGAGTTTTCACATTCTCCCCGTTTCTGCGTGGGTTTTCTCCAGGTGCTCCAGTTTCCTCCAACAGGTGTGCAGGCCAGATGGATTAGTCATGCTAAATTGCCCCTTGGTGTCCAAAGATGCATAGGTTAGGTGGATTAGCCATGGTAAATGTTCGGGGTTACAGGGATTGGGTGGAGGGGAGGGCCTGGGTGGGATGTTCTTTCAAGAATCTCTGCAAACTTGATGAGTGGGATGGTCTTTTTCTGAACTGTAGGGATTCTGTGGTTGTATAAGGTCTGATATGAGGATGTTCGCTGACGATTACACAATGTTCAGCACCATTCATGAATCCTCAGATACTGAAGCAGTCCATGTCCCAATGCACCAACTCCATGACATTATCCAAGCTTGGGCTGACAAGTGGCAAGTAACATTCACATCACAGAAGTGCCAGGCAATGACCATCAAGAGAGAATCTAACAATGACATTCAACGGCATTACCATCACTGAATCACCCACTATCAACGTCCTGGAGGTTACAATTGACCAGAAACAGAACTGAATTAGCCATATAAATACTGTGACTACAAGAACAAGCCAGAGGCTAGGAATGCTGCGGCGAATGATTCATCTTCTGACTCACCGAAGCCTGTCCACAATCTACAAGGTACAAGTTAGGAGTATGATGGACTATTCTCCCCTTGCCTAGATGAGCATGGCTCTAATAACAACCTTACAACATCCAAGACAAAGCAGCGCGGTGATTGGCATCCCTTCCACAAACATTCACTCCCTCCACCACTGACACACAGTAGCAGTAGTGTGTACCATCTACAAGATGCATTGCAGGAACTAACCAAGGCTTCTTAGACAGCACCTCCATGACTACTACCATCTCGAAGGACAAGGGCACCACCGCCTGGAAGATTCCTTCCAAGCCACTCACCATTCTGACTTAGAAATACATTGCAGTCCCTTCACTGTGGCTGGGTCAAAATCCTGGAACTTCCTCCCTAGCAGCACTGTGGGTGTACTTACACCACATGCACTAAAATGGCTCAAGAAGGCAGCTCACCACCACTTCATCAAGGGCAATTAGGGATGGGCAATGAATGCTGGCCTAGTCGGCGACACCCACGTCCCTTGGGTGAATTAAATCTTCCAGGTTTTGTAAGTCAGATAAAAATGTTGTTGTGTTGGCCTATGGTATTGATAGACAGCATAGGAGACTCAGCATGTGGACTGCACTGAATACTGTGATAAGAGTTCCTCTGTAATAACTCAGACCAAACACTACGGAATTCAGTGAGGCAGCAATTTATAAAAAGTTCCACTGCCCTCCATAACTGAATAGTCTGCTCTAGGTTGTCATAAAGGATGACTCACTCGAAGAAGTGTCAGAATTGTTGGTACCCAGCATGAGTACAGCTTGTGAGAGAGAAAAAAGGAAACAATTGGGAGCACAGGATAATGTTACCAAGGATCAAAATGCTCATGGAATACAAATCTTTCAAATCAGTGTCTTTTCATGTCTCTGAAAATAGAGACATGTTGCAGGTACTTTGCCCATTATGAATAACCAAAGGAACATGCAATTGTTAGGATTTACAGCCTCGGAACAAGGCGTCGCACTGACATTGAAATTCGTACACAACATTGTTTAATTGTGTGGTAGGATGAGCATCTTTTTGGACCGACGACAGCATTTTATTGGTGGGAAATACGACTGCAATAACCACAGCATAGCAGCAGCAAGAAACAGCTTGCTTGCACTGTTATGCAAATCTTTTGCGATTCCACCTTTCCAGGTCAATTTAAGGTAGACCTGGCACTTTGCAAGTCCAAAATTGGTGGCCTTCGGGCCATTTTCGAGTTGGCACGATGCACAGTGATCAGTGATCTGATCAATAAAGGCATTATCCTACAAGATAGCTTTGATGCACTTTATTTCCGCATCAAGCTTGCAAGATGAGCAAATGGTTAGGACCCTACTTACAAGATTGATGATAAAGTCAATCAAGGATCTATATGAATCCCATCATGTATATTGAGCAGTGGTAAGCCTGAGGAAGACAAAAGTGGAGAACCCATTAACACATTGAGAAAAGGGGGCATGTAGACTGCTCCACCTCAAAAATGAGTTGGAATGTGTGATGTACTGTATTAAGATGCAAAACGGACATTCTTTCACATGGCTGCAAATTCATTGATCACAAACAATTTGAACAACAGCAAATTATTGTTCCTTCGGTTGTTCGTATTAGGCAGAGTACAGACTATACACAACCAGCTCTCGCTTGCAAAACTCAAAACAAAACATCTCCTGTTAGATGTGATTCCACAAAGGGGCAGCAATCCTGAACAATCCTGAATGTTCTAATAGCCACCCCAACAATCATTGTAAGATAATCAGTTAAACTTGCAACTGGCTCAATTATGCTTGCTCAAAGTGAGCCACATTCATATGCAGGAACTTGGTCGCTGCAAATAAAAGGAATATGTTCAAGCCTTGTGCTATATTTGAACTACCCAGGAGGTTGGGGAGTTTATCGTTCATTCCCTGTTACTTTCTCCATGGCAATGCCTTGACCAATCAGAGTCAGCTTGCCAATCAATCAGCATCCTTTTCTGCTGTAGTGTATGTTGTAGTGACTACTTGAAATTTGGTATTTTTGCAATTGTCCTGATGAGTACAAGATGAAAAGGTTCTGTATTATCACATGGCTGTTTGTAAAATTATTTCAGCTCCATGATTGAACGCTACCTCAAAAATCATTGTTCTGTATAAACACAGCGAAATGCAATTTTAAAAGGATGCTGGCATTTACTATGCCTGCATTGCCCTCCGGAATGTAGAACATTTTGAAAAGCAACTTTTAAAGCACTGTTCAAGAATGCCAAGTGTTTGGATTTCAAGTTCAAACTTAACATTTGAATTCTGTGAAGGGACACATTGTTACACAAATCAAAGCAGGACAACTCTTCACCGTCTCACTGAATAGGCAACAGATGAAAGAGTTCTATAAGCTTATAGGGCAGTTTCACCAGTTTAAAATTCACCATTCTGTGTACTGCAAGATTCAGCCAACATGATTGTTAACTACTGCACTGTTGGTAATTTAAAATCAAAACTATTCGTTTGAATAGAAAAATAGGTGATAGTGTGAAACATAAACCCCATGCTATGCAGGCACGTCTAAGACACGATTAGTTGTTAATGATGGACTGCAAGTCCAATTAATGAAATTGTTGGATGCGGATGGGTGAAATAGAACAAAAACAAAGAAATGTGGCTATATTGTTAATGAGAATCTAATTGTGATTTTGTTTCTTAAATCCCATAACGTAATTTTAATAAAAATGCCACATGAATATATGAATATTGTTGCCTGGGCTGGAGAGTTTTATTATGAAGAAAAATTGGACAGACTGGGGCTGTTTTCCTTGGAGCAGAGGAGACTGAGGGAAGACATGATTGAGATGTATAAAATTATGAAGTACGTAGATAGAGAAGACAGGAAGAAACGTTTCCCCTTGGTGGAGGGATCAATTACATAGATTTAAGATAAGGGGCAGGAGGTTTAGAGGGGATGTGAGGAAAACATTTTCACCCAAAGGGTGGTGGACTGGAACTCACTACCTGAAAGGGTGGTGGAAGAATTTTGATGCGCATTAGTAATGCCAAAGCATACAAGGCTATGGGTCAAGTGCTGGAAAATGGGATTAGAATAGTTGGGTGGTTGGGAGACATAGAAACTAGAAGCAGGAGAAGGCCATTCAGCCCTTCAAGCGTGCTCCGCCATTCATTGTGATCATGACTGATCATTAAATTCAATATCCTGATTCCCCCTTCCCCCCAAATCACTTGATCCCTTTAGCCCCTAAAGCTATATCTAATTTCTTCTTGTAATCAGACAACATTTAGGCCTCAACTACATTCTGTAGTAATGAGTTTCACACATTCACCACCCTCTGGCTGAAGAAATTTCTCCTCGCCTCAGTTCTAAAGATTTATCCCTTTTCCTCAAACTATGACCCCTAGTTCTGGACTCCCCCACCATTAGGAACATTCTTTCTGAATCTACCCTGTCTAACCCTGTTGGGATTTTATAAGTTTCTATGAGGTGCTATCTCACTTTTCTAAACTCCAGTGAATATAATCCTAACCTACTTAGTCTCCCCTAAAACAGACCTGCCATCCCAGGAATCAGCCCGGTGAACCTTCACTGTACTCCCTCTATAGCAAGGACATCCTTCCTCAGATAAGGACACCAAAACTGCACACAATACTACAGGTGTGGCCTCACCAATGCCCTATACAATTGCAGCAGAATATCCCTTTCCCTATACTCAAATCTTTTCGCTATGAAGGGTCTTTGATTGGTGCAGGTATGATGGGCCGAAGGGCCTTTTTCTGTGCTGTATACGTCCATGACTCTATGCTCTCCAATCACACTGAGGCAGCCCAGTGTCTCCAAACAAGTTTATTAGAAAAAGCAGGGTAGAGTTTCTGCTTCATTCTGTTAGTTTTAGACCCAGATTCCAGCACAAAAGATATGTTCTCTGTGATTGAGTCAATCGCTCTGAATCAGGCCCCACCCAAACTGGCCACATCCTCCAGATCATCATTGAAAGTTTCCTTTGGTTATAGAAAGATCTTGCTTCAAATTGTGCTCCTTTTCTTCATTGCCCAGTTATTCATAGACACATTTTAAAACTCAAAGAAAAATATTTAATTTACCAAGAAACTGACCAATGTACAGCAATCAAACTAGTAAAAATGGTTTGGTATATTTTTAACAACTCATGTTGAATCATCTAAAATCATTTACTCGCAGATGGAGGACTCTGAGTAGTTTCTTGCAATAAGTCCATTTTCAGCAGTACTTATAAATACTTATGATACCCCTGCGGTCTCTTATAGTACTGCACTGGGTTATTTTCTCAAGTGCATCAATGAATAGTTGTTAATACAAAGCAAAGGGCACAACTATGTGCTATTATTCAAGTGTTATGCTCTTTGATGGCACAATGTCACTGGGTTAGAGAGGGAACATCACGGTAGTTAGCACTGCTGCCTCTCAGCGCCAGGGATCCGGGTTCAATTCTAGCCTTGGGTGACTGTGTGGAGTATGCGTCTTCTCCCCATATCTATGTGAGCTTCCTCCAGGAGCTCCGGTTTCCTCCCACAGCCCAAAGATGTATGGGTTAGGTTGATTGGCTATGCTCAATTGCCCCTTAGTGTCAGGATAAATACATAGGGTTATGGCAATAGAGCCTGGGTAGGATTGTTGTTGGTGTAGGCTCAATGGGCCGAAAGGCCTCCTTATGCACTGTAGGGATTCTACGATTGTGCAAATGCATTCTGGCAACAAGTCGAGCAGTGCAATTCTAGATCTGAAGAATCATTCACCACTCTGAAAGTTACCTGTTTTCCTCTCCATAGATGCTGCGAAAGAGTGTATCCAACACTCCTGTTTGTAGTTTTGTTTGAGATTTCCAGCACCCGGAACTTATTATTTCAGCGTATGATTTCTCCATTGCCTCACAGCGCCAGGGACCCGGGTTCAATTTCCAGCTGGATCACTGTCTGTGCAGAGTTCACACGTTCTCCCTGTGTCTGTGTGGGTTTCCTCCAGGCGCTCCAGTTTCCTCCCTCCAGTCCAAAAGACAAGCTAGTTTGATGCATTGGCCATGCTAAATTCTCCCTCAGTGTACCCAAACAGGTACCGGAATGTGGTGACCAGGGGATTTTCACAGTGACTTAGAATCATAGAATAGAATCATAGAATCCCTACAGCGCAGGAGGCTATTTGACCCATTAGGTCTGCACCGACCACAATCCCACCCACGCCCTATCCCCATAATCCCATTTATTTACCCTGCTAGTAACCCCTAATACTAAGGGGCAATTTAGCAGGGCCAAACAAGTGTACAACCTAACCTGCACATCTTTGGAGTGTGGGAGGAAACTGGAGCACCCGGAGTAAACCCACGCAGACACAGGGAGAACGTGCAAACACCACACAGACAGTGACGCGAGGCCGGAATTGAACCCTGGCACTGTGAGGCAGCAATGCTAACCACTGTGCCACCGTACCACTCAACAACTTCACTGCAGCGTTAATGTGAGCCTACTTGTGACACAAATAAATAAACAAACAAACAAAATCCCTCTTTATAAAGCAACAGGCAGGACGGAGAGATCTTTAAAGTTTATTTATCAGTGTCACAAGTAAACTTACATTAAGACTGCAATGAAGTTACTGTGAAAATCCCCTAGTCGCCACACTCCAGCAACTGTTTGGATACACTGAGGGAGAATCTAGCATGGCCAATGCACCTCAACAGCACGTCTTTCGGATTGTGGGAGGAACTGTCTTCACCCAAAGGGTTGTGAATCTGTGGAATTCCCTGCCCAGTGAAGCAGTTGAGCTACCTCGTTGAATGTTTCTAAGGCAAAGATAGATAGACTTTTGAACAGTAAAGGAATTAAGGGTTATGGCGAGCGGGCGGGTGAGTGGAGCTGCGTCCACGAAAAGATCAGCCATGATCTTATTGAATGGCAGAGCAGGCTCAAAGGGCCAAATGGCCTACTCCTAATGTTCTAAACCAGGGCACCCGGAGAAAACACATGCAGACACAGTCACCCGAGGCTGGAATCAAACCCAGGTCTGTGGCACTGTGAGGCATGATGTGGAGATGCCGGCGTTGGACTGGGGTAAATGCAGTAAGGAGTCTAACAACACCAGGTTAAAGTCCAACAGGTTTATTTGGTAGCAAAAGCCACTTGCTTTCGGAACAGGCTGTTCCTTCGTCAGGAGGAGCAGTGTGAGCAGTGCTATCCACTGTGCCATCACGCTGCCCATTTTTCACATTAACTTCATTGCAGTGTTAAATAACATAAGTCTACTTGTGACACTAATAAAATTTTAAAAACCCTTCTTTGAAAATGCGACGGGTGGGACGGAAAGTAAAGTTTTAAAAATGTATTGATCAAGGTTGAAAAAGTTAGAATCATAGAATCCCTGCAGTGCAGAAGGAGGCCACAATTCGGTGTCATCAGTATTTCTTTTGATACCAATCAAGTAAACGAACTCAAATTAACTTAGGGACAAAGTAAAAGGGGCAGCTCCCCAAAAGGAAGGGGGGAACAGCCCGAACCAAAAACAAAGTCGAAAGGAAACTTAAAACGTCAAACCAAAAGGTGATTATCGGGGTCGATAATACACCCCAGCCCCTGCGGCACCCAGCGGTCGCGGAAGGCGTCAACCGTGGTGTCATCAGTAGGCCTTACATTAACACTGCAATGAAGTTACCTAAGCATCTGGCTGCGCCTGCGGAAGGGTGTGAGCTAGCTCGCTCGCGCGTGTGGGCGTGGCTGTGGGCGCGCGCGCACGCGTACTGGAGGGGACAGCGAGGAGGGCGCGCGCGCCCGGGGTGCACGCTCGCGCGCCGGGGGGGGGGGGGCGTGGCGCGCGCGCGTGTTTGCGTGCGTGCACGCCGGCACCTTACCCAGCATGCGGCGGGCGGGCGCGGGGCTGCGCGTCAGTTATTTACAGGCCGGGCCAAGATGGCGGATCATGAGGAGCAGGTATCGGAGGAGGAGAAGGTGAGAGCGGCAGCGGCTGCGAACGGCTCAGAGAGGGAGTGAGTGAGCCGCTCTGCTCACTCCCTCTCTCTCTGCACCCCTTTAGAAAGGTGTGAGGATCGCCGGGCCGCAGCGGCTGTTAGCGAGGTTAGGGTGGGTGGGTGGGGGGGTGTGTGTGGAGGGGGGTCCCGGCCCTACCCAGCCCAGGGCGGTTGCTTTTTTTTGGGCCGGAGCCACTTTATTTTTAGCTCGGCGGCCGCCGCCGGCCGCAGTCCTTGTACGGTCCTCTCATGCTGACCCGTCTGGTCAGTCCTCCCTTTCCCTTTTCAAAAATAAAGCGGAGAGGGGCAGGGCCTGGGTTAGGGCCCGGGAAGCAGGGTTGGGCGCTCGGGGCGGGGTCCCTGACCTGTCAAACCTCCCCCTCCCCCCCAATGTCTGGGCTGGGGGCGGATAAAACTGTGTGGGGTGGCCGCTCCCAGACGGCGATAGCCGGCCTGCTGGAGGTTAGCTCCAGGGGTGGCTGGCTTTGGGTCCAGTGACCGGGGCGTGGTGTGGATCAGAAGCCGGGTGCCCGCCTGTTTCTGATCTCTTCTTCACAAATTGTCAATCCCAAAACCCACCCGATTGAGCCAGCGAGGAAGCTGAAGTAGCTGCTTTTAGGGTAACAACAGTCAGCAAGTACTGAGAGAAATGCTCGGGCTGTATGGTACTGCACATAGTTTTCCTCCCATTTTATCACGTTTTAATACATTTCCCACCAGCTAAGATGACAAAACTGTGATTTGTTTAACTGGCTTCGCCGCCTATTGTTCCCAGTTACCAGAAGTGGCAGCTTTCATGAACGCTCTTTTGCACCGCACCCCCCCCCCCCCCCGCCGCCGCCGCCGCCAACCAGGCACATACAATCAGAATCATAGCATCTGAAGGAGTTCAGTGCCAAACGCTGCAAAATTAGAACTGCAGGCCGTAAACTATGTCAGATTTTACTTTGGATCAGAAATTCTCTGAGCTTTATCTCACTGTTTCGGATGTCATTAGGCACTTAACTCCATTTGCAACTTGATGCCTGTCATAAATTATTTTTAAGACTTACAAGAGTGAATATCAAGGCGGCTAACTTTAGTTTCCCTAGTAACACTTTGTTCTTGTCACTTGGTCTTCATCAGAGTCTTGTACACTTTTGTTCCTGTCACATGATGTAAATAGAATGGTGGCTTTCACACAAAGGACAAAACTGTAGATCTGTGGTGTTCCAGTTTGTTCAAAGTAGTTTTGCTGTACTTAAGGTATTTTCCTCTAATGGGTTTAATAAGCTGCGTAGAGTTTTGTGACATTATGCAAAGTAGGATTGTAGCAAATCTAATTCAATCTGTTACGGTTAGGTGAGGAACAAGAGCATTTAACATTAAGAATTGCCTGAAATGGATGAAGGAGCGTTTGTGATTAACTTGTTAACTAAGATTGGCATAAGGGCTGTTTATTGAAGCTGAATTGTTTAATTCTTTAAATGTCTCAGTATAGTTTTAGATTGTTTTAATGCATTGCAATATGAAGTTGGCGTTCTTCATTGCACCTGTAAATTTGGGACTGTCATGTAGCAATCTGAAGTCTTAAATGAAGTTTGTTTCTTAAGTGAACATTCAACCATTTATGATATTTGATTTGTGAAATGTCAATATTGAAATTTCAAAGTCCAGTTATAAGCTGATGCTCCTATAACTATTGTTTTTGTTAGTTCTGGAGCAAGAGATTATATTTTGTGTAGCAGTGGTTAGTAAACTGAAATTGTGGATTTGCTACCAGGTATTTTGAAGAAGTGACCAAAATTTTGAAGAAGTGACCAAAATGGTTGACGAAGGAAGGGCCGTGGATGTTGTCTATATGGACTTTAGTAAAGCATTTGACAAAGTCCCTCATGGTAGGCTAGTGAAAAAGGTTGGATCCCATGGGATAAAGGGGGAGGTGGCTAGATGGGTGGAGAACTGGCTTGGTCATAGAAGACAGAGGGTGGTAGTGGAAGGGTCTTTTTCCGGCTGGAGGCCTGTGACTAGTGGTGTACCACAGGGCTCTGTATTGGGACCTCTGCTGTTTGGAAGAAGGAGTAACTGGGGTGATCAGTAAGTTTGCGGACGACACAAAACTGGCAGGACTTGCAGATAGTGAGGAACATTGTCAGAGGCTACAGAAGGATATAGATAGGCTGGAAATTTGGGCAAGGAAATGGCAGATGGAGTTCAATCCTGATAAATGCGAAGTGATGCATTTTGGTGGGAATAATGTAGGGAGGAGCTACACGATAAATGGAAGAACCATAAAGGGTGTAGAGACGCAGAGGGACCTGGGTGTGCAAGTCCACAGATCTTTGAAGGTGACGTCACAGGTGGAGAAGGTGGTGAAGAAGGCATATGGCATGCTTGCCTTTATAGGACGGGGCATAGAGTATAAAAGTTGGGGTCTGATGTTGCAGATGTATAGAACGTTGGTTCGGCCGCATTTGGAATACTGCGTCCAGTTCTGGTCGCCACACTACCAGAAGGACGTGGAGGCTTTGGAGAGAGTACAGAGGAGGTTTACCAGGATGTTGCTTGGTATGGAGGGGCTTGGTTATGAGGAGAGATTGGGGAAACTGGGGTTGTTCTCCTTGGAAAGACGGAGGATGAGGGGAGACTTAATAGAGGTGTATAAAATTATGAAAGGCATAGATAGGGTGAACGGTGGGAAGCTTTTCCCCGGGTCGGTGGTGACGTTCACGAGGGGTCATAGGTTCAAGGTGAAGGGGGGGAGGTTTAACACAGATATCAGAAGGACATATTTCACACAGAGGGTCGTGGGGGCCTGGAATGTGTTGCCGGGCAAGGTGGTGGAGGCGGACACACTGGGAACGTTTAAGACTTATCTAGACAGCTATATGAACGGAGTGGGAATGGAGGGATACAAAAGAGTGGTCTAGTTTGGACCAGGGAGCGGCGCGGGCTAATTGTTCCTGGTTTCTCGTTTCAAGGCTTCATTCTATGATCATCTTGCTGGTGCCAGTACAGAGTGAGACTGCGGATAGTTGGGAACCTGTCTCGGGGGCAGGGAATTCATATGGTGTTCGTGGAAGTGGAAATGACTAGGGTTGGGAAGCATTTTCCGATCGGGGCCATTGTGATCTCCTGGACTCGTTTCGATCGCCTCAGGGGGTCGGAGAGGAATTTCCCAGATTTTTTTTCCCCATATTGGCCCTGGGGTTTTTCACTCTGGGTTTTCGCCTCTCCCTGGAGATCACATGGTCTGGAATGGGGGGGTGGGGGTGAGTTAATAGGTTGTAATGAACAAAGCATCGTAGCTGTGAGGGACAGCTCGGTGGATAGGATATTGGTATGTAGATAGGCTGGAAAATTGGGCGGGGATCCTGGATTCAGGATTCAATCCTGGACCGGGGAGCGGCGCGGGCTTGGAGGGCCGAAGGGCCTGTTCCTGTGCTGTATTGTTCTTTGTTCTTTATGTCAAATACGCATCTCACATTTTCTTCCTTTTCTGGAAGTCTTTTCAGTCTTTGAAATATTGCTTTATGCACATGATAGTTCACTTACATTCTTTGGCAAGAACAAAGAGCTTTAGTCAAGTTTTTTAAGTTGTAAAGGAGTTTCATTTCTGAGTGACATGGATCATTTCAATAAACTTATCCAGAGAAAAACAATGAAATACCGTACTACTTTTAAAGCATGTCAAACCATTTGTAATTTGTAGTGTGCTAAGTTTAATGAACATTATGGTAAATGTAGTCATGTTACAGTAATCTTTTTAGTTAGAATGTTTTCTATGCTTATTTAAAAAAAAACTTTTTTGGAAACTCGCTAAAATTCATTTATATTCCATCAAATTAGAAAAGTGTGTCTGAGATTATAAAACGACTTCCTCCAGGTCTAAAATTGCCAACTTGTCTCTGACTGCTGCCTTTGCTGATTTAGGTCTTGGAACTATATGCTGAAATCACAAGCATTGATTGATGGACTTAATTTATGATCTATCAGTTGCTGTTCATTTTGAGAAGAAAATATAGCTTTGTAAATTGCCGTGTATCCTGCTCCTTGTCGAAATCTATTTTAAATTTACTGCAAACACAACTTCCCCTGTTTTTTAAAATTGACTTAGTGCTAATGGTGGAAAAAGCTTCTCCAAACTTCTACATATTTTACAAAATTCCAGCAAAATACTTTATGCTTGAAAAATATATTGCTTAGAACAAAATGCTGAACCAATTTTTACACGATATAAGGTAAAGAAAGATCAACCAGTTCACTGATCCTATCCCATCCTGACATGGTACAACCTCTAGACACCATTCCTACTTGCCCTCTGTGCTGCCCTCTCCCCCACCCTGAACATACATGCCTGCGTGCACACTCAAGGCAATAAGAAAAAAAATCGTCATTGGCCAATTTTGAGCAACGTTTTAGCCACATTGTCCCAAAGGCAATCAGATGTGTTTTCACTAGAATGGAGCGTGATGACTAGGGGATAAATCAGCTAACTACATCTAAGCTATACCGTATTTCTATTCCCTAAAGTGTCCTAACCAAGTTAAAGGAGATTGCAGGGAGCCGGGTAGTTGAGCTCGCAGTGTAAACACGTCCCGTCACTTTTTATTAGCAAACTCTGGTGTTTAATAGAAGTCAGTCTGACCAATTATGTTCTCTTTTCTCCATCCTGGCTTTTATGTTCTCTTTATAAAGATTAATTAGGAATCCTTCTTGTTAGCAATTCTCAAATAATTACAGTTATCAGATTTGTAATAATGGAGCAATATTCGGTGTCTGGTCTGGTATGCATCATGTGACATTTATGGTCCTTCTGAGCATTGCTGACCCAATTTCAGAAAAACACATTCTAGCAGATTTTATGTTGCAATATTCATTGGCATTCATTTATTATAGATGTTCAGTTTTTAATATTAAATATGATTTGGGAAATTGGTATTTGAATCCATTATGGACTTTCAATTGATATCAATAACACCGACAAACAAGAGGCTTAAAGGAGAGAGATTAGCAGCAGCACGGCTAGAAATGCGGTAGTGTAGAGAATTCAGTCGCTACGAGGGGTCTGATAGTCTATTGCAGTCCAGACCAACTGTCCCAGATATTTCATTGTGTCCTATCCCAATATAAAGGGAACATTAAGTAGACTGGAAAAGATTGTGTAAGATGTGAGATAACATACCACTAGTTATCGTGGCACATGTAGGTAAGGAAAGATATGAAGGTAAATTTAGATAAGCAAGTTTAGGAGCAGAATCTTAGAGTGGTAGCCTTCATTTTATTGCCCCAGCCATGTAGTAAAATGGGACAAGAAAACAAGAAAAATAAGCATTTGGCTAAATTGTGCCAGGGCAAAGGATTTGTTGTGAAGTTGGGGACAGTAATTGTAGATTGGTGTTTCTAAAATTGTAAAATGGGAGGGAGAAAATATTGCATGCTCCTTTTAAAGGCTGGTGCTTTTTCTGTGCTTTAGAGTTTTTTTTTAAAAATGCAAGCACATTGGGAGCCCCAAACTGAAACATTTGTATCAAAAGGCCAAGCAGTAGTTTTTACCAAGACAACAGTCTTTTGAATTTAACCAATTAATTTGAATCAGGCACTTGGATACCAAGAACCTATTAAATTTAAATCAGATAGTTTTGACAACCTAGGACCAATCCTATTGTGGGAAATATTAATATGTCATAGGTGTAAAAGTAGGGGGCAGCGGGACAGAAAGAGCAACTGCCACCTGCCAGAAATAACAGCTCTCAGCGAGACTGAATCTCTGGCTCTCATAGCTTCACCTATGCCTTGGAGAAAGCACCATCTCAATAGCAAGACCCAGAAGAGACAAAACCTGGTTGGAGTTTAGAGAGTGACTAAATTCTATTTTTTTTATTAATAAGTGGGAATTGTATTTACTGGAACAGCATACCATTAGAATCTTGTTTTATTCGGGAATAGTTAATAGTTAGGGATTTATTTGGTTTGTTAATAGTTTAATTAATTTGTTCATTGTTAGTGAAATAAATTGTTACGTGTTGATTTTAGAGTGAGTGTCAGGGATTTATTTTGTATCTAACCACCAGAAGTTGCTGAGGCGCAGGTCACACCACTTCTCTCACACTTACAGATTATAAGGTAGGGTGCTAATGTATTGGCACCATGGTTAAATAATTTAAACTCAGCTAGGAAAGTAAAACGAAATCAGCTAATCACGAAGTAAAGAAAGATAGTGCAGAAAACAATTTACCAGAAGAATGTGGAGTAGAGGAATAAAATTAAATGAACGTGTTAGGAACATAGGAACGGGAGTAGGCCACTCAGCCCACTGAACCTTATCCAGCATTTAATACGATCATGGCTTTCAGACACTTCAATTCTTTTTACACACCATCCCCATAACCCTTTACATTGTTGATCAGATATTTTATCAATATCCGGTTTAAACATAGACAATGTCTGAGATTCCATAGCCTTCTGGGGTAGAGAATTGCAAAGATTTACAACCACCTGTGTAAAGAAATTAATCCTCATCTAAGTTCTGCCGCTGTTTCTAGACTCCCCAACCAAGGGAAACATCTTGCGTGCATCTACATTGTCTATTCATTTAAGTATTTTGTAGGTTTCAATGAGATCACTTCTCATTCTTCCTAACTACAGAGAATACATGCCCTGTTTGCCCAATCTCTCCTCTTAAGACAGTCCCGTCGTTCCCCAAACAAATTTGGTGAACCTTAGTTGCACTCCCTCGGTGACAATAATATCCTTTGAGACAAGGGAACCAAAACTGCATGCAGTATTCCAGGTGCAATCTAACCAAGCTCCTATACAATTGAAGCAGGACCTCATTACTCCTGTAGTCAAATCTTGTTGCATTAAAGGTTAACATTCCATTAGTTTCCCTAACAGCTTGCTGCACCTGCTGTCACCTTCGGTGACTTATGTACAAGGACACCCAGGTCCCTTTGTACATCTACTCTTTCTAATTTCTTACCATTTAGGAAATACTCTGTGTACATCTGTTCCTTCCACCAAAGTGAATTAACTCTCAATTTTCCACATATTCCATCTGTCATGCTTTTGCCCACTCATAGGAGTCTGACCAAATTCCCCTGTAGCCGTTTTACATTCTCCTCACAATATACATTCCTACCTAGCTTTGTATCATATGGTCACATAAGTGACAGGCAAAGGGCATCTTAGGCAGAAAAGCATGGAAAATATAAAAAAAAAAGTTCAAATACATGTTTCGAAATACGTAGAGTGCAAGGACTGAGAGAACCAGAGGCAGTTATTTATAATGAAGCATGATGGTTAATAAGGTTACAGCTCAAGGATTTTGGAAAGGATCTTGTTGCATTATTAGGGATGTATGACATACAGATAGAATGAAATGAAAAAGGAAAGTCAGATTAGGGAGATGAGAGGTATAGCAAAATTAATCTGAAAGATTTTAATTGCGAGAGAGGAAATGGTGAAAAGGTAATGAAATTCCTCAGATGTGGATAGAATTACATTAGCAGCCAAAAAGGAAAAACATTGCTAGATCTGGTTATGAGTAACAAATAGGTCAATTAGATGACGTAAGGGTGAGCATCCTAGATTGGTGACCATAATTGAATGAGGTTTGAGGTCTTACTAGGAAGGGCAAAGTTAGAACAAAGATTAGATCACTGGTCTGGATCAAGGCAGATTTTAGAAAGTTGAGCACATTAGCTGAGGTAAGATGGAAGGAGAAATTGGCACGCAGGACTCCAAAGCAACAGTGGAATGTTTTTAAATGGGGATTGCCAGGTTACATGTTAAGTATATTCCATTACAATGGATAAATGGAGGTTAGGAACCTGCTAAAAGTTAAAGAAGCGGGCCATTGATGGCTCTCAAGAATAATGAAAATTGCCAAGGTAGAATGAAAAAATTATTGGTTATTTTACATTGAGCGGGAATAGGGAGAACTTTCAGAAAACATCTAAAGGAATAAGTATTTGACAAACGTCAGTGAGGTGTGATCCCAAAGAGAAGATTGTTGTAAATTATGAAAATGTTATGTATTTGAGTACATATTGGTCTTTAGAGAATGATATTGGTGAAATGAAGTCTAAAAGTGGTTGAGTGAGATGAGCCGTACTATGATAAAAAGGAATATAGATGCTTTAGTTAAGCTAAAAGAAAACAAAGCACTAAGATCCCATGGGCTGCATCTGAGGACCTTGAGGGAGGAAATTGCAGTACTTTAAAATTATTTCAAGGTAGAGTGATTGGCCACTCCCTGGTCTTCTGACAGACAACGTAGCTCAATATTTTAAAGGGAGATAGATATAATCCAGGTAATTGCAGACTAGTTAACTTGACGTTTGTGGTAGAGAAAATTAACAAAATTACCATATATTTGATTGGAGAAGATAGAAGTAGCCAGCATGAAGGGACAATAGTGCTTGACAAACCTTGGAGAATTCCTGACCTTACATACCGTAGATGGGAGGAATGCATTGAATGTACTATGCATGGACCTTGGAAAAATCTTTGACAAGGGGGTCATGAAAGATCATCAGAGAAAATTAAGGGGTATAGAATTAGGGGAGCGATAGCAAACTGGATGTAAACGTTGGTTAGAAAGGGGTAAACAAAGTAGGAGTTGATGCTTTTTTTGGTGGATTCTTGCGCAGTATAAGCATTTTGAAAGCTTTAAGTTGAGTCAGTGCTACATTGTATTTTTCTCAATGCATAAAAATGACTGGTTTGGAATCTGGTGGGGTGATTGGGGAGGTTGTGCTTGGTGCTGTTGAGAAGGTATCTTTTAAAGCAGATTTTAAAAGGTGATGTAGGCAAATTTTATTTCCAGTAAGATGGTTGAAGGCTCAACTACCATTAAAAACAAAATCGGACTAGAGAAGTTAGGGAAGCTATGTGGGGAATTTACAGATTTAATGAGTAGGCAAAGGAGATCAAGAAGATTTGGATGACCGATAAGTGGGATAGGATGAAACGACTGAGTCAGAGTTAATGCACGTCAGAACTTGAGATGCCAGCAGGGAGAGTATTGGGTAAAGTCTGGAGATGACAAATATGTAGATTACAGTTTCGGTAGCAATGAGAAAGTGACAACGCAGTAAGCTGTCATAGTGATGGACTGAATATGGAGTTTGAAGCATTGGAGTTCAGTGAAACCAATGGTGCATGTGTGAAATTTCATATGCGCACATGAAACATGTTGAACCACATAGACATGTTTGATGTCTTTCCAGATGCAGAGTGTACCAATATTTAATGCTGAGGTGATATTCTAGCCTGTCATATGTTGTGCTATGTCAAGATTTTGAGGTGACAAATTAAGTTAGCAAATAAAAAGTAACTTGTGTTCAGTTATGGCCCCACTCTCTGACATCTTATTTAAATGTCCGTTCTTATGTTATGAACCATGACAAGTTGTTTTGATTGTTGCGGCAAGCTCACCATAGTTTTATCTAATGTTGACACATGCACACTGAGTCATTTTTTTATTGATCAGTAATCCGTTTCCATCTCCAACATCCAGAAAGTTCAGACATTGTTACGTGGAGACCGCACCCTTTCTGATATTAGTAGCGATAATTGGTTTGTTTGTAGAAGGGAGATAATCAATTAATAAATCTTGAAATGAAATTCATGGTCAGGATGGTTTATATCTGAACATATTAGAAGTTAGGAAGAGAAAACAGGGACACTATGCCATGTATATGTAAAAAAAAAATTAGAAAAGGGAGTAATGCCAGAAGACTGGCAGATAGTGAATGTGATTCCTGTGCTTAAAAAGGATATAGAGCCAATCTAGTGGATATTAGGCCAATTAGCTTAAGGTTGGTGACAGGAAAGATAATGAAACCCTTACTCGCACGGGGCGGCACGGTAGCACAGTGGTTAGGGCGGCACGGTAGCTCAGTGGTTAGCACTGCTGCTTCACAGCTCCAGGGACCCGGGTTCGATTCCTGGCTTGGGTCACTGTCTGTGTGGAGTTTGCACATTCTCCTTGTGTCTGTGTGGGTTTCCTCCGGGTGCTCCGGTTTCCTCCCACAGTCCAAAGATGTGCGGGTTAGGTTGATTGGCCATGCTAAAAATTGCCCTTAGTGAACTGAGATGTGTAGGTTAGAGGGATTAGTGGGTAAATATATAGGGATATGGGGGTAGGGCCTGGGTGGGATTGTGGTCGGTGCAGACTCGATGGGCCGAATGGCCTCTTTCTGTACTGTAGGGTTTCTATGATTTCTATGATGTATTAGAAAAATGAAAAATATAACAGTCAGCACTGATCCCTGTTTGGGGGGGGGGGGATGGCAGGTGGGCAGTGTTATGCTTGCCAGCCTGATTGAATGAAGAATTAACCAGAGGATTAAATCAGGATAATATAGTGGACATAATTGGATTTCTAAAAATCATTTATAAGGTAAGGTTCATGACTGAGGTAGAACTGCAGGTGCTGTGGCGGTATGGGGCAGCAGCAGCAAAATGTGTAGCAAGCTGGCTACAAAACAAAAATCAGCAGGGAAAGTAAGAGTTAAAAACATTTACTCAGAAAATGGTGAGAATGATGCTGGAACCATAGACCTATAGAAGATGTTTCTACTTGCGGGCAAAACCAGAGCTATGCGCAATAAATAGCCATGAAACCTGTAGGGAATTCAGGAGAAACTTCTTTACCCAGAAAGTGGTGAAAATATAGAATTCCCTGCCATAATGAGTAGTTGAGGTAAATAGCATAGATGCGTTCAAGGGGAAACTAAATAATTACACGAGGGAGGAAGAGGGGAGGTATGTGTGGAGCATAACCACTAGCATGACCTGTTTCTGTGCTGTAAATATGTTGTAATACATTACTGAGGGTTTGGAATAAAATATGAAAATATATTTGGCTAGATGCTGGGAAGCTTTTAAGTAATTTTGTTTACTGATATAAATTACATTTTGCTTTTAAGGTCCATGCTTTCTTCACCTGAACCATCTCCACCTTTTTTAATTCTTTGAACATATCCTTCTATTTCTTTCTCCCTCCCTCATTTATGTATTTGGCTTCACAATTGCTTCCAAGTTGTTTGTTCTGCCACCCGAAGTAGTGAGACAATAGAATAATGGACCAATGGTGTGTATTAGTATGAAGAGGCGATGGCCTAGTGGTATTATCGCTAGACTGTTAATCCAGAAACTCCGTTTATGTTTTGGGGACCCGGGTTTGAATCCCGCCACAGCAGATGGTGGAATTTGAATTCGATTTTTAAAAAAATCAGGAATTAAGAATCTTCTGATGACTATGAAACCATTTCAATTGTTGGAAAAACCCACCTGGTTTACCAATGTCCTTTAGGGAAGGAAATCTGTCATCTTCACCTGGTCTGGCCTACGTGTGACTCCAGAGCCACAGCAATGAGGTTGACTCTCAATTGCCCTCAAGTGGCCTAACAAGACACCCAGTTTCAAGGGCAACTAGGGATGGACAATAAATGCTGGCCAGCGACGCCCATGTCCCATGAATAAAAAACAAATTAGTGTTGTTGACATTCAAATTGCTCTACAACACTTGGTGCAGAGAATGAGATTTGGGCAAGGAAGAGAAACTAAGATAAAGGAAGACTTGAGAGTAAAGATGGGTTTTGTTCAGGATTTTGAATAAGAGAAAAATGGAAGTTTCAAGAGGAAATTCTAGAAGGTAGGCTTCTTGGGAGAAGCTTCCAGAATGCTAAACCCAGACAAATGATTAAATTTAGAATTCTTGCTTGTTGTCAGGCTCTGAAAAGTAACATTTGTCCGTTGAATGTGTAGATTTTAAGGTTTTTTAAAATAATAAAGGGGCTAGAAATTATTTGGCTGAAGAGGTTACTTGGGCTCCATATGAATGGAAGCACTGGAAGGGAGTTTGGTATAAAATATGAAAATGTATTTGGCTAGATGCTGGGATGTATTTATTTTTGATCAGTCATTGATCTCTGAAATTTGCAAAACACAAGGGTGGAAGGTAAGCAATATAATATTTGACAATTATTTTGTTTACTGATGTATCCAATCCCACATGAGAATCCAGGAGCTGAAGTACAGGGTAAAGATTTTCTGTTTGATTCTGGGCATCTTGCTATCATTTATATCGACATCAGGTAGCAAAGAATGTACTTCAGATCAAGAGGCCTATTCACAGAAGTACCTGGTCTCTCTCAAAGGTGCTTAGTGTACAAATCCATGGTTTGGGCTGACAGGTCTGTGGGAGGGAGGAATTCGGGTTAGGTCACAAAGGATCAGGAGTTAATCAGTACAAAGACAAAAGAAGATTCATTGAGAACATGCTGTCTTGGGCTTTGGAAAGATAGAAAATGGATTTTTGAGTTGGAAAAGATGAGGTAGGATGAGCAGAGGAATTAAGGAAAAAATTGAAGTGTGTTTTGGTGATTGAGGCTACACCACAGCTATTTGGGATAATGGGAAGAGTGAGATAGGGAGGCTTCAGTGAGGGAGAAGGAATTACCACTTGAGCCAGTAATTATGCCTCAGTTAATGATGGGTATCTATGGACTTGGCCATGGCTAACCTGGCTAGCAGTCTGCAGAATATGAAGTCTATGCTACTAAGTTTTTTGATTTTGGTCCGATTTATAATGGTTAAATGATCCATAATTAGCATCTACTCTAAATATTGGAAGTGATTACAGAAAGTGTTTTGGTGTTTGGATTTTCCTTTAAATGTTAAACAGATGGTGTTTGCAACACATATTGACGTAAAAGATCCCATGGCACTATTCAAAGAACAGAGGGGTTCTTCCTGTGTCCTGGCTAATATTTATCCCTCAGACAACACATTAATTTAAATTATTTGTTGTCTCATTGCTGTTTTTGGAACCTTGCTCCGTGCAAATTGTCCTGTTTCCCAATATTGCAATATGACTACACCTCTAAAACACATGCAGCCAGCTACTTTTGAACATTTGAGGTTCTTAAATACACTATGAATGCATATTTAAGAACCCTAATTGAATTTTAGCTTAAGGTAAAGATAGTGGGGTGTTGTAGCTTCAGTGATCATTACAACATTATAACTGGTAATGAATATGCTGCAGTTGGATATGTTCGCGAAAGAAAATCTGCATTAGGAGTTTCCCCCTTTTTGGAATAGTTTCCTTTGACAAGATTTGCCAACTTTAAATCAGGCTTGAGTGAACATATCCCCTAGACAATTTTCTTTTGTTGTTTTATATGTTTTTACTTCAGCGATGTTGGAGGGGGGAGTCATTTCACTGCTGTCGTATGTACTAGAAGGAACCCTGTTTTACCTTGAAATTCTTCAAGTTTTCTTTATATTTAAAGTGAAACTATCCATAAAGCTACATTTTAATTTTCCGAATGTAAGTGCGCAGGTGCAGCAGGCAGTAAAGAAGGCAAATAGTATGTTGGCCTTCATAGCGAAAGGGTTTAAGTATAGGGATGTTTTGCAGCAATTGTATAGGGCATTGGTGAGGCCACAACTGAAATATTGTGTGCAGATTAGGTTCTTATCTGAGGAAGGATGTCCTTGCTATAGAGGGAGTACAGCAAAGGTTTACCAGGCTGTACTGGCCAGATGCTAAATTTTCTTTGCCTCAGTTTTTAACCAAGGTGGGGGCAGGCAATTTACTTTATCTGAAAAGGGCAATGGTGAGTATGGTACAGAGAAGTTCTGTCATTCATATCACTATTGGCATTGTGCATTTCAGTGCTTTCAACCAAGGCATCTTGTGCATCAGTTCACTAATTTAACAAGGAGTATTGTAAATGAGCCTGAACCCGTACTTGATGGAAATCTATAAATTCATAGAGCGATGTAGGTTACAGTTGGCTACTGTTCACCTGATCAGTTACCGCCTATTCTAACCCAAATTGTTGAGGCTGATTAACACATCTTTGCTGCCATCCTGGCTGCAATTAGTAACTGTCACAAATGAGATTTGGGACTTGCTTGTTCCGTTTGAGAATATTTCCGAAAGTAGCTTTAACCAAAGATAATATGCATGTTTTGACACAGGTTCATCAAGCTGTCTTGAGTTTCTAAATGTGTGTATTATGCTTTAGTTATAACCCAGGTGCCATGCAGGGCCATTTTCTGTTTTGAATGATGCATCATGTTGTACTGCTGGCAAAACATTAGAACCATAGAATCCTACAATGCAGAAGGAAGCCATTCAGCCCATCGAGTCTGCACCGACTACAACCCCATCCAGGCCCTATCCCCATAACCCCATGTATTTATCCTAGTTAGGCACCCCTGACACTAACGGGCAATTTAGCATGGCCAATCAACCTAACTCGAACATTTTTGTACAGTGGGAGGAAACCGGAGCACCCAGAGGAAACCCACGCAGACATTGGGAGAATGTGCAAACTCCACATAGACAGTGACCTGAGGCCGGGATTGAACCCGGGTCCCTGGCGCTGTGAGGCAGCAGTGCCAACCACTGTGCACCAAGCTGCCCAGCATTGATCTGTGATAAAGGGAAAGCAGGGCTCTGGAAATACATAATTGAAACACTCAGCAGAGTTTACTGCAGGCCAGTAAGCTTCAGCTTTTCTAATATTTCATTATAAAGGTGGTCAATGAACTACATTTTAAAGTTAAAAGCAGTGCGACTGAAGAGCTTTAGTTTTATAGTTGACCTGGTTTCAAAAGATTAGAATACCTGTGAAAGTGTAATTCATCAATTCATTTTGAAGATTGAGTGAGAATTCACAAATCATAAATGCATTTTTCATTCTTGAGACTCTAAATTTTTCATTTCCCTTTGGGACCAAAATTAAGAATGAGATGGGAGGTTTTGTAAAATGGAAATCATGTTTAACCAATTTATGGGATTTCTTTCAAGGAGTCACGTGCTGAGGGATAAAGGGGAACCTGATTTCCAGAAGGCAGTTGATAAGGTGTCGCATCAAAGGTTATTGTGGAAAATAAAAGCTCATGGTGTGGGGGCAACATATTGGCATGGATTAAAGATTAGCTAGCTAACAGGAAAGAGTTGGCATAAATGGATCCTTTTCTGATTGGCAGGATGTGATCAGAGGTATGGGGCTTCAACATTATACAATCTATATAAATGGCTTGGATGAAGGGACTGACGGTATGTTTGCTAAATTTGCTGACGACAGATAGGTAGGAAAATAAATTATGAAAAGGACTTGAGGATGCTACAAAGACAAAGGTAGATTGTGAGTGGACAAAACTCTGGCAAATGAAATGTAGTGTTGGCAGATGTGAAATTGTCCATTTTGGCAGAAAAAATAAAAAGCTTATTATCTAAATGGTGAGAGATTGCAGAGACATCTGGATGTCCTGGTGCATGAATCACAAAAGGCTAGTATACAGGTACTACAAGTAATTGGGAAAGCTAATAGAATGTTAGAATGAGGGGAATTAATAACTGAGGTTAAGATTCAGTTGTACAGGGCATTTAGTTGTACAGGGCATTAGTGAGACCACATCTGGAATATTGTGTACTGCACTGGTCTCCACAACTAAGGAAATCTGTAAATATGTTAGAAACAGTTCGGAGGAGGTTTACTGGACTAATGGGGTGAGCGGGTCCTCTTATGAGGAAAGGTAGGCTTATATCCACTAGAGTTTAGAAGAGGAAAAGATGACTTGATTGAAACCTTTAAGATCCTGAGGGGTATTGACAGGGTGGAGGTGAAGAGATGCTTTCTCTTGTCCAAGAATCCCGAACTAGGGGTCACTGTTTAAAAATAGGGGGGTCATTCATTTAAGACGAGGATGAAAATTTTTTTGAGGGTCATGAGTCTGTGGAACACAGCTAGATAGATTCTTGACTTACAAGGTTATCAGGGGTTGGCAGGAATGTGGGGCTCGGGTTGCAATCATCAGCCATGATTTTATTGAATGGTGGAGCAGCCTCGAGGAACTGAGTAGCCTAGTCCTCCTAATTCTTATGTTTGTATGGGTTATCTTAGTCTTACCCTCGCTCAGGTACCCCTATAGCAACATGGTTTTCAACCGTGGCTCAGTTGTAGTTAGAAGATTGTGGGTTTGAAGATTGACCGCATCAATTAGACTGATATTTCAGTGCACAACTGAGGGCCACCTTTCAGATGAGATATTAAAACAAGACTGAGTCTGTCCAGTCAGGTGGGTATAAAATATTCCACGGCACTGGTTAAAAAAGTGCAGGGAGTCGTCTTTGAAAGATACATATTGGCCAAGAAACAATCAGCATGACTTAAAACAAGATTCTCGAAGGTTAGCTCTGTTCTCTCTCCTCAGATGCTGCCAGATCTGCTGAGATTTTCTAGCATTTTCTATTTTTGTTCTTGAATTACAATTGTTTTTTGTAAATTGGCTGTTGCACTTCCTACTTCACAACCGTACCTGCAAAAGTAATTTATTGACTATAAGATGCTGTATATATGAAAATTCTCTTTTCGTCCACTTCGATGTGATATTGCCACAGACAGAACCCAGCAGTAGCAACATAGTGCATTCTTCTTAACTAGAGAGGTCAGAAGTTGTTCTCCTCCACTCCTCTGAATTATGTTATTTAATTGGCAACTTGCTCCTTGATTTCCGTCCAAGCTCCAACTGTAGATGGAATTTAACCCAGACAAATGTGAGGTGTTGCGATTTGGAAGGTCTACTGCAGAAGGAAAGTATACAGTAAATAGTCATAGAAATATTAGCATACAGAGGGATCTAGGCGTGCAGATCCACAGTTCCCTGAAGGTGGCAACTCAGATGGACAAAGTGGTCAAGGCATGCTGGCCTTCATTGGTCGGGGTGTTGAGTACAAGAATTGGAAAATCATGTTGCAGCTGTATAAGACTTTGGTTAGGTTGCATTTGGAGTATTGTGTGCAATTCTGGTTGCCACACTACCGGAAAGATGTTGATGTATTGGAAAGGGTGCAGAAGAGGCTTACCAGGATGTTGACCGGTTTGGAGGATATGGACTAAGAAAGGTTGCATAAACTTGGATTGTTTTCATTGGAGCATCGGAAGATGAGGGGGGACCTGATAGAAGTTTACAAGATTATAACAGGCTTGGATAGACTGGAGAGTCAGAGTCTTTTTCCCAGGGTCGAAGGGTCAATTAATTAGCGGCATAGGTTGAAAGTGAGAGGGGGAAGGGGCAAGTTTTTCAGAGGGTGGTGAATGCCTGGAAAGTGCTGCCAGAGGAGGTGGTGGAAGCAGATTCTATAACAACATTCGAGAGGCATCTGGATAAATACATGAATAGGCAGGGAATAGAGGGATATGGACCACGAAGAGGCAAGAAAATATTAGATTAGAGTGGCATCTGTTTTGGCCCAGACTTGGTGGGCCGAAGGGCCTGTTGGTGTGCTGTACTGTTCTTTGTTCAAGAGTTGCAACCAGTAATGTAAGGGGAGGAACAATATGAATTAATGGATTGGTTGAAATGAAAAGCGTTAAGGAAAATTTTGTGAATGCTAACCAATATCAAGTGCAAATGAGCAATGTTTACCCCTTACCAGAGTGTTTATTTAGATGGAATTGTGGCAAGTTTGTGTTATGCCTATGTGGTGACAAAAGTGGCAACAAACCATACTGAGTTTATGAATCAGACTGAAAAAGCAAAACAGAACAAAGGGAACAAGTATATTTAAGGTAGTGTTGTGATGCACTGCAGTGGTACTGCATATACTAGTATAAATGTCAATCTCATGTAAATGTCAACCCCATCATTTTTGGCTTAAAACCATAATCTTTCGTTCACATGTAAAATGCAAAGCTGGTATTTTGAGAAAAGTCCAAAGATTTCAGAACCAAATATAATCTTGGAGATGTTCATGATTTCATTGTAAATGTATGAATATTAATGAAAATCCGTACTGGTAAGTAAAACACATGCTTCTGTTTGAATTTTTTAAGTGATCAGATTATGAATTGTATCAGGTTGTTAGTGTTGTTGGACTTCTTCCGTCTTGAGTTTCACTAGGATCCAAGTCAAGCATGCCTGCCAGCCCTCAAACATTATCAATGTACAAGCTAGCCCTATGACTTTTTGTCCGAAAAAGTTGCTCTCAAAAATTTGACTTTTATGAACATATGCAGTAAATCACAAATACCAGACATTTTCAATATTGTTGCAAGACAGAAGAATACAGTTGCTGTTAATGGAAGCTGATTAATTTTCCTCTTCATTTTGCTATTTTACAAACAGTCAATGTGTGGAAGGTTTAAAAAAAAAAGACAAACCATTTCATTCAAAGCTTAAATTTAAAGTCTACTTATCAGTATCAAAAGTAGGTTTGCATTAACACTGCAATGAAGTTACTGTGAAAATCTCTGAGTCACCACGCTCCAGCGCCTGTTCGGCTACACTGAGGAAGAATTTAGCATGGCCAATGCTAACCAGCACGTCTTTCAGACTGTGGGAGGAAACCCACGCAGACATGGAGAAGGTGCAGATGCCATACAGACAATGACCCAAGCCAGGAATCGAACCCGGGACCCTGGCGCTATGAGGAAGCAGTGCTAACCACTGTGTCTCTGTGCTGCCCTAATAAAGAGTTGTTTTGAAAAAATTGCTACGTTTTTCCTGCCAAAATTGTTCTTTTTTTTTAAATAAAAAAATTGTAGCAATGTAAAACTTGAGCTATTTTAAACTCGAGTGTAAGTTATGGATGAAAATTAATTAAAGTCTCTTTTAATTACAGGTGCGCATAGCAGCAAACTTCATTATTCATGCTCCACCAGGAGAATTCAATGAAGTTTTTAATGGTAAGTTCTGTTAAATTGCTTATAACGTGACTCTGCCTTTTCGTTTTATTTGTAAGGCTACAACTCGAGAGTCTAATTGTTAACTCTTAATTATGGTTGAGAATTAACTCTTAATTATGGTTGCAAGTTAACCAGTCCAAGCCTGCCAGAAGTTATGAGATGACTGTTCTGTATTTACAGTAGTTATCATATAAGATTGTGGAAATAGAGCATGGTAACCTTGTATATTTGCATGCCAGAATGAGTTTAAAGTCCCTGTCAATCTGGGTAAAACAAAAAGGTATAACCTTTCAAAGAGGGGTGGAACGTGAACTGTGCTACTCTTGTCTGGGTGGTAGTTCATCAATATTACATGTCTGGGAATATGTTTTCTGCTCTCCTGATCAGCATCCTGTCTACTTGTTCATGTGTCTGGTTATTTATGCAATCTGAGCAACTAGACTCATTGATACACAAGTATCTGAAGCAGTCTGTTTTGCACCACTTTAAATGGATTGTGCTTCAACAGAAACTCCTTGTAGTGGAGTGTTAGTATGGGTGCCATTATTACTCATTGGTCCAGATGTTGCTGTCAGTCAGGATTGGTGCTTGCCATTCTATGCTGACTGCTGCCCATAAAGTATTTGCAGGCTTTTGAATAGAAATTTGATCTAATAACTTTTAATACAGCCAGCCCCCTTTGGAGGACATCTGTGGCCAGTGAGTAGGGCAGGAAACATTACAGTTCTTTAAAACATCAGATTGAAAGGTTCTCTGAGATGTGTGGTGTCTAAACTAGGATGTGCAAAACTGAAAGTTTAAATTAGATTCAAGTCATGTAGATAAAGTGACACAAAGGTTGGGAGTGATAAATGGGATTAAGGAGGAGAAATGAGAAGGATTTAACTAATTAAATCTCCAATACTAATTACTTTTGTAGAAATGAGAGTATGTGATTTAGAAGATATAATTGTCAGGACCAGAGGGGTTGCCACGGTGTTCAAACTTTTGGAGCGGTTTTATGCAACTGATGTGGCTTGCTAGACTCTCCTGGGCAGATACGAGTCAACTATGTTGGTGTTAAATTTGTGTGTCAACCCATACAGGGCATGGCAGCTGGTTTCATTCCCTAAAGAGAATTAGTGAGCAGACTAAGTTCGATGGTTTCATCACTTGTACTGTTACCTTCTTTATATTTTCAGTTTTTTAAAAACTCCATTCAAATTCTCAAGCCTATTTTGGGATTTGAACTCCTATTCTTTGATTTATTAGTCCAAGTCTCTGGATTATTTGTCCAGTCTCACAGCCATTGCAATAATTGATTTAACAAGGATAACAAGCCCTCAACTATCAAAACATTTGTGCACTCTTGTCTTACTAGTTTACCAACAAATGCATAGAACAGTGAAAAGATGAATGACTATTGGCTAAGATCAAGTGTCAGATCGAGCCCAAGATCAGGTATAATGCCTTTTCTTGTCTGCTTGGATCTTGTATGTCTCTCTTGTGGGGACCATGAATTAATTCAATTTTTGTCTTGGTTTTTGGAGCAAGCAAGGAGATGGATTAAGGACTTGCCTGGTTCACTCTGCGCATTGGCTTTGTAACTTTACTGATTTTTGTTTTACAAGTTACTAATCTGGAATCAGTTACTGACCTCTGGATACCCAATTATATCTTTATCTGTCTTTTTATATCCTGTTTGTGAACACAACTCCCACTCACCTGATGAAGGAGCAGCGCTCCGAAAGCTTGTGGCTTGTGCTACCAAATAAACATGTTGGACTTTAACCTGGTGTTGTGAGACTTCTTACTGTGCTTACTTACCCAATTAATACCACATGGCAATTGATGTATCAGAAGGTATTGTGGAATTGACCATTTAAAGCTTTTGTCTATTTGTACAGAGATTATTAGGCATTTCTAGCAGTTAAAGGAGAGCAAATGTAGATGAAGTATGAAGACAAAAGCCAGAGCAGGAGACTTGAAGCTTTGTGACTAATTTACATGTAAACAAAGTAAACTCCAACTGCCAAATTTGCACAAACATGTCATTGGTTGGTGGAGAGTTCCTTTCCAGTGAATAATTTCCTGGGACCATCTCTTCCTCCACAATGGTGTAACCGTTTGAGTATTGTACATATCTCATTTTTTCTTCCTCTTTCTCCAATCTTTTCTACCTCCCATGTTGTCTTTATGCCCATGACAGTTGAGAGGGGCATGCAGAAAGACAAAGTCGTGATACTTGTATTCCTACTCCTATATTATTTGAATAATGAGATGTTCTGTTCTGTTCACTACAAGTACCAGATGGACATATTGACCACGTAAGATACTTGTTCTTTTAGTAAGATACTGCTTTCAGATTTATTTTTCTTGACTTAGTGTGGCAACTGTCATTAATTTTAAGTACTTTTTAAAACGTGAAATATTTCTTTTTTCTTGTGTATAATATGGATATAGTAGGATCGTGATAATGTTACATAGTTTGTTATCAAGAGACCCAGACTGATACTCTAGAGAAGAGTTCAAATCCCACGAGGGCAGCAAGTGGAATTTTAATTAGACTAATTAAATGTGGAATTAAAGCTTGTATCAGTAATGATGGTCATGAAATTACCAGTTTGTCATAAAAACCCAGCTGATTCACTGATGGCTTTCTTGGAAGGTGTTACATCCACTGGACTTTCTAAGACGAGTGTTTTAAATTGATTCCTTTAATTAAAAGTGAAATGGAGCAATTTGGAAGATATGATCTCCTACAAAATCTGCCAAGGTTAAGCCCATGTGACCTGATTGTCATGGGACCAGAGGCCAAGGTCAAGACTTATTGAAATAAAGTACGGTGCAAGTTTTAACACTTGGATGCAAAGGAGGTGCCAAGCTGGTCTTGCTGTGCCTAGACTCTGGCTCTTATTCACAACCAAACAAAAATGCTGCTATGCCCAGCAAATGAAAAGAGTTGTTTTTGAGTTGACCACCAAGCAGAGTGCTGGTGAGAAAAGTTTCACTGTTTTGAAGAGAAGACTTTGTGGAGAATTAAGAACCGAGGGAGTCGCCAGAGAGTGCCTTGCTACTTGAAGTCCATTTGGTTATGTTCAAAAGATTGAGTGGAGGGACAAAGTTTAAAAGGACACTGGAAGAGTCCCCTGGTGGGATTTACAAGACTACATCTCTGATAAGAGTGTGGTGTACTGTATAAATGTGGAATGGGATTTTCAGTTGTCAATTGGGAGTACCTTTTAAGTGGTTCAGTGTACTTGCCTACTTAATGTTTAGCCGATTGTTCATTTTACTTTGTTACAATTAAAGTCTTAAAACATGAAAACTTGTCGTGTGATTTTGTGTCGGTCATTGGGAAATGTATGTAGAAGTTATCGGTCGTCTTGGGCCTTGTAACAAAGGAAAACTTGTCCTTTCCCAAACTGGTCTAGATATGTCATCCAGTACAGTTGACTTGGAACTGTACTCTGAAATGGCCTAACAAACCCATTGTGTCAAATCATTGGAAAGAATAAAAAACCCAAGTGGACTGGAAATGACAAAGCACACAGTCCAGTCAACCCTGCAAAGTCCTCCACACTATCATCTGGGAACATGAAAATTTGGAGAGCTGTCCAACTGACTTGTCAAGAAACAGCCTGACATAGCCGTACTTGGGGAATCAACCCCAGCAGACAATGTCCTTGACTTCTCTAACACTATTCCTTGGGTACATTCTGATCCACTGGCACAGTACGCAATCAGGAAAGAATGGTCCTGGGAGTCCTCTACATTAATTCTAGGCCCCATGTCATGGCATTGGGTCAAACATGGGCAAGGATGCCTGCTGAATGCTGCCATACTAATGGCCTCTCCACTGACCACTTCACTTCCATGTTGAACATCACTTGGAAAAATCACTGAGGACAACAGGGCATAGAACATACCCAGGCTGTGGGACATCAACGTGCATCACCAAGAGTGGCTTAGTAATATCACTATTGGCTGAGCTCTGAAGGAACATATCTGATGGACTCAGCCAGCAACAGATGGTGAGAGAATGAACAAGAGGCAAAAACTTACTTGACCTCTCCCTCACCAATCTACCTGTTGCCAATATTGAAATGATTGACTACAGCACAATGCTTGGAAACAAAGTCCTGTCTTCGCACCGAGGATGTGCCCTCCATGTGTGGTACCACCATTGTGTTGGATGGGATAGGTTCAGAACAAATTTGGCAGCTGAAATCTGGGCATCCATGAGGTGCTGTGAGCCATCAGCAGCAGAATTGTATTTGACCATTATCTGTAACTTCATGTCTTGATATATCCATCAAACTACCAATCCTGGTTCAGTGAGGAGTGCAACTGGGTATGCTAGAGCAGCACAAGATGAATCTAAAAATGAAGTGCCAACCTGGTGAAGCTTCAACACGGGACTTTCATGAATTATATCAGTGTGAGCAGTATGCAGCTGACAGATCTCAACTATCCTACAACCAAGGGATCAGATCAAATCAAATATTTGCAGTCCTACATCTAGTCATGAGTGGTGGTGGATAATTTAGCTAACCAGAAGAAAAGGCTCCACAACATCCCCATCCTCAATGATTTCAATGCAGAAGATGAGGTTGAAGCAAGCATTTGTAGCCTTTTTTTAAGCCAGGAGTGCCAAGTGGATAATCTATCCCCTGCCACCTGCTGAATTCCCCAACATCTTCAGAGGTCTTCAGCCAATTCAATTTACTGTGATATCAAGAAACAGCTGAAGGAGAGAGCAAAGGCCATGGTCCTGACAACATCTTTGGTGTAGCACTAAGGTTTTGCGGTCCAGAGCTAATTCTGCTTGGAGCCAGGCTGTTCCAATACAGCTGCAATGCTAACATCTACCCAACAATGTTGTAAATTGCCCAGTTATATCCTGTTCTCAAGGACAAATTCAGCCAATTATTGCCCCGACTGTCTCCTGTCACCATCAGTAAAGTGATGGATAGCATCTTTTGTGTTCTCGGGTGTCATGTATTCATGAATAACTTCATAGAACCCAAACTGAGCATCAATCAGGGCTACTAGGCTCCACATGTCATTACAGCCTTGGTCCAAACATGGACAAAAGAGCTGAATTCCAAAGGAATTCTGAGGCGAGTAACTCACCACCTGACTGCCACCTGCAAGTCAGGAGTGTGATGGAATACACTCCACTTGCCTGGATAAGTGCAGCACCAACAACTCTAAGCTAGGCACCATCCAGGACACAGCCCACTTAACTGGCACCTCATCCCCGACCATAAATATTCAATCCCTCCACTGACGCACAGTGACAGCAGTGTACCATCTACCAACCTGTCTGCTGCAGATGCATCTGCCCATGCCAATATCAGTTGGAGTGACCATCGCACAGTTCTCGTGGAGACTGTCCTTGACTTCACATTGAGGAAACCCTCCATTGTGTTGTGTGGCACTAACAGAGCTAAATGGGATCAATTTCGAACAGATATGCTAACTCAACACCGGGAATACATTGTTCGCTGTAGGGCAGCAGCAGCAGAATTGTACTGAAACCACAATTTGTAACCTTATGACCCAGCATATCCCCCATTCTACCATTGCCACCAAGTCTCGGTCAGTGCTGGTTCATTGAAGAAAGCTGGAGGGCATGCCAGGAGCAGCACCAGCTTTATCTAAAAATAAGGTATCATCTGGTGATGGTACTACACATGACTAACCTGCCGACCAGCATAAGCAGTAAGCGACTTCGCCATTCAATGGACCACATCTAAGCTCTGCAGTCGTGCCACATCCAGTCATGAATGTTGCTGGGCAACTAAACAACTCACTGGAGAAGAGGGCTCCATAAATATCTCCGTTCTCAATGATGGGGGAGTCCATCACATCAGTGCAAAATATGAAGCAAACTATCTTCAGCCAGAAGTGTCGAGTGAGTGATCCATTATGGCCTACCCTGGAGGTCCCCAGCATCACAGGTGCCAGTCTTCAGCTAATATGATTCACTCCTCATTATCAAGGAATGGCTGAAGGAACTGGGAGACCGCAAAGGCTACCAGCCCTGAGAATATTTCAGCAGTAGTACTGATGACGTGCTCCAAAACTTGTCATGCCCCTAGCCAAATTCCAGTACAGCTACAACACTGATATCCACCCAGCAATGAGGAAAATTACCCAGGGATGTCCTGCATACAAAAAGCAGCACAAACCCTACCCTGCCAATTATTGTCCCATCATTCTACTCTTGATCGTCAGCAAAGTACCATAGAATGCCTACAGTGCAGAAGGAGGCCATTCGGCCTTTTGAATCTGAACCAAGTATTTGTCAGAGCATCTTGTCCAGTAAACCCATGCATTTACCATGGCTAGTCCCCCTAACCTACACATCTTGGACTATGGAAGGAAACCAATAGAGACGAGGAGAAATGTGCAAACCCCACAGTCACCTGAGGCTGGAATCCACCCCAGGTCCCTTGTGCTGAGAGGCAGCAGTGCTAACCACCATGCCACCGTACTACTTGTAATAAGACCGTAGACCATAAGACATTGGAGTAGAATTAGGCCACTCAGCCCATTGTCTGCTCCGCCATTCAATCATAGCTGATATTTTTATTTTTCCCCATAACCTGATCCCCTTGTTAATCAAGAACCTATCTTTCTCTCTCTTAAAGACACTCAATGACCTGACCTCCACAGCCTTCTGTGGCAAAGAGTTCCACAGATTCACCACTCTCTGGCTGAAGAAATTCCTCCTAATCTCTGTTTCAAAAGATTGTCCCTTTAGCCTGAGGTTCTAGTTTTTCCTACTAGTGGAAACATCCTCTCCACGTCCACTCTATCCAGACCTCGCAGTATCCTGTAATTTTCAATAAGTGTCCCCCACCCCCCTTCATCCTTCTAAACTTCACTGAATACAGACCCAGAGTCCTGAACTGTTCCTCATACGACGAGCTCTTCATTCCAGGGATCATTCTTGTGAACCTCCTCTGGACCCTTTCCAAGGCCAGCACATCATTCCTTAGATATGGGGCCCAAAACTGCTCACAATACTCCAAATGGGGTCTGACCAGAGCCTTATACAGCCCCAGAAGTACATCCCTGCTCTTGTATTCTAGCCCTCTCGGCATGAATGCTAACATTCATTTGCTTTCCTAACTGCCGACTGAACCTGCACGTTCACCTTAAGAGAATCTTGAGCAAGGACTCCCAAGTCCATTTGTGCTTCTGACTTCCTGAGCATTTCCCCATTTAGAAAATAGTCTATGCCTTCATTTCTCCTTCCAAAGTGCATAACCTCTGACTTTTCCACATTGTATTCCATTGTAATAAGGGTCATCAACAGTGCTATGAAGCAGCACTTGCTCAGGAATAACCTGTTTGCTGCTCGGTTTGGTTTCTCAGTCACTTGGCTCCCTGACCTCATTACAGCCTTTGTTTGACATAGGCAAAAGAGCTGAACTCTAGATGTAAGGTGAGCTTCACTGCTCTTGACATCAAGGCAGCATTTGACTAAGTGTGACAACAGAGAGCCCTACAAAAACTGGAATCGATGGGAATTGGGGGATTGGAGAACAAATCTCTGCTGGTTGGAGACATACCTAGCACAAAGGAAGATGGTTGTGCTCATTGGAGGGCGGACATGACTGCAGGGGTTCCTAAGGTCCAGCTGCTTCATCTGTGACCTTCCTTTGTTAGAGGTGGCCATGTTTGCTGGTGACTGCATAATGTTTAGCACCATTCGTGACTGCTCGGATACTGAAGCTGTCTGTCCAAATGCAGCAAGGCCTGGACAATATCCAGGCTTGGACTGACAAGTGGCAAGTAACACTCGTGTCACACAACCACCAAGTAATGACTCCAAGAGAGAATCTAACCATTACTACTTGACGTTCAATGGCATGACCATCACTGTAACATCCTGGGGTTTACCGTTGACCAGTATCTAAACTAGCCATATAAGTACTGTGGCTGTGAGAGTAGGTCAAAGGCTAGAGATCCTGCAGGACTATTTTGCCTCCTGACTCCCCAAAGCCTGTCCACAATCTACAAGGCATAGGTCAGGGGAATATTTGCCACGTTCCTGGATGAGTGCAGTTCCGACAACACTTAAGCTCCACACCATCCAGGACAAAACAACCTGCTTAATTCACATCCCATCCACCAACACTCACTACCTCCATCAACAGGCAGTGGCAGCAGTGTATGCCATCTGCAAGACGCATTGCAGGAACTCACCAATTTCCTTGGCACCTTCCAAACCCATGACCACCACCATTTAGAAGGGGACTTGTAGACACAAGGAAACGCCCACCACCTGGAAGTCCCTCTCCAAGGCGCGCACATCCTGACTTGGAAATGTATCGCACAATTCCTTCACTGTTGCTGGATCAAAATCTTGGTGCTCCCTAACACCACATGGACTGCAGTGGTTCAAGAAGATAGCCTACCACCACCTTGTTAGCAATTAGGATGGGCAATAGATGTTAATCTACCCAGTGATGCCCATATCCCATGAATTAACTCATCAAGGCTGCTTCATCAAATCCGCAACTTCTGCCTAGAACAAAAAGGGTGGCAGCTGCATGGGAACATCACCACCTGCAAGTTCCTTCCAAACTGTATCTGTTCCTTCTCAGTAACTGGGTCAAAATCTCTCCCTAATAGTGAATGTATCTACACATCACTAACTGCAGCGATTCAAGAAGGCAGCTCACACCACCTTCCCAGTAGCAATTAGGGATGGGCACTTAAATGCTGGCCTAGTCAGTGATGCCCACATCCTATGAACTAATTTTTAAAGCAAGGTAAAGTGAGTGAGTGTCATTGACACGTAGGCAGCATTTGACTGTAAAATTAATGAACCCTGCACAATTGAAGTCTTTGGGAATCAGGAGCAAAACTCTCCATTGGTTGGAGTCATACCTAGCATAAAGACAGATGGTTGGGGTTATTAGAGACCAATCATTTCAGCCCCGGGGCATCGCTTGCAGGAGTTCTTCAGATTAGTGGCCTAGGCCCAAACATCAGCTGCTTCATTAATGATCTTCCCTTCATAAAGTCAGAAAAGTGTGTTTGCTGCTGATTGTATAGTGTTCAGTACTGTCACAGCTCAGATACTGAGGCAGTCTTCCCACATCCAGCAAGACCAGGATAACATTCAGGAAAAGGCTGATAAATAACGAGTAACACCACCGCATAAGTGGCAGGTAATGACCATCTTCCCTTGACGATCAACAGCATTAACACTGCTGAATCCCCCACCATCAACATTCAGGGGAGTATCATTGACCAGAAGTTTAACTTGACCAGCCACACACACAATGTAGCTGCAAAAGTAGGTCAGTGGTTGAGGATTCTGTGTCGAATAAATTGTCTTCAATCACGCCATTTTGACTTGAAACTATATTCCTTTAAAATGGGATCACAACCACCTTAAGGGCAATTAGGGATGGGTAACAAATGCTAGCCTAGATAGTAACACTCATATAAAAAATAAAGTTGTGCAGCACTAATTTGAAGGTTCATTACTGCCATTATATATAGCCTGTTAGCATAACTCTCTCATACCTGAATTGTGCTTTATGTAGCCATGACTAACTCAGCACTATTCTGTTAAACTTTCTATCAGATGTGCGGTTGCTGCTCAATGAGGATAATCTACTCAGGGAGGGTACAGCACAGTAAGTAGAGACGTGGCTTAACTATACAAATACTCAATCTTATTATTGCTAAATAAATGTTTCTTACAATTATTTGCTAATAATGTGATCCATCAAAAACAAATTATGTAGAACATTATCTTAAATGTGAGATTTTGTTTTTCAGTAATAGTTGCATTCTGCTCTGCACCAGTGCTTTAGTTCTGCCTGCAATGAGATGGGTCGGTCAGGTGTCTTGCTCACAAGCCTTTGGCTTTTGGCCAATTTCTATATGATCCACAGAAATCTTGGGGACCCCATGACATTGCAGTAAATTCTCTGCCCAGAACAAGGTCCTGGTAACAAGATTATTCACTGCCAGAATACTGCAAAGTTCTTGGAACAGAATGCAGTACCCGTTACATGATTACTGTTTGAAGTGTCCATGAAAGCCAGCAAAAATATGAATAATGTAGCTTTCTCAGCACTTTGCTCCCCATCAAGGCATTGCCTTGTTGCTGGATACTATGTCCTAGAGGGCATTGACGAATTGTGAATGTCGATAGGCAGTTTAGTATAAGGTATCACATCGCAGCCTGATCCTGCCCCCACCTGATCTTTGCTTATGTGCAGCTTTTGTATTTAAAATGAAAGTATTTTACTGTGCAATGGAGATGACCATTTTAGGGTTATAAAATTGAAAATTAAAATCCTCCTTTTTATGATGTATTAAATGCTCTAAATTGCTTTTATTGTATAAAACTTTCCAATAGAGCTTTTTAAAATTCGCATATTTAGGAACTGACTATTATAGCTATATATACTTTGAAATTCTTGCAATTCTGTACCTTGTAATCTAATAGTTTTATTCATTATGTAATTTTAGTGCCTTTGCACAATATAACGTGGACCAGTTTACTCCAGCAAAAATTGATGGATATGATGATCAGGTATGAAATAATTTGTTGGTTATCTTGAAACTGCTAATATATAAAATTGACATGAACATGTTTAATGTCACATGTACTGTAATTTTATTGCATATGTGTGCTGTACTTTCCAATCCAAGTATTCTAATTCCTCTCTTGTGGGGAGGGTAGAAGAGGTCTGTGGGTGAGCAAGCTCCGATGTCTGTGTTGGCAACAGAATTAGAGCTATGGTCACTGATGGCCTGTTTGTGATTTTTGAACCTCCAGTTCGCAGATGGTGAGCTTCTGACCTAATATTTGGTTAGCCAGTTAAGTGTTTCAACAGAATATTTATTTTGATTCTTTCTTGTGAATTTTCTAATGCCATCAGCAAATCAACTTGAGATGAGCTAAAATCTTTTCATAATTTTTCTAGGCTGTGACCAGGCAATTTGAACATATTGTATTTTTATGGTGATCTCATTCCTGCAGCAGCCTGCTGATTCTGTATTCCTACAGAGAGGATAATTTAGCTGCCACCTGCTATTGCTTAACTAGAAGTGAATGACATAGCTATTTAAAACGTATCCTATTCCATTGTCCAATTTTTCAATAAAGTTGAAATAGATTAATCTGATTATTTTCTGATCACAGTGGTGCTAATTTGTTTTGATTACTAACTCGACTCAGGCTCATGGCAGATAAAGTGGCCAATTTGCATTATTTAAAAAGTAAACCTAATTCTATTGACTTTATTGAATCAGGTGTCAATTTATGCACAAGTATGTTGCAAAGTTTTTCAAATAGTGTCATAACTAGCAATGAAATTAATTTTGAATAATATTGGCTTATTCAATGAGTTTTGAAAATGCAAGATCTTGCTGATGGGTGGGTATGTTTTCACAATGAAATCAATTTTACATAGTTGAAGAGTAAGATGCTTTAAGTCATGCTGTTTGGTATTGCTATAATACAGGTCTTAATAACAGAGCATGGCGATCTTGGCAATGGTAGATTTTTGGATCCAAGAAACAAGATTTCATTCAAATTTGACCATTTACGAAAAGAAGCAAGTGATCCCAAGCCCCATGATGTCGAGAATGCATTGGAATCTTGGAGAAGTGCTGTGGATAATGCTATGAGAGCATATGTAAAAGAACATTATGCAAATGGTGTCTGCACTGTAAGTATTTCATTCCAAAGTAATAGTGGCCAACACAGTTGTTCATGTGCATTACAGAATGTCATTTTTCTACCAGTGTTTTGAAACTCAGCTGTCTGAAACATTCAGTATGGTTTTCTGTAGTGAGGGTGCCCATTTGCTAATGTTCATCTCACTTGGTTTTGTCGCCGCATATCAGCCAAGATTGTTAAGATGGTCTACTTTACATATGCTGCATCTAAAACTGCTGTTTTCATTGTAAGGTAATGCCTGAGTTACTATTCTGCTCCATTCCAAATAAAGTACCTTTCCTCAGGGCTGACCTTTTAAATCTCTCTCAACTTGAATGCTCTTATTACACTTCGCGATTGTGCAGATACATTTTCTTAAATTTTGTCAGCTTATTATTTTTTAAAATAAGGCTGTCAAGCATTACAACTAAATTCAGTTGGTCCTTTTGAGGGTAGCAGGGTGGTCAATCCCATTGCTAACAATTATTGCAGTCCAAGTATATTATGCTATATAATGTTTGGGATTTTTTTGGAGTACTAGCCTCATACCTATATGTCTTCCAAAAGTGTGTGTATAGTGTACCTGCTAAAACGATGACTGTCTTTGCCATTATGAACACAGGAACTGGTGTCCATGAGGCATTATATTGAGTGCATTCCTCTGCTTTTTTCTGACCATTTGTTAGATAACTGATCATTGATTCTCATCAAATTCTACTTGTTAGCCTGGCCTATAGTATCAGAAGACTAATGTCAGTCTAGTTAGTGCTGGTTGACAGACCTCTGTTACTGTATGACAAAATGTACTTGGAAGATCCCCATTTCAGATTGTTTCATTTCACACTCTTCTTTCTTCCAGGTCTTTTATAGGAAACAACTGTAGCAAGGTCAAAGGCTTGGCAGAAAGAGCAATGGTGGGAAATGAAACAATCTAAAATGTAAATCTTCCATTTGGTGGCAAGGTTGAGAAGCTGCTGGGTTGTAAAGGGCAACAACACTTGGGGGTTCTGGAAGTAGGCAAAATCTGTGCTTGGGGGTTTTGCCATGTGTGGCGGAATTCTGTATTGAATTTATGCCACCAGGTGAAAGTATTATCTCATGGGGTACTTAGAACTCTGGGATAGCGAAGTCCTTTTAATCTGCCAACTATGTCAATGAAGCTCATTCCTTTGGGGCATGTGTTCCAGCAGCTGCTTTCCCTGTCCTCGAAGGAAAGTTTGCTTGGGGAGCATCCAGTTGTAAATTTTTTTCATTGCAACTTGAGAATTTACTCTAGATACACCAGATTTAGATTAATGCAAGATTTTGAAACTCATTAAATCATATATGTTTTATGCTCTGTAAAAAGCTTGCTTCATCCAGTATTCAAATTCTGTTTTAAGCATCCTATCTTAATTTTTAAAATCTTTCTCCAGGTATATGGGAAAACCATTGAAGGACATCAAACCATCATAGTATGCATTGAGAGCCATCAGTTTCAACCCAAAAATTTCTGGTATGTTGAAATTTTCTTGTAACATTTTGGAAGGTATTTTTCAGATGAAACCCCCGAGGAGGAAAAGTAGCCTGCATTGTTAAGATTGGTACTTGTGGCAATTTGTCATAAACAGCACAATAAAATGTGGTGTCAAAACTATCATTCCATCTGATTTGATGCATATAAAGTGTAAAGCAAATCAAAAGGAGGATCGCTGGAAAAAATAAACGCTTTTACTGATTATTATAGTGTTCCGTATCTCTTGCAATTCCTCAGATACTGAGGCAATCCATATCTGGATGCAGTGAAACTTGGACAACATTTCGAGCTCAAGCTGAATGATTTTTGTGCTGTACAAGTGCCAGGCAATGACCATCTCCAGTAAGCAAGAATCTTAACCATCACTCCTTAACATTCAATGGCATTACTGCTGCTGAATCTCCCACTATCAACATCCTGAGGGTTATCGTGGATTGAAAAGCCTAACTGGTCCAGCCATCTAAATACTGTGGCTACAGGAGCGAAGCAAATCAGTGGCTGGGAATTCTGCAGTGATAACACACCTCTTGATCCCTCAAAGTCTGTATATCGTCTACAAGGCACAAGTCAAGAATGTGATAGAATACTCCACTTTCCTGGCTGAGTGGAGCTCCAAACAACACTCTATGCTCAACACCATCCACGATCAAGCAGCTGTTTCATCAACACCCCTTCCACTACCTTAACCATATGCTCCCTCCACCACTGTTACACAGTGGCAAAACTATGTACCATCTACAAAATGCAGTACAGAAACTTGTCAACCCTCCTTTTGACTGCACTTTCCAAAGCTGTGGCATTTACCACTTGGAAGGACAATGACAGCAGAAGCATGGGTACACCACTGCAAGTTCTCTCCCAAGTCCCACAAGGATGTAGTGGCATTTGAGGCAGTTAGTTTATTTATTAGTCACATGTAAGGCTTACATTAACGCAATTAAGTTGCTGTGAAATTCCCCTAATTGCCACAGTCTGCCATCTGTTCAGGCCAATGCACCTAACCACGTTCAGTCTGGGAGGAAACCGGAGGGAACCCATGCAGACACCGGGAGAATGTGCAAACTCCGCACAGACAGTGACCCAAGCCGGGAATCGAACCCAGGTCCATGGCACTGCGAGGCAGCAGTGCTAACCACTGTGTCACCGTGCCATCCCCAGTTCCGAGGAGGTTCACTAGATTGATTCCAGAGATATGGGGTTTGTGTTATGAAGAGAGATTGAGCAATTTAGACCTATTCTATCTAGAGTTTAGAAGAATAAGAGATCTAATTGAGGTATATAAAATGATAAATGGTATTGACAAATTAGATGTAGAGTGGATGCTGCTTCTTGTGGGGCAATCTAGGACAAGAGGTCATAATTTTAGGATAAGGGAGTAGCAGATTTAAAACCGATGAGAGAAGTAGATTCTCCTCAAAGGGTTGTGAAATTTACTACCTCAGAGTGCAGTGGATGCATTGAGTAAATTAAAGGAGATAGACAGATTTTTAATTAATGAGTTGAAGGGTTATAGAGAGAGAGCAGGAAAGTGGAGTTGAGGCCGAATTGAGATCAGCCATGATTGTATTGAATGGTGGAGCAGGCTCAAGGGGCTGAATTGCCTACTCCTGCTGGTTATATGCTCTCTTGAATTGGAAATATATTGTTGTTCTTTCAGTCACCAGGTTAAAACCCTGAAACTCCTCAACAGGGCTATGGTTGTATCTGCAACAACCGGTTCAAGAACGCAGCTCACCATTGACCACCTTGAGGACATTTAGGGATGGGTTATGCTGGCCTTGCCAGCAATGCTCACCTCATGAATGAATTTTTAGAAATACTCAACTCTTTTCATGATCTGAAGACACCACAGACTTTATAGTCATTACTTTTTGATGTATGACCACAGTTGTAATATAAACATGTTCTGTACATCTTTTTCAAAAAATGCATAATTGTTATTTATGCAGGGTAAGAGGTACTTGAGCAAAATCTTGATTGTACACTATTTGAAAACCTTGTGATTGTGAAATATAACTGTCATTGATTTTTATGTAGACTATATTCTGATTTCAAACCATCCTAGCTCAGCTATTTTGCTAGGATCTCTGACATTCCCACAACTTTTTTCTGTTTTTGCCAATTTTTTCCTCTATCACCCCTGGCTCCCTTTTGAACAGGGATAACCTTTTTGCTGCAATATGATTTTGCAGTTGTTGGTCACTCTCTCAAGTGGATGCTATTTATCTATCTAGGACAGTGCATTTTGGAAGGTTCATGGACTGCATGCATCGTTGCACCTAGCCCAGATTTGTCCTTGCCCAATGTCCGTTCCATGCATGCATGCACACACTTCCTGCTGTGTGGCAATTACATTTGGTAATCGTGACTTGAGCTCTAATTTTAATCCATGAATCGCTGAGGCCAATTGTAGCACGCTATCTTCTTCCAGACAGTCAACTAACTTGGCAGACTGGGAGTTGAAATTGGGGCCCACCTTACCTTTAAGGTTGAGCTAGCTATTTGATCAAAAATCTCAATCCTAAAACAACAGTAAATATTCTGAGAATTTGCTTTGTGCCAGACAAAATGAAAACAGTTGGTTAAATGAGGACAAATCAAAATCGAGGGAAGTAGAAGATAAAATTCTTAGTTCGGTTGGACACATCTTTTTGTCTCATTTGACCAAGATTGCAATATTTCCAATTTGAGATTAGCATGCAGTTTACATTATTGACGGAGAGACTGATTTGTTTAGGTACTTTAATTATCATATTGACTAATTGAGCTATTGATATATTTTGATTTGTATATAGTCCATGTACATTTAGGCATATCTGTACACTTATTCCTTCTGCCAGGTTTTCATCCAGACTTGGCTATATTAGATCTCCAATTCTTTGCAAAAACGCAAAGGACTTTAACATTCATTACCCAGTAAGCTAAACTTTTCTAATGGAACCCAAGTAGTCAATGTTGCACTCGAATGTATGTATTTTTAAAACAAATTCCATGTTGATTTCATCAAAATTGGATCCAAGCTACCTTATTTATTTGCAAGAGAAATATCAATTGTAATGACAAATTACATGTATATAAACACACTTTTGTTTGACCAATTTCATTTTCTGTTAATTGAATGAAGGAATGGACGTTGGCGATCAGAATGGAAGTTTACTATCACTTCTTCTTCAACTCAGGTGGAAGGCATTTTGAAGATTCAGGTTTGTACGATAGCTGTGAATCTCTCAATCCATAACCACATCTATCCAAAGAGCTTTTAAAGATCGTTTGTTCTTGTTGATTCTCCCAATGTTAAGAAATAAAGCAGGAATCAAAATCGTGTGTTTCTCTAAACCTGTCCCTTACTCAGATTATGCACCATCTGCTCCCATCAAAGGCTCCACCAAATGTTTTTTGAAAGAGGTTATGCGAAACTCCTTCCATCTAAACTGTATCTGCCAAAACAATACTTTAGTATATGAACTCTAATCTTGAATTAGTGCATTACACTCTAGATCAATTTTCCTCCCTTGAGGAAATATCTGTGGTACTTGGAGTTCAGACTATTATGTTTTTTACAACATTCCAATACCTGAATCAAAGAACAAAACAAAGAACAATACAGCACAGGAACCAGGCCCTTTGGCCCTCCAAGCCCACGCTGCTCCCTGGTCCAAACTAGACCATTCTTTTGTATCCCTCCATTCCCACTCCGTTCATGTGGCTATCTAGATAAGTCTTAAACGTTCCCAGTGTGTTCGCCTCCTCCACCTTGCCCGGCAGCGCATTCCAGGCCCCCACCACCCTCTGTGTAAAATACGTCCTTCTCCCTCACCTTGAACCTATGACCCCTCGTGAACGTCACCACCGACCCGGGGAAAAGCTTCCCACCGTTCACCCTATCTATGCCTTTCATAATTTTATACGCCTCTATTAGGTCACCCCCTCATCCTCCGTCTTTCCAATGAGAACAACCCCAGTTTACCCAATCTCTCCTCATAACTAAGCCCTTCCATACCAGGCAGCATCCTGGTAAACCTCCTCTGCACTCTCTCCAAAGCCTCCACGTCCTGGTAGTGTGGCGACCAGAACTGGGTGCAGTATTCCAAATGCGGCCGAACCAATGTTCTATACAACCGCAACATCAGACCCCAACTTTTATACTCTATGTCCCGTCCTATAAAGGCAAGCATGCCATATGCCTTCTTCACCACCTTCTCCACCTGTGCCGTCACCTTCAAGGATCTGTGGACTTGCACACCCAGGTCCCTCTGCGTATCTACACCCTTTATGGTTCTGCCATTTATCGTATAGCTCCCCCCTACGTTAGTTCTACCAAAATGCATCACTTCGCATTTATCTGGATTGAACTCCATCTGCCATTTCTTTGCCCAAATTTCCAGCCTATCTATATCCTTCTGTAGCCTCTGACAATGTTCCTCACTATCTGCAAGTCCAGCCATTTTCGTGTCATCCGCAAACTTACTGATCACCCCAGTTACACCTTCTTCCAGATCGTTTATATAAATCTCTCTGCATCAGTTGTGTTTCTACGTAGATACTTGTGCAAATTTGTTTATAATGTCAGGTTTAACTGTTTCAATGAGTGTATTTCATGTGTCATCCACTTTTTTGATTTTCTTGACGGCAACTGAGTGGGCAAAATGTGTCTTCCATCCACCCGATGAACTGTGCTGAGGCTCCACCCATTTTAATGTCAAACCTTTAATCAAATATTATCCATACAATACCTACACATTTAGAGCAGAAATCTTACCAATTCCTTCGCAAAGCAAGCCAGCAACCTTCCCCTTAAAGGGAAGACCCAGGCTGGGACCACTTGAAGACGAGATGTTTGAGTAGCTTTCTGTGGGGCTAAGAGGAGCATTAGTGCTTGTCCTAGCCCTACAAAAACAATTGAAAAAATTTAACCTGAAGCATTTTGAGTAGTCTCCAGTTGCCCTTTTGAGAACCAATGATTTGGCACTTTGGGTTGTTACAGGAGAACATGGGATCTGTTTTCCAACTCACTCAAGTTACAGTGGGCTCTGCATGTCAGGGTGAAGTGTGTTGGACAGCAATTTTAACACCCAGGTGGCAAATGACCATACTGTCTAGACCAAAATTCAGATACTGTACTCCTGAATGAAAACCTCATGCTTTAATAATATCGCTATTAAATCACCAACAATGGATATTTTTCATTGGCAATTTTAACCTATGATACTAATTATAGAAATTAATGACCATTTTACAAACAGTTTATAGATTTTAGAAATGCATAAGATGTATTTAATTTCTTGTGACTGATTTTCTAGTACTATTTGGTGCAATCACAATCAAAATTGCTGAACATATTCCATAATTTGGTTAGTGTGCTTGTGATTGTCAACTATAAATATTTTGTCGACTTTTTTCAAAGGAACAAATTGAAGACTCTCTTTATACCTCATGCTGTAGTTATAATTTTTTGTTCAAAAGTTGTGTACGGTTTTTTCAAAACATCTGAGTACAAATCTAAAATATTGTAAATGGGAGTCTGGATTGCTAGAATGCTGTAATTTTTAAGATAAATTTTAAAATCCTTTTAGGTCAAATTAGATTTTAATAAATGTAATAAATTGCAAATCCAAACCTTTTCACAAGTTTATTTTTTAGGTTCACTATTATGAAGATGGCAATGTCCAACTGGTCAGCCATAAAGATGTACAGGAAACTATGTCTGTCACTGTAAGTAAAACTATTGTGCTACATTCTAAGAAAACTAATCATAATTTCTTTCTCTTGTTTATGACAACATTCTTTGGGGTAACTGCAAATTGTTTTTTATTTAAATATTGTGTTGTATGTTTTTTTATTGCACCATCTTTTATATATTAATGAATGATTTTTACAATTTTATTCCCCCCAGTCCACTTCTGTTTTCTCTCTTCCATACCACGTCTTTCTTGAAAACACTGAATCTTGTTGCACTGTTTCATAGGTGTTATCAGTTCTGGGACCAAACCCAAGTAGCTGATTGTCATTTGTCAACCTGAATGGAGCATTGGCTGACTACTCCACTGAGTGAGGCATCAAACCCCCCCTCAATCTTCCTGTCCATATTCAGTTTTTCTGATTAGCAAACAGAAATTGGAGTAGTTTTATTTTTTTTTGCCCCTCCCCACCACCTTTTGTTGAAGAGTACCGAGATGATGCTTAGATCAGCTAATTCAGCATAGACAAATCAAGTCCATTTTGCCTAATAGTACACTAGGTGGTATCTATACCATCTTGGCTATCGTGGGAGTCTTTGACTCTGAAACTTTAATGAAGCTCAGGTTAATTGTTTTCACTTGTATCCATGTGAACATAATGTGCCCTAGGTTAGTCTGCATTCTAAATCGGACTTTTTATATTTTTGCATCAAGATTGCTCTGCTTTCTTTTACAGAATGAAGCCCAGATGGCAAAAGAATTCTCAAAACTTGTAGAAGCAGTAGAAAATGAATACCAGGTATGATTATCTTGATGAAATAATTGGACTGTTTCTAATATTCCAAGATCTATGTTTGTGAGCTTGTGTAAGTCTGGCTGGTACACAGTTATAGCTGCCCTCAGTCAGGTGCCATTCTAACAGCTGAAGCAAAAAAATGAACATTGTAGCAATTCAGCAGTCGTTTGGCCGAAATGTTTCTTTGCATTATTTTTACATCAACGCCTTTTATGTGTTTGCCCCTCAGGATTTTCATATTATTTTGTTCTTGTACGGTAAGTAAGATATCTACCCCAGTTGTCACAAGTGCCTCATTGAGCAGTGTTTGAGGCATCAGGTGAGGACCACATGAATTAGTTTAGCAGATTGCCAACACTTTCGTAAAACATGCTTAAAAAGCAAATAGATATATCGAGAAAAAGCCCCCCACCCCCCAGCAGCTGAATATAGGTCTGAACTGATTTCAGGAGTCGCACTTAAAAGTACATAAAGGAAGCTAGTATGACCCCTCATTGAACTGAAGACTACTAAGTTCCGCGCATCTGTACTTTAGCAGCAAACAATATATTGTGCAGGAAATGTTTCTGACCTTCAAAAGTGTATATTCCAGATTACTGTGAATGGTGTATTGATAAATCTGACACATTCAGTAAAGTTAAATCTGGCGTTAGTTATCACCATTGATATATATTGATTCTCTGTTTCTCCAGTTTTAATTTTTGGATAGAATTTTAATATCTAAGTCTGTGGGCATTGTGTGCTGGTTGATGGTGGAAATCTGTATTGGTGCAGTAAACTGAGGCTTTTTTATTACTGCACCACCCTCAAAATATTAGCCAGTGCTTAATAAAATAGCAAATCTTAACTTGATTTGTCAGCTTGAGAGGAACTCGTAGGCAAGCACCAATTAGTCATTGTTGTTTGTCCTTTCCTTTTTTTTATAGAACTTGTAGCAAATGATTTTTTGTGTTTCCTGTTCTCACAATCCAAATGTTTACTTTCTCCAGACTGCTATCAATGAAAACTATCAGACCATGTCGGACACTACATTTAAAGCCTTGCGTAGGCAGCTGCCAGTCACTCGCACCAAGATCGATTGGAACAAAATCCTGAGCTACAAGATTGGCAAAGAAATGCAAAATCTTTAAGAGGAAGTTTTGCATGACTGGATAATTTTCGTGTCTGTTTTAAAAAGGTCTGGTCTCACAAGTGTGAAATTGTTGAATTACATTTATAAATAATTTGGGAAATTGCCTCATAACCTTTTTTAATACACTTTCAGTTGAATACCATTAGCGCTCATGATAGATTTACTGTGCACAAAGCACATGGCTTTCAATGCAGCATTTCCCTTTCTAACAATGTTAAAATAGTTTGACTCCTTGGTTTACTCATTAATGTGATTTTCATTTTAATGTATTTTCACTTTCTGAAGCAGTCACTGCAGCCATTATGTTTAGTTGCCATACTTGTGTTTACAGTACCATGGTGAGACCATGCCTTTTTTAGGTTTTTTTTTTTGGTTCCTGCTTAGTACAATTAAGTTGCTGAGGATCCAAGCAAATTTTAAACTTAACAGAATGGGCCTGTTTCTTCCCAGTACCTTTATTTTGATGAACGGTTGACAGTTACTAATCATTTATATCTGAAATATATCCCTTCATAGATTGCAGTCACTTCCACATTAATTTCTGAACTTGCCTTTGTTCTCGATAAAGAAGTATTCTGTTCAGGGGTAAATGGCATGGGACAGAAAATATTGAGTTAATGGGTAAATAATTCAATGTGGTTAGTAATGTTTATGCTTTACTGACATGGCACTGTCTCAGATGTAGTTACTATTTCCTGCAAAAATATACATAAAATGCAGTTACTGCTTTGTGCCCACATAAACTCCTCCTTCAATGAGCTGTGTATTAAAAGTTACCCATGAGTTATTTTTTATGAAGCAGACACAACTGTACCAGAACAAGACACATTGTAATATAAACCTGTATTCATTAATTTGTGTGTCAGCCTGTTTTGTTTTCCTCCTCCTCAGTAACTTTCAGCATTGAAATCCCTTTTCTATATATGATCAATTTGTAAATGACAGTTGAAATTGTTGTCTAGGTCAACTGGGAAAATGGTTCCAAATAACTTGCGTTGTGCACCTTGAAACCATGGAAACTTACAAATTACAAACTATGAACTGCTTGCAATCCACCAAGTTCATTTCTAACTTAAAACATGAGATATGCAGTTAAGTATGGGGTGGCAGTAGATGAAATGTGTCTCGTAGAATGGGGATTACTTTACATGGAATCCATAGTGTGAAAGAAATCTCTATCTCATGACTTTAATGCTTACATGGTTCTGTCTATCCCACTATGGATGCTGGATAAAGAATTCACCATTCTGCAAAAAACAGGAACTTCTACATGTACTTTCATATACTTCTCAATCTGCATAGAAATATGTTCCTATGCTCAACACTGGGACATGAGCAATTCAGATTTCTTGAGGCAGTGCATTGCATTCACATTAAAGTGAGGGGAGTGGTGAAAAAACAGAGCTACAGTCAAACTGGGGCTATTTGATTAATTTGGTTTACACCAATGACCATTTTGGAAATACATGATACAAGCTCCTTTAATATTACTAGCATAACTAATGTCTTTCCTAAAAATGGCACACTAAATGAAACTTTTCCCAAAGGAAACCATGGAATAATGGTGGATTACAATCCTGGTCTGTAATTTTTAAGATTAAGTTGTAAACTGATTCTGGGGTGTGAGCTGACTGACTGCACCTCCTATCAGTCACAGGAATTTGCTGTCTGTTCACTTGATGGGGGAGAGTGGAAAATGGAGAAGTTACCAGATTTCAGCCTATATCCCAGCCCCAGTAACATTGCTGGCTAGTGACAACACACAGGAGGTAAGGAATGAACACTCTGCCCAGAAACCTCGCACCTTTACCAGCTGTTGGTGGGTTGGGCCCCTGGATGGGCATATGCATGGCTGTGGCCAGAATTATCATCAGGAGTACCCGGTGCAGCTACAGGCAAACAGCCTGAGCAGGGAGACAAACAGAAGAAGAGTGGGAATTGGACCCTATCTCATCAGAAAAGTTCAGGAATTGTTTTTGTTCCACCAGCAGAGATTGAGAATACATTTTAGTCTCGACAGTAGAGGCTAGGGATGAGTCACCTCTCACTGGATCAGGTTGAAATATTTCATTGTCCCACCTAGATGTACTGGAACATAGCCTTACAATAACAGGAGCAGTCCATTCAGTCTCTTGAGGTTCACCAACTGCGCTAAACTGATAATAGAGTTGCTAGTGCTTGTCGAGAATGGTTTCCATAAGGGAACTTTCATAAGGGGGACTACTGTAATTTGAAGAATGTTTGGTTATGTTTTACTTGGTCAGCTGTTTTTCTTGAAATGTGACTCTTACTCCAGGATTTAAGCACATAATCTTGGCCAACACTTGGGTCCTATTTGGATGAAACATCAAATTATGGCTGTTCAATTGGTACAAAAGATGTCCTGCCACTGTTGAAAGAGGGAGGTACTGAACAAGATTTATCTCTCAATCAACGCAAAATAGATTAACTGGTCATCTCTCTGTTGTTTGTGAGACCTTGCTGTGTGTAAATTGTAAGAATTATTTGGAAACATAAGTGATAACACACCAAAGTTATTCATTGACTTGGAAGCACTTGAGAAGTTCTGGCAACATAAAAGGTACTATATAACTACACATTTATTTTCTTATCCATATCGAATTGCATTTACCACCTGGTGAACCAATTATCGAAAGTCAAAATCCTTCAATGTATCTCATTTGCCATATTTCTCATAGTTTACACTCAGTTTGGTATTTCTTGCAAACTTAGAATTCTGCTTGCTACATGAATGTATGCATAAAATATGAAGGGCTCAGACTCAAACTTGGATATTTTGGCAATCTCTTTCCACCCTGTTCCTATTTACAGCTACCCTTCAATTTTCTATCCAGCTCTCCATTCTATCTCCTGTACTATGCCTCCTTAGTTATTAATGGTTGATGGTGAAGCCTTGTTTGACACAGTAAATTTGCCCTTTAATTCCGTGTTATTGTATTTTGGATTGTACAATTTTCCGTGGCTTTTCATATCTTATGCCATATCCTCTTGACTGTTTCCTGGATTACCATGTAGTAAGTTTAATTAGAAGCTCAACGCTATACCTACCTTAATTGTGATTTAATTATGAAGTCTATTGGAGTGGATCATGTGATCGACTAATGGGTTCTCCAAGATATAGATCTGCTGATTAACTTGGCTGTGGGTATTCTTTAAAGTTTGTTTTAAGTTTATTTATTAGTGTTGCAAGTAGACTTACATTGACACTGCAATGAAGTTACTGTGGAAAATCTCCAGCACCTGTTCGGGTACACTGAGGGAAAATTTAGCATGGCCAGTGCACCTAAGCAGCACGTCTTACGGACTGTGGGAGGTTTCTTCAGCAGAGGCTGAGGAACCCCTCTCATCAGGACAGATTGGACTATTTCATTGCCTCCCTCTTCCCTCCTTCCCCCCCCCCCCCCCCAAAAGACTTGGAACATACAACAACAGGGGCAATCCATTCAGTCTCCCGAGGCTTACTAACTGCATTATGTGACCTTTTTTTTTTTAAATGAAAGTTGCCAAAAACTATTTGACTGGAATGTTGGATTTAAAATTTCCAGAGTGAGCACTGTATTTACTGTCCTGTGGGGTCAGTTTGACCTCAAGATTATGTATAGAAGTGCACACAAACTTAGAATCACCTGACTGAAATGTTTACCCTGTGTATGAGTGTGTAGGCATGAAAATGTTCCAGCCATAATTTTGGAATCACCAATCCTGATTATTTTTAATTCTCAAAAGTAGTTATACTGAGGGACACCTATGTGAGAACATAGATCCTAGCCACCTTCGTTCCAGTGATTTCTGTTTCTAACATTCTACCATCCTGAAAATAAGTTGTAACAATAATGGTGTTGGTTAATCATGACAATCTATCTCTGTCTACAAAGACATGAGGCTAGGTCCAAATATACCTATCCCTTCTCCACCCCTTGCTGTCCTCCACCTCAACAAAGTAAACTGCATGCTGTCTGAAACTAATTTGCAAATAAATTTGATATTCCATGTCTATACATGTTGACATTTAACAAGCTATGTTTTCAAATATTCATTCTTTTCTAGGTCATTTCCACCTAGGTCTAACTCTTTGGAGATATTATGTACAGCAGTTGTTAAAACTTAATAGTTTTGAGTACATTTCTTTACACTTTAAATAAAATGAGTTATGTTAGCCACTCCCTGGGGATCTTGTTAATTAGTGTATATACAAAAATCGGTTAAGTAGGACAAAAACATGCACAAAAATCCAGGCCAACTTTTGTAGCTTTAAAAATATTGTCCCATGGTGGCAGTGGTTAGCACTGCTGCTTTACAGCGCCTGGGACCCGGGTTCGATTCCCGGCTTGAGTCACTGTCTGTGCGGAATCTGCACATTCTCCCCGTGTCTGCATGGGTTTCCTCCCATAGTCCAAAAGACTTGCTGGTTAGATGCATCGGCCATGCTAAATTCTCCCTCAGTGCACCCAAACAGGCGCCGGAGTGTGGTGACTAAGGGGTTTTCACTAACTACTTTGCAGTGTTAATAATGTATGCCTATTTGGGATGTTAATAAATGAACGTTAAAACATATGTTCAGATCCTTCCATCCTGACTCAAATTATCACTGGAAATGAAAAATGTTTAAAAAGCAAACTCATCTTAAATGGTCCTTGGCCCAGCAAAAAAATTCCCATGAAAGCTACAAAAAAAGTTACAGAAATTTCAACACAAGGCAACCTTTTGCTGCTCTTTCCCAGTACTTTTTTCTCTCTCTACCCTGAATGGTGTGCTACCCAGCTTCAGATTAAACAAGCGATAATTTAATTGAAATTGTTAGCTTATAGATGCCATAAGTCATTCAGTAGACATGCACAAGTAATTACAAATAGCTACTGAAGTGGAATCTCAAGTACTTGGAGACTATAAAAAGATGCATAGAACTTGGATTAGTGTAGATTAGTTCCAAATGAAGTACTACAGTTTCCTCTACGTGTAAATAATTTCAAAGTAGCGTATTTTGTATTTCAAACTGACAACAGTACATTTACACTTTAGTGGCCTGCTCAAATATCTTGGCAAGTCGGGCTACTGAGGAAAGATGTAAGAAAGATGACCAGAAAGCTGCAACCACTTAAGTCAGGCAGGTCTGCCAGTAAATACAGTGGCCCTGTGTGTTAGCCTTTGGAAATGTTCTATGAAAGGGTCTAGGTTATTGGCCTTGGGGTGCCTTATGATTCTGGTACTAGGCTAGCAATCTAGACTTCAAATTCTCTATGATAGGAAATTGAGTTTACATGGTGAGGGGGAATTCCAGCCAAGAGGACATGATCTTAAAATTAGAATTAGGCCATTTAGGCATGAAGTGAAGTCCTGATTTTTTGCACATGGATAAGTGGAAATCTGAAACTATTTCCCACAAAAAACTGAATGCTGAGACAAATTTAAAATTGAAAGACTGATAGATTGATAAGAGTATTGATGGATATGGAGAAAGAGTGGGTAAATGGAGTTGAGGTACATATCGGCCATGATGCGATAGAATTTTGGAACAGGCTCGATGGGCTAAGTTCTTCCTGAGGGTACAGCTCCACCTTATGGTTTGTATTGGTTATTTTGCACAAGTTAATTGAACCTGGCTAAATAAATACATTCTTCATATGGAACACAGCCATTTTCCATTTACAATTTCTAAAATTAATTTTCCATGAAACAATGCCTTCAGCCCCCATTTTACTTGAATTGACCTTGACAGTTCATTTTTAGAATTACAAGTGTGTTTTAGAAACTCAAATCTTTCATTGATAAAATGCAACTATTCCAACATTTGCAAAAAGTTGATCATAGTTGTTTTTTTCCTATCCTAGTGCTGGTTTCTTATTGTCCAGGTTATGCTAAACTTGTATATGTGCTGAAATTATCTGGGAAGTTTAATTTTCCATTGGGCTAATTTGCACTGCCTGGACTCTATGCAAGTGCCTCTACAACACAGATTGAGCAGAGACCTAGCCTAGATATGCAGGACTTGCCTGGATACCAACCCTGGAAATATTACAGTTTCTCTTGTGTAACTCTGGGATTAACCAGCATAACAGAAATGATACCTATTTCAGGTCTTTTTTGGAAATTTGATTGTGATTGACCACAGCATGTGCTATGTAAAAAGTAGCTAGACTAGTGGGATTGCTGGAGGCTTCCACAAAAAAAAGTAATATTTTTACCTGAAGGTGAAACCAATTTCTAGACCAACATATCAGCATAGCTTTTGGCCCGTGTGCTGTACCTGATTTACAATTTTTCCAGCAACATACCCAACAAATATATGGGTGGCACAGTGGTTAGCACTGCTGCCTCACAGCACCAGGGACCCAGATTTGATTCCCGGCTTGAATCACTGTGGAATCTGAACGTTCTCCCCATGTCTGCATGAGTTTCCTCCAGGTGTTCTGGTTTCCTCCCACAGTCCCGAAAGATGTGCTGGTTAGGTGCATTGACCATGCTAAATTCTCCTTCAAGGTACCCAAACAGTCACCAGAGTGTAGCGACTAAGGAATTTTTGCAGTAACTTAACTGCAGTGTTAATGTAAGCCTATTTGTGACACCAATAAACTTTAACTTTAAAAACTTTATGTAGGAGATGAAGTGCTGAAGAGACTGAACGAACAGAGATTTGCTGAATGTAATTTGGAAAGGGCAGAGAGACTAGGTGAGGACAGAGGATACAGACTAAGATGTTAGGGAGAGTAGATTTCAAGAAGGAACAAGAATATCATTGCTTCATGGTTTAAAAATTGGAAGTTATTGGAAAATGAAATGGCAGAGCAGTGAGGGCATGGAGAAGAGTGAGGCTGAGGACCTGCTTTTGGGCTGAGCACACATGGTGATGAGGAAGCATATTTAAGTATTGCTGGATAATTTAATGTATTTTTATGGAAGAACTTTAATAGTTCCATTGTCACATTAGAGCACATTACTTCAATTTGTGTGTGAACAGATACTCTGCAAGGAACCCATTATAATTCATTTCATGATCAATATTAAAAACCTTAAACCAGAAATATCTTGACCTATAAGTCACTCTCCAGAGGTTAGCCAGAACCAAGGAGTAATTGATATTTATGGATCAAAATCTGTTTTGTTTCAAGTCATGAAAGACTAAAATTCTCTCTTTATGGGTTTTGATAGCAGATCACTTGTTGAAGGTAACGTGTGCATGAAATATGTATTTTGTGTCACAGGGTCAGACTTGCCTCAGTGGTAGCACATTTGCCTCTGAGTCAGAAGATTATTCAACTTGACTCCAGAGCCGAGACTATCGATTCATGGCTGTACTGTTACAGGACTGCTGGCCATATAAGATCCAATGGCATAATTCGAGAAATTTGCTTTTTGAAATCCTGACCAGCAGCAACAACAACCACCTAGATTTATAGAGTGCCTTTGATGTGGTAAAATTTCCTGAGGCATTACATAGGAGTAAATGAGCAGAATTGGAGGAATGTAAATAACATCTGAGGAGTGGGAGGCTGGAGGAAATTAGAGGGGGAAGGATGAGCGGTGAGATCATGGGCAAACTTGAAAACAAGGATGAGAATTTTAAAATCAAGGCATTACTTGACCAGGCGCCAAAATAACTAGTAGAGATAAAGGTGACACAGTATTTGGATTTTCAGAAGGCTTTTGATGAAGTACCACATAAAAGGTTAATGTGCAAAATTAAAGCACATGGGATTGGGGTAATATATTGGCATGGATTGAAAATTGATTTAGCAGACAGGAAATGGAGAAAGGAATAAATAGGTCTTTTTTGATATGGCAAGTGATCACTAGTGTGTCCTGTAAAGATCAGTGCTTAGGCCCCAACTATTCACAATATACATCAAATGATTGGATGAGGGAACCAAATGTAATATTTCCAAGTTTGCCGACAACAGAAAACTTGGTGGGACTCATAGTGAGGAGGATGGTAAAAGATTCAAGGTGATTTAGACAAGTTAAGTGAATGGGCAAATACATGACAGATGCAGTATAATGTGGATGTGAAGTTATGCACTTAGGATAGAGAAACACAATGGCAGGATATTATGTAAACTGCGATAAATTGGGAAACGCTGACCTACAAAATGACTTGGGTGTCTTTGTACACCACTCACTGAAAGCAAGCAGGCAGGTTACAGCAAGTAGCTAGGAAGGCAAGAGGACTTGAGTGCGGGAGCAAGGATGTCTTACTGCAGCTGTACAGGGCCTTGGTGAGACCTAACCTGGAGTATTGTGTTCAGATTTGTTCTCATCTAAGAAAGGATATATTTGCCATAGAGGGAGTGCAGCGAAGGTTCACCAGACTGATTCCTTGGATGGCAGGATCATCGTATGAGGAGAAATTGTGTTGACTGGGCCTTTGTTCACTGGAATTTAGAAGAATGAGAGGGAATCTAATTGAAACGTATAAAATCCTGATAGGGCTGGACACACTAGATGCAGGGAGGTTGTTTTTCTGGTTGGAGTGCCTAGACCAAAAGATCTCAGTCTTGGAGAGGGTGGGGGGTGGTCGTGGTGGTAAAGGTAAAGTAAGTGTAGAGGCACTTACCTCGTGCTGCAGCCAGGAAGAAGAACCAGCTCAAACTCATAGGTATTTTATGAAGTTAGCCTAGACCCTAACTTTTACATTTGATTTTGGCAATGGTGAGCATAAGGGGTTTTACTCTGTATGTAGTATGTATGATTCAAGTGGCCCACTAGGAAGCTTCTATCAAAACAAACTTTATTTAAGAACACAGAATATAACAAAAAGAATTAGCATAACTTTTGCCAATTAAAATACTTAAGAATTATACTTTGTCATGTTTAACAGTTAGGTATCTCTATTGTTCCAATTCGGCAATATCCCCAATAGACATAAAACCCTGCTGTAGACCAGTTAGTACAAAAAAACAAAGATGCTTATGTGGTCACTAGATTTGCAGCCTTTTGACTCTTCTGGAGACTGATCTAGACTGACACCTGTCTGTCTAATTTTCATGCAACAACTTAGAGAAATCTCTACCCCTGAACAGTAGAATCGCAGAGAAAAATACTTATTTGTTGGCAGATTCCAGTTTCCACTTCAAAGAGCGAAAGTAACACCTCTCTAAAGATCCCAATAGCAGATTGCCTTGAGTTCTCTGTGAAAAACTGGCTGCACCTACTCATATGACCTTACTTGTCAATCGAGCCAAGTGAAAACACAAAACAACAGAACCCTGCACTAACTTAATCAAAACAAACACTGCATCAATTATGTTGCTGCAGTAACAATACAGTGCTTCTGGATCCAGACAAAATGGCTCCAATAATTAAAAACAAACTGCCATAACATGACAGAAATACATTTCTTAAAGGCACAGTATCGTCACAACAGCACGAGTCTGACCAGACCCAAATAGAAATCCATTGAGAGCTAGGCAACAAAAGGAAGGACTGAGGAATCTGGCATGCCCTACATGGCCAACAGTTGCTGCTGTTCAGATAATCACAATCATTGACCATGTAGCCTATTAGTTGGAATGCACATACCAGATTGGCTGTTTTGGACACATCATCCAGAATGTTAGGTTACTTGGCCAATCGGCCCAGGGCCCCCTAGAGCATATGCACCAATGATTAGCACCATCAGCACCCGAAACCCCCTGGGCCTTGGTGGGGCCACCGCTGCCCCATGAAAATCTCTGGTCATAGTTGCGACTGAAGACTATGGCTTCGACCTTCCTAATCAGTTGAAATTTTTCTGCTCATCCAGTACTGAATATCAGACAAACAGACTGCTGGATTTAACAGCAGTGGAGGAGTCAAGAGAGTTGGTGGTAATCCAGAGCTGGATATAGACAGCGCACGTGTGAAAATAACTATGCTTGCAAGTATGTTACCACAGGACAACATGTAGGAGAGAAATGGGGTAGGTGTGGGTGGGAAAGGGCAAAAGAAATAATGGTATGGGAGCGAGAAGAGAAGCCATTGCAAGTGATACGCTGGCTCAGATTCGATAAGAATGGAACTAGTCCCACCCAGCTGGGTGAGAATGGAGAGGTATTGGAGGGGAGGACAGTGTAGTCAATTGTGTGAAAGACTGCAGATAGGTCAAGAAGGGACAATTTACCTTTGTCAGAAACACATATGAGGTCATTTATCCATTTATCTAGCACCATTCCTCAACCAAATCATTAAAGCATGTTTATTTAGTTTATTTTAATCAAAAAAAAATCATTACTTTGAGTGGGACCTTTGCTGTGTGCAATTTGGTTGCTTTGTGTCCCTAAATTGTCATGATGACCACACTTTTTTTAAAAAAAGTACTTCATTGGCTGTAAAGTGCTTTGGAATGTCCTGAGGTCATGAAAGGTGCTATATAACTCCAAATGATTTATGTGCTAAAGCCACATCAATAATTAGGTGCGTCACCTCCATGCTGTTGGACTACTCTGCTAATTGCCAAATGATAGGAGCATCTGCCCTCAGAAGGAAATAAAGCTAATTGTTTAGGATTGTTCCTCCCAATAATGGACCTCCCACGAAACACTCACCTGTCTTGATGTAAATGCACGGGCGAAGACATCTCTAGGAAAAAGCAAAATACTACTAATGCTGAAAATCTGAAATAAAAACAAAGTGCTGGAAATACTCTGCAGATTTGGCAGCATCTGTGGAGCGAGAAACAGAGTTAACGTTTCAAGTCAAAACTCTGAAGTTCTCACAATAAGTCATCAATTTAAAATGTCAACTCTCTTCCTCTCTCCATGTTTTAAGGAAGCTGCCCTGATGTGATTTTTGCAATGTTGATCACAAAACTGACTCTGTCACTGTGTTCCACACAGGGCATTTTGTCATGTTTTCAGACCAAAGAACTTTGCTATGATCGATCAATAAAATGATTGTAATAGAGTTCTTCCAGAAAACAAAGACACATCAACTTATGCAGCCACAATATTTTATGTTTCTTTGCCTTATATTGTCTCAGGCTGTTCAGATTGACTTGCTTGGATTGCTCTAGAAACCTTGTAAAAAGACATTAGCTGTGGTTAAGGGCACATTGACCTTGGCCGATGGGTTTGAAATAACTAGAATGGAGGAGCTGTTGGTCAAAAGGGTATGCAGAGAATCCAGATATTATAATCTCTTTGCTAGTTTCTGGAAGGATCAGTTTGTGCCTTGTCCTAATTTGTGGATGGACTTTGTGCTGTGCCACAGTGACAAAATTATATTTATGTATTCAATATAAAAATATGTGGAGGGAAACAGGCACGGGATAATTGAAGGAATTGGGAGATGGTTGGATCTGTAGGTTTTGAGGTGGTTTCAAATGGAAAGAGGTGAAGTGGGGTAGGAGATTTGGGAAGGACGGAGAGTTGAATGAGAGTAAAATGGATGATAGTCAAGAGGTCAGTGTTAGATAGAATGAAGGATTCAGTATGGACACTGACTAATATAAATAAAGCTGTAGACAGATTCGCACTTGAGGATTTGGATGTTGAAGTTAATACATTGGCGATCGGGTACTTGTGCAGATTTGCAAGAATTAAGGATTGGCAACTTGGACTTTGTGCAGGAAGGATGCATCTCGTGGAATATTGGAGAATGGACCTTGGGTGGTTGGCAAGGTAGGCATTAAAAAAGTTAGAAGCTGACAGAATTATGGCTAATTCTTGACTCTGGTCAAGGCATTCCCCTGAGGAATGAACCAGTGAATGGCTATCACTTATTTTGTTTAGCTGAAACAGGCACAATGTGCATACTTGTTCTTTCTGACCAACAGGATGCTGCCGTCAAGCCAAAAAGATATCCTGCCTGTCACACAAATAAGTAATGGTATGTTTGAATTTCAGTGCCAATGTGATGCCAGTTATGTAGGCCATACCTCCCAAAGTCTGGCGGATCATATCAAACAGCATATCCCTTCCAGTGTTCGCAACGGGCAAGGTACAGACCATATGCAACCAGCCTGTGCTTGCAAAACTTAAAACAATGTCCAACATTAGATATGATTCTGTCATTGGACATTTGTTAAATAATGCTCTGCTAAAAATAATGCTGACAACCAATTTAAGATTATCAGTCAGACTCACAATAAGTGCGCATTTGAGTGTACTGGAAGCTACATATATTAATGCACAAGGCACTGTTCTTTGCAGACAGAAATAAAGGTGTAATGAAGCTTAGTAAATAATAAGTAGTTGAATTTGGCAAATATTCAACAGATTAAATGGCAACTATTAACGTATTGGAGAGTGACACTACTGTAAATACTTTGCTCATATCCTTACAGGTGTACATTTGTTCATGGAAGAAATAGGCCAACTTATTGTCAGGTAGTGATTTCTGGTAAAATTACCCATGGATACACAGAAATGCAAGTGGTTTGAGATACAACTGAGCATGCCCAAATAGGAACATAATTCCTTTACGCCATTAATAAGCCAGAACAACCAGCACTCTATTCATAGAATCATAAATCTCTACTGTGCAGAAAGAGGCCATTCAGCCCATCAAGTCTGCACCGACCACAATCCCATCCAGGCCCTATTCCTGCAACCCCACACATTTACCCTGCTAATCCCCCTGACACGAGGGTCAATTTAGCATTGCCAATCAATCTAACCCACAGATCTTTGGACTGTGGGAGGAAACCGGAGCACCCGGAAGAAACCACACAGACAGGGGAGAACATGCAAACTCCACACAGACAGTGACCCGAAGCCGGAATCGAACCCGGGTCCCTGGCGCTGTGAGGCAGCAGTGCGAACCACTGTGCTGTCATTTAATTATGTTTTCCACAGGATTTCCATCTATATTTGTGAATTCAAAGGTTCACACTATTCTGTAATTAATTACTGCAAGTAATAAGATCACGGTTGCTTTCCTGAATGTCAATAAACTGTCTCAATGGAGATGGGGTGACCCCAATTTGCCATGGTTATTACGAGAAAGTCTGGACTCAAAATGCCATTATTGGAGAATTTTGAAAAAACAGCATAAGTAATGGCACTAAAAGGTTGGCGAGGCCAAGAGAGGGAGCACCTCCATATTAAACACCAAAGTCAAACGATGAAGCCATTGTGACAATTGATCGGTATAACGTCTGTTAAATAAAAAAAATACACAATGCGACTGGTTGGAGGTGCAGGGGTGGGTGAGGAGAGTGTTGTGGAAGCTAAAGGTGATCTAAAAATGGAACAATTCCAGGTTTCCATATTGATAACAAAAGTTGGATCCAGATATAGAGGTTTGAAAATAACCAGCTGAGCAGTAAGTATGTAATTCTCTGCTTTGAGAATCGACTGCATAACATGATTTTAAAAAACCCTCTATGTTAAAAAGTTCTATGAAGGAATGCACTGCGTTACCCTCAGTAATCTTGGTGGCATGATGGCACAGTGGTTAGCACTGCTGCGTCACAGCACCAGGGACCCAGGTTCAATTCCAGCCTCGGGTCACTCTCTGTGTTAGTTTGCACATTCTCCCTGTGTCTGAGTGGGTTTCCTCTGGGTGCTCTGGTTTCCTCCCACAGTCCAAAAATGTGCAGGTTAGGTTGATTCACCATGCTAAATTGACCCTAACGTCAGGAGGATTAGCAGGGTAAACGTGTGTGGTTACTGGAATAGAGCCTGGGTGGGATTGTGGTCAGTGCAGACTCAATGGACCGAATGGCCTTCTTCACTGTAGGGTTACTATTACCTACAGAAGGTTCAACCGATTCCACTGGTGACAGCAGATTCTGAAAATTACCAGGATCATCAATCTTTTATGTAAGAGCTCTATTAAAATGAACGCAGTTGTGGAGTTCTCAGGCAGGTTAAAAACACTGGAACAGTTTGTTCTTTCAACGAGTAGAAATCTGTTACTTTGGCTGACAAAGGTAACTTTGTGTTGCAGATGACAGCACTATATCGGTCAATGTGAAACTTTAACAAAGTTTGGCTTGTTTTAATTGTTAGAATCAAATGGAACAGACAAAAGGTTGTGGTATGTCCTTGATCATATCTTTCACACTTAGTTGGCAATGTTACTAAAGGGTCCAGCAAAGACACAGTTCCAATGCTGTACTGACAAAACTCCTTTAGCTTTTCAATTTGTAACGTGCAGTCTGTCACATCTGACTAGGATCTAGGCATCAAATTGCAAACCAGCAAGTAATCTCAGATAAAGTTAAAACACATTTTGATTTTTTTGCTTTGAATTTCCAGAAAGCAATTAATTTACAAGTTTCCATTTGATCTCATGGCTTCTTCCCCAGCCTTCTAAGCCAGATACTAGCTTGATTAAAAACCTTACTTTTCTAAGGCATTATTAAGTACAGTAATGAGATGATACCTTGCTCATTGTTCCACTGGAGCAAGCTGAGAGGGAGTGATTGGAGGCAGCAGTGCTGGTGAGAGATTAATTGAATTGTTTATTTATTTAATTAGTCAGCTAGTGTGTGTTTTTTTTTTGGCCTTTACTTTTGCAGTTGTATTTTAAGTTTAAAGTGAAAACTGGAAGTGGGCTGCTAAGGAGTCTGGGGAGGGTTTTTTAAGCGCATGAAGTATAAAAGGTAGGCTGCAGTATACAGCGGGCAGCGTCGGGAGCGGGCAGTGGAGTGCGTGGGAAGCAGAGTGTGAGCTATAAGGCTTTGGCTCACAGGGCTTAGGCAGAAAGGGCGAGGCAGGGGTGAGTTTAATTCATTCTTGCTGTTTCAACCTGGTACTGGCAAGGTATCTAGAGAGGATGGGTGTGCAGGCAGTGCTATGTTCCTCTTGCACTATGTTTGAGGTGAGGGAAGACGACAGTGTCCCTGCTGATTACATCTGTGGGAAGTGCACCCATCTGCAGCTCCTCCAAAACCGTGTTAGGGAACTGGAGCTGGAGTTGGATGAACTTAGGATCATTAGGGACGCAGAGGTGGCCATAGACAGAAGCTTTAGGGATACAGTTACTCCAAGGAATGAAAACAGATGGGTGACGGTGAGAGGGGCTGGGAGGAAGCAGTCCGTGCAGGGATCCCCGGTGGTCGTTCCCCTTAGCAACAAGTATTCCGCTTTGGATACGGTTGAGGGGGATGACATACCAGTGGTGAGCCGCAGTGAGAGGATCTCCAGCACTGTGTCCATCTCTGTGGCTCGGGAGGGTAAGGGGCAGAGCGGGAGGGCAATAGTTATTGGGGACTCGTTAGTTAGAGGGATAGATAGGAGGTTCTGTGGCAGCAAAAGAGACTCACGGATGGTATGTTGCCTACCGGATGCCAAGGTCCATGACGTCTCGGACCGTGTTATCCAGATTCTGAAGGGGGAGGAGAAACAGTCACAAGTCGTGGTACACATTGGTACCAATGACATAGGTAAGAGAAGGGACGGGGATGTAAAGCAGGAATTTCTGGAGCTGGGCTGAAAGCTGAGAGCCAAGACGAAACATGTGGTCATCTCTGGTACGTTGCCGGTGCCACGTGATAGCGAGTTGAGGAACAGGGAGAGAGTGCAGTTAAACATGTGGTTGCAGGGATGGTGTAGGAGGGAGGGTTTCAGATACGTGGATAATTGGAACACATTCTGGGGAAGCTGGGACCTGTACAAACAGGACGGGGTGCACCTGAACCAGAGGGGCACCAATATCCTAGGAGGGAAATTTGTTACGGCTCTTCAGGGGGGTTTAAACTAATTTGTCAGGGGAGTGGGAAAAGGAGTTGTAGTCCAGAAGTCAGTGAGGGTGGTGAGGTATTGGGGAAGGTATCAGGGTCAAGGGTGGGTACCTGTAGACAGGAAGGTGGGTTGAAGTGTGTCTACTTCAATGCAAGGAGCATCCGGAACAAGGTAGATGAACTTGGGGCGTGGATTGGTACTTGGGACTACGATGTTGTGGCCATTACGGAGACGTGGGTAGAACAAGGACAGGAATGGTTGTTGGACGTTCCGGGGTATAGATGTTTCACTAAGTGTAGGGAAGCTGGTAAAAGAGGTGGAGGAGTGGCATTGTTAATCAAGGATAGTTTAACGGCTGTGGAAAGGCACTTCGAGGGGGATCTGCACACTGAGGTAATATGGGCTGAGGTTAGAAATAGGAAAGGAGCGGTCACGTTGTTAGGAGTTTACTATAGGCCCCCAAATAGTAATAGAGATGTGGAGGAAGAAATTGCTAAGCAGATTATGGATATATGTAGGGGTCACAGGGTAGTTGTCATGGGGGACTTTAACTTTCCAAATATTGATTGGAACCTTTGTAGGTCAAATAGTTCAGATGGGGCAGTTTTTGTGCAGTGTGTGCAGGAGGGTTTCCTGACACAATATGTGGATAGGCCGACAAGAGGTGAGGCCACATTGGATTTGGTACTGGGAAATGAACCGGGCCAAGTGTTAGATTTGGTTGTGGGAGAGCACTTTGGAGATAGTGACCACAATTCAGTGTCTTTTGTTATTGCGATGGAGAAGGATAGGGCCGTACGGCAGGGCAAGGTTTACAATTGGGGGAGAGGTAATTATGATGCGATTAGGCAAGAATTAGGGGGCATAAGTTGGGAACAGAAACTGTCAGGGAAAGGAACTAATGAAAAGTGGAACTTTTTCAAGGAACAAATACTGGACGTCCTTGATAGGTATGTCCCTGTCAGGCAGGGAGGAAATGGCCGAGTGAGGGAACCATGGCTCACGAAAGAGGTGGAATGTCTTGTGAAAAGGAAGAGGGAAGCTTATGTAGGGATGAGGAAACAAGGTTCAGATGGCTCGATTGAGGGTCACAAGTTAGCAAGGAATGAGCTGAAAAAGGGGCTTAGGAGAGCTAGGAGGGGACACGAGAAGTCCTTGGTGGGTCGGATCAAGGAAAACCCCAAGGCAATTAGTCTTATGTGAGGAATAAAAGAATGACCAGGGTGAGGTTAGGGCCGGTCAAGGACAGTAGTGGGAACTTGTGTATGGAGTCAGTAGAGATAGGCGATGTGCTGAATGAATACCTTTCTTCAGTGTTCACCAAGGAGAGGGGCCATGTTTTTGAGGAAGACAAGGTGTTACAGGCGAATAGGCAGGAGGAAATAGATGTTTGGAGGGAGGATGTACTGTCAGTTTTGAATAAACTGAAGGTCGATATGTCCCCTGGGCCTGATGAAATGTATCCTAGGATTCTTTGGGAGGCAAGGGATGAGATTGCAGAGCCTTTGGCTTTGATCTTTGGGTCCTCGCTGTCCACGGGGATGGTGCCAGAGGACTGGAGAATGGCGAATGTTGTTCCTCTGTTTAAGAAAGGGAATAGAAATGACCCTGGTAATTATAGACCGGTTAGTCTTACTTCGGTCGTTGGTAAATTGATGGAAAAGGTCCTTAGAGATGGGATTTATGACCATTTAGAAAGATGCGGATTAATCCGGGATAGTCAGCACGGATTCGTGAAGGGCAAGTCGTGCCTCACAAATTTGATTGAATTTTTTGAGGAGGTAACTAAGTGTGTTGATGAAGGTAGGGCAGTTGATGTCATATACATGGATTTTAGTAAGGCGTTTGATAAGGTCCCCCATGGCCGGCTTATGATGAAAGTGAGGAGGTGTGGGATAGAGGAAAAGTTGGCCGATTGGATAGGTAACTGGCTGTCTGATCGAAGACAGAGGGTGGTGGTCGATGGAAAATTTTCGGATTGGAGGCAGGTTGCTAGCGGAGTGCCGCAGGGATCAGTGCTTGGTCCTCTGCTCTTTGTGATTTTTATTAATGACTTAAAGGAGGGGGCTGAAGGGTGGATCAGTAAATTTGCTGATGACACCAAGATTGGTGGAGTAGTGGATGAGGTGGAGGGCTGTTGTAGGCTGCAAAGAGACATAGTTAGGATGCAAAGCTGGGCTGTAAAATGGCAAATGGAGTTTAACCCTGATAAATGTGAGGTGATTCATTTTGGTAGGACTAATTTAAATGTGGATTATAGGGTCAAAGGTAGGGTTCTGAAGACTGTGGAGGAACAGAGAGATCTTGGGGTTCATATCCACAGATCTCTTAAGGTTGCCACTCAAGTGGATAGAGCTGTGAAGAAGGCCTATAGTGTGTTAGCTTTTATTAACAGGGGGTTGGAGTTTAAGAGCGTGGGGTTATGCTGCAACTGTACAGGACCTTGGTGAGACCACATTTGGAGTATTGTGTGCAGTTCTGGTCACCTCACTATAGGAAGGATGTGGAAGCGCTGGAAAGAGTGCAGAGGAGATTTACCAGGATGCTGCCTGGTTTGGAGGGTAGGTCTTATGAGGAAAGGTTGAGGGAGCTAGGGCTGCTCTCTCTGGAGCGGAGGAGGCTGAGGGGAGACTTAATAGAGGTTTATAAAATGATGAAGGGGATAGATAGAGTGAACGTTCAAAGACTATTTCCTCGGGTGGATGGAGCTATTACAAGGGGGCATGACTATAGGGTTCGTGGTGGGAGATACAGGAAGGATATCAGAGGTAGGTTCTTTACGCAGAGAGTGGTTGGGGTGTGGAATGGACTGCCGGCAGTGATAGTGGAGTCAGACACTTTAGGAACATTTAAGCGGTTATTGGATAGGCACATGGAGCACACCAGGATGATAGGGAGTGGGATAGCTTGATCTTGGTTTCAGATAAAGCTCGGCACAACATCGTGGGCCGAAGGGCCTGTTCTGTGCTGTACTGTTCTATCTATCTATCTATCTATCTATCTTGCAATAAGGACAAAGATGCAAATAATTGTCAAACTGAGTTTCAGAAAATCTTCAAGAAAACCAATTTTATTCACCAATCTTTGGAGGAGTCGTAAGATTCCATACGTAGGAAGGGAAAACACTTTCACAAGGTCCTCAAATTTAACCTTTGAGAGCCATTCAGGCAGCATCTGTGGAGAGAAAGACAGTTAACATTTCGGGTTGATCACCTTTTATCCAGGCTTTGCTGGCCTTTTACTGCTATTACATGCACAGTTTTATTTTACAAATTCTATATGATGATAGTATATTGAGTATCGATTTGCTCACAATATAAGGGAGGAAATGGCATAGTTGTATTGTCACTGGACTAATAGTCCAGAGACCCTGGTTAATGCTCTGGGGATCTGGGTTTGAATCCCACCAGGGCAGATGGTGAAATTTAAATTCAGTTAACATCTGGAATTAAAAGTCTAATGATGATCATGAAACCATTGTCAGTTGTCGTAAAAACCCATCTGGTTCACTATGTCCTTTAGGGGAAAGAAATCTGCCATCCTTACCTGATCTGGCCTACATGTGACTCCAGATCCACCTAGGAAACTAAATATTTTAGATCTAGTATCGCATAGAATTCCTACAGTGCAAAAAAAAAGGCCATTCGGCCCATCGTGTCCGCACTGACTCTCCGAAAGAGCATCCCACCCTCCCCTCTGCCCTATTCCCGTAGCCCCATGCATTTACCATGGCTAATCCATGTAATTTATGCATCTTTGTACACTCAGGGGCAATTTAGCATGGCCAATCCATCTAACCTGCACATCTTTAGATTGTGGGAGGAAACCAGAGTACCTGGAGGAAACGCACAAATACATGGAGAGAACATGCAAACTCCACACAGACCGTCACCCAAGGCTGGAATTGAACCCGGGTCCCTGGCGCTGTGAGGGAGCAATGCTAACCACTGTGCCGCCCACATTAGGAATGAGACAGTGTCAATCAGTAATCTTGTGGTAAAGGATCCCATGGAAAAGAATGATTATAATCTGGTTAGCCAGTAGAGAAAAAAATTGCAGTCAAATTAGTATCTTTATTGCAACAGTATTTCTTTAAATGCAGGATTTCTAATTATTCTATCACCACGGATTTTAACAGAGTCAAAACACCTTGCTCTTGAAAAACCTACATAAAGCTGTCCAAGTGTACAAACAGGCCCAGGAGTATAAATACAAATGTTGTTGAGAGCCTGGCTTTGTGACTTGTTTATAATCATAGAATATATGAAAATGTAACTGGATCTGTGTTCCCCTGACTTGAAAAGGCAGGTTTACATCTGATGGGCTCAATATTATTCGAGGAATGAACACTTGACGTCCTTGAAATCTGCTGGTTTATAATTTCAGCTTCCTAACTGTTCCTTTCTTCAGTCTAGGTTTCTATGGTGACATGTCTATTGGAGTCATAACCTCTGGAGGATATAGATTAGGCTTATCCGCTGGCCGAATGTGGCCAGCCAGAATGTTTAATCCAACCCGCCATACCATTGGACCTATCGGGTCTTGAGCTAGGCCCTGATGCAGCATGTGAGGCAGGGGTGGGTGGTGTAATAATTCCAGTTCACCAGTTAGGTAAATATTAACTGCATTGTTTATTTACATGGAACTATAATAGAGGCTGACAGCCTCGTGGCTGACAGTCAGCTCCTGAGAGGTTCTAAAACAGAAACCCGAGCTCACCGGCTCACCCTCCAATTGGTTCCCCGGGTGATGTGACCCTTACTCTGCAGATGGATCCTTAAAGGGACAATCACCACCTCCCTCCCCCCTCTAAGTCCTTTTATACAAATGTCAATGATCAATTTACACAGTCCAAGATAATTAAACATTTAGTACATGAATTTAGACAATTATAAATTAGCCTTTCAAGGGTTTTCCAAACCCTTGTGGAGTAGAGTAACTCTTCCCTCTGGGGTGCTTCCACAGGACTGCTGTCAGCCGAAACCACAATGACAGGTGCCTCTTCAGGCACAGGCAGTTCAGTTCCATCTGTTTCCATGGAGACGTCTGTTGTACCTGCCAACAACCAGGTACCCTGAAAGCAATACAACTCCTGATGGCGGTACCGGCTGCTGAGTCAACTCTCGCTCTCTCAAATGGTCTTTGTGTTTCCGGACGATCCTTCCTTCTATATCCACTTGATAAGACAGGGATCCAGTTTTGGATGCAATGACTTACTTTTACTTCAGTGCCTCAAGTGACCTTTCCAATTATGGAACAATGGGGAGTGGGTTGGCTGAGGTGGATTGAGAAATTAGATTAAAAGAGACAATGGTAGATTATCAATGCAAACATTTAAAGAAACAATTCATAATTCTCAATGCATATGTTTTCCCTTGAGAGAAAAGTGTTACAACCACTAAACTAGGGAAGTTAAAATAGTATTAGATTTTTAAAAGTGGCTTTAAAGTGTCGCCAAAATGCAGGTGGCCTGAGGATTGAGTTTAAAAAGAATCAGTGTAAGATGAACATGAAATTGATAAAAAGGGAGAAAATAAAATGAGTAAATTAACAAGAAATATATTAACAGATTGTGACAGCTTATACAAGTATGTAAAAAAGAAAAATTTAATGGAAGTAAATATCCCTTGAGACTGAAACAGGTGTAATTATAATGACATATAAAGAAGTGGCTGAGATATTCAACAAATACTTTGTGTCTGTCTCCACAGTAGAAAATGTAAAGAATGTACAAAAAATTACAGGAACTAAGGGGAATAGAAAATAATAATTATTAGTGAAGGTGTTGGAGAAATTAATAGGGCTAAAAGCTGACAATACACTGAACATGATGACCTGCATGCTAGAGTTTTAAAAGATCTGGCTGCGTAGATGTGTAGTTTCTGACTTTCTAGTATTCCCTAGATCCAATAACAGTCTATAGAGTACATGGTTTTCCAGGTTCCACTCTGCACCTTTGCAGTCAATGGGTGCAGTTGCACTATTTTCCTGAATTCTCCTGTCTGCACCTTTGCAGTTTATAGGTGCATTTGAACTATTTTCCTGAAATCTCCCTCGCTGCACCTTTGCAGTCAATGGGTGCAGTTGCACTATTTCCCTGAATTCTCCCTCTGTCTGCATCTTTGTAGCCTATAGGTGCAGTTGCGCAATTTTCCTCAATTTTCTCTCTACCTGCACCTTTGCAGTTCCACTACCTTCCTGAATTCTCTGTCTGCACCTTTACAGTCTATAGGTCCAGTTACACAAATCCTGAATTCTTTCTGCACCTTTGCAGTCTATAGGGGCAGCTGCACTATTTCCCTGAATTCTCCCTCTGTCTGCATCTTTGTAGTCTATTGGTGCATTTGTACTATTTTCCTGAAGTCTCCCTCTCTGCACCTTTGCAGTTTATGGGTGCAGTTGCTCTATTTTCCTGAATTCTCTTGCTGTTTGCACCTTTGCAGTCTATACGTGCAGTTGCACAATGTTCCTGAATCCCCTCTCTGTCTGCAGCTCTGCGGTCTATAGCTGCAGTTGCACAATTTCCCTGAATTCTGTCTGCACCTTGGCAGTCTATAGGTGCAGTTGCACAATTTCCCTGGATCCTCTCTCTGTTTGCACCTTTGTAGTCTATTGGTGCATTTGTACTATTTTCTTGAAATCTCCCTCTCTGCACCTTTGCAGTTTATGGGTGCAGTTGCACTATTTTCCTGAATTCTCTGGCTGTTTGCACCTTTGCAGTTTATACGTGCAGTTGCACAATGTTCCTGAATTCTCTCTCTGTTTGCACGCACCTTTACAATCCTATAGGTGCAGTTGCACAATTTTCCTGAGTGTTCTCTCTGTCTGCACCTTTTGCAGTCTATAGGTGCATTTGCACAATTTTCCTGGATACTCTCACTGTCTGCATGCATCGGTGCATTCGCACCATTTTCCTGGATTCTCTCTCTGTTTGCACCTTTGCAATCTATAGGTGCAATTGCATAATTTTCCTGGATACACACTCTCTCTCTCTTTGCAGTGCATAGGTGCATTTTGCACTATTTTTGCTGGTCTGTCTCCCCTTGCCCACCCTGCCTGCAGTGCTGGTGTTCCAGGGGTTGAGTCACTGGGCTGGAAAGGCAGGATAGATCCCAGAATACACTGAGAGTGCTGAGCTGACAGCAGCTGGAAATGGCTGAAGTGAGCAGCAGCCTGCTGGAGCAGCTCAAATCCTGCATCGTCTGGTCCTGGACCTACTTGTGGACGCTGTGGTTCTTCCTGATGCTCTTCCTGGTTTACATCCTGAGGGTCCCCCTGAAAATCAACGACAATCTGAGTACAGGTGAAGGGGTGAGGGGAGGAAAAGTTCAACAAGTTTCTGTTGTTGGTGTTTTTTTTCCTTGGGAGAGGGGAAGGGGAGCCTGGAAACTGCCAGAAGCCACTGTTAACCACCCCCCTGGTCATGCAATCCGCCAAATCACCCCCTCTCCAACTACACACTTTCACCCCAAAACCATCGGGCTTGACAAAAATTAAACTGTGGTAAAGAGCCCTACAAGATCGCAGACTGCAACTCTTCCGCAGGGTCCTAGCGCCCGCCTCCACCTAAAACCCCCACACTCTCTATATCTCATCCTGATGTTATACAGAAGGGCTGAACTACCCCTCCCTCCATTCGCTTTTATTTTTCTGCAGATGGGCTGGTGTGCGGTTAGACAGATTTTGATTATTACATTTCTGTTCTAAATCTCAGGGTGGCACAGTGGTTAGCGCGGCTGCCTCACAGTGCCAAGAGGACCCCGGGTTCGATTCCCGCCTCTGGTCACTCTCCGTTGCGGAGTCTGCACGTTCTCCCCGTGTCTGCCTGAGTTTCTTCTGGGTGCTCCGGCCTCCTCTCACAGTCCGAAAGACGTGCTGGTTAGGTGCATTGGCCATGCTAAATTCTCCCTCAGTGTACCCGAACAGTCGCTGGAGTGTGGCAACTAGGGGATTTTCACAGTAGCTTCATGGCAGTGTTGATGTAAGCCTGCTTGTGACCAAGAAATTAACTTTAAAAAAACTTCTACTTTTGACACAGTGGTTAGCACGGCTGCCTCACGGCACCAGGGACCCGGGTTCGATTCCAGCCTCGGGTCACTCTCCGTTGCTGAGTTTGCACGTTCTCCCCGTGTCTGCATGGGTTTCGTCCGGGTGCTATAGTTTACGCCCGCACTCCAAAGATGTGTGGGTTAGGTTGATTGGCCAGGCTAAATTGTCCCTTAGTGTCAGGGGGATTAATAGGGTAAATACTTGGGGTTACGGGTGGGATTGTTGTCGGTGCAGGCTTGCTGGGCCAAATGGCTTCTTTCTGCACTGTCGGGATTCAATGATTCTATCTTGCCGCTTCAGCCCAGGCCTCTCTGGAACCTGATCTGAGCGAATTTGCTCTCCAGATGTGAATGGCGGTTTCTTTGGTCAGTTAATGTGGTGGATTGCATACAACTTTCATGAAGCTTGATTTATGTGATGGTGGGCTTCTCTTGAGTAGATTTTTAAACAACCAGCTTGATTTTAGCCTTGTTCACTGGAATTTGGTTTTTGCTGTTTGTTTTTCTTCCTTCACTTTCTGGAATTCATTGCTTCTCAATTTGTTGTCCTTTGCTGTTTCTTTCGCATTTTCACATGTTTCGTCTTTTCTCCCTCAAACTTAATTTCCTTTGCCCCCGGCATATTTTCTTTTGTTCCATTCTCGTCAGGCATATTTATTGTTACTTCCTCTGATACTTTTTTTTCCCTGGTTAAACCTTATTCGCTCTCTCAGATATAAGCTTGAGGTCGTGTGTGTTTGACTGTTGCTGCGTTCATATGTTTATGTGCGAGCAGCTGGTGCTGTGGGCCACTGCGATTTCACACAGTTAGAATTGTGGAACATCAGGACCAAAAGCCCCAGCAGAAATATTGTAGCTCTGAGAATGCAGCAGAAAGGAAGAAGGGGCCTGGGTGAGTGAAAGAGTTGTGATTGGCCTGAATTTCACATTTACAAGAAAGTATTAAGTGTACCTCATGCCCCACAGCTACTTTGCCACATAGATTGCACTGATCACAAAACATGTAATTATATAGATTAGTGGATTTCCTGTGAGTTATACATGGAAAGTCAAATTATACACTTTTTGAAGAGGAACGTTATATAGTAACAGGCAATGCTGGGCTCTCTCCCCAGGTTTTGACATACACCAACCCTAATTCATCTAAACCTCTGCTGCCTATGTGTTGTCCCGAAGTAAAGTCTGTTCACTCATCATTTAATCCTTGCAGACCTCTCTGTCCTTGATGCGTTAAATTCTAAACACTTGTCCCCATTCACAGATCCCTCCCCCACGGCCTCATCTCCTTCATGCCTGCCTTCCAACCCTACATTGCAGCTTCCTGAGTATCTTCCTCACAACTCCCTGCTGCCCCGTTCTGAGCCGCTGCTACTCCTCCATTCATTGGAAAACTTTCAGCCTTCCCAGCTCTACTTTCTGGGATTCCCTCCGTGGTCCTCTGCCATCTTACTTCTCTCACCAGTTCCAAATCATTCTATTTTCAACCATGCGCTCGGGTATCTTAGCTTTTTATACAAATAGGTTTTATACAACATCTGTTTCTCCTCTGTGAATCATCTTGGGGTTGATTTCTATGCAAAAGGTGCACTCTTTAACTGATAGCTTATGGCTGCTAAAACGGAGCAGTGCTTAAACTAACTTGTCCTTTTAAAAGCTTCCAAACGGTGAGAGGCAGCCTAGGCTAGTGAGTGGGCCGCAAGACTGAAACCAGGCACCAGCACTAACCATGAATAAGATAAATACACTTAATACTTGCTGAATATTTCATAACAAGTTACAGGAAATGCTTAATCATTCATACATTAATAGAACTGTCATCAACTTCAAATGGTCAAAAAACAAAATAAATATTTATGCTCACCTTACTTGGAGTACAAAAGTAACACATGGAACTGTAGCAAAGCTTTGATTGGATGCAGAGGGATTGCACAGCTCTCGCAGTCAATGTTGGTGTGTAATCAACACGCATCTCACTTCATGTGCTCTTGCTTTGCGTGTGCATTACATTAGTAATACCATAGGGGACAAAAAAGCGATGCGGACAGAAACCAGCAGAGTCTGGCAACCTTGTGTGCGGGCAACGGTTTACAAAATGTTTTGCGGGCTGCATTTAGTGTCCTGATGCACTACTGCTCCAATGTTTAATTGCTGTAAATGCCAATTGTTCAGGATGGAAATCTGCACTAGCTGCTGCTTGTAAGTTTCTGGGTTTACATTGGGAGATAAGGTGAAAAATTTTGAAATGTGACTGCTGAAATGTTCGGCACAACTTGTGGGGCCGAAGGGCCTGTTTTGTGCTGTAGTTTTTCTATGAAATGTGACGGACATGCAAGTTGCAAGACATATCTAAACGACTGTATATAAATTAAAAGTACAATCTGCCAGGTGTTTTAAGTACAGTTTGTCCTGTATGGAATGCCTGAAATATTTCAATGAAAGTGTTGAGATATTGTATCATGCGCTGAATATTACGAATCGTGGTATTTTCGCTTGTAACAGTTGTGTTAATCGCCTCACCACTGATTGTCCTTATCAAAAGCATGTTGTGCACATTACGGCAACTGTTTTGTATAATTATGCTTGTAATGTGCAGTGATGAAGGGGAAAGGGTGGTAAAAAGTTAGATTCTTCTGCTTGAGAAGATGCAATGGTGTTGCTGTGCTACCAAATAGCACTGAATTGTAGAATCATAGAATCCCTACAGTACAGAAGGAGGTCGTTTGGCTCATTGAGTTTGTACTGACCACAATCCCACCCAGGCCTTATTCCCGCAACCCTCATTTACACTGCTAAAGCCCCTGACATTAGGGTCAATTTAGCATGGCGAATCATCCTAACCCTGTATTTGGACACTTCTTTAAGCTCCCAATTTTTGCCAGAAACTAATTTTTAGATCTCAGCTAGTACATTGTGAAGTGATATTTAACAAAGATGCATGACTTTGAGAAGGAGAGAGAGCAAGTTAAGAGAATCACTCTGGTTTACTCTCATGTACTTCCGAACAGCTAGTTATGGATGGTGAGGTGCAAAAGGCTTTGGATCAGGTTGCCTGTCCTCTGACTTGTGATATAAGTGGGGAAAGAACAGAGGAGTAAAAGGGAAGGGAAAAAGAGGGGAAAAAATGGGGTTGTATTTAAACAAATGCAAACCTAAAAGGCAAACCTGCCTGGTCGGTGCAGCATGGAATGTATTGTTGCTAAGAATCCACCATGCCTTGGTAAAGCAATAATATATAAAAATAGTGATAGAAATAAAATTCTTTTTTTTTACATTTATACTCTTCTTGAGTTCACGATCTTCACCATGAGTAGGGCAGGAGGAAGGTCTCGAATACACCCCAACCAGAACAGCAATCAAACCCCATTGGTGCCAATCTGGTCCACACCAGCTGCCCAAGCCAACTGCGTGAACCAGCTCCCCGATGAGTCCGAGTTGCTGTAGCAACATGCAATTTTACATGCATGTTGTAGCCTGGAGTTATGGATAGTCATGTGAAAAGGCTCCAATTTGTTTAATCACATGACTGATCGAGACTCTCTTCTGCTCTTACTGCCTGCTATTAGTGTATGTTGGAAAGAGTTATGAGCTGAAATTCAACCTATCTGCCCGAGTTTTGACCATACCTTTCTTGGCCATCCAGTCCTGGGGTGGGATTTGAACACAGTAAGAAGTTTAACAACACCAGGTTAAAGTCCAACAGGTTTATTCATTTGAATTCATTATTTGAATTCATCAGGCGAATGAGGCTGAGGGAGTTCTTCCACAAACCCCAAGAGGCCAACAGCGAACACAATGAGACAGCCAATGAACCGGACTATTTGTAACTCCCACAGCTTGCCTGGACCTGCAAAGTTTCACTGGCTGTCTTGTCTGGAGACAATACACATACCAAATAAACCTGTTGGACTTTAACCTGGTGTTGTTAAACTTCTTACTATGTTTACCCCAGTCTAACGCCGGCATCTCCACATCGTGGGATTTGAACCCAGGTCTTCTGGCCCAAAGGTGGGGATGCAACCCACTGCACCTCAAGTGCTCCCTTTTAAATATACAGCATTCAAAGATGAACTATACTGAAATAGTTACAGTTCAATTTAAAACTGTTTTGCCAATCTGATATTTGTAGTCAGACCTACCTCGAGCACTGCGTCCAGTTCTGGTCAGACCCACCTCGGGCACTGTGTCCAGTTCTGGTCAGACCCACTATGAGAACTGTGTCCAATTCTGGTAAGACCCACCTCTAGCACTGTGTCCATTTCTGCCCAGACCCATCTTGGGCACTGTGTCCAGTTCTGGTCAGACCCACCTCGAGCACTGCGTTTGGGTCTGATCCCATAGTCACAAAGATGGACACCCAGTCACTGGAGGCAAGAGCAAGAAACAGCCTTGGAGCTAAAGTCTAGTGACAGGTGTCAGAGCTATGAGGAAAGAAGATGAAACCTGGACTTGTTGACCACGAAATGCAGTCCCTGAGAAGTGATCTTGGAAGTCTATTAGATAGCAAATGGGATGGAAAGAGGAGAGAGAAGTGGGCTCATTATCTGGCTGAATGCGACAAGGATATCTCAGCTTTTCATCATATAAGCCAGGAGGCACAGTTATGGGAGCAGGAACCTATAAAGGAACATAGACAGAACAGGTGAGTGGGTAAAAAACTATGGCAGATACAGGTTAATGTAGGGAGCTGTGATGTCTTTACTTTGGATGTTATAAAGAAGAATCAGAATATTTTCTAATGTTGAGGGACCAGAGGCTGTGAGCAGAAACAGAGATTTAGATGCCCATGTATATAAATCCTAAAAACCAGTGCAGAGCTACCAAATGAATCTAAATGTCTAAAGAATATTGGTCTTTATCTCAAAGGGGTTGAAATATAACAGTGAAGAAGTGATGCTTCAGTTGCACAGAGCCTTGGTTAGGCTTCAACTGGAGTACAGTATTACTATATCTTCAGTTTTGCCCATTCAACCACAGGAATGCTGTATTTGCCTTTGGGTACCATGCACATTCACTGGGTATGATACTCGGGCTTAAACTTTCGGTTAAACTATGAGGACAGTTCCATAAACTTACTTTGTATTCCCTTGAGTTTAGAAGGTCACCTGAGCAAGGCATTTAAAATTATATTTATTTATTTAGCGAATGCTAAATGGGGAGGCCTATGACAGCTTGAGGTGGAGGCCAGTGTGCCAAACGGTGTCGTGTGATGTCGAGGAACACAGCACCTGTCTTTGAATTTTTCTGAAAGCCGTTTTCAATGTAAGTGGTGAAGGTTGGTACCTGTTCCCCTTTGCTGTGGTCTTTGAGGAAACCAGTTTGGTTGGTGCTAAAGATTGGCGATATACGCTGAAGGATGAGGCATTCAAAGATTTTGTATGGGACCAATTATACCAGATTGGATATGATAGATACAGAGAAAAAAATCATGTTCTTCGGTGGGGAAATCTAGAATGAGAGTGTACAAAATCTTAAAATTACAGCTAAGCCATTTATGTGTGTCACCAGGAAGCACGTTTTTGTATAAAGTGTAATAGAAATTGGAAACTTTCTCACCCAAATGATCGTGGGTTTTGGGTGAGATGAAACTGATCGAATTTTGATGGCTAAGGCCATCAAGGGGTAGAAACAAATGTGGATGAATAGAATTGAAGTACAGATTTTCCAATCATAGAAATCATAGAAACCATAGAAACCCTACAGTGCAGAAGGAGGCCATTCGGCCCATCGAGTCTGCACCGACCACAATCCCACCCAGGCCCTACCCCCACATATTTACCCGCTAATCCCACTAACCTACGCATCACAGGGCTCTAAGGGGCAATTTTTAACCTGGCCAATCAACCTAACCCGCACATCTTTGGACAATGTTCAAAGAAATGATGGCAATATTGTGAGGAGCTGAACTACCTACTTTTGTTTCCATGTAAGCATCAATTTAGAGTTTGCAAGTTGAAGAACAATCAATTCCAAAACAGATGCCTAAATTGGCTCACAAATTCATCAACTTGCGAACTCCAATGAGGCAGCACACCGAGAGATAATAACATACTAAGGGCTTCCGAGTGGTGAAATTCAAGAATGTGAGTTAAAAATAGCTTAGGTGGTCTATGTTATTGGAATTTTCTACGGCGGTTATGGTAGGGCTGGCGCTTGCTTTTTTCTTCAGTTCTTCGTTTTAATCTTCACTCATGGCAGGATTTTGGACCATTTATTTTAAAATGCTTGTTTCAAGTACGTCAACATTAAATTTTGCATGGGTTTATTGGTGTATATTGATGCTGACGTGAGAAATTCCTGACAATTCAAAGTTCCTCTTCCACTGGAGGGTGAAAAATAGTGCCATATCTTGCTTTGCATTGGAGTGAGACCATTAGTTCATATGGCATGAACTCCTACTTTGTAATGTAAAACACAAATCTCTACTTATCTTGATATGATCTATGTTGCTCTCTATGCATTTGTTATGTGTGTGTGACTATGTGTGTATACTTATATTATGCATAGAGTGCATCTTTGTTTTACGAAGAACTCTCTGATTTTCGGTTTTCATGGATCTGATCAGTAATTATTGCCAATTGTGTGTTTTGCGAAACTCTGGGTTTCCAATGTTTCAGCAGCAGTATGCTTTACTCCTGTTGGGGAGGTCATGGCAAACTAACATATTTCGTTCAGTCCAATACAGTTAAAAATGTTTTAGCCGTTCAACTCATTGAATTCTGGAGATGTTTTAGCCACTTTAACTATATACAGGGCCTGATAATACAGTGGGCAGAATCCTCCCAAGCCCCCACTGACATGACCAATGGTGGGCCCAGTGGGAGAATATGACGGAAGGCCCAGAAATCGGTTTCACGCCGCTGTGAATTTACAGCGGGATATTTTGCTGGTGCCCACCGTGGCAAGTCAGAAAACCCTCCAGAGGCCGGTGTGAACCTCATTAGCATCCCATTAATGAGATGCAGATGAAGTCCCAACTGCCTCACTCCAGATTCTCCGCGATGCCAGTGGAAACACCTTAGGAGCAATGTGGCGTGCAGATGTCGGCACTCATCTGGGCTGCCTCCAAAGTTCAGGATGAAGGCCTCCCGTAACCCTGGACCTTGGAGCACCACAGGTGAGGGTGGGGGCAAAATCTGCAGGTGGACCTTCGAGGTTAGGTGTCCATCTTCCAACCTCAGAATGTTCCAGGAGATCCATCTTCGCTCTTAAGAGGTCCATCTTCTGGTCTCAGAGTGCTCCTGCAGATCCATCTTAATTTTCAGAAGGTGCACCTTCTTTCTTCAACAGTGGGTCAGTGATGTTGGACACCTTCTCAGTATGGCACCTGGACAAGACTGCAGGCTACATGCCATCCAGGCCTCGCCACTGAATATGATGTGGAACATTGGGTGTATAATTTATGAGATGGGGGCTGGAGAATTTGGCGTGTTTCCTCGTTGATCACCACAGTGGGAAACACTTCATGTTCCTGCCCCTGCCACGGCACTTAGTTTCAAAATGAGAGAATTCTGCCCATTATCTGTGAAGTTTTTTTTCCAATTCATTCCCGAGCACTGAATCTATGGAGTCAGGTAATTTTTTTTCTGAGAACGGTGTGTTCCTTTAAATATAATTATATTTAAAAGTCTTTTTCCTAATTATGAGGTGGGGTAGGGGAAGTAACTCCATTTAGTTTTTTTATAGGTCCAAAAGTCCAGTTGATTCCAAACTGAGCTGTTGCCTGTTTGCTTTCAGTTTGTAAAAAGCTGGCTGGCAACCACAGATGACTCACCACAATGATCTCATCCCTCCACTTGTGTTAATTAGATGCTACCTTGTGCTGTTAGGCTGCTTGTCCAATATCCAGCTTTCACCAGTTAAAGGTTGGAAAGACTAGTCATCATGGTTGTTCCCCCGCCATAAACTCTATCTCCCCACCATAGATTCCATCTCCCCAAGCCCCCCAGTCACTTCCTCAGCTTGAACGTATTCAACTCTGAGGTAGAGTTCCATCGCTATACGCTCTCCGTATGTCACAAAGACTGCCTACTTCCATCTCCATAACATTGCTTGCCTTAGCCTGTATGCTTCTGAAACCCTCGTCTATTCTTTTGTCACCTTTCAACTCCATTGCTCTCTCACAGTTTCATCCTCCACTCTCCATGACCATTATTGGCTCATTCAAACTTCTGCCACTTGTATCCTAGCCCTGCTTACCCGTCACCCCGCCCTTGCCAATCTGCTTTGGATTGTGGACACCCCGGCATGTCAAAATTAAAATATTTGTCCGTGTTTTTATATCCCGTCGTTGGCCTTGCCCATGTTTATTTCTTAAACAAACTCTGTTGCGTGTACAGTTGTTATCTGGATTATGTTTGGAAGAATTTGTAAAGCCTGTTATTCACTGCGATAATGTGGTCTTCAGACCCTGTTGAATACCATTTGTAAAAGCAGCTACCAATGGTATTGTAATAGTTTATCTTCTGCAGAGAAAGGCTTAGTCTAGTCAGTATTGAATATATTTTTTTAATTATTTAATATTTTAAATATTATGAATACTTTAAATATTTTAAATTTTAAGCTGACTTGGAGACAAAAAAATATGGAAAATAGGAGCAGGAGTAAGGCATCCGGGCCATCGAGGCTGCTCCACCATTCAGTGTTATCATGGTTGATTCTCAATCTTCACGCCATATTCCTATTCGCTCCCCATATCCGTTGACACCTTGTGTGTCTAGAAATCTATTTCTTTCTTAAGTACATTCAGTGACTTGGCCTCCACAGCCTTATGGGTAGAGAATTTCACACGCTCACCAGCCTCTTTGAGCTCAGACAAAGAGTCATCCAGAGTTTAATCGTTAGCTGTTCTCTCTCCACAGATGCTGTCAGATCTGCTGAGATTTTCCAGCATTTTTCTTTCAGATTCCAACATCTGCATTAATTTGCTTTTATATATGTGTATGGGAGTGAATCATATTGAACTGGCGAGGAGAGATGTTGGAAAAATTCTAAATTTAACGGGCGCTGTCTATGAACAAAGGAAATACAGGCTGGATTATCCCGACAAAACAATAGAATAAAAGTCTAAGGATGGAATTTTCCAGCTGCGCTTACCCCAAGGTCAGTGGACCTTTGCATGGTCTGTGTCCCGCCCACTACGATTCTCGTGGCAGGCAGGATGGGAAAATTCCACCCTAAGGCTGTCTGGTGCACTGATCAGGTTATATCTTGAGTTCTGCATTCAGTTCTGGTCACGGAGATCATAGATCCTAGATCATAGAATCCTACAGTGCAGAAGGAGGCCATTCAGCCCATTGAGATTGCACCGACCACAATCCCACCCAGCCCTTATCTCCATAACCCCATGTATTTACCCTAGCTAGTCCCTGACACAAAGGGGCAATTTGGTATTACCAATTCACCTAACCCGCACATCTTTGGACTGTGGGAGGAAACCGGAACACCTGGAGGAAACCCACGCAGACATGGGGAGAACGTGCAGACTCCGCTAACCACTGTGCCACCGTGCCACCCACGATGCAAAAGAAACATCCACTTTGTGTGAAGTGTTTCAGAGAACATTAGCATGAGAGGAGATCTTTTGCAGAGGACTATAAAATAATAGAAAAGAAAAGGCTGAATCCAAACACTATTTTCGATCACCACACAATGGCAGGACACTGGGACATAGGTACAAGCTTGTAAAAAGGCAGATTCTGGCTTGACATTGGGAAGCATTTTTTTCAAGCAAAGACTAATTTTGATCCTGGAATGGTACTCTGAGACAGAAACTTGAAGTGTTCAAGGACTAGTGAGATGCTGCTTTGGGGAAAGAGGCACTACAGGACATCTAGAAAACATTGGTTACCTTGCTAATCTTTCTCTATTGATCATTGTAGCAGCAGTCTATGCCCTGAGCATTGTGCAAATAAGTAGTAACCAGCTACACCATAGATTGATAGGGAGTGGGGTTTGCTGCTGCTGTTTTTTTGATAGTGAGTTCTTCTTTTGTGTGGAAGGTGCTGAGCTGACTGATTGCCAAACACTTTTGGAGGGCAATTGGAGAATGAGTCGAATAGCTGCTGTCGTGGAGTGAGTTTATGTCTTTTGGACTGTGGGAAGAAACCGGAACACCCGGAGGAAACCCACGCAGACACAGAGAGAACGTGCAAACTCCACACAGACAGTGACCCAAGCCGGGAATCGAACCCGGGTCCCTGGCGCTGTGGGGCAGTGGTGCTAACCACTGTGCCGCCGTGCTGCCCCATAGGGAGTGGGATTTGCTGTTGCTGTTTCTCTGATAGTGAGTTCTTCTTTTGTTTGGAAGGTGCTGAGCTGACTGACTGCCAAACACTTCTGAATGGGAGGGCAAGTGAAGAATGAGTCAAATCGCAGCTGTCATGGAGTGGGTTAGTTAGTCTTGGTTAGGAATCAAAGGTAGAATGTGGGGGTTGGAGGGAAGAAAGACCTGGAAATACAATTTGAGGTTCAATACTTTTGATTAATCGGGACATTGTTTCTGTCAAACCTTCTCCTATTGCTTTTAGACTTAATCTGCATCTAATCAAAAATGAAACGCAGCAGCCAGTCTCAAGATATTAAGGTTCCCACAACCCATGCACCAACCCATTCCTGTCCTCCACCAAAATACCAGCGTGCCCATCCCAAATGGACAGCCATTCTGTCTGGACAGAAGGTGCATATTATAATTAAGGTTTAAGAAGGCTACAAAGTGCATAGCAGAAAAATGAGATGCTGATCCTTAATGTTGTATTGAGCTCTGTTGGAATAATGTACATGGCCAAAGTCAAGAGAGATCAGAATGGGCGTAGAGCGGGGAATTGGAGGGGCAAACAATGATGCTCAGAGTTTCAATTGTGGACAGAATGGACGTGTTTGACAAAGCAGTCACCTAACCTGTATTTGATTTGTGCCGTAATAGTGAATACAAGACCAAACAGATTATTGATTGAGTTTTCCACATCTATGCAGTGCTGGCTGATGCGATAAAACTGATGTGCGGCAGCCAAGTTTTCTCTCCAGACGTATGGTACTCTGTACACAAAAAATCAGGAGGTGTGGTCTTCACCATCACAGTGGTGGGTGGGGCCTGATAGAACCATTCTTAAAGGGCGCCCCAATTTGTGCTAAAGGAATTACACCACCCCCGCCAACCACAGATTTGGAGAACCCCAGCTCCCCCTCCTGCCCCCCCCCCCCCCCCCCCCCCCCCAAACCACCACACATCAGGAAACCTCCTCCCCCCACCTCCATAAATAAGAGGAACGCCCACCCCTTACAAGTACCGGACAACTCCCCCCATCCCCCCCCCCCCCCCCCCCCCCACCACCACCCACAAACACCCATTCCCCTCCAATGAAGCTCCCCAGATGTCCTGCCTCTGGCACTGCCCCCTTGGCAGCATCATCCTGGTAGTGCCACCCATGCGTCCCTGGCAGGTTCTCCTTGATTCTTCCACGTTTTCAAAAAGCAGTGGTAAACCTTGCTGATGCCATGTCATGTCGGTATGGAAGGAATATATGTCTGGTAGCCCTCTAATTATAATAACATTTAAAAAATATATTGAAGTGACCATTACACCACGGGAAGGGATGGGGAAAATCAGGAAACAAAATCTTGCCAGAGAGAATCTCATTTTCCGATTCTGATGAGATTTTGCGCCCACGTTGCCATTTGCGCTCACGGCTAATATGGGCGCATATTTTACCATTTTACTGCACATCTTTATTCTGTTTGCTCTCTTTTTTAAAGAAAGCTGCACAATCATGTTGAAATAGAAGCAGAAAATAATTTGAATACAGTGTTAATTAAATTCTTGACTAAGCCCTGTATCTGTGTAACTGGTATACCTATTTTCCATAGCCTCTCTTAGTCCCTCTTCGAATACCTTCATCAGTGCTGTTCTTGAACCGATCCCAACAAGGTTGCGAGAAGTTGACCTCTTCTTTTAGTTATTTGAAAGCAGTTCACTGCCTTCCTTTTTTCCCCCAACTTGTTTCCATTCTGTACCTCTTTCTTTCAGAAAGATTGAGGCAATTTTGTGATTCTTTTACAGGCACTCTGTGGCATCGTGAGTTGGTACACCTGGGAATTAAATACCTTCTGTGGTTCACTGAAAATTGTGCTCCTTTCTACTTCAATCAAGCTGAGCATTTTGAATAAAATCGAACCTCATTATATCACAGTTTCTCAGTTGATATGTGCATTTAATAATGGAAACTTAGCCCTGTTTGGACATGCTGACCATGTTTACTCATTTACAAGCAGAATCTTCTGGCCAGTTTTCAGATGCGTGGAAATGGTGACTCACTTATAATATGTGGTTTACAATCGTAAGGATACCACTTCTCCCCTTCAGGAATTAATTTGCGGACAGGTTTTCCTCCTTCTCCTTACATAGCAGCCATTATGTAAGGAGAAAGAGGAAAGCCAAACAGGAGTATTTTCATTGCCAAGAACTTGCCTACACGTAATTCAAAAAATCGTTTCGATGAGAGGTCTTCAGTGACTAGTTTATTCAGTGACTAATTTTATTTCCCTCGGAAAGGGGCGGTTTGAACCACATGGATTAAATATAGAATTGGGGTCAGGGTATCCAGAAATTCCATTACTTGTTGCTTAAACATCCTGGTGGAAGGGGCTCTCGGTTGCTGGAATCACCTGAATTAAAATAAATACATGGTGTTGGAGCAGTGCGAGGTGGGCAGTGAGGCTCTGAGCAAAACTGTGGCGTTTCATACGTGGTTGCTCACTTGTTATGGTGAGCGGGCAGATAAGTTGAGCTGAGTCCATGAAAAGATCAGCCATGATCTTATTGAGTGGTGGTGCAGGCTTGAAGGGCCAGATGGCCTACTCCTGCTCCTAGTTCTTATGTTCTTGTGCCAGGGTGAAAGATAATATGGAATGGGTAGAAAAACATTCAGAAAGAAAGGGAAAGGAGCCAAAAATGACATCCATGTTCAAATCAATGACAAAGATAGACTTATTTTTGATATCATGCAGTATAGTTGACAAACAATACCTCAATGGTTGTAGTCGCTGATTTGCAGCCTATGACTTGGACAGGACAGGTGAATAGGAGCAAAAAGGTGGTGGGCGAATGGGACTTGTTGGATGTGTCACTGGGTCCTGAGGCCAAGGCTGCTGAAAGAAATCAATATGGAGATACCAGAGGTCACTGTTTTTAAAAATCTTTTAAATTTGTAAATTATGCCAGGGAGAGTAGGTAATACAACACCTTCATTCAAGAAGGAAGAGAAAGATTAAAGGGGTAACAAAAGACCAGTCAGTCTAATGTCAATTGTGGAGAAACTCTGAGGCTGAGATTTTCTGGCCCTGCCTGTGACAGGAATCGTCATGGGAGGGACGGAAAGTTTGATGGACCAGCCATCGGTCTGTTGACTTCGGGCGGGTATTTTGCGGTGGGACCAGAAAATCCCACCTTCAGAATCGATAATGTAAATCTAGTGAACATTTAGAAGTACATAGATGTATGGATACAAGTCAGCATGGATTTAATAGAGGCAAATCATGTTAGTTTTGAATAGTAGAAAGGGGTGGAGGGAAAATTATGCAGGCAAATTAAGAAATTGAAATTAATAACATAGAATAATAATCATGAGGGATTTCAACTACACTGTACTCTAATATTAATTTAACTGAACAGATGGGTAAAGTGGATAAGGGAATAGAGTTCCTACAATGCCCAGGATTCCTTTCTAACCCAAGTATAAAAAATCCCAACAAGGGAGATTCTCTATTGGACCTAGAAATAGGAAATGAACCAGAGGACATAAGAGAAGTAAAAGTAGAGGAACACCTGAGCCAGTGGTTCCCAAAGGGTGCGGCGCGCCACACTGGTGCGGCAAGAGAGGATGGCAAGTGTGGTGGGAAGATTCAAGGATAATCAAAGAAACATTGAAACATGGATTAGTTATTTTTCCAAAGTGATAGTTTTATACTTTCTGGATGTCCCATGATCATATTATAAAGTAGTTGTGTTCTATGTTATGAATGAAGCACTGCTAGGAGTTGTTTTTTTTTGTTTTTGAATGTATTTCTTATCAATAAAAAATTCAGTGTGGCGCGAACAAATTTTTATTCCGAAAGTGCGGCCCAGTGAAAAAAGTTTGGGAACCACTGACCTAAGCAATAGTGACCTTAATGTAGTATGCTTTAAGATGGTGATAGAGAAGAACATACTGGTAAGTATGATGGGGCTGAAAATAGAACTTGGAAAAATAAAATGGGCAACAATAAACAACAGTATAGAACATCAATGGGAAACATTTAAAATAGTATTCAGCATAGTGCAGGAAAAGTAAGTTCAAACCCCTTCCACTAAACTAAAATAACAAACTAAACACCAGTGAGACTCCATAGATGAAAAACCCAGGAACACCATAAATAGGAGCAGGAATAGATCACACAGCCTGCTCTACCATTAAATATGATCATAGCTGATCTTGGGCTTCAACTCCATTTCCTGCTTGCTCCTCATATCCTTTAATTCCCTGAGTGACCATAAATCTGTCTATCCCAGCCTTAAATGTATTCAACGATGGAGCATCCACAACTCTCTGATGTAGAGAATTCCAAAGATTCATCATAACTCTTTGAGCGAAGTAATTTCACCTCATCTCAGTCCAGTGTGATTATCCGGGCACTGTGCCCCCATGTCCTAGATTGTTTCCACTGGTCGGGCAATCTCAGTATTCACACTACCAAGCCCTTCAGAATTTTGTAGGTTTCAATGAGATCACCTCTCATTCTTCTAAACTCCAGATAATATATGACAAGACAAGGATGTATTCCCCAAGAACCACTGTTATTCTAGCCATCTAACCAACTGATTCTGTCTGTTAAAAAATTGAGAAATTAAAAGTATAATGAACAATCAGCATGGATTTCAAAAAGGAAAATCTTACTTAACCAACCTTGGGCGGCTCGGTAGCACAGTGGTTAGCACTGCTGCCTCACAGTGTCAGGGACCCGGGTTCGATTCCCGGTTTGGGTCATTGTCTGTGCGGAGTCTGCATGTTCTCTCCGTGTCTGCGTGGGTTTCCTCCGGGTACTCCGGTTTCTTCCCACAGTCCAAAGATGTGCAGGTTAGGTGGATTGGCCGTGCTAAATTTTCTCTTAGTGTCAGGGGGACTAGCTAGGATAAATGCATGGGGTTATGAAGATAGGGCCTGGGTGGGATTGTGGTTGATGCGGACTTGATGGGCCAAATGGCCTCCTTCTGCACTGTAGGGATTCTGTGAACAAGGTACATGTTTTCGCAGTTTATTTTTTAAATCTTGAACAGGTTGTTAGCCTGAAGCCAGAGGCCATAGCTTGAGGGGCATCACTTCACCTCAAGCATGGCTAACCAGGAATCTCTCCCTCTCTTACTATTTGCCTTAAGTGTATTGGAAGGATTTGCAGGTTGATAATCAATATGTTCGGCTGCACTAATAATGCACCTTCCATGGCTATCAAGCTCTGGAATTGGACTCAAACCTGGAGCATCTAGCTCAGAAGCAGGGAAGCTATGTACTGCGCCACAAGATCCCTGTCCAAACTAGAGGCATAGATTTGAAAAGTACTGAAGTTTACGCTCAAATTGTAGTGAAATTTGGTTAAACCACACTTAGAGTACTGCATGTAGTGCTGCTTGCCTTTTTATCAGAAGGATATAGAGGGACTGGAGAGGGTGCAGAGAAGATTTCCTAGATTGATACCAGAAGTGCCTATGCATATTGTGAAAGGATTGACAGGCTGGGTCTCATTGCTCTTGAAGAAAGAACACTGAGGCATGACCGAATAGAGGTCCATAAGGTTATGAGGGTTTTTTGACAGAGTGGATATAGAGAGAATGTTTTCTTGGTGGGGAAGAGCATGACTAGAAGCCATTAATATAAGGCACTCAAGAACTGCAGTGGGGTAATTCAGAAGAAACAACTTTATCCATAGAGTGCTGAGAATATGGAACTCACTGCCACAGGGAATGATTGAAATGAATAGAATTGTTATATTTAAGGGGAAGCTAGAAAAGCATATGAGGGAGAAGGGAATAGAGGCTTACAATGATAAAGTTAGATGAGGAAAGCTGTGGGAAGGTTGCAATGGAGCATAAACAACGACATGAATGGAGGCCTCCCAGCCACTGGTGTGAAAATTAAATATCAGACAGCCAGGTGGCAGACAGCACTCACTCATCATGACTTGATGTCCGCAGCAAGTGAAATATGATCATGCCCACAATGATTACTTGAAACATTCTCACTTTGATGTTTCCAATTCATGTCTTTAGTGTTCCACAGGGCTTTCAAGCCTCCCATAGGAGGACTCCTCAGAGGAAGTCATTCACTCTGAGGGTACACCATTATGGGACTCATGCACACCATGCAGCCACTCAGATATTCGCACTTCGGAGGGTTCAGTAAGGCAGATGGCTGGGTTCTAATCTGGTGACTTTAACGTCACAAGTAAGCAAGAGTAGGTCACATAAAGTCTGCATGGGAGGCCACAGGGTCTGTCCAAGCTCTGCTCAGCTGGACACAGATTCTGTACCTTGGGCTTCATCATTGAAAAGGGTGTTTCTGAAGCAGCAATGAAGAATGTGTGACGTACTGCTCGGTATTGCAGTGTCACTGTACATATTTATAGAGAGGTTGGAAGATTCTGTCTCAAGTAGAAGTTACATGATGTCCCTGGCCTTTGCAGTGATGTATTTATCCATGGAAAGAGTGGCCTGCGCCAGGAGCATCAGATGCTGAAATGAAACAGATGCATGCAGGGTCTCACCAACGACTGGCACACTCTGAATCCCATCTTAAATAGGATACATTATGCCCTAGACTTTACCATTCATCACCCAACTGATCTGCTGCAAAGTGTTCCAGACCTTATTGCTTCGAGGTAGGTGTGACTGGGCCATGGGAGGGATAATGGTGAAAGGGGACATGGATAACGGGGATTCGACTCAAAGTGTTTTGACTTTTCATCCACTGCCACTCCCCTTTAGCTCAGTTGGTGCCCCACATGCTGTCTGTATTGTGATGACCAAGTTGGATCCTGCACAGTTGCAGGTGGAGCAGTCTTTGGCGGGGCCCTCAGCTCCAAAACCCAGAGGATGCTGGCCAAGAGCATCTCAGCAACTGGAGCCGGGATCTGAGCAGCCTGCCTCTAACTCGGCGGAAACTTACAGGCGTTGTGAAGAGAAAGAGTGCAGATTTGTAATTGCATAGAGGTGTGTTGCACAATGTTAGATTGTTCAGTTTCAGGTTTATTTTTAAGCCACGTAAATATTATTTATTTTTGCCCTTTTCTAGTGATGCCCATTTTTGATTGTGGGAAACCAGCTCGAGCTGGAGATATGAATGCCAACTCATTCTGATGGCATCATTGGTTGACATAGTTGCTGACCCTAGCAAACGGCATCAGTCATGCATATGTACGCTGCCAACTGTGAGATCCTGCACATGTCTCCAGCAGAGCCCCGATAGAATACTGAGGCCAAAACGTGATGGTGACCTTTACAACCACTGTTAGCCAGGTCCAGTTGGCAACAGGTAAAGGTTTCAAATGTCGGCAAATGCCTGACTTGAGACTGTGATCCTCCTGGGACACGAGTATCGAAATGTTTAAGAAGCTTATCTTCAGCCTGTACACCCTTCCTGCCGGTTCCGGCTTCCTGCAGGCAGCACATCTCTGTCAATCCGCTCTCTCCAGTGGAGCTTTAATTCTGAGCAGTAGGCTGTTGCTGGTACTTCTGCTGTCTGTTCCTGCTGGGGTGGCACGGTGACACAGTGGTTAGCACTGCTGCCTCACAGTGCCAGAGACCCGGATTCAATTCCTGGCTTGGGTCATTGTCTGTGTGGAGTTTACATGTTCTTCCCGTGTCTGCGTGGGTTGCTCCGGGTTTCCTTCCACAGTCTAAAAGATGTGCTGGTTAGGCAAATTGGCCATGCTAAATTTTGCCTCAGTGTACACAAATAGGGCACTGGAGTGTGGCGACTAGGGGATTTTCACAGTAACTTCATTGTAGTGTGAATGTAAGCCTACTTGTGAGTAATAAATAAATTTTAACTTTACTGGAGCTCCTGCTGCTGTTCCTGCGGCTGCTGCTGCTGGGTGCTGGTTCTGGTCAACTTGGTTCTCATCTGAGATCCAAAGCAAAACAACATAATCTGCATCCATGGTGATCTGATAGATCAACAAAGTGGAGAACAGACCTACCAATCTCCAAAGTGTGTAAAATAACCTCTGATCGCAAGCACTTTGACCAAAGTCTTGCACGTAATCTGCAAGAAAGCAGCGGTGAAGTTTTAGTACCCATCGGCACAGTTCCCAGTCATGCCTTCAGCTCGTCAGTTGGCACAGTGCCCTTGTCCCGTTTTCATTGACAACAGTCCACGATGTCAGGGGAACCTGTGAGCACACAGTTAAATTGTAAAAACCTTGTTAATACCTGTGTAACAGAGCAATTAACAACTTGAACATGATAACCTGTCTCTCCTGAGAGAGTTCCTCACACACAAGGGGTTGGAGCTGGCTTCCTGACACACTGTCAGTTTCCCTGGTTTTAAACACACACCCAACCTGCGTGCCTCCCCTACCCCCTGCTGTTCCCAAACCTAGGAAAGTTCATAGAATCCATAGAATCCCTACAGTGCAGAAGGAGGCCATTCAGCCCATCGAGTCTGCACCAACCACAATCCCACCCAGGCCCTATTCCCGTAACCCCTCATATTTACCCTGCTAATCCCCCTGACACTAGAATTAATTTAGCATGGCCAATCAACCTAACCCGCACATCTTTGGACTGTGGGAGGAAACCGGAGCGTCCGGAGGAAACCCACGCAGACACGGGGAGAATGTGCAAACTCCACACAGACAGTGACCTGAAGCTGGAACTGAACCCGGGCCCCTGGCGCTGTGAGGCAGCAGTGCTAACTACTGTGCCGCCCCATAAGTACAGCCCATAGTTCAAATATGCAATTTTTTGAAAGCAGATAAAGGTCTACAAAGGTCGCAGTGTTTTGTTTTATTTTTCTCATTATTCCTCTGTGGAGTGAGTTCCTTGGCACCTATTTCTATGTTGAAGGCTTATAAAGTATGATCGCAAATTGTTGTTCACAAATGTGAACATGGAGTACAAGAGTCAAAAAGTGGTTGCATTTTTACAAAAGATTGGCTAGGCCACATTTGGGTTATTGTGTGCCATTTTGGGCACCCATTATAAAAGGGCACTGAAGCTGCAGAGAGTGTACAGCATCAATTCATCAGGGGGATGCCAGGAATAAGGAGAGTTCCAAGGAGAGTCTTTAGATACTGAACCCGTTTCCATTGGAAACGGAGTTGGCTAAGTAGAGATTTAAGAGGGCTTCATCAGTTTTTTGTGTGATTTTACGGCGCTGCAGAAGTAAGGTAACAGTAAGAGCAGAGTTCACCCAGTCAGTCGGAACATGCTGTGCGGAGTGAATGAGGATTATTAATAAATACAACCTATTCTTAACTTAGTGATTTGAAACAGGCTTCTTCACACACTGCTTTCATTATGTGCCCTGTTCCATGTGAATTACTAATCAGTAGCATTTCTGTACAGTTTTAATTACATTCAATCATGGAATGTGAGGCCGGTGCTTATTGCGCTTGAGAAGGTGATGAATCGCTATTTTGAACCACTGAGATCCATTTGGTGTAAGTACGCCCACAGTGCTGTTAGGGAGGATGTACCAGGATTTGACCTTACATCCCCACTTCTGACCTTATGATGGAGGGAAGGTCATTGATTAAGCTAAAGCTGGCTGGAATGTGTACACTATCCTGAGGAACTCCTGCAGCAAAGTCTTTCCGTTGTAGAATTTATACTGTGCTGACAGTGAATGGTGGAATTTCGCTGCTAGTGTGGGGTTGGCTTCAGACATGACCAGTCTTATTGTTTATCTCAAACCTGGCTCTGAACATGTGCAGGTGCTGTAAAAACCTCAATCACATTTTAATGCCTCAGTGCAGAATTGCTGTTACACATGAATTATTGGTGAGACATTATAAGACAAGTGTGTTGCAAAAACAATGAGCTGGATATTGCCTTTCCCTGCTGGTGTTTGAAGGCAGGAGGCCACGTAAATTGCAGCATGTGGCCTTTCTGCCCGTCCCGATCTGTTACCCATTTTACTGGGGTGGGGGAAGGATTGGTGGGAGGTGGAGGTGTTGGATAGCCTGGCAACCTCGGGCCTATTGAGGCCTTTAAGTTGCCAATTAATGGCCGTTTCAGTGCCATGTCCCATAGCTGCTGTTTTCCCTGTGATGGTGGAGGTGTGGGTTTGCGCCAAGCTGCTAGCCCAGTAGCTTTTACTGGATGGGCTGGAGTTGGGCAAACAGTGGGAATGTGCCTCTTTGGGGTTTCCATGCATGACCGACAGCATTTCCCTAAAGCCTAATCCCCTGTTTAACCCTTCCCCAAGCCTCTCAAAGTGACATCCCACTTCCCTCAGCCACCCCTCTCCCCTCTCACTGAGGCCTGTCAGCCACGTTCTGCCAATACAACAGATTTACTGTCAGTCCAACCTCAGTAACGTCCTCCTCTGTGGGGATTGGCTTTATTCCCAGCAGTGACCACTGCTGGAACCTGGTTGCTGCTGGGATCTACAGAGGTGCTGATCAGTTGGATTAACAGGCAGCTCTCTAAGGCTTCCTTCCTAGGAGGCAATGGCAGGCCTACCCTCAATGATGTGGAGATGCTGGCGTTGGGCTGGGGTAGGCACAGTAAGACGTCTCACAACACCAGGTTAAAGTCCAACAGGTTTATTTGGTAGCACAAGCCACAAGCTTTTGGAGCGCTGCTCCTTCATCAGGTGTGAAGGGGCAGCTCTCCGAAAGCTTGTGGCTTGTGCTACCAAATAAACCTGTTGGACTTTAACCTGGTGTTGTGAGACGTCTTACAGTCCTACCCTCAGCCAGTTAATGCCCTGCCCAAGTAAATTGGCTGCGGGACAGCCAGTTTTTTGATGGGCAGGCTCCAGACCAACATTTTAGTTGGTGGGAGATTAGGGGTTTTGTGGAGAGGGAGGATGGCGGTGGCAGGGTGATGTGTGGGTGGGGGGAGCGAGGAACTGGGGGGCCCCATAAAAATCCAACCTAATTTCTTGATTAACACTTTTTCCTTGTGAGATACTGATGATTATTTTGTTTTGATTTGATCTATTATTGTCACATGTACCGAGATACAGTGAAAAGTATTGTTTTGTGTGCTATCCATACAAATCATACCATACGTACACAGCTAATAAAGAGTCGCCGCACCCTGGTGCCATCTTGAAATGTGGAAGTGGTCAATCCACAGTGAGATCATTTTCTCTCCACTCCGTGTTGTGGATGGTGGAATTGCTGCCAGGCTTTTAGGGTCTTCTGTTGAGGTCAGGTTTTGTGAATTAAAGGAACGCCTCTGATAGGGGAAAGGAATAAAAGTTTTAAAACTAAAATAATAAAGACAGCAACATTGTATCAAGCGCCTGTTTGTTCATGTTGTCTCGCTGCACTCAACATGGATTCAGCCCTTCCCTTGAGATTGCTGGAAATCTGCCATTACATTTGAATACACCACCACCGACATAGCTGGGATATTTGTGGTCAAATTGCTTGTACATACTTGTTTTTTTTAATATAAAAGCACATACTGGTCAGACTATGGCTCTCTCGGCTAATGGATTTCCTGGCTGTCCCAGAATTAATCCTGGGCAGTCCATCTTGACAGCAGCAGCAGATTCAGGCATGTTCAGCCTTGTTGCACTGGGAAGTCATACTTAACTACCCGAGGATTACACTAACTTCCACAAAAAAGGAGACATTTTTAATTGTGAAAATCCACAGAGTTGATGAATATTACATTTTTTCTGTTTTAGCTATTTAATTTTTTGGAGAGTTTCCCCCTTCCCCACAACAACCCAAAGTTCTGTGTGGTATTATGCTGAGCCATATACAGCAGGAAGATCTCTGTTATGAGTTTGCTGATCTCAGCTGGGACAGTATTAGTGGTGTTTTGGCTGGTTTCTGTTTTCCCATGCTTGCGAGGGAGAGTAGAATTAGTAAGGGTCCCTTGCTCTTATTGCTTTCCAATGACCAATGTACCCTCTATTTTTTTTTAGTTCATAGTCAATTCATCTATTTTGTGTGGATCCTTTTAAATATCTTTGCATGCACGGTCACCGAAAGAAGGCGATGTGTGCGTGGCCCACTTGGAAACTTTCAGGTTCTTATGTGGCCGCCTGCACAGCTTCCAGGGAACCTTGCCAGTGGCACAATGGAAAAGGAATTGATTTGATGTCAGTAATAACTTGCAGACATGTGTGTTGCACTTCACGGTTAAATAGTCTACCCGTACTTACTATCTGAGCTGAGATCTGTGTGTCACCACCTCCAGGAGAAAGCAAATTAATCTTACCTTTTTTGTAAGCGCATCATCTATACGGCTGTAAAATCCTCTATGTGCTATTTGCGGTTACTGTCCAGCTATTTGCTGACATAACTTTGGACATTCACTTTGGGAAACACTTAATATTCAGACTGCCGATGCAAGCATCCAAATCTCATGTTCCAAGCTGTTGCCTGTATTGCTGTAATTACATGTTCCCATCGACAGATGGTGGTGTGGAAAGAATTTCTGAAGTCATCGTTGCGCCATTGCCATTTTTGTACATAATGAACTTGCATTTATCAAGTGACCATGGGAAATGCCAAAGGCAATTTACTACATGTGATAAAATCTCACTGAAAAGCACTGATGTTCTGTGCAGATTTCTTTTTTGTATTGGCACTGTACATTGTACAGCAGGAGCAGCTTTCCTGTTCACAGCGAAGGTGTGTGTACCTGAATGACTAGTCTTTAAACACTAACAACTCCTGTGTTAGTAAATGTTTTCCACTACAGATATTGCCACTTCTGATGTTGTATAGACCCTCCTGTAGGGGTTGTCTCCCCTGCCTCTGTACCGATCTTTCTCAGTCACGAGGGACAGTTATCTAAACAAAAGAAAAAAGACTTTAATAAAGAATGTGAAAGTACTCGTGATCTGCACTGATTTGGTTGCGTGCTGCTGGTTAGAAGAAGTATTAAATTTTCACAGGCAATCGGCTGCCTGTCATTGAAGAAGTTAAAATTTTGGGTGTAGAAAATGGGATTCTTTTCGGGTTGTTTTTGGAATTGAATTCTTGCAATTCTGTCTGTTTCTAATTAGGGTCATTCATTTCTAGTAACTAAACAGGTCAAATTGTGTTTATGTGGTATGGCGACTTACTGGGAACTTTTCCTTCTGATTTGGACGTTTCGTTTAGTTCCCCCAAGCCCCTTTCCACATTTTGCAAACTTGGAAATAGGACTGAATTCATTGGCCATTTTACGTCTGCTACCCCTGTCTTTAAATTGTGTGCTGTTTCTCTTTATAGTGTCATTGATCTGTCAGAGACAACAGCACCTATGATAGAACTCATCTGCTGGGAAGACCTTATTAGATTTACACCATAAGGGATCCAGTTTGGCTCAATCAATCTCTAGAAAAGTGCTACTTTGAAATCCTCCGATGATGTGAGAGAATAAAAATGGCGGGTGATGTTTTGCAAAAGAACAACAGATCCAAGTGCTTTCATGGGCAGAAGGGATATAACTCCGTCAATGGATGAATCCTTTTGACATCACGAGTTGTTAAATCACCAGCAGAGCTGTGTTACAAGACGTTAATAGCTTCAACCTTTTTTCAGCCATTAATAGGATGCAGCGAGAGGGAACACTGCAAGCTCCAGTCAACTTGTATTTAACACACACAGCATTTCTCCAGAACCTTTCTCCACTCGTATCAAAATACAGCTGATGCAGAATGATTTAATTCCTCCCTTGTGCAATAGCACTACTGCCAGTAGCAGTGTTGTACTATACTGAAGGGGTTCTCCAGTAGCAAGTGAAGTTGCATTCGAGGAACTATAAGTGTGCTAGGTGGCAAACGTAAAGCATTGCCATTAGGGATACTCTAGCTTTCTGTCTCTTAGGCTGAGCAGCTTACAGCAACCTGCGATTCAGAGATACAGTTTTTATATGTTGGTTGGCATTGATATTAACAGAGACATGTTATCTGTAAAATTAGCTGGTCTTCTACTGACTCTCTTCAGGTAGCCTAGCAACACACACTTGTCATTCAACATGAGCACTGATGGGTTGTGCTACTGCTCAGGCCCGTGCTATGCTTAATTCGATAGGCAAGAATGGTTCTGATGCAACACCATGATTCAATTCATTCCCACTGAAGCAAAATGCTGCTCCACTGAACCTACCCCATACACCTCAGGGTGCATGTGGGAGGGAAAAAGACTTGTACCTTGGTGTGGGAAATTAATACACCAGCACAATGCACCAACCAACCAATCACTTGAAATTGTACTCAATAGAAAGAGAGTTGTCTGCAAGGAGAAGGAGGGAAAAAATATTACACTTAATATCCACACACTACACATGGATAACAAATCTAGTTAAATTTTCAGTTTCTGTAACACTTTCGATACAATCCATTGACAGGTGTTAAAAAACAGACAATAAGATCCAACACTGCGGGGTGGGTGTGTTAGAAGTGGCTGCAGCTTTTATAGAATGAGTTTGAACACATTGATATCGATTCCAGCTTCGATCATGATGTGACCTATCCATCTGGCTATAGCGTCCCTGGTCACCCTTTCGTGTGGTCTTCTGAAACTCATGAAAAAGGTATTTCTCTCCGTTTCAAAGGTGTTCAGTACAGAGCAAATATTCTCACACATGTTCGTTAACAGATAAACATGGATCTGACGGGTACGCTCTCAGCATAGGTTGGCAATCAGTTTTCCTTGGTCTGCTTTGCTTCAAAAGAAAAAACAAACCATGTAAGAGTTTTTTTCAAGTAATACTTGTAACGAGTAGCTGTACAGTCTGCTGATGCTGTGAAAGCACCAAGGCAATTAACGTGCCTGTTTTAAATGACAATTCTCGAGAGTAAGTGATGGAACAGGTGAAAGCTCTCGGAGGTAGTCTAGCAAAGGCTTCACGTCCCACGTGGTATTATCTTGCCACTGGTGGTTCAAGGTTAAACACACACCTCATAAAACGAGTAACCAGTGGCGGTGAGCCCAAAGTGTGCCCCTCCGGCAACACAAACAAAGAAGACAAAGCTGACTTTGCCGTGTCCATGTGTCCTGTAGCCCAGTCTGTGAAATAATGAGGTCAAAAACTTCAAAACAGCTTCCACAGATGTTTTCAGTGGATTCACTTGTTGTCTGCTGTTTGATGGAAGTAGTGAAGTAGTGTACTGTTTCCTGGTCGATGGTGGGCAGGCAAAAATTATACTGACATTTTCTGCTGAAAGGTCCTCGTCCTGTAGGTTTTGCCTGATAAGCTGTAGGATTTAAAGTTAAAACAGTCATAAAGACCGTGCATATTGTCAGCATAGGTTGAGTAATAAACTTCTTCATACATAGAAACATACTTAGAAAATAGAAGCAAGAGTAGGCCATTCGGCCCTTCGAGCCTACTCCGCCATTCACTATTATCATGGCTGATAGTCAAATTCAATATCCTGATCCCACCTTCCCCCCCATATCCCTTGATCCTTTAGCCCCAAGAGCTATATCTAATTCCTTCTTGAAATCACAGTGTTTTGGCCTCAGCCACTTTCTGTGGTAGTGAATTCCACAGATTCACCATAGATCGTGGAGGTTTACAGCATGGAAACAGGCCCTTTGGCCCAACTTGTCCATGCCGCCTTTTTTTTTACCACTAAGCTAGTCCCAATTGCCTGCGTTTGACCCATATCCCTCTATACCCATCTTACCCATGTAACTGTCTAAATGCTTTTTACAAATTGTACCTGCCTCTACTACTACCTCTGGCAGTTCATTCCAGACACTCACCACCCTCTGTATGAAACAATTGTCCCTCTGGACCCTTTTGTGTATCTCCCTCTCACCTTAAACCTGTGCCCTAAAGTTTTAGACTTCCCTACCTTTGGGAAAAGATATTGACTATCTACCTTATCTATACCCCTCATTATTATATAGACTTATATAAGATCACCCCTAAGCCTCTTACGCTCTAAGGAAAAAAGTCCGAGTCTATCCAGCCTCTCTTTGTAACTCAAACCATCAAGTCCCGGTAGCATCCTAGTAAATCTTTTCTGCATTCTTTTTAGTTTAATAATATCCTTTCTATAATAGGTTGACCAGAACTGTACACAGTATTCCAAGTTCAACAAGACGTCCCAACTCCTGTATTCAATGTTTTGACCAGTGAAACCAAGCATGCCGAATGCCTTCTTCACCACTCTGTCCACCTGTGACTCTACTTTCAAGGAGCTATGAACCTGTACCCCTAGATCTCTTTGTTCTATAACACTCCCCAATGCCCTACCATTAATTAAGTCCTGCCCTAGTTCGATCTACCAAAATGCATCACCTCGCATTTATCTAAATTAAACTGCTTCTGCCATTCATCAGTCCACTGGTCCAATTGATCAAGATCCCATTGCCTTCTTCACTGTCCACTATGCCACTAATCTTGGTGTCATCTGCAAACTTGCTAACCATACCTCCTAAATTCTCATCCAAATCATTAATATAAATGACAAACAACAATGGACCCAGCACTGATCCCTGAGGCACACCACTGGTCACAGGCCTCCAGTTTCAAAAACAACCGTCTACAACTGCCCTCTGACTTCTGTCATCAAGCCAATTTTGTATCCAATTAGCTACCTCACCCTGGGTCCTGTGAGATTTAACCTTAAGTAGAGGGCGGCACGGTAGCACAGTGGTTGGCACTGCTGCTTCACAGCTCCAGGGTCCCGGGTTCGATTCCCGGCTCGGGTCACTGTCTGTGTGGAGTTTGCACATTCTCCTCGTGTCTGCGTGGGTTTTCTCCGGCTGCTCCAGTTTCCTCCCACAGTCCAAAGATGTGCGGGTTAGGTTGATTGGCCAGGTTAAAAAATTGCCCCTTAGAGTCCTGGGATGTGTAGGTTGGAGGGATTAGCGGGTAAAATATGTGGGGGTGGGGCCTGGATGGGATTGTGGTCGGTGCGGACTCGATGGGCTGAATGGCCTCCTTCTGCACTGTAGGGTTTCTATGATTTCTATGATTTCTTATGCAACAACCTACCATGCAGTACCTTGTCAAAGGCCATGTAGACAACATCAACTGCACTGCCCTCATCTACTTTCTTGGTTACCCCTTCAAAAAACTCAGTCAAATTCGTGAAACATGATTTTCCACTCACAAAGCCATGCTGGCTGTCCCTAATCAGTCCTTGCCTCTCTAAATGCCTGTGGATCCTGTCTCTCAGAATACCTTCCAACAACTTACTCACTACAGATGTTAGGCTCACCGGCCTGTAGCTCCCAGGCCTTTTTCCTGCAGCCCTTCACTCTCTGAGTGAAGAAATGTCTCTTCACCTCAGTCCTAAAAGGTTTACTCCTTATCCTCAAACCATGACCCCTAGAGCTGAACCCCCCCCCCCCCCCCCCCCCGCCCTCCCACCCAACCATTGGGAACATTCTTTGTTGTAGGGAGTATCACTGGTTCTTGCACTAGTAAATGTAATCACCTTGCAAAGCATGCTGTGTTGTCTTTCTAAGTATGATCATAAAACCATCAGTTTCCTACATTTCAGTTTTCTGGTAAGCATCTACCTATCAGGCTGAAGGGGGAAAATCCCCGCAGAAAAAAAAATAATTTTGCCAGGTGATTGAAAAAGCATCTGTTGCTATGGCGCCCGGATCTGGTAGCCAAGGAACATAGTTTTCCACCTGTGTGCATTTGAATGGGATGGAAACAAATCAACATCTAGTTTCTTATTCAGCTTTACACAACTGGAGGGAAACAGTCCTATCCAGCTTTCATTCAAGCTAGCTATTGAAAATCCTTGATTCAAGACACCAGGCAATTGTTTTGCAGTGACCCAAATATCTCCAGGTATGGACCATTTCCAGAAAATCTTGGCTAGTCCATCATGAGATGGTCAGAAAGCTGGCTAGCAGATGGGAAGCAAAGCATTGGCATAAATGGGTCTTTTTCTGATTAGCAGTCAGTGACTAGTGGGGTTTCGCAGGGATCTGTGCTAGGACCCCAACTGTTCACATTATATATTAATGATTTGGAAGAGGGAACTGAATGTATTATCTCCAAATTTGCAGATGATACAAAGTTGGGTGGGAGGGTCAGCTGTGAGGAAGATGCAGAGATGCTTCACTGTGATTTGGACAGGCTGGGTATGTGGGCATCTGCATGGCAGATGCAGTATAATGTGGATAAATGTGAGGTTATCCACTTTGGTAGCAATAACAAGAAGACAGATTATTACTTGAATAGGTGTAAATTGAGAGGTGGATACTCAACGAGATCTTGGAATTCTCGTGCATCAGTCGCTGAAAGTAAGTGCGCAGGTACAACAGGCAGCAAAGAAGGCAAATGGTATGTTGGCCTTCATAGCGAGAGGATTTGAGAATTGGGATAGGGATGTTTTGCTTCAGTTGTAGAGGGTGTTGGTGAGGCCACACCTGGAGTACTGTGTGTGCAGTTTTGGTGTCCTTATCTGAGGAAAATTTGTCCTGGCTATAGTGGGAGTACAGCGAAGGTTTACCAGGCTGATTCCTGGGATGGCATGTCTGTCATATGAAATGAGGCGAGATTGAGTCGCAGTTAGGATTATATTTACTGGACTTTAGAAGAGCGAGAGGGGATCTCTAGAAACTTATAAAATTCTAACAGGGTGAGACAGGGTAAATTCAGAAAAAATGTTCCCAATGGTGAGGGAGTCCAGAACTAAGGGGTCAGAGTTTGAGGATAAGGGGTAAACCCTTCAGAACTGATGGTGGTGAATGTGTGGAATTCACTACCACAGAATGTAGTTGAGGCCAAAACGTTGTCTGATTTCAGTAAGAAATTAGATATATCTCTTGGGACTAAAGGGATCGAGGGATATTGGGGGGAAGGAGGGATCAGGATATTGAATTTGATGATCAAAATGAATGGCAGTGCAGGCTCGAAGGGCCTACTCCTGCTTCTAGTTTTTATGTTTCTCTGTGCCTGCGATTTTGTTCCTCCCATGTTGTTTATGTGTGCCACTGTAGTTGTGTTATCCAGCTGCATAGCAATACGTACATGACTGTTTTGTGTCCAAATAGCTTGTAAAGAGCAATGAAAGCTGGCTTCAATTCCAAGTAATTAATTTCATTTCTTTCTGCACATGCTTTCTTTTCAGCATTAGATCTTCCTCCAAATTGGTGCAGTACCTTTGAATGCACCTCATCCTAAAACTGGGGCATTGTTTGTGCTGTGTGTTGTTGGTGTCCCCTTATCAGTTGTCATCCCACCAAGCTAGTTCTTCACGAGTTTCAAGAGACATGTTCTGTCAAAATGCCCTTTTCTTTCAAAGCCCATGCTTTTTCCTTTGCAATCTCTCTGTAATGCAGTGGCCCATATTGAACAGCAAGGATAGCAGCCACTAATTTGTCAGTCACAGGGGAAATAAATCATATTGATGATGAATGTGAGGCCACTAAATGTTTTCAGAGACAACGTGTTTCCTCTGTTTCTGCTTCAGTGAGACTGACTTGCATTGTGGAGGAGTTCAGTACAAATCCTAGAAAGGTTATTTTGTGTCCATACTTAAGAACATAGTAATTAGGAACAGCGGTAGACCATTCAGCCCTTTTGAGCCTGCTCTGCCATTCAATAAGATCATGGCTGATCTGGTTGTAACCTCAACTTCGCCTCCCTGCCTGCCCCCCGATAACCTTTCACCCCACTGAGTCAAGGAATGATTTGTGTGGGTTAATGAGAAAACCAAGGTTAGATAGCATTTGGGCATTTTCTCTGACTGCATCCATTACTTCACATTTCATTTTGGTGACCAGTGAGATATCATCGCCGTCTGCCACGACAGGACGACCTTTGCTCCTCATCGTTGCAAATGGTTGGTTTCAACAACTTTGTGAAAACACAAGATCCTGAGATCAGACGATTTGATAATGCTCCAAACTGTCATAGTTCCCCTTTCTATGTGAATTCTAGATATTTTCTATGTTGTCTTGCGATTGGTGCAGTATAGTATTGTTGCGAAGTTGGTGTTTGTAAAATTATAAAAAAATTGTAAAATGCTAAGAAGTGAAAGTATTGCACGGTCCCTTTAAAAAGGTAATATTTCTGATGTGCTTAGAAAGTTTTAAAAAACGATGCAGGTGCATATGGTGCCAGTACACAGACTGAAACATTGTATCACAGGCCAGGCAATAGTGTTGCCAAGACAACAGGTTGTTTTTGAATTTTAGCCAATCAGTTTAAATTAGGCACTTAGCTACCAACAACCTATTAGATTTGAAATTAATGTTTTGGTAACCTGAGAACCCCAATCAGATTGTAGGAAATATTGAGATGTCATCAGGGGTATAAGAGACGGGGCAGTGAGACAAACGGGAAGAGCGCCTGCCACCTGTCACCGCTCACAGCTCTAGAGGGAGAGACTTGCTGGCTCTCATAGCTGCATTTATGTCTTAAAAGAAAGCCTCATCTCGATAGTGAAGATAGCAAAAGAAGACAGAGGTTCCAGAAAGAAGACAGAAGATTCTGGAAGACGCCAGACTTGGTTGTATTTTAGAGAGTGACTAAAAATTCTACTTTTTTGTTAAGAAGTAGAAATTGTATTTATCTAAACAGCATTCCATTAGAATAGTATTTTGTTTGGTTTGTATACTTAACCTGCTAACTGTTAGTTAGATAAATAAAGTATTATTTGTTGATTTTAAAGAGAGTCTCAGGTAGTTATTTTTGATTTAACCACAAAAAGTTGCTGAAGAGCAGATTGTACTATTTCTCACACACTTTTAACAGATTATGAGGCGAAGTACTCCTCTTTGAGTGGTTAGGTGTTAGTTCTCAAAAAGGGGATAAACCTCCCCTTTATAACAATATGCATCTCTGAGGTCAGTTGAAGCTATAAAGCGGCCTTTGGTGAAGAATTGTACAGCAACGCCTAAAGTATCCATTCAAAATGACGTTATTTTCTATGTTTATTCAGGTTTGATAAATCTAGAACCATGTGCTCTCCGCCATCTTTTTTCTGTTGAGTAAAAATATTTGAAATAAAGTTTCCATGTTTGCGGCATAACCTTTTTAGTCACACCTTTGCTTTGATGTTTACAAATTTCCTCACCAATCTTTAATTTCTTTAAGTTCTTCTTTGGTTGAGGTATAAAAGCTTTCTTGGCTAGGTTATTAATTTCAAATTCCAATCATTTTCCAGAAACAATGTTCAGAATGGTTTGATCCGATGTAATAGCTTCCCAAGCAGCTTCATGGCTCCTCAGTCGACCTTTGATATGCTTATTTTCGATGATGTGGAATAAACCAAATACACCCGTTGGACTTTAACCTGGTATTTTGAGACTTCTTACCGTGCTTATTTTCAGTTGTGGTAGGAAAATAAGGCTGTACACTTTCATTTACTTGAGATGCATTAGTACAGGCTAATTCTGGCTCAACTGACCTCTGTCAGACAGCTGATGGGTAGCAGGTGGTTTCCCACGCTTGTGCCTTGGGAGTTTTTGTCCTTGTCCATGTCTGTTTTGAAGATTCTCTGGGTGGTTTAAATGGTGTTTGACCACTGAAAAAGGCTGAGGGACTTTCCCCTTGGATGCCACCCAGCATCCTGATGGTTCCGAGACAGAACAAGTCTGATTGCACTGTCTGCCATTGGACTGCAGTACAGATTGTAGCGTGCTCTAAGCTGAATGTAGCTTCTCATCAGACCTGCTGTCTTTTGTTCTTCATCAATTTCTTTCACAAGCCTATGGAAAGCATCTCTGAACAGCCATTGTGTTGTCTTTGCGCTCGGTTTTCACAGATGTGTATATCGTGAGTTGCGATCCGGCTCTTCTAGGTCTTTCCTGAGCTGATTCAGCTCGAAGCTGCCATTGGTTAGCAGAGCAATAGCACCCTGTTGAATTTCACGCAGGGTATTGTTTGTGGATTCTAAGAAAGCTGTGACCCCCTTCACAAGGGGCCTTTCGCACCTCTGGAGGTTCATGTCCAAACTGCAGACCAAGTGATTTGAGTTTTCCCAAATCAAGGGATTCACCTTTGGGGTTATCAAATTGCTTGAGGTACGTCTGGCATATCTCCAATATGTACCTCTCTTCAAGGTGACATCTCTTCGCAACATGATAAGTCCCAAAATCGCCACCGACTGTGTGGGCACCCATCCCATGCCGGTGACGTTGAAGGTCACAGTGGCCCTCAACGTCCACACCTCCAGGTCATTTCATTGTCCAGTGGGGGGGGTGTCTGTGTGGGTGTCCCTGAAGCAACCTCTCCATGAGAATCATCACTCTCACTGGAAGAGGCTTTGCCCTCAGTGCTCAGGGCCAACGCAACACTCACGTTTCACATGGACTCCTCAATGTGGACTCAGTGGCACGCAGACACTCTGCCAGATCTCCCCGTGCATCCCGCTGGACATAAATCATCTGCTGTCTGCTGGACATCTCCAGAAGCTCATCATCCTTTTCACTCTCACCATGGTCCTGGTCTCCAGCAGTGCCCCCACTGTCAGTGCCCTCTCTGCCTCTGCCATCTCCTCACATGAGTGTGATGTCCCCGCATCACTGTGCAGTAGCGCAGAGACGACAACCCAATGCCCACTGACGTATGAGTACCTGCGCTGGTTCTGAGAGACAGTGTGACACAGGTGCAGGAGTGATGTCTTCTTGGGTGCCTGAGGGGGATCTTTGGAGTCATCTGAGGCTGGTGTGGTTGGTTCATCTCCAGAAGGAAGGCACAACATCAGCGAATTCAATCATCATCATCATCACTATACATGCTGGGTGGCCTGCTGAGACAATGGAGAGATGCTGCATGGTGCCATCTATATTGGAGCTTCAATGGGCATTCTGGCTGGGACAGCTCACTTTCTGATCAGAGGAGTCTGTGAACGCTCCCATACTCGTGGCATACGCATCTGGGACCTGCAACCTACTTTCATCACAGACCCTGTCTCACCCAGACTGTGAGAGTGAGCTGGCCAGTGGCACTCCAACTCTAGAGCATCTCTCTTGGTCCAAGTAAGCACCAGCAAATTCGTTACCAGTTTGGTGGTGCTCCACGGTATTGTGAGTTGTCTTCTGATGGGACAATAGAAAGCCTCATTAGTGTTCCATCCCTCTTGAGGACCATTCCAAAAGCCCCCCCCCCCGCCAACTGGGCATTTACCTTTTCACTGTGGCACACCTCTCCTCTCCACTGGACTGCAGACTATTATGCTGACAGTAGTTGGCAAACATCAGATTCCTGAACACACAGATCCCTGAGTACCCTAGGGAATGGATAGCCGGCTACACCTTTCCACACACCTTTATGCTATCTCTTGCTGACTGCAGATGATTCATAGAATCCCTACAGTGCAGAAGGAGGCCGTTTGGCTCACTGAGTCTTCACTGAATCTCTGACAGAGTGTGTTAACCAGGCCTTCTCCCCTGCTCTATCCCCATAAACCCACACACTCACCATGGCTAATCCATCTAACCTACACATCTTGGGACACTAAGGGGCAATTTAGCATGACCAGTGCACCTAACCAGCATATCTTTGGACTGTGAGAGGAAACTGGAGCACCCGGAGGAAACCCATGCAGACACTGGGAGAATGTGCAAACGCCAGACAGGTAGGCAACCGAGGCTGCAATTGACAGTGGGTCCATGACGCCATGAGGCAGCAATGCTAACCACTGTTGAACCTTTTGCACCACTGCAGCCGCAAGCTGTAGGGTCAGCAGCAAGAGAATGGACTGAGGAACGGGAGTGGCAGCGAGCCACAAGAGGGTGGGCTAGTGAGTGGGAGAGGCCACAAGCTGAAGGTCACAGCAAGAGAAAAGGTCATGGAGTGGGAGAGACCTCTCCAAAACGGCGCCAATTGAGCCAAACACCTCTAGGTCAGACTGGAGGAAATGACTTTCGAAAGGATCCTGTGATGCTAAATGAGAATACAGGCCCATTAACTGAGCAACATTGAAGCAAAACAACTGCAAATGGGGCAACATTGAACAGGGACTTCCTGTAGAAGAATAAGGAAATCTTGTTGCAATTTTACAGAGTTTTAGTGGGACCACACCAGGAGTGCTGTGTGATGTTTTGGCTCCATATCTAAGAAAGGATAGATCTGCATTGGAGACAATACAATGAAGGTTCACTAGATTGATTCCTGGAATGAGAGGGTTGTCCTGTGATGAGAAGTTGAATAAATTGGGTCTCTTCTTTCCGAAATTGGAGATGATCTCATTGAAACATTCAAGATTCTAAAAAGGGCTTGACAGGATGGACACAGAGGCTGCTTTCCCTGGCTGGGGAATCTAAAATAGTTTCAGGATAAGGGGTTGATCACTTAGGTCTAAGATGAGGAGAAGTTTCTTCATTCAGAGGGTTGTGAATCTTGGGAATTCTCTGCCTCAGAGGGCTGTGGATGCTCTAAGGATTGCTTCAGTGATGTCCATTCTAAGGATGGATGCTCATCTAATAAGGATGAGATAGATAGATTTTTGGTCACTCGGGGGACTGAGGTGTATGGGGAACGGGGAGGTAAGTCGTGTTGTGGCAGGGGATCAGCCGTGATCGTATTGAATGGTGGAGCAGTCTTAAGAGGTCAAATGGTCTCCACTTCTTATAATTCATCTCATTATATCCTCCCCTCATAACTGAAGTCTTCCCATCCTTGGAACATTCTGTGAAACTTCTTCTATCCCGTCAACCTTGTACCTGAAGTGTGATGCCCAGAATGTTACTGCTGAGGCTTAACCAGCAATTTATAACACTCCAGCATGAACTCTACTTTTGTAATCTATTCCTATCTTTAACCAACATACTTTTTTAACCAGCTGTTATCTACTTGCCATATTGAAAAGGAGGGGAGGCGATAGCCTTAATGGTATTATCGCTAGATTATTAATCCGTAAACTCAGCTAATGTTCTGGGGACCCGGGTTCGAATCCCGCCATGGTAGTGGATGATGGAATTTGAATTCAATAAAAATAAATATCTGAATTAAGAATCTACTGATGACCATGAAACCATTGCCGATTGTTGGAAAAACCCATCTGGTTAACTAATGTCCTGTCGGAAAGGAAATCTGCTGTCCTTACCTGGTCTGGCCTACATGTGACTCCAGAGCCACATCAATATGGTTGACAAACCAAAGTAGAACGTACAGGGTAAATGGTAGGACTCTGAAGAGTGCAGTTGAACAGAGGGATCTGGGAATACGGGTACAGAATTCCCTAAAAGTGACGTCACAGGTGGATAGGGTCGTAAAGAGTGCCTTTGGTACATTGGCCTTTATAAATCGAAGTATCGAGTATTAAAGTTGGAGTGTTATGGTAAGGTTATATAAGGCATTGGTGAGGCCGGATTTGGAGTATTGTGTACAGTTTTGGTCACCTAGTTGCAGGAAGGATGTAAATAAGGTTGAAAGAGTGCAGAGAAGGTTCACAAGGATGTTGCCGGGACTTGAGAAGCTGAGTTACAGAGAGAGATTGAATAGGTTGGGACTTTATTCCCTGGAGCGTAGAAGATTGAGGGGAGATTTGATAGAGGTGTATAAGATTTTGATGGGCATAGATAGAGTGAATGCAAGCAGGCTTTTTCTGCTGAGGCTAGGGGAGAAAAAAACGAGAGGGCATGGGTTAAGGGTGAAAGGAGAAAAGTTTAAAGGGAATATTAAGGGGGGCTTCTTCACGCAGAGAGTGGTGGGAGTGTGGAATGAGCTGCCGGATAAAGTGGTAAATGCGGGGTCACTTTTAACATTTAAGAAAAACTTGGGACGGGTTCATGGATGAGAGGGGTGTGGAGGGATATGGTCCAAGTGCAGGTCAGTGGGACTAGGCAAAAAATGGTTTGGCACAGACAAGAAGGGCCAAAAGGCCTGTTTCTGAGCTGTAATTTTCTATGGTTCTATGACTCTCAAATGCCCTCCAAGGGCAACTAGGGATGGGCAATAAGTGCTGGCCAGCCAGTGATGCCCCTGTCCCACGGGAAAAAAAAGATTTTGTCTACATGGACGTTGACAAGGCCTCTCTGCTCCCTCTACGTTTCAAAATTGGGCCAGTCTTTGCATTTTATTCCTCCTAAACTGCATTGCTTTATATATAATCATAGAATCCCGACAGTGCAGAAGGAAGCCGTTTGGCCCATGGGTCTGCACCAACCATAGTCCCATCCAGGCCCTATACTTGTAACCCCACATATTTACCCTGCTAATCCCCCTGACACTAGGGTCAATTTAGCATGGCCAATCAACCTAACCCGCACATCTTTGGACTGTGGGAGGAAACCAGAGCACCCGGAGGAAACCCATGCAGACACGGGGAGAAGGTGCGAACTCCATACAGACAGTGACCTGAGGCTGGAATTGAACGCAGGTGCCTGGAGCTGTGAGGCAGCTGCGCTAACCATGCCGTCCATAATAATGTCAGTTTTAACATTTATTTTTAATTCTGTGACAATTTAGAAAGCAATAAAGGCAGAACATCCCCAACTGTTACTACCTGTCTCCATTATTATTGTATCTGCAGTTTAAATTTATTTTGAACTACATCTCAAAGTACGTATTGACTCATAAATAGCCCTGGTCATGTTACCTTCCTGGCACAGCTCGCTGGCAAATTAGCAGCCACTTCTCGAATCAGATGAATTCGAGAAAATGCATGACCCTCATTTAGGGGTCTGGCTCAGAGATGTTGGACTGAAGAATGATGTGTCAAAGGGGAAAGGGAACAAGAGCTACTGGCCTCACTCCTATTCCAATTAAGAACTGTTTCAAATGACTGTATGTACAAAGTGTGCTTGTCATGTTTTATTCAGTGTCGTACACAGAATGAACATTCAAGAATCAAATGACAATTGGGTGCAGCATTCATAATAGTCGCACTGGGCTCCTTTTGCAAAAAAAAACAGCCTTGTGATTACTGCTGATCCCCTCCACCTTTCACAATAACTTTTCACATTCCCCACAGCGTACGTTTTGAAGAAATGTGGACACACTTTGTAAAACATTTGGAAAAAAAATCATTTTCCTGCAAACTGCTGCATGTCTGAAACGCAAGGTGGAAATTTTAACCCAACAAGGCGGGCGGGTTGATGAGTGAATTGAGGGAGCAGAGTTTGCTGATGGATCAGGAAGCTGACAGGAATACACCGATTTCCAACTTTAACCTGAGTACAATGTCCAGTACCCAGGAAGGCCCCATGGAATAGAGTTGGTCACTTGGATATGTTTGATACTGTTCAGTATCTGTTTTCTCACCCTGAATTCTGACTAGAACCTTGTGTGCACAAGTTTCCAGAGCTTCCTGGAATCCATCAGGGAAAATGAGATCAGCGGATGGCAGGAGGTAGTGTGTTGAACTGTTGACTGACAGGAAGTACTTTGAATCCTGAGACGTCATCTGCAGGTGATATATGTGGAAGCAATGGCCCAGTGGTATTATCGCTAGACTATTCATCCAGAAACTCAGCTAATGTTCTGGGGACCCAGGTTTGAATCCCACCGCATGGGCGTTGCTGGCTGGCCAGCATTTATTGCCCAACCCTAGTTGCCCGAGGGTAGTTGAAAGTCAACCATTGCTGTGATTTCCTTCCCTAAAGGGCATTAGTGAACCAGGTGGGCTTTTCCAACAATCGACAATGGTTTCATAGTCTACAGTAGATTCTTAATTCCAGACATTTTTTATTGAATTCAAATTCCACCATCTGCCGTGGTCAGATTCGAACCCTGGTCCCCAGAACATTAGCTGAGTTTCTGGATTAATAGTTCAGCGATAATGCCACTAGGCCATCGTCTCCCCATAGGAGGATAAGAGTAATTGTGATAGGGCTTGGTCAGATAGAGATTTGAGAAGGTAACTAGACAGAGAATGGGTGTATCAGCAAAGTGTGTTGGTTGATGTGCAGTGATGTGTAGGAGAAGGCTGTGGAAGGCAAAGTAAGGTCCCAAGGATGTGGTGGAATGTACCATACCACTCATTTTTCTGCCTTGATTAGATCATTGAACTGATGCACTGCATCCAGCATCTACCCACCTCATCTGGCATTCTTGATCGTGCCTGTTTTCAGAGGCAGGCTTCTCCCTCCTGTGTGCAGTGAGAAAAATCTCCCACAGGAACATGTAGAAGGCAGCATCATGTCCAGAGATGTGTTGCTGAAATATGGTGCTGCCTTGTTTCTTTGTGTCTCCATTCCTGTGGCTACTCGCTCTGCCTGAAGATCTCTACCACACATTAACTCTGATCCTAGCACAGTGCCTTTAAATAATTAGCTGAAATAGAAAGTTAGAGGTTATTTTTATGGTAGTTCTCTCTGGTCGGGAAATCCGAAAGCCAGATGCAATTGCAATGACTGAGTTAAAAAGTCATTGGCAAACATGAGGCTGAAACTTCCGAGCTCCCAATGAGCTCCCAATAAACTGCTTGACTCCCCCCTCCCAAATTGTGCGGCGATTGGAAGTTTAACATTTTAGCCCATTAACTTGACTCTACCCTCCCTGGGTGCTGATTGACCTGTTGAGTCAACAAACAAAGAACAAAGCACAGGAACAGGCCCTTCGGCCCTCCAAGCCCGTGCCGCTCCCTGGTCCAAACTAGACCATTCTTTTGTATCCCTCCATTCCCACTCCGTTCATGTGGCTATCTAGATAAGTCTTAAACGTTCCCAGTGTGTCTGCCTCCACCACCTTGCCTAGCAGCGCATTCCAGGCCCCCACCACCCTCTGTGTAAAATATGTCCTTCTGATATCTGTGTTAAACCTTCCCCCCTTCACCTTGAACCTATGACCCCTCGTGAACGTCACCACCGACCTGGGGAAAAGCTTCCCACCGTTCACCCTATCTATGCCTTTCATAATTTTATACACCTCTATTAAGTCTCCCCTCATCCTCCGTCTTTCCAGGGAGGACAACCCCAGTTTACCCAATCTCTCCTCATAACTAAGCCCCTCCATACCAAGCAACATCCTGGTAAACCTCCTCTGCACTCTCTCCAAAGCCTCCACGTCCTTCTGGTAGTGTGGCGACCAGAACTGGACGCAGTATTCCAAATGCGGCCGAACCAACGTTCTATACATCTGCAACATCAGACCCCAACTTTTATACTCTATGCCCCGTCCTATAAAGGCAAGCATGCCATATGCCTTCTTCACCACCTTCTCCACCTGTGACGTCACCTTCAGGGTTCTGTGGACTTGCACACCCAGGTCCCTCTGTGTATCTACACCCTTTATGGTTCTGCCATTTATCGTATAGCTCCTCCCTACATTATTTCTACCAAAATGCATCACTTCGCATTTATCAGGATTGAACTCCATCTGCCATTTCTTTGCCCAAATTTCCAGCCTATCTATATCCTTCTGTAGCCTCTGACAATGCTCCTCACTATCTGCAAGTCCTGCCAATTTTGTGTCGTCCGCAAACTTACTGATCACCCCAGTTACCCCAGAGTCTTTCCAGCATTCTCTGTTGTAGTTTAATGTTTTGCTTTTTGGTTAATAGTTTGTCTTGTTCCTTTGCGCTATGATGGAAGATGACCAATTTTTCAGCATAAAGTGGCTGAATCCGTTTTGAGGGCAGTATTTTTTCTAAAAGAGCACATGTCATGTTCAGACGCTACATTTAAAGAAGATGAATAATCTCATTTTCACTTGGCGTATTTCCTGGAAAATTGTACCAACTCATAACTGGGTGAACCAATAGAACCTTCCACGACTTGTGCTGGATTCATACAATTAGTTGTAGCAATGCTAAGAAATCCTCAGCGAGGTACACAATTCCTTTACAAAACAAAATGTTAACATGGCGACATTTCATGTTCGTTTTATTCCTCCCGGAATGTAAAGGATGAAAGGCCTCAAGATGGCCTGACCCTAATGCAGGCGTGATTGATGCTTTTGGTACCTGACTCTCAGCTTTTCTTGTCTGAATTTGCTTACGGTCTCCTTTCTTCCCCTTCCTGAGGCAAATCTGTCAACTCCTGTTACTTCCAATTCGCCGAAACGTGCTCACAGACAAATTTGCCTGGGGCAATAAATCTGAAAAATTATCCAGCGAGGTTTAGAGTATGTGGGTGGGGACCGGTGCTGGTTTAATAGGGATCGCAAGAGTGAGTCTTTGGAGAACTGACAGCTAAAGGCCTAAGGGTGGTAAAATATGTCTGGATGTTAATTGAATAGCTGATTGGAAAGTCGTAGTATTTCATTTGGTCTGTGATTTACAGGTGACCTGGTGAATTAAGGTTCAGGGACCTTTCCCTGTCTGTATGTTTCAGCTACTCCTTCCATTAATCAGCTGATCCATTAAGAGAGCCATAAAGGAGTGTATCTGTGAACTATTTGCACCCAGATTGTTGCAGTGGATCACATTTAATTTCTTGAGTTAATTTGTTGAATCATTCCTATCAGTGAATGCAGCTCCTATTCAGGCTTTTCATCTGATCTTGTTATCTTGTACTGAGCAAATTGCATTTCCCCCCCATAAAATATGCATCTACTAATACAAAGGAAAGCACTCTTAAACGTAATGTGGGAAAATCTAAAATGTCACGCAGCAGGAAATACCATCGGTCTTGATAAATCACCAACTTTTAAATTGAGACCTTAAAAGGGGCATCATTTTTTCCTTTCATGGTGCAGCAACTTAGTTCATGCACTCAGCTCACTTCGAAAAATAAGGCTGATATACTCCTGTGTTTTTAATAAATCGTGAAATCAGTGACAGAAATCATTTGACATGGTGGTGGTCATTGAGCGAAGAATCATAATGGTTTGGAAATATTTGGTACAGGTGTTGCTTGAAGAGTTCATTGTAAGGACGCTTAAATTTGGAGTATTAACTAACTGGTACCCTCTGCATTGGAGTTTGTTGAGCTTCTGTCAGTTGATTAATCATAGATTAGAGCCTTGGTTCTGATTGGAAATTGCAACCATCAAAACTGCTCTTACTTTATTAAGAAACTGAAGTATAACCTGCTTTGCCATTGAATGGAATTGATTAGAAATATGTTGATTGATACCAAGAACTATAGTTCATAGGTTATGAAAAAATCATTTGCAAGAGGATAATACGCATGCCATTAGAAGAAATTATGATTTATTAAATATAGGAGCCATTCAATAAATGCATTGATAGTTGTTAAGACCAATATTTTATAGCCTGAAATTAATTTTTTAGTACAGTAACATTGTGCTCTGGGTACACCAGGAAGTCTTGAGGAATTCTTTGTGCAAGAATGCAAATATGTTAGCATGCTGTTAAAGGAGAATTAATTTGATTTGGGAGGTGAAGCTACTTTAAAAAATTTTTTACTCCTTTCTTAAAAGTTACAATGGCAATGCTCAGATTAAATCAGGCAGATCGAAATCTACCTCCTTGCTTGCTCCAAAAGCCAAAGTCAAATTGAATCCAATTCACGGTCCCCACAAAAGAGACAAACTAACAAGAAAAGGCATTGCACCCCATCTTGTGCTTGATCTGGCGCTTGGTCTTAACCAAAAGATCAAGAAGCGATTGGTACTGAACATAGCAGAAGCCATGATTGTTTTAACACAGTTGAGTGTATTTGATTAGTACAGGGATCAAACCAGCGAATTTGGTGCTATTAGCACCACATTCTAACCATTTGAACTAATCAGCCAACTGGAACCAGCTGAAAACTGGCAACAATTATTGTTAATGAGATGTTTGTGCAGTTCCATTTGGAGCAAGTCCCCTCAATTGGTGCAGTGACATTATCATTGCCTGTAAGGTTGTTGCCGCACTCCTTTTTTCTAGGGAGGATCGCTGCATCAGTTCCATAGAAAAACCATGAGTACCCATTCCTTGCAATGTGCTTGGCTCATTTTTGAATGTAATGTTGTGCTGCTGTGGGTTTATAGCCATCAGTGCTGTTCTACTGAATCTGAATTTCTTTCATTCTCTTGGCTGCTTCATTTTCAAAGTGCCAGTTCAGAAGCCTAGAGTTCAGAGGATTAACAAGGAGGGATGCATGCTTTGTAATTGGGACTGGTGACGGACAGATTGCCTTCATTTGAATGTTCTCTCTCAGTTATTCATACTCTTTTGTCGGATTAATTGGCTACTTTGAAAGCGAGTGATGTCATAAAGTCTGCTTAACATTGCAGCTATAATAGGGAACATTGCTAAAGACTTTGGAAAGACGCATCACCCAATATTAACTCAAAAAGGGAAATTATGGCTCTTGTGCAGAGGTGAGGCATGTCTGCAAGATTTAAAATGAAAAGATACAAGTTAAAGTTTATTTATTAGTGTCACAAGTAGGCTTACATTAACACTACAATGACGTTACTGTGAAAATCCCCTAATCGCCACACTCCGGTACCTGTTCATGTACACTGATAGAGAATTTAGCATAGCCAATGCACCTAACCAGCACGTCTTTCAGACTGTGGGAGGAAACTGGAGCACCCAGAGGAAACTCATGCAGACATGGGGAGAACGTGCAAACTCTGCACAGTCATTGTGTGTCAGCAAGCACAGGGATGAAAGATAAACAGGACTTGGTGCAAAGTAAACTGCAAGCAGCAGAGTTTCATACAACCTCAAGTTTACAGAAGGAGGATGTGGGAGACCAGCCAGGAGTGCAATGGAGTAGTCAAGTTGAGAGTTCACAAAGACAGGTTGCCTTCATTTGAATGTTCCCTCTCAGTTGTTCATACTCTTTTGTCGGATTAATTGGCTACTTTGTAAGTGAGTGACGTGCATCAAGTCTGCTTAACATTGCAGCTATAATAGAGAGCATTTCTAAAGACTTCGGATGGACACGCATCATCAAATAATAATGCAAAAAGGGAAATTGTGGCTCCTGTCTTTCATCCGTGTGCTAGCTGACACACAATGACTGTGCGGAGTCTGCACGTTCTCCCCGTGTCTGCGTGGGTTTTCAACTTCCTCTATGGCCTCTCCCCTCCCCATCTCTGTAATCTGCTCAAGTCCCAAAATCCTCCAAGAGTGTTCATCTAGTTCAAGTCTCTTGTGAATCAGTGTGAATCAGTTGAACCTGGGTCCCTGGCGCTGTAAGGCAGCAGTGCTAACCCACAGCAGTGATAGCCACAGCATTCTGTGCTAAAAGCTAAATGTTTGTATCTCTTTAATTTGCATTTTGGAATCCCGTGTATCAATCTCATCTTTTCCTTTCTTTGCTCTCAGCTCTGACAAAGTGTCATCCAGACTCGAAGCGTTGGCTCTATTCTCTCTCCACAGATGCAGTCAGACCTGCTTTCCAGTACTTTCTGTTTTTGTCTCGTCTTTTTCTCCTTTGTCTTCCTCTCTCTGGCAACAGTCTGAGACCAAGTCAAACTGTTCACAGCCTTGGTGTCATATTTGACGCCGAGTTGAGTTTCCAGCCCCACGTATTCATGCCATTACTACGATGGGGTGTGACAGCACCCGACTTTGCCAGCTTTTGCCCGTCTCAGTTCGTCTGCTGCTGAAGCCTTCATTCATGTCTTTGTTAAATCTCAGCTTGACTACTCCGTTGCACTCCTGGCAGGTCTCCCACATCCTCCTTCTGTAAACTTGAGGTTTGTATGAAACTCTGCTGCTTGCAGTTTAATTTGCACCAAGTCCTGTTTATCTTTCATCCCTGTGCTCGCTGACACACACTGCCTCTTGGTCAAGCAAAATCTTTTTTAACATTCTTACCCGCTTTTCAACTTCCTCCATGGCCTCTCCCCTCCCTATCTTTGTCATCTCCTCAAGTCCCAATATCCTCCAAGAATGTTCATCTCGTACAGGTCTCTTGTGAATCCTTGCTTCACAATTAGTGCCAAGCTTTCAGTTGCCTTGACCCTAAGGTCTGGAATTCCCTTCCTGTCTTTCTATCACACTTCCCTCCTTTAAAATTGGCCCTTAAACTTACCTTTGACAAAGCTTTTGGTCACCTGATCTAATAATTAGTTTAACCAGTGAAACTACTTAATATAACTGCAAATTGTTGTTGAGTAATATTTCTAAACTTGAAAGCTAATTAGTTAACGGAAACACAATAAACATGGCAAGACAGGTGATGTGATGCAGCTGTAGCATGTGGGAGCTGGTGGGTACCTGTGTGATACATAGAATTGGCAAACGTTTGCAGCTCGAGGAACTTCAACTCAGAGCTGATGAGCTGGAGACTGAGCTTTGGACAATGCAGTGCCTCAGGGAAGGGCAATGTGACCTGGACACTGTTTCAGGAGGTAGTCATGCCACTTGGTTTAGGTACTTTTGATTTGGTCCGTGATCTGAGGCAGGAGGGAGTGACTGAAAGTGAGGCAGGAATGGGGATCCAGAAGGTTACAATGAAGGAACCACAGCCCTTGCACTTTTCCAACAGGTTCAATGTTCTGGGAGCTTGTGTGGACAAGAGCACCGACTGCAGGGAAGATGAGCAAACTGATCACCGTGGTGCCGGAAGTCATTCAAGATAGGGGAGTTAAAAGTAATGTAGCAGTAGTAGGGGACAGTATAGCGAGGGGGATAGTTGTTGTTCTCTGAAGCTGAGAGCATGAGTCCGGAAGGCTGTGTTGCCTGCTTAGTGCTAGGTTAAGGATATCCCCTTGGGGATGGAGAGGAACGTGGGAGTGGGAGGGAAGGATCCATTTGCTGTGGACCACATGGGTACCAATGACATAGGTAGGACAATGAAAGAGATTTTGCTAAAGGGATATAAGCAACTTGGAGCTAAGTGAAAAGACAGAACCACATAGGTAACCATTTTTGGATTACGATCCAAGGCACAAGCAAATTGGCATAGGATACATAAGATCAGCGAGTTGTACGTGTGACTCAAAGATTGGTGTGACACCAGTACTGGGGAAAGAGGGAGCTGTATCATTGGGCAGCCTTCATCTGAACTGTGCTGGGACAGTATCTTGGTGAATTGTATAACTAGAGCTGTAGAGAGGACTTTAAACTAAATAGTGCAGGGGGAGGGTTCATGTGAAAGGTGATTTGGAAACTTAAAGAGAAAAGACAAGGCAATAATGCAGTGTACCGATATGGATAATGATAACTAGAGTGTGACAGGAAGGGACAGAGTGTACAATCGTAACTGTGCACCAGCAAATAAGGTCTGAGTAGGGAAAATGGTAAAAGGATAGAATTGGAAACTTTATTTGAAGGCTCTTGGCAATTAGCAGAAGTTGGATGAATTGAAAGCACAATATGGTATTATTGCTACACTATTAATCCAGAAACTCAGCCAATGTTCTGGGGACCCAGATTCGAATCACTCCACGGCAGATGGTGGAATTTGAATTCAGTAAATAATACCTGGAATTAAGAATCTACTGATTATCATGAAACCACTGTCGAATGTCAGAAAAACCCATCTGGTTCACTAATGTTGTTTAGGGGAGGAAATCTGCCGTCCTTGCCTGGTCTGACCTACATGTGACTCCAGAGCCATAGCAATGTGGTTGACTCTCAACTGCCCTTGGACAACAAGGGATGGGCAATAAATGCTGGCTAGCCATGTCCCACAAATGAATTTAAAATAACAGTGGAAGTTGGAGAAACAGCTCAGAAAAAAGATCATCAATGAGCAGCTGCAAGAGCCAAGCATGCAACTGAACCTCCAACAATGTCTTCACCAAAATCTCCATAGCATTCATTCTACTGGAGTAGAGGAAAAATGGAAAGAGCTGAAGACAGCCATCATCACAAGCTGTGAAGAAATCATCGGCTACAAGATCAGGAAAGACCAAAACTGGTTCAACAAGAACAACCACACCACCCAATACCTCATCGACAAGAAGAGAAAAACTCTCTATGTGCCTGGCAAAACTACATTACCAGCGAAGCAAAGAGGAGAACTTATCAAACAACAAAGACAAAGGTACAAAGAAGAAGTAGGACAGAAAAGAAATCTCTGCCGACTTCAGGGATTCTGTCATCACAATCATTTTCAAGAAAGGAGACAATGCGGACTGTGGGAACCAGCAAGGAACCTCCCTATTCTCCATTGCCGGGAAGCTCATCGTCCAAATTCTCACTAGCCACCTTCTCCAAGCCTGTGAAGTAATCCTTCTGGAAAACTAGTGTGGCTTCCAACTAAACCATGGAACAATGGACATGATTTACACTGCTCGTCAACTTCAGGTGAAATGCCAGTAGCAACATCAATCACTGTACATGGCCTTCATTGATCTGACCAAGGCTTTTGACTCAGGCAGTTGGGAAGCACAATGGAAGACGTGTCAAAAGCCAGAGAAAATTCATCAACATCCTCCTACTCCTCCATAAGATGCCAACGACAGTCCTCACTGACGAAAATATGACAGAAACCTTTGAGCTCAAAACCATCCTTTTCTCCATCTTCATCACCACCATCCTTCACCTTGTCAAGAACAAGCTTCCTAGTGGAGCAGACATCATCTATAGAATGGACGAAGAACTTTTCAACCTCGGCCAATTGAAATCCAAGAAGAAAATGGCAGTGACATTGCTCATGGAACTTCAGTATGTGGATAACATTGTTATCTCTGCTCTCTTGGAAGAGAATCTCCAAACCATGCTTGACACCTTTGTGGAAGCACACCGAAGTATCAGTCTCAGCATTAAATTCAACCTCAAGAAGACTCAAGTCCTTTACCAACCTGCCCAGAAAAAGATCCGGTCTCTCCTTCCATCAAGGTCAATGGAGAAACCCTCCCAAACGTGGATTTCCTCTAGCTGGGGGGCCACCTCTCATCTAATATTGACATTGATGCGGAGATCCAACATTGTATCCAATCTGCGAGTGCCGCCTTCGAATGCCTAAGGATAAGAGTCTTTGACGACTGTGACATCCATGTTGACAACAAGATCTTTGTGCACAAGGCAGTTGTCTTCCCACCTCTTCTGTATGGCTCAGAATCTTGGACTATGTACAGACGCTGCCTCAAGGCCCTGGAGAGGTACCATCAATGCTCTTAGAGACAGCTGGGAGGACATGCATACAAACATCAGCATCCTTGAAGGAGCCAAGAGCACCAATATCGCGGCCATGATCATCTGAAATCAACTCCTCTGGGCCAGTCACATGCTTAGGATGCCAGAGTCCCGACTGCCAAAGCAAATCTTCTTTGCCCGGCTCAAGGAAGGCTCCTGAACAAGAGGAAGATAAAGGAAGCACTTCAAAGGCACCATAAAGACTCACCTCAAGAAATGTAACCTGGACGTCAGCGCCTGGGATACCCTTGCTCAGAAGAAAATTACCGGAGGAACCTCGTGATTCGAAAACACCCGATGGCAAGAGGAAGTCTGGAAAAGGAGCCTGAGAAAAGAATGCCAGCGATCTAGAGTCCAAGGACCAATTCCATCTCCTGGAAACACCTGCTAAGTGTGTAATCGGAGAGGTGGCTCAATCATTGGCCTCATCAGCCATGCAAGAACCCACAGAACCCACGACCAATAACATGGGGCTTCTTAAGTGAATGATCACATTTGTTAGTGAGGAATCACCGATGAAGAAAGAAGAAATGGCATGAACCATATTCAGTTATATTTCAGATACTTGCCTGCTATAAATGTCCGTAAAGAAATACAAGGTGAATTGCGTAAACTGTATAAACTCATTATCATTGAGCCTTGAACCAAAAGGTAAAAAACAAAGTACATAACAAATGACATAGTATAAAAACTCAGCCTGATGTAAACCACCTTTCCTTGTTATATCGAGCTGATTTTTGTTGAGCAACTCTGCCCTATTTTTCTGAATAATCTTGCTTGCCAAGTAAATATTTTACAAAGAGTCTCGAACCCCATTTTGTGAGCATTGTGAAGAAGTGCAGCTTATAATATTCACTACGAGGATAAGGCATCACTCTAGTAGGAATAGTATGACTTGGCTTGGATATTGTTCAATATCTTTATGGGGATCATAGAAACCCTACAGTGCAGAAGGAAGCCATTCGGTCCATCGAGTCTGCACCGACCACAATCCCACCCCACATATTTTACCCGCTAATCCCTCTAACCTACGCATCCCAGGACTCTAAGGGGCAATTTTTAACCTGGCCAATCAACCTAACCCGCACATCTTTGGATGGCAGCATGTTAGTTATGGTGCTGGACTCGCAATCACGAATCTTGGACCAATGGTCTGAACATATCAGTTTGAATTGCATGAATGCAACTGGGGAATTTAAACTCAGTTAATTACATAAAATTTGGAATGAAAATAGATGGGTGGCTGAGAAGTTTTTGCTTCAATTTCTTTGACCCTGTTCCCCAGCTAGACAACTATCAGATTGTCATAAAAATCCATCTGATTCCCCCCATGCCATCAATGGAAGGAAATCTGCTGTCTTTGCCTGGTCTGGCCTGAATGGTAACTTTGAAATGGCCCAGCAAGTCACTCAGTTGTGTTCAAGAACCATCATCATCTCAAGGGCGATTTTTAAAAAAAGGGCAGCATGGACAAGTTGGGCCGAAGGGCCTGTTTCCATGCTGTAAATCTCTATGACCCTATGATTAGGCATGGACAATAAATGCTGGTGTTGCCAGCAATGCCAACATCCTGCAAATGAATAAATGTACTGTAAGACCCTTCATAGAAATTATGCTTATAAAACACTGTCCATAAAGATCTCCAGTTTCAGAAGTTAGAATTGTAGTACACTGTCAAGTTCACCGCAGATACGCAATATAACACAAGGACGAGAACCTCCAGATTACACTAAAGAGGAAGTATGCTGTAGAGAAGTTGGTGTGAGGGGTGGGGGGGCAGTGGGGTGGGTGAGGGGATGGGGGGGCAGTGGATTTACAAACTGGATTCCTTTCACATATATTTCTCTCCATATTTTTACTGCCAGTTAAATAGCCCTCCCACATTTTAGAACATCCAACAGTGGTTTTGTTTGGGTATAGACCACTAAATTCTGTAACTGTTAAGTAAAGTTGGGTTATATTCTTTGGGCTCTGTTCTATATTCCTTAATATTTGGCCATGTGGTCAGTAAAACTGCTAATATTTCTACAACTAACAATCTCCCCAATGAAAGCACTGCAGCTGTTTCCCAAGGGTTGTCATATAACAGATGGATGACTGAGTGCTTTTCACTACAGATTCCTGACCCCATTCCCCAGACAGCTCGTGGTGCAGCCACAGATACAATGGGCTTACTTCACGATTGTGACACGAACTGACCCAGAGGGTTGTAAGTCTGGCTAAGGCCTGGGAACTGAGTCATTAAATTTATTTTTTTTAAAAATAAGATATACGCTGAGGAGGAATAAGGGCAAATTAAATTTACACTTTGTAAATTAAGAGGAACGTTTGTCAATTTTTCTCTTGACTACTGGGCAGCACGGTGGCACAGTGGTTAGCACTGCTGCCTCACAGCTCCAGGGACCTGGGTTCGATTCCCGGCTTGGGTCACTGTCTGTGTGGAGTTTGCACGTTCTCCTCGTGTTTGCGTGGTTTCCCTCCGAGTGCTCCGGTTTCCTCCCACAGTCCAAAGATGCACGGGTTAGGTGCATTGGCCATGCTAAATTGCCCCTTAGTGCCCCAGGTTAGAGGGATTAGCGGGGCAAATATGTGGGGTTATGGGGATGGGGCCTGGGTGGGATTGTTGTCGGTGTGGACTCGATGGGCCAAGTGGCCCCCTTCTGCACTGTAGGGTTTCTGTGATACTGGTTAAGCTTTGCTGTTAAATTTTAATCAGTGAACAAATATGGTTATTTTATGAGTTTTGAATCCAGTTGTGTCAGTTGGTTTTTAACATTGAAAGCTGAAACCTAATATGTTGGCCTGGATTTTGTGGTGAATGGTGATGGCGAAACTGTCAAAGTTTGCCATCATTATTCCATTGAAACTGGCAGCAACTTCTGGAGTTTGCACATGCACAGAATAACATGGAAATCCAGAAGGTGAGGTCAGTGATACGTTGTCGAGATTCCCCCAGTGAGGTATCTGGGGAAATCGAGAACATGGGGGAGCACAGTCTCAGGAAAAAGGGTCGATCATTTAGATCAGAGATGAAGAGAAATTTCTTCACTCAAAAAGAATTGTGTATCTTTGGAATTTTTTACCACAGAGGGTTGTGGATACTCTATCGTCTACTATATTTAAGACTGAGAAAGACAGATTTTTGACTTTTCAGGGAACCAAGATTGGGAAGGTGGAGTTGAAGGTCAACCATAATCATATTGAACGACAGAGCTGGCTTGACGGGCTGTATGGTGTACTGCTGCTCCCGTCTCTTGTGTTCTGAGCAATCAGTGAGTTGACGAGGACTGCCACTTCTAGGCTGTAAATCTCAAATATAAATAGCAATGAAATGTCTTGCTTTGTTGAATGAGGTGTCACTGAGGCTTTAATGGCATACAAAGTTCATAATTACTGCTAAACACCCTCAGTGACCCTAGAGAACTGTTTTTAGATTTGTAGAATATCAGATTTCTTCATTATAATAAAGCCACTTATTTTTAAAGAAATAATTTTAACGAAGGTTTGCATATGTCGATATTTTAGATTCTATCTAAATCCAATCATAACCATATATTTTTCTATCTTAAACATTTCTATTAGATCTGAGTGCTTTTAGTTTCCTGGTTTGCTGTTGGTGAGGATACTTCATTGTGATTGGTGCTTGTCCTGCTTGTTGACATCATTGCTGTGGAATGCCTGGAGATCCTCTTGTCTTGATGCCAGAATTATTCTGCCACTGGAAAGAAGGAAATTTAGGCCACAGAGATCACTACATCTTTAAGGGTATCTTTTCAGAGTTCAGCGGAAAATGCCATTACTTTGCGACTCACTGCAAAGTCTCGCCCACTGAAGCTTATACCCATGTTATTCACTGCTTGGAGACATACTGAGCATAAAGGAAGATAGTTGTGATTGCTGGAGGCCAATCATCTCAGTCCCAGGACATTGCTGCAGGAGTTCCTCAGGGTAGTGTCCTAGATCGAACCGTCTTCAGCTGCTTCATCAAAGACCTTCCCTCTGTCATAAGATGAGAATTGGGGATGTTCACCGATGGTTGCACGATTTTCAGCACCATTTGTGACTCCTCAGATACTGAAGCAGGCAGTGTTCAAGTGCAGAAAGACCTGGAAGACATTCAGGCTTGGGCTAATGAGTAGCAAGTAACAATCACACAATCACAGTAACTTCATTGCAGTGTTAATGTAAGCCTTACTTGTGACTAATAAATAAACTTATACAAGTGCCAAGTAATGACCATCTCCAACAAGACAGAATCTAACCATCTCCTCGTCAATTGATTTAATGACATTATTATCACTGAATCCTCTATTATCAATATCCTGGGGGTTACAATTGACCAGAAACTCAACTGGACTAACTATATAAATACTGTGGCTGCAAGAGCAGGTCAGAGGCTAGGAATCCTGTGGCAAGTAACTCACCTCTTGATTCCCCATAACCTGTCCATCATCTAGAAGACACAAACGGGAATGTGATGGAATACTTTGCACTTGCCTGGATGAGTGTAGCTCCAGCAGCACTCAAGAAGCTTGACACCATCCAGGACAAAGCAGCCCGCTTGATTGGCACCCCATCACCAGTTTCCGCTTCCCAGTAAACTACCTGATTTTGTGTATTAATGCAAAATTATAGGAGCAGATGCTTGCTATCTTAATATCTGATGTCTGATCTTAGTCAGCAGACCAGTTTGAAGTTTATATTAGCTTGATATCAAAATAGCTTGTCTCTGATGTAAGGTATGAAAACAAAGGGATGTACAAGCAGCTGAATGTTGTCTTCAACAAAGGAAAGAGATTCAATCCAATCGGATATACTCTATAAACAAAAATAGTGCCCATTAATAGTAGAATCAAATCTGAGTATATAGGTCTTGCACTGTTGGGCTCCAGAGCAGTGTGTTATCTGCAAGTTAAATTGTGATTTTGAAATCCCTTCAAAGCAGAAACTGCTTCAACCGTGATTCTAAAGCTGCAGTGAACTCTTAAAATGACCAATAAAACCTGGTGTTGGAGTAGCAGAATGTAAATCTACTGAAGTGATAACGTGGCTGTACAATGTACTGGAGTACTATGTGTAGGCCTGGTCACCACTTTATCGAAGTGATGTGTAAATATTGCAGAAGACTCAGAGAATAACTAGAGTGATTCAAAGTGTAAGGCTGAGGTGGGGAGATATGTGGAAAGGTTAACAAAGTTGATCGCAACAGGAACAGGAAAATTAGAATATATAAAATATTACACAGCTTTGAAACGCTCAAACCAGATTATTAATTTGAACAGGGGCAGGCTAGTTACACTAGAGACCAGAAATACGACCGAAAAATGAACAGAAAATGCTGAAAGTCGCAGCAGGCCTGAAAGCATCTGTGGAGAAAAAAACAAAATTAACGTTTTTCAAGTCCAATGTGACTCTTCTTCAATACAATGTTTTATTTCAGATTTCCAGCTTCTGTAGTATTTTGCTTTTATTATTATTTTATGTTTGTACTGAACTCTGGTAGGAAAACTCAGAACTAACCTCATAGTTCCCCTGTCTCCCCATAGTTAGAATCATAGAATCCCTACAGTACTGAAAGAGGCCATTCAGCCTATCGAGCCTGCACCGACAACAATTCCATCCATGCCCTATTCCCACGTATTTACCCTGCTAGTCCTCCTGACATTAAGGGGCAATTTACCATTGCCAATCAACCTCCCACACTCTTTGAAGTGTGGGAGGAAACCGGAGCACCCGGAGGAAACCCACGCAGAGACAGGGAGAACGTGCAAACTCCAAACAGAAGACACCCCAAGTGCCACCATACCAGCGTTCAGGACCTTTGCTTCAGATCTTATCTGAGTTTCATTAAAAAGAAGGAATGGTGTGTGCCACAACCACTCCCTATAGCACAGTATTACATACATGCTCCAACAAGCCTCTGTGTAAGAAGGAAATGTCTTAACCTCCCTCCTTTCTCCGAGTGTCAATTTTAAAATGATGACCACTTGTCACTATTCCAAACTGGATGTAATAGTCTTTCTGTATTCACATTGTCAAAATAGTTCATAATTATGAAAATCCATATTGTATCTCCTCATGGACTACTCTGCACCTGTGCAACATTTCCAGTATCTCAAGGTTTTACTTATATTTATGGGTTTCCCGATCCTAGCAGCATCTTTATAATTCCATGCTGTAAACTCTCTGTGGCTCTTTTTATAATGGGGTGTCTGCAAAAGCACACAATCCTCTAACTGGAGGCCTAATCTCTCATTCTTATTTATTTTTTAATCTCCTATTCACAAAACTTCAAACACTGTTAGCCTCGGTTATAGCTCCAATCTATTGTGGGCTTGCAGAGATCAGTGCTTGGGCGCCAGCTATTCACAATATACATCAATGATTTGGATGAAGGAAACAAATGTAATATTACCAAGTTTGCTAATGACATGAAGCTTGGCGGGAACATGAGTAGTGAGGATAATGTTAAGGGACTTCAAGGTGATCTAGGCAAGTTGAGTGAGTGGGCAAACACATGGTAGATGCAGTATAATGTGGATAAGTGTGAAGTTATCCACTTCTGACAAAGAAACAGATGGCAGAGTATTATTTAAACAGCGATAGATTTGGAAATACGGACGTTCAAAGGGACCCGGGTGTCCTTGTACGCCAGTCACTGAAAGCAAGCATGCAGGTACAGCAAGCAGCTAGGAAGGCGAATGGTATGTTGACCTTGATTGCAAGAGGACTTGAGTACAGGAGTAAGGATGTCTTACTGCAGCTGCACAGAGCCTTGGTGAGACCACACCTGGAATATTGTGTGCAGTTTTGGTTTCCTTATCTAAGAAAGAATATACTTGCCATAGAGGAGTGCAGTGAAGATTCACCAGACTGATTCCTCGGATGACAGGATTGTTGCATGAGGAGAGATATGGTCGACTGGGCCTGTATTCACTGGAATCTAGAAGAATGAGGGTGGATCCAATTGAAATGTATAAAATTCTGACAGGGCTCAACGGACTGGATGCAGGAATGTTGGGCAAGATTCTCCAACCTCTCAGTCACGTGTTTCCCGCAGTCAGGAGGTGGCGCGTTGTTTGCTAGCGGCGGGATTCTCTGGCCCCGCAGCTGTCAATGGGAATTCCCCACGCCGGCGGCAAACCCGTGGGCGGGGATGCGCTGCCAGCGGGACCGGAGAATCCCGCCGACATGAACGGCTAGAGAGGACAAGCCACTAAGTTGATATTTCTCTGCACCCTACCTATGACTGTAACATTACATTCTGCACTCTCTTCTTTCCTTCTCTATGTACGGTACACTTTGTCTGTATAGTGCGCAAGAAACAATACTTTTCACTGTATACTAATAAATGTGACAATAATAAATCAAATCAATAATAAATCAAATCAAAGGGGGGTACGTATAATAGGGTGGATGCCCACATCACCACCTTCCCTCCAACCTCCGCTTTCCCAGCGAGCTCACCCTCATAACATTTCGATGCTTGCTCCACCATATTTAAATAAATAATCAAGGGTCAGTTGAGCTTGTTCATGAGCCAGTTGACCCCGATAATGCCCATGCCATTATATGGTTTGTTGGACAGTCAGGTGGGGGTGGGTAGGCCTTTTCAGAAACAGTTTTTAGAAGGGTAGGGCTTTGAGGAGTGCACTTTGCGCATGAGGGAGCAGCCCCCTCTAAAATAGTACCCCTTTCTTCCTACCTGCCTGCTCGCCAAAATCTACCCCTTCCTAAACTGGCCAAACCATCCCGGCCCAATACCCTGGATGTATCTTGCTCTGGGATCCATTGGGCCATCTTCTTAGGATTTACTGCAGTCCCGGCAGTGCCCACTACATAGTTCTTGGCACTGCACGGACTACTGGAGATGCCAGCCAATCCGATTGGGCAGGACTTCCTCCCCGGTGAGGGGCCTAAGTCCCACTGGCAGGCTGCAGAGCAGGCTTGTGTGAAGCACATCAACTTCTTGCCAACTTTGCTTCCAGTGGGGCAGGCTGTCAGTGCCCCCCATAATGTGCACCCCGTATTCGCTGCATCGACGAAGTATCCTTATCTGTATTCAGTTTGCCACTTCTTCAGAAAGCTGTGTATATCTGTCACACATAATCTTCCCTTAACAGTTCACTGCCAGCTTCTAACATTGTGTTCTTAAGCCTTACATTAATAATTGCTCAGTAATTTAGTCCGAAATTATTATTCTTTTCGGTCATGGCATTTATTTAGAAATCACTGGTCACTTGTCGGATTTCTTTTGTCGTTTTAATAGAGAAAGGCTAATCCGTTTTAACTACCTGTGTTTTGTAGAATTAATGAGAAGATCTGCTTCACAAATAACAAGGGAGTTTTTGAGATGTTGTTACCCTTACACTGTGCCATTGTAGTGTACACCACTCAACACCTGCAGCTTTCTTCTAAGTTATTTCCATTTTAACCATTAATTTACATGTTCCCATTACAGTTAATTATTTTATGGCTTTGTATGACTGATAAGCTACAGAAAGCGCTTTCCAGTGGTATATATGTTCCCAGAGGAGGATATATAGTCTCGATATTGTAACATCAATCTCTCTCTCCTGAAGCCTGCCTTCCATTCATTCTCTCTCTGCCGCTGGTCCCGGTTAGCAGGAATCAGTCTTTGCAGTAAGTGCCTTTGACGTCACTCAATGTATGCAGCCTGTGCCATTGTCTTACTCTGAGCTGTACTGTGTATCGCAGTGTCTGGGCTCAGCTCTTCATTCAGACTCACTGCAGCAAGACAAGGGAGTACTTGGTCTTTCGTTTCTGTTGAATTTCCAGCAGAAGCTTTTGGCTTTCACTTGTGAGAGAAGCATAAACAGCATTTTGTTGAGGGCTGCTGTGTGTTGTATCAGCTTTCAGGCTGGAACAAGGCAGCTGGCAGCCGCAGAGCCTGGGCTGCATTGTCTAGTCTCATGACCCCTGCTGTGTAGCTGCCTCATCTTTTTGCAGCATCTGAACCAGCCATGTTCGGCACGGAGTCTTCATGTAAGTACAGTACTGCAACAGTCCGACGATTAGTAGCATCTCTAGCATTGTGCCAAAGCTTTGTTTAAATACACAGAATGCAGGCTGCAGTCAGGGCCACTTCGAACAATGAATTCACAGCTTCTCTTAGAATAGAATTCATTCAGCGTGAATCAGATCTGAAAGATTCACGTCGCTCTCTCTGTTGTTGAGAATTTGAGAGAATAGTTTTTTTGGGTTTTAACGATGATTTTATACAACATGTATTAAGGACACAAATGCGATCACGATGCACAAAATAATAAAATTAAGGCCTTTCTGGCAAAAAGCAGTAAATCACAGGGCAAATAGTGGAATGGCTGACTTTGTTACAGAAGTGCATTGCATAGTATCTACTCATTAGTCATAAATTATACAGTGAATTTATTAAGATACGCTTTGTTGTGTAATCCGAGGCCTAGTGACAGGACTGAGTGGTAGAGTTCATGAAGTTGAAAACCCCTAAATATTCCTTGTGAGATCCGTAAGTGCACCCATAAATGATCATATTCTCAGCAGAGAATTGGTGGCTGGGAAACAGAAGCTGTACCCCCACCCCCAACACCCGCCGTATTATTTTTACTGTTGCCGTTATTGACAGGAGATCGAGACATTGTGTAAAGATCTTGAATCCTGAATGTTTTGGTGCCATAGTTGTCTGTTTGATAAGATGCTACAGCATTGAGTTGCATGGAATCAGTCGAGCAGCTGGGCAAATGAATATGTGTGTGTGCTGCTGTGAGTTGCCCGTCTTTTGAAAGAACACCGTTGTTTGCGTGAGGCTGGAGAGGGCCTGTTATCACGAAGTGAACTGTTATTTACAGCGCTCCCTTGTTTGATAAAGCTATCCGCGGTTTGCCCGGTACACCCTGGTGTTTGCCGATGTCACTTGCTGCTGTGGTAACCAGATTGTGATGGCTGAAAATTGATATCTCTCGCAAGCTGCCATACTAAGTATGAGGTTTTTTGATTAAATCTGTGGGTGTTAAATGGCCCTAGCTTTTCACGCAGGAGGAGAGCTGCTTATTGGCAATGTGGCTCACATTCAAAATAAAATGGAATTGGTTGCCACATAAAATAGTGTTTTAGATACTGTTCAAAGCAAATAGATTGTACTCTTCCCATGAGGTGCGCTGATATTGTGACCAGAGGTAATAATTTTTCTCCTGTTAATTTTAACAACCTAAATGAATGAGAAGGATGTGAAGAAATGTTTATATTGGCTTCACACTTTCACCCTTTAAGGAGCAGCATGACAAAATGGCAGTTTTCAGTGGTTCACTTTCACTTTTAGTCCTGTAAATGAACTTTAATACGTTTCGTAATTCCACTGTCAAGTTTCATTTTTTCAGACTTTTGCAGAAAAAAAAGGGCTCTTCCCTGCTCTTCTGAGAAAAAGGATGAGAACCCTCACACACGTAACAGGAACTCCGCTTAAAGTGTTAAAGTTGTGTCAGTTTCTGGACAGAGTGGTCAGACATGGTTCTGAGCACTGACACTTCTGGCTTTAATCTTTTGTTACCAAATAGGAATCTGCTATATCCGTTTTCAAACAACCCGAATGCCAGTAAGAATGTCTGTTCTACATATAATTCTTGTATGTAATATATAATTCTTGCCTGATGTCCAGTTGAAAGGATTTTAACAGAGATGGGAGGAAAAAATACCTAGTTTATTGGGTGTTTGTAAGTTTTGCATTCAGCCTGTTTTTTTTAATAGAATGAAAACGACTCTGAATTAATGAATTATTGTACTTTCATGCTTCCTGATTGAGGTTCTTTCTCTCATATAAGATGGTACCTCGTACATATCTATGGCTTGGCACGTGATTTCCACTTTGATACTTGAACTGCTTCTGAAAGAATGCAAAATAATATAGAATCAAAGGAGAGCATTACCTGTGATTTGGATTGGTGCATTTTTGAGGTCTTTGATTTTTATTTGCTCCAGCTCTGTGCAGAAGGCCAAAGGATAATTATTAAAATAGTTAGAAGCTATTCTAAAGTTTAAAGTTTATTTGTGAGTGTCACAAGTAGGCTTACATTAATGCTGCAATGAAAATCCCCTAGTCGCCACACTCCGGCACTTGTTCGGGTACACTGAGGGGCGATTTAGCATGGCCAATGCATCTAACCAGCACGTCTTTCGGACTGTGGGAGGAAAGCGGAGCACCCGGAGGAAACCCACGTAGACACGAGGAGAACGTGCAGACTCTGCATAGACAGTGATCCAAGCCGGAATTGAACCCAGGTCCCTGACGCTGTGAGGCAGCAGTGCTAACCACTGTGCCACCGTACCACCAATCTGTTTGTGGAATCTCATGTAATTTGGCAGTTTGAACTTAGGCAGTTGAGCAAATAGTTGCTCTCCCTAGGTTGTACTGAACAGTCGCTCTGACCGTAGACTAATTAAGTGACTTCTGGCACGATGGGCTATGATCTAAGTAACGGTTCTGTCATTGGGATCAAACAGCCGTTGATCCGTGTTCTCCAACTTTATTTCATGAAGATCACAATGAATACTAAGAATATAAATTAAACCGAGAAAGCGCTATTATTTTGTGGTGGATATCAATATGTCAAAGTGCAGTTTAATTTGTGTACAATACCCATGTTTATGGTGTAGAAGACTCACTGTAAATTAGACAGAATTATTGGATGAAATGGTGACAAATCAATCCTAAACCTCCTGCTGCGAAACTGGAGGAATGCATATAATAATGACGCGGATTCAGTTTATCAACTTAAAATATGGTGATGAGGATTAAATTCTGAAATGCCCAGTGACTTAGTGAGCTTCAGCTGAAGCACCTGCATTATAATTGCTTCAGCCACTTGAGCGAGGGAGGAAAAACAAGCCAGGATTTACTCTTGTGGTTACCATTTAGTGACCTGTGTGTGTGTCTAGATGTGAAGGGAGGATTGGATTGGCTCAGTCAACTGTGATACTCAATAGCGGCCTGACACACTCTGCCAAGGCGCATAAAGGATAATGGCCACTTGGGTGAGATTCTGGAGGATCAGTGGAGCTGATGGAACTGTATCCAAACAAAGAGTCAACAGCTTCAGGAGAGGGAGCAAGGGAGATGATGAGAGAATTGATTAGAAAAAGATATCAAAAATGGCTGTGACTGTGTCACACACAAAATGTGATATTAACTTCTTCCAGCTCGATTTTTCTTATAGATATTGGAAACACTATTCTGGCCACTGTCTCTTGGAAAAATCCCAGTAAGAGGGCATTACATAATAGCGGCTCCTGAGAAATTAGCTTTCCACATGGAGCTTTTCATTGAAAACAAATCCAGGGATGAGGGTTGGATTGAGGTAGGTGGAGTGAAAAAGGAGGAGGGGGTGTTGTGACAAGAACCGAGGAATGTCTACGCATAGACGTGACAGCAAATTATTGTAGAGCGCTGGTCAGGCCTGTTTACAAACATGCGCTGATGAAAAAAATCTCAAGGAGCCCTCTTTGTAAAACAATAAAGAGATAATGTGGGCCACTGGGGAAATTAAGCAGGATGCTACGAAGGAAATGCAACTTCTGTATTCCTCCCTGGTGAGATGCGACTGCTGTCTTACAACAATCCTAGCATCGGAGCAGGTACATATCTGGATGCTTCAGATTTAAATATCCAGTCATGAAACAAGATCTGACAAAGAATCTCAAAGATGCTTCTTCACTTTGATTGTGCAAGAGCTTTAATTTGAACTATATTAAAAGACTAATATTGTGAACATACTATGGCTATGTTCTCCAACAATGGTGTAACAGTTTAAGAAACATGCAGTCGACTTATACTTGCTTGTTCTTCTGCTGTTGACTTTATGGAATGTGCATATAGTTGGCTATCAGGGAGCCTGTGTTTATTCATGCTGTTAAGTGAGGTATTACTGCATTGCCTCCTGAGCAGAATAATTTAATAAAGGCACAGAACTCTGACTTTATCTTTCCCTCTTTTGATTGTTGAAGGCAGTGATTCATGTTAGTGCACTTTGTCATGTGCATCACCAATCCTCCCATCTCTTGTTCAAAAGGCAGCTCAAGTATGTTAGAATGTTAGGGGTGAATGTTCTTTGCCAAGGCGGGGAACTCGAGTCAGGAAATTTCCTGGATTACCCAACCCACTTTCAGTCTCACGAATCATGCAATTTTTGCTGGGGGAGGGCGGGTGCAGCATAGATTTGGACCCACTGACCCTGGAAAGAGTGTATAGGTGGCCACAGGGATGGTTAAGTACTGAGGTTGGCTGGTTATAAGGCCAGCCTTGGTTCTCTGGGACTTTGCCTGAGTTCTTTTAGAGGATGTTTTGCACTCTAGCCATCACCCTCATCCACACCCCACACCCCATGGCCCTGCATACCCTTCATATCAACTCAATGACAACCTATGCCCCCAGCTCACTGCGCTCCCCCCCACCCCCATTGTTCCTCATACCCTGCATGCCAACTCATGCCCCACCCCCCCATGGTTCCTCATACCCTCCTTGCCACCTCTATAGCCACTCACCAGTATTCACCATGGGCAGACCTCAGGAGCCATCTGGAAATGAGAAAAGATAAACTTCTAACAATCTAATACAGTTCTCACTCAGAAAGATTTGATAGTGAAAAAAACTCCTATTCAAAGAACCCATTTGAATCTTTAAAATCCCCTCAAGTGGTTAATTTGTTGTAAAAACAAAGAAAGTTCTGTTCAGACACCACATCAAAGATAGGTAATTCTTTAATAGTCTATTTAAACAGTCATTCAAATTGTGAACTCGGAACCCTCTGCTGAGATAATTGTAGTATTTGAAACTCAGCCAGTTCAGCCACAGCCTTTGGGGGAATTTCAGCAAAGAACTCTACCGAAACTGGCCAGCTGTTACCATGTTTATTCAAACTTCATCAGGTGGCTTGTCAATCAGAGCAGTCCAGCAGAGGTTTTTGGAAAGTTTGTGACTTTTTTTTTACATTTAAACAGCAGGAGATTTAAAAACCTTCAGATCATGACTTATACAGACCTTTTCCACCCTTCAAGAATATTTAATTCATGACTTCCACTCTGTGAATTAAGGCCTTTGCGATAGCCAAAATATTGTCCGTTTGAACTCAGCACAAAGTTCAAAGGCCCTGCTGAGTTTGGCTTTCCCTCCTGTGTGAATCACACCCAGCCCAAAAGTTGGATCTGTTGGAAATGGGAATGGGACTTCTCCTTCAATTTTTAAAGGTGTGAGGAGTCAGAAAGACTGTAAAAATCCACCCCTGAATGTTAGCAGGCTTTCTGACTGTGTGGATATACAGTCGAGCACCGTTCTCTCCTCACTCCAAAATCCATCGACAATGCACTTTCTTTTAGGTCAGGAGTAGCTTCCTTTCCGACTTCCAACTTAGCCTCAATACAGAAATTATGAAGACAGTCATCTAAATTAGGAGTTTAAATGTGTATCTTGCTGGTTATATTGTTCAGTACCAAATTGCAGGAGCCACTGGCGCAGCTCAGCTTTTAAATTCAGGTTGTGATTTTTGTGCTCTTCCCATTACTAGTATTTTAAAAGTATTACATGGAGTTCCCACTGATAGCTCAGCAGAGAGAATTTATACATTGGCTGGCTTTGTTTCATAAATCAGGTAGGTCCCAGGTTCAGTCCCCGTTCTCCGCTAAGTTAATCCTCAGCAGGCATGGTGACTGGACGCTACATTTGGTCCCAGAGCCCAGGAAGGGACAAATCGATCAGCGATCCTGCGGCTGATTGCTATCCATTGCCTCATTTTGAAAGGGCCTGTCGGGACACTGGACATTTTCAATGGGCGGCAGTGATGGTCATTACTCAGCTGGTAGGAGGGCAACATGTTACCTGCAGAATATTATGAGAGCCAAGAGGCAACATAATCAGCTTCAGAAAGGAGAAACCATCAAAGTAGGTTTTAGAAAAAAAAACCTTCCCCTCACCATACATGAGATCTAAGTACACGAATTGCACAATCCTAAAATTAACATCTACTGCAAAAATATGAATATCTTATGATGGATTGCGCCATGGAGGATTTTTTTAGTAAAACCTACAAGTAGGCTCACTTCGCTTCTATCGCTTTATTAAATGTAGATTTTTAATATTCATTTTGAGCTGTTGTATTCCTTTGTAATAAGTGCATTTATAGATAAATATTATATGAAAAATATTACTTTAAAAGTTAAAACCCTGAGACCTACGGCAACATACCTGGCTGTTTTATCTTTATACTATTTTCTTTAGGAAGCTAAATCATATTTCCAATCATTTTGTTTACTTTTTGATTGTCTTATCAGTAAGGACTCTTCCGTCTCATTATTTCGAATGGAAAATGTCTGCTTGCCCCACAAATTTATTTAGATCCTTGGGAAATAATTAAAGTTACAGCACCTTGCAATCTTTGCTGCCTTTCCATCATTGTGCAGGTAGAGGTTCGAGGACATGTTCCAATCTGAATATATCTTGCCTGTGCCATCTGCTGACCTTTGCGGTGACTTTTTGGTTACATCTCTGTAACTGACAGGAACCCTGGGGGCGAGGGACAGAGGTCATTTTCAAAAGCACAGTTTTGAAATTGATATCCAGGGTTAAAACATGAACATGGTGCAAGAAAGATCTTTATTTTAATGATCTGACTTCCTCAGCCTCTACCTTTGTGCTGGGAAGAAAAGAAAGTGCTTTTCAATAATGGTGGGACATTGGTGTGTTTTAAAACAGAAATGATAAAAATAAACAGGAACAGCTTTGTTCAACACTCATGGTTTAGGAGAGTTTAAGCTGTAATTAAAGTAGTGAAATAGTTTCCTTTTTGCTGTTTTTGCGCTGGAGGTTGGGTTTGAAGTACTTTGAAAAGTTTTTTTAAGAATCTGTGACTTTCCTTCCTCTACTGAAGTTTGTGACGAAAGGAAATTGTATTTATAAAGCACCTTTCATGACCTCTGGATGTTCCAAAGTGCTTTACAGCTAATGAAATACTTTTGAAGTGTAGTCATTGTGGTAATGTAGGGAAATGTGGCAGCCCATTTGAGCACAGTGAGGGCCCGACAAAAAGTAATGAGATATATGAGCAGACAATCTATGTTTAGGTACTAGCTGAAGGATAAATACCATCCAGGACACCAGGAGAACTGCCTACTCTGTGAGTATGGGACATAGAATCTTTTACATCCACCTAGGGAGTGAAAACAGAGCCTCGGTTTAATGTCTTACCTGAAAGATGGCAATTCCAACAATGCAGCACTCCCTCAGTACTACACCGACAGTGCAACACTGAAGTGTAGCAGTAATCAGCCTAGATTATCATATGTACTCGTGTAAAAGTCAAATTTCTGAGATCCATTTTTTTAGGCAAAAGGTTAGGAGGTCGACTTTTAGATGAGTAATGTTTTTGAGAGGTTTGCTTTCAACTAAAAGGTAATGTGGAAAGCCATCATTGACATGTATGAGAACACCAATTCACTGCTCTCATAATTTGGGTATGTGTCTATGAACAGTTCTAACACATGAAATGAAAGCAAATTACTGCGGATGCTGGAATCTGAAACCAAAAGAGAAAATGCTGGAAAATCTCAGCAGGTCTGGCAGCATCTGTAAGGAGAGAAAAGAGCTGACGTTTCGAGTCTAGATGACCCTTTGTCAAAGCTCAAGAAGTCAAAGCTTTGACGAAGGGTCACCTGGACTCGAAACGTCAGCTCTTTTCTCTCCTTACAGATGCTGCCAGACCTGCTGAGATTTTCCAGCATTTTCTCTTTTGGTTTCTAACACATGAAACTTTGCCTACAAACACGGTACCTGTGTTTCAATGGTCCTTCATGTGGCAGACCACTAACTCGTCATCATGAAGATTCTTTTTCCAGTCCCATGAACTTTGAGCTACCCAGTCTTTCAGGTAGAATGGCACTCAGTTCCAGATTGATCTACTTTTTGTTGCACTCATTAGGTAAATGCAACGATCGTCAACATGGTGCTCTCATCAAAATCCGATAGAGGCATCCAACTGGAGCCCACTCCCTGATATGGTTTCATCAGGCTGTGCCCCGGCTACAGGAGCCTCCCTCAGAACTGGGAGAAGCAGCAGCAGGACTGGGCCTGTGGTTTCAATGTTGCTCGGGGTCAGGGGGAAGAGAAGGGCCACATCATTGGAAGATGTGATGCTGACAGCTCCCAGACCTAAGCCTTAGTGCAGCAAAGTTTTACTGAGTTGACATTTACAAGTACTCTTAATGAATAATGATTTGGGATATTAAAAAATTAAGGATTTTTTGACCAAAGGTCGGAGTTGGTCTTTACACAAGATTGACTATTACTTGAGTTTATAATTATATGCTCAAATCTCGGGAGTGGAATTTGAACCCACGACCTCTGGCTCAGAGACAAATGCACCGCAACTAAGCCAAGGCTGACTAGCTGCTAGCGTATGTCACCAATGGGGCAGTAAATGTTCACAACCTACAAGACCATACTGGACATCACAGCTAAGCCAGATCCTGTCCTTACTGAAGCATCCACACAATTCCACTTTCTAATAGCATTACTGGATAGCAATTGCTTGTTTTTCTTTATTCCTCCTTAGCTTGTGCATACTGCCACTAATTGTTGCAGCATCCCATCACCCTAACTGGTATTAACTTGAACCTGGGACCTTCATGATACGGCATGAAACTTAATCATGTGGTATTTTCCATCTAATGAAAGGAATCCCATCAAAGTTAATTGGGAGAAAGGAGATTAATGCTGGAAAAACTCAGCAGACCTGGCAGCATCTGTGGAGAGAGAAACAGAGTTAGTGTTTCAAGTTAGGGCGGCACGGTAGCACAGTGGTTAGCACTGCTGCTTCACAGCTCCAAGGACCTGGGTTCGATTCCCGGCTTGGGTCACTGTCTGTGTGGAGTTTGCACATTCTCCTCGTGTCTGCGTGGGTTTCCTCCGGATGTTCCGATTTCCTCCCACACTCCAAAGATGTGCGGGTTAGGTTGATTGGCCATGCTAAAAAATTGCCCCTTATAGTCCTGAGATGCGTAGGTTAGAGGGATTAGCGGGTAAGTATGTAGGGATATGGGGGTAGGGCCTGGGTGGGATTGTGGTCGGTGCAAACTCGATTGGCCAAATGGCCTCTTTCTGCACTGTAGGGTTTCTATGATTCTATGATTCAATGTGACTCATCTTTGGGACTGTTGGACTTGAAACATTAATTCTGTTTCTTTCTCCACAGTTGCTGCCTGACCTGCTGAGTTTTCCCTTCGAAAATAGGCTGTTTCAAATTAGGTGCTAATGGTTCATGAGTACACTACACAAATTGCTGTAGAGAATGAAGTAGCAGCCACATAAGAACATAAGAACTAGGAGCAGGAGTAGGCCGCCTGGCCCCTCGAGCCTGCTCCGTCATTCAATAATATCATGGCTGATCTTTTTGTGGATTCAGCTCCACTTACCCGCCCCCTCACCATAACCCTTAATTCCTTTACTGTTCAAAAATCTATCTATCTTTGCCTTAAAAACATTCAACGAGGTAGCCTCAACTGCTTCAGTGGGCGGGGAATTCCAGAGATTCACAACCCTTTGGGTGAAGAAGTTCCTCCTCAACTTAGCCCTAAATCTGCTCCACCTTATTTTGAGGCTATGCTCCCTAGTTCTAGTTTCACCTGCCAATGGAAACAACCTCTCTGCTTCTAACTTACTATTCTCTTCATAATTTTATATGTTTCTATAAGATCCCCCCTTCATTCTTCTAAATTCCAATGAGTATAGTCCCAGTCTACTCAGTCTCTCCTCATAAGCCAACGCTCTCAACTCCGGAATCAACCCAGTGAATCTCCTCTGCGCCCCCTCCAGTGCCAATACATCCTTTCTCAAGTAAGGAGACCAAAACTGTACACAGTACTCCAGGTGTGGCCTCACCAGCACCTTATACAGCTGCAACATAATCTCCCTGTTTTTAAACTCCATCCCTCTATTATTCTTGCTTCTTAATTACCTGCTGCACATGCAAACCAACATTTTGCGATTCATGCATAAGGACACCCAGGTCCCTCTGCATAGCAGCATACTGCAATTTTAACATTTAAATAACAATCCATTTTGCTGTTATTCCTACCAAAATGGATGACCTCACATTTACCAACATTATACTCCATCTGCCAAATCCTTGCCCACTCACTTAAACTATCTATATCCCTCTGCAGACTTTCAATATTCTGTGCCAGTTTTGCTCTACCACTCATCTTAGTGTCATTTGCAAACTTTGACACACTACATTTGGTCCCCAACTCCAAATCATCTGTGTAAATTGTAAACAATTGCAGTCCCAACACTGTTCCCTGAGGCACACTACTAGTCACTGATCGCCATTCAGAAAAACACTTATTTGTCCCCACGCTTTGCTTTCTATGAGTTAACCAATCCTCTATCCATGCTAATACATTGTCTGTAATGGCGTGCGCCTTTGTCTTATGCAGCAGCCTTTAGTGCAGCACCTTGTTGAATGCCTTCACACCCGGCAGATATGAGGATGGTTGTCCATATGAAGAATAAATCAACCAATGAAGATTTTGAACACTGTACATTGAGCGTTTTGAACTCCAGTTGTCATATTATCTCCAGAAATCTCAATGTTTTCAAAAATCTTATTGGGAAACCCATACAGGAAGAGTGAGCTTGATTTGATGGACAGCTTGGAAGTTTAATTCAGCCTTCGCTTTCCAATGTTAGTGTGACTATTATAAAACTAAGATTTTTTTGTGTTTTCAGATGACTGAATATGAATCTGGTTCAGACCCTCCAGGTTTTTGGTATGATCCAATTAGAGACCAGTAGCTTTTTGTTTAAAGTAGACAGAGACCAGTAGCTTTTTGTTCAGAGTAGACACATTTGAGATCTAAGACACTTGCGAAGAGAATAAAGCCACAAAATGCCTTGATTTCTGAAGAAACAAAATAAATTTTACTATGCAAGGTCAGAAAAGTAAAATAATTTACTATATCTATTTAATAATCTAACATTCAGGATTAACATGCAGTACAAATGAATAACAGACAAATATCCTCACTGTACATTAAATAGCAAATGCGACCAAGACAGATCCCACGGATTTCTCCGTGACCCACCGCTACGTCTGTGTTCACCAAGACTGTTCCCTTGGATTCCCAAGTCTGCACTCCAGCACCAAGTTACAAGCACAGCTCCAGCTCTTCAGCTGTGTTGAGCAGAGCACTGCTGTTTCAAAGGAATACCTTTGCTCCAGTGGCCTGCAGCACGGAATCACGAACACTCTTCTGCCTTCTCATCTTCAGGACTTCCCTCAAGCCCTCATTACTTGAATCGTGCTAAAGGCAGCACTTTTACTACTTGGAGACTCTTTCTTTGTTTGTCTTCCCAATGGTTCCTACCAGTGGTCTCTTCCTCCCAGTGTTTTCTTCCCCAGTTCTCTCTTTCTCTGGGACCTCTCCTTGTCCACTGTCTGGGATTCCTTGGATGTGGCGCCCCACTCCTGTGTCACATGATTGGGGTCTTGGCGCCATTTCTCGTTTCGCACAGGCATCCTTGTTCCTGGCCCGAAGAACTCCAAATGCAGGACTGCACATCCACCATCTGCACGGGCCTAAACTCCTGGGGTCTTGGGTCGGCATTTGTAATTCCCCACCTCTGCCCGTGAGACCCAAAGCTAACTTTGGGTCTCATAAAATAGGTCAAAAAAGCCTTCCGAATGTGGACATTGATTTGTAAACTGGTGAAATTAGAAAAGTAATGATATATTTTCTCAAACCCGAGAGGGAGAACTTCTCTTCCAGCAAAAAAAATGGCAATAATATTGTGGAGACAAGCTTGAAAAAACAATAACAGTTGTGATGTTGGAAAATTACTTCAGGAAAAGCTTATTTCAACACAAATTCACACGCAATACGCTTCAGTGCCAAAAGCAATTTGACAGCTGCCTCAGACATCGAGACCAGTCAGTTTTATGAGTTTAACCCTTTTGACTTGGTCACATTGGTATGTTTTTATTGGCCCAATATATATAAAATGTTCAAATATACCAGCACTTATCAGTTTTGTCTAATTTGGAGCAGACTCTTTTCAAACAAACAATGGAGAACTCCCTTATCTTCATTTGGCGTGATACTTCACACGCAGAACATTCATTCAACTATTCATTCACGTTTAATTTTTTAAAAATTCCTATTTAAAATCAAAAATGTTTAAACTTCATCAACCTAACAGACACCGTGAAGCATTATTTTCTCATTTTTGTTCTCAAGACCTTATGGTACCAAATTCTACTTGCAGCTTTGGAGGAAAATAAAAGCCAAAAGCTGTGCAATTGAGACAGCCAGCCATCTCTTCCACCACCTCCCCCCCCCCCCCCCCTTTCCCTCCCTCCCCCTTCCCCCCCTCCTTTTTTTGGATGTGGTTTAATCCAATGTGACCTCAAAGCATGATTGATGTCAAAGCATCGTCAGGCTGGCTCAGCTGATGCCTTTCATTCAGTTATGGCATTAAAATGACAGGCAGTTGATTCTCATTAACTGGAACTCGTGTGCTCATTTTGCACCCTTTTAAGACGTTTTCCTCTAAAGAATTCTGGCAGTATTTTGCAGTGAAAATACCGTTCCCCGTTTGCATTCATGGCTTAGAGGGCGTTACAGACATTTGTAACTGCAGATGTTGCATTTCTGTCTTCAAGTGAGCTCGGAATCACAGAAATATATTATCCTGTTTCAGTGGTTAGAGATTCCTGGCTAAAAGAACAATAGTTTTAAGAGCTTTGGTTTTCATACAGAGACAGAACTATCGCTCAGTGATTTGAAATTTGCTCCAAATTTATAGCTGTTTTAAATTTTAAAAGTGCAATGCATGTAAAGTGTAGATTTATTTATATTCATAGTTGACTAGAAATGAGAAATAAATCCTCATCTTTTGATCCTGACTTTTAACTGACTACGGCAAACGGACTGGGGATTTTTGCTGTAAGCTGATTCTTTCTGGGAGACATCTGAGAGGAGTAAGAATACTTTGGATGGAGAAATAAGAACTGGATTTGGTCTCATAGGGTAATGGGATCAACAGTATAGATTAGAGCAAAGTGGAAGGGCCTCTGGGTATATCTGTTTTATTATAATAAATTCCTGTGTCCACATTAATAATGGGAAATGCCTATGCAACTTGTGATTCTGATTACTTGGATTGTAATTCTCTCAAAATTTTTCCTGTGGTTTTTTTTCCACTTGCGCATTTTTTGTCAGTGACTGAATTTTTTAAAGTCCAATCTAAGAACTTAACTAAAATATTCATAATAAGAACTGTATTTATCTATTGAAATATTTCTCTATATTTTAAATCTTTATTAAAGCTTCTATTTGAAGACCTAGCCTCTCCAAAAAATGTGATCGTTAGTGTCTTATTTTGTCAAGGGCTGGTCATGTGTCAACTCATGTCTGTGATGAGGGTTTATCTTGTGAAAAAAGAATGGACAGGTTGGACCTATACTTGTTGGAGTTTAGAAGAATGAGAAATTATCTTTTTAAAAATTTGATTTGTATTGAATCACATAAGATCCTGAGAGGATTTGATAGGGTGGATGCCGGGAGGATGTTTCCACTTGTGGGTGCAACTAGAACCAGTTTAAGAATAAGAGGTCTAGCGTTCAAGACAGAGATGAGAAATTCTTTCTCTCAAAGAGCTATTAGTCTGTGGAATTCTCTTCCCCAGAAAACAGAGGAGGCTGGATTATTGAACTTAGTAAGAGTTTTAACAACACCAGGTTAAAGTCCAACAGGTTTATTTGGTAGCAAATACCATTAGCTTTCGGAGCGCTGCTCCTTCGTCAGATGGAGTGGAAATTTCCACTCCACTCCATTTGACAAAGGAGCAGCACTCCGAAAGCTAATGGTATTTGCTACCAAATAAACCTGTTGGACTTTAACCTGGTGTTGTTAAAACTCTTACTGTGTTCACCCCAGTCCAACGCCGGCATCTCCACATCATTATTGAACTTATATAGGACAGAATTAGACAAACCAGGGAATTGAGGGTTATGGAGGGCAGATGGCAAAATGAAGGTGAGACACAACCAAATCAGCCATAAGAACATAAGAACTAGGAGCAGAAGTAGGCCATCTGGCCCCTCGAGCCTGCTCCACCATTCAATAAGATATTTTTATGGACTCAGCTCCACTTACCCGCCCGCTCACCATAACCCTTATTTTTTTTACTGTTCAAAAATTTAACTATCCTTGCCTTAAAAACATTCAATGAGATAGTCTCAACTGCTTCACTGGGCAGGGAATTCTACAGATTCACAACCCTTTGGGTGAAGAAGTTGCTCCTCAACTCAGTCCTAAATCTGCTCCCCCTTATTTTGAGGCCATGCCCCCTAGTTCTAGTTTCACCCGCCAGTGGAAACAACTTCCCTGCTTCTATCTTATCTATTCACTTCATAATAAGAACATCAGAACATAAGAAATAGGAGCAGGAGTAGGCCATCTAGCCCCTCGAGCCTGCCTCACCATTCAACAAGATCATGGATGATCTGAAGCGAATCAGTTCCACTTACCCGCCTGCTCCCCATATCCCTTAATTCCCTTATCGATCAGAAATCTGTCTACCCGTGATTTAAACATATTCAACGAGGTAGCCTCCACCACTTCAATGGGCAGAGAATTCCAGAGATTCACTACCCTCTGAGAGAAGAAGTTCCCCCTCAACTCTGTTCTGAACCGGCCCCCATTTATTTTGAGGCTATGCCCTCTAGTTCTGGTTTCCCTTCTAAGTGGAAAGAATCTCTCTACCTCTACCCTATCCAGCCCCTTCATTATCTTATATGTCTCTATAAGATCACCCCTCAGCCTTCGAAACTCCAATGAGTACAGACCCAACCTGTTCAATCTCTCCTCATAAGCTACACCCCTCATCTCCGGTATCAACCTGGTGAACTTTCTCTGCACTCCCTCCAAGGCCAATATATCCTTTCGCAAATAAGGGGACCAAAACTGCACACAGTACTCCAGTTGCGGCCTCACCAGTGCCTTGTATGGTTGGGAAATATATAATCTTATAATTATATAATCTTATATGTTTCTGTAAGATCTCCCCTCATTCTTCTGAATTCCAATGAGAATATCCCCAGTCTACTCAGTCTCTCCTCATGAGCCAACCCTCTCAACTCCGGAATCAACCAAGCACCCCCTCCAGTGCCAGTATATCCTTTCTCAAGTAAGGAGACCAAAACTGTACACAGTACTCCAGGTGTGGCATCACCAGCTCCTTATACAGCTGCAACATAACCTCACTGTTTTTAAACTCTATCCCTCCAGCAATGAAGGACAAAATTCCATTTGCCTTCTTAATTACCTGCTGCACCTGCAAACCAACTTATTGTGATTCGTGCACAAGGACACCCAGGTCCCTCTGCACAGCAGCATGCTGCAATTTTTGATCATTTAAATAATAGTCCATTTTGCTGTTATTCCTACCAAAATGGATGACCTCACATTTACCAACAATGTACTCCATCTGCCAGACCCTCGCCCACTCACTTAGACGATCTATATCCATTTGCAGACTTCCAGCGTCCTCTGCACATTTTGCTCTGCCATTCATCTTAGTGTCATCTGCGAATTTTGATACACTATACTTGGTCTCCAACTCCAAATCATCGATGTAAATTGTAAACAATTGCGGTCCCAACACTGATCTCTGAGGCACACCACTAGTCACTGATCACCAACCAGAAAAACACCCATTTACCCCCACACTTTCCTTCCTGTTAGTTAACCAATCCTCTATCCATGCTAATATATTACCTGTAACACCGTGCACCTTTATCTTATGCAGCAATCTTTGGTGTGGCACCTTGTCAAATGCCTTCCGGAAATCCAGATACACCACATCCACAGGTTCCCCATTGTCCACTGTGCATGTAATGTTCTCAAAGAATTCCACCAAATTAGTCAAACATGACCTGTCCTTCATGAATCCATGCTGCGTCTTACCAATGGGACAATTTATATCCAGATGTCTCGCTATTTCTTCCTTGATGATAGATTCAAGCATTTTCCCTACTACAGAAGTTAAGATAACCGGCCTATAGTTACCTGCCTTTTGTCTACCTCTTTTTTTAAACAGTGGTGTCACATTTGCATGAACTTATTGAATGGCAGAGCAGGCTCGAAGGGCTGAATGGTCTACTCCTGCTCCTAAGTCTTATGTTCCCATGTGTCATGCTGTGAGCTGAATTTAGATTTTGCAATGTGCGTAACTTCCCAGGTGAATAAAGTAACAAAATAATAAGTCATAATAATAACAACAGAGGTGATGGAAATAATATTTAGGAAACAATGCAATGGGAAAAAAGTAGAGTGACAGTCAGAAAGCACAACAAGTAAAGGGAAAACTCAAAGCTGTAAAACAATTAAATCAGGAGAGAGAAATGGGACTCAAGTGAGTAAAATATTGGAACACAAGGACAGTTTAGGGTGTGTGGCCCAAATAAGCATTCTTTATACAAACACACAAAGTATAAGGAACAAATGGAATGAATTGCAGGCTCAAATTTAACATGGAGGCTATGACATGGTAGCCATTAGCAAGACATAGCAGCAAGACAGTCAGAACTGAGGACTGAACATACCAGATTATAAGGAAATATATTACAGGAATGATGAGAAAAATGGTAGAAGGGGAGGAGTAGTGATTAAGAATGAAATCACTTCAGTGATAAGAGCAGATATAACAACAGGTGTGTGGGCAGTGGAAACTGTATGGGTATAACTAGAAAATGTAAAAGCACTTAAGACGTTACTGGGGATTGTGTATTGTTGCCCTGTGAAGTGGTTGATTGCATAAAGCAAAGATTAAACAAGTGTGTGGCAAAGGCAGTGTTGGTTTAATAGGGGATCTTAACTTTCACATAGCCTAGCACGAGCAGATTAGTACATGTCAGAAAGCCAGTGAACTTAATGAATGTTGTATAGGATAGCTTTCTACAACAATGGGGGCGATTCTCCCAGCCTTCTGCGCTGCTCTAACAGCGCAACGGGCCAGGAGACATCAGCGGAGGCCGTTTAGCAGGCTCCCTATTGGGCGCCATGACTCCTGCGCATCCCTGGGACAGCATTTCCGGCGTCCGGCGTCGTCATATTATTAGCAGGCCCAGGACTGAAAGGGGGGTGGGGAGGAGACATCGGGGCTTGACCAGAGAGGTCTGGGAGACCAGCGATCGGGGGGGGGGGTCTCACGACCAGCGATGTGGGGTCGGGAGGCTGGCAGTGTGGGGCCACTGCGCATGTGCTGATCTTGGCACTGACAGATCGGTTCATGCGCAGTGGCCCGCTCAGTGCTATGTTGCCAACCTCTCCAGCGATAGTAGGCCCTGCCCCCAGATTTTCAGCGTGAATCTCTTTGAGACTCTCTGTGATGCGGAGTGTGGGAGATTCATTTTGAAAATCCCACTAAAAAAAACAAAGCGGAAGTTACTCCAGTTTTTACACGAATTCGGCACTTAGAATTCTTTTTGGAGAATTGCTCCCAGTATGTCCCGAACCAACAAGTGAGATAAATAATTTTGGATGACGACAGAGACAACGGGCCCGATTTTACCAATATTTCGCGCCCAAAAACGGGCGAGAAATTGCGGTAAAGTTGGGCATCAGGCCTAAAACGCAATCTGCACCTGACTCATGGCACATCGCGGCTTTACCGAGCCCCGACCGGGCGCGGGTCTGGCGCGCGCCCGAATCGGCCGGCGCCATGATTTAAATGCATTTGCATGCATTTAAATCGACTTAATGAAGCTCGCGCCCAACTTTACCGACAAATCCGACTTTACCAGGTTGTGGCCCATTTCGCGTCCGCGCATTAAACGACTTGCTAAATAAAAGTCCGAATGGGACTCTAATTCAGCAGGGGAATCGCCAAAGCCAATTCCCCTCTACCATTCTTTGTGGGCCCCCCCCTGCGAACCACCCCGGCAGCCCCCCCGATCGGACCCCCCTGGGAGGCCCCCCCCCCCGTCACTCCCCTTCTCCATCCCCCAAACCCCCCCAGGGGAGACATGTCACTCCCCTTCTCCATTTCCCCCCCCCCCCCCCCCCCCCCCCCGAGGGAAAGGCAAAGCAGCACAGGCAGCAGAGAGGATGAAAGGAATTCCCTTTGGAGGAAAGTGTCCAGATCACATGAACTAAAAACCTGACAGTCCAAAATCTGGGATAATATTTCAAAATGTATATCCCCCCCATCCCTGTCCTGAAATATTATCCCAGATTTTGGACTGTCAGGTTTTTAGTTCCTGTGATTTGGACATTAACCTCCAAAAGGAATTCCTTTCATCCTCTCTGCTGTCTGTGCTGCTTTGCCTTTCGTGCCCGGGCGCGCTGCCTGCGGTCTGTTCCGAACTGTGCATGCGTAGTTGGAACTCCGGCCGCCGAAAAAAGGCGTATGGGCGCGCTGGAGCGCGGCTGCCGGGCGCGGATCCACTTGATGACCGGACCCGGCACTTAGTCCCGATTTGGTAAAATCAGTCCCAACATGTAACTAAAAAGAAAAAGCATATACAAATACAAAAATAGCACAAATCCTAGCAAAATGGAGAGATCCAAAGCACATTAAGAGGAATAAAAATAAAGTATAAAAAAGAAACCTGCAAGGAATATAAAAATCATCACAATTTTACTTCACACATCAATAAGGAAACAAAAGCTGGTCAGGAGCAATGTAGGCCCCCTTTTAACTGATAACAGTGATAAATGAAAATTAACATTGAATCAGCACGGGCGGCACAGTGGTTAGCACTGCTGCCCCACAGCGCCAGGGACCCGGGTTCGATTCCCGACTTGGGTCACTGTCTGTGTGAAGTTTGCACATTCTCCCCGTGTCTGCGTGGGTTTCCTCCGGGTGCTCTAGTTTCCTCTCACAGTGCAGGTTAGGTGGATTGGCCATGCTGAATTGCCCCTTAGTGTCAGGAGGACTAGCTCGGGTAAATGCATGGGGTTATGGGGATAGGGTCTGGGTGGGATTGTGGTTGGTGCAGATTCGATGGGCCGAATGGCCTCCTTCTGCACTGTAGGATTCTATGATTCTATGATCAGGGACAGGGACTCACCAAAAGTAATGTAGACAAAATAACAACGATGAAGAAAATAATGGCATGAAAGAGTGACAGACCTCCAGGACCAGATGGTTTCTATCCCAGGATTTTAAAGGGACCAGGTGCGAATATTACGGATGCTGGAACTATAATCTTAAAATTTCCCTAGATTTGGAAGCTGTTCATTTCGATTGAAAAATTGCATTTCTTACTCCGCTATTTAAGAAAGATGAGCAGTGGAAACTAGGCAATTATAGACCAGTTAACTTAACATCTGTTGTTGGGAAATTACTAGAACCTATCATGAGAAATTGGATGATTCAACATCTTGAAACTTTTCAGCTGATGAGCATAGATTCCAAATATAAATTTCAAAAACTTTACTGGGATAAATTCTTCTAGAACAGAGAACAGTACAGCACAGAACAGGCCCTTCGGCCCACGATGTTGTGCCGAGCTTTATCTGAAACCAAGATCAAGCTATCCCACTCCCTATCATCCTGGTGTGCTCCATGTGCCTATCCAATAACCGCTTAAATGTTCCTAAAGTGTCTGACTCCACTATCACTGCAGGCAGTCCATTCCACACCCCAACCACTCTCTGCGTAAAGAACCTACCTCTGATATCCTTCCTATATCTCCCACCATGAACCCTATAGTTATGCCCCCTTGTAATAGCTCCATCCACCCGAGGAAATAGTCTTTGAACGTTCACTCTATCTATCCCCTTCATCATTTTATAAACCTCTATTAAGTCTCCCCTCAGCCTCCTCCGCTCCAGAGAGAACAGCCCTAGCTCCCTCAACCTTTCCTCATAAGACCTACCCTCCAAACCAGGCAGCATCCTGGTAAATCTCCTCTGCACTCTTTCCAGCGCTTCCACATCCTTCTTATAGTGAGGTGACCAGAACTGCACACAATATTCCAAATGTGGTCTCACCAAGGTCCTGTACAGTTGCAGCATAACCCCACGCTCTTAAACTCCAACCCCCTGTTAATAAAAGCTAACACACTATAGGCCTTCTTCACAGCTCTATCCACTTGAGTGGCAACCTTTAGAGATCTGTGGATATGGACCCCAAGATCTCTCTGTTCCTCCACAGTCTTCAGAACCCTACCTTTGACCCTGTAATCCACATTTAAATTAGTCCTACCAAAATGAATCACCTCATATTTATCAGGGTTAAACTCCATTTGCCATTTTTCAGCCCAGCTTTGCATCCTATCTATGTCTCTTTGCAGCCTACAACAGCCCTCCATCTCATCCACTACTCCACCAATCTTGGTGTCATCAGCAAATTTACTGATCCACCCTTCAGCCCCCTCCTCTAAGTCATTAATAAAAAATTACAAAGAGCAGAGGACCAAGCACTGATCCCTGCGGCACTCCGCTAGCAACCTGCCTCCAATCCGAAAATTTTCCATCCACCACCACCCTCTGTCTTCGATCTGACAGCCAGTTACCTATCCAATTGGCCAACTTTCCCTCTATCCCACACCTCCTCACTTTCATCATAAGCCGACCATGGAGGACCTTATCAAACACCTTACTAAAATCCATGTATATGACATCAACTGCCCTACCTTCATCAACACACTTAGTTACCTCCTCAAAAAATTCAATCAAATTTGTGAGGCACGACTTGCCCTTCACGAATCCGTGCTGACTATCCCGGATTAATCCGCATCTTTCTAAGTGGTCATAAATCCCATCCCTAAGGACCATTTCCATCAATTTACCAACCACCGAAGCAAGACTAACCGGTCTATAATTACCAGGATCATTTCTATTCCCTTTCTTAAACAGAGGAACAACATTCGCCACTCTCCAGTCCTCTGGCACCATCCCCGTGGACAGCGAGGACCCAAAGATCAAAGCCAAAGGCTCTGCAATCTCATCCCTTGCCTCCCAAAGAATCCTAGGATACATTTCATCAGGCCCAGGGGACTTATCGACCTTCAGTTTATTCAAAACTGCCAGGACATCCTCCCTCCGAACATCTATTTCCCCCAGCCTATTAGCCTGTAACACCGTCTCTTCCTCAAAAACATGGCCCCTCTCCTTGGTGAACACTGAAGAAAAGTATTCATTCAACACCTCGCCTATCTCTACTGACTCCATACACAAGTTCCCACTACTGTCCTTGACCGGCCCTAACCTCACCCTGGTCATTCTTTTATTCCTCACATAAGAGTAAAAAGCCTTGGGGTTTTCCTTGATCCGACCCGCCAAGGACTTCTCATGTCCCCTCCTAGCTCTCCTAAGCCCCTTTTTCAGCTCGTTCCTTGCTAACTTGTAACCCTCAATCGAGCCATCTGAACCTTGTTTCCTCATCCCTACATAAGCTTCCCTCTTCCTTTTCACAAGACATTCCACCTCTTTCGTGAACCATGGTTCCCTCACTCGGCCATTTCCTCCCTGCCTGACAGGGACATACCTATCAAGGACATCCAGTATTTGTTCCTTGAAAAAGTTCCACTTTTCATTGGTGCCTTTCCCTGACAGTTTCTGTTCCCAACTTATGCCCCCTAATTCTTGCCTAATCACATCATAATTACCTCTCCCCCAATTGTAAACCTTGCCCTGCCGTACGGCCCTATCCCTCTCCATTGCAATAACAAAAGACACCGAATTGTGGTCACTATCTCCAAAGTGCTCTCCTACAACCAAATCTAACACTTGGCCCGGTTCATTTCCCAGTACCAAATCCAATTTGGCCTCACCTCTTGTCGGCCTATCCACATATTGTGTCAGGAAACCGTCCTGCACACACTGCACAAAAACTGCCCCATCCAAACTATTTTTTAGCACAATTAAAAACACACTTCACAGATATACTCTCCAACTCTCCCAAAGCCACCACAAGGTGATTCTTAGCTCCTGGAGGTTTAGTTCTGTTTTTCCCTTTCTCAGTCTTTTAATCGCAGAACTGTATTTCACTGTGAGATTGTTTTGTCCCCTGCGGATCTTTTCTCCAGCCCAGGCTAGGTGAAAATATCATCCATGTTTTATCTGATCATGAATTCATGCTTTTCAATCAGAGCACGTGCTCCCACCCACATTCCTGTGTGGCAAACCACAATGTCTTGCCTCCAAAAGCTGCTCTCCCTCTCCCGGATCCTGCCTAAGTGACCTTGTCTAAAAGTTCTCAGGGATATCTCATAATCTTCCTCTCCATATAACTTACGCTTATGTGCCACCTTTCATGACCTCAGGGCATCAGGACTAAAGAGTTTTCTAACATTTTTGAAGAGTTGTCGCCACTGAAATGTAGAAACTCACAACTAGCTCCTACAAACAGTAATGTGACAACGACAGCATAATCTGTTTTTGTCACATTGAGCCCATCTCCATGACAATGTGAATCACATGAGTCTTGCGTCCAGGTAGAAATACTGATTAACCATCCTTGAGACCCCAATTCTCATTTATCTTGGAGGTAAATGGGCACTTAAAGCACTGTTTATAACACGACATTCTCAACACTTTTTCTTTTGGAGACTCATGGTCTCTCCACTGTTAGCACGCAAACTGCTGCCATTGTCTCCCAAGTGTAAACCCCTTGCACCATCTTCCCAATAAGACAGTCTGAGCCCCCTTTAAATTCTAACAATCAAATTGACCAGGCTTGCTGAGAGGCAGACATCAAAACAGGTCACATGATCCCCTTCGTTTTATTTTAAATTAAGGCCACAGCCACAAAACAGAACAATCTTCCAAACTGGACCATTGTAACATGAATGCTATCATCCCAAGAGAGGACAGCAGGTTGTGTGCCATGGAGAGATTGACGCTTCCCAAGGACAGTGTGTTGGCTATCATAGTAATCCTTTGGAGGACAGATTGCTGGACTGCTGTGACACCCCTTCAGGTCCCTTTGAAACTGAAATCTACAGCCATGATGGCTGTACTCTGTACTCACATGTCTTCGGCTGCAGCACTCCAGACTTCTGGTGGAAGTTACTTGCGCGCTGGAAGCCGAGACACTGGCCATAAGATGTCTACAAGTAACAAATAGCCTTGGTCACCACTCCCATACTGGCAAAAGACAGGCTTCAAACATTGTGCAAAGTTGTTTGCAGGGTGGTGGACTCCTTCCTATTCCTAAACATTGACCAGAGGCTTTTGATAGGCTTTCCAATACACTGAGCATTTTGTGATGGAGACCCATTGCCATTTCCTGTAGCCTGCTCCATGTTAAGGTCTCCACAGGAGTCCTCTGCCGCAGAAGCTTGTGTGACGTTGCCCTCTGTTGAGTTGACACTGTGTTGTCTTTAACCCCGTTCCTGGCTATAGAGCATTTCCATTACATGTCTCACAATGTGCAGATTCTGTCTCTAATCATCTAAGCTTCATGCAGTGTCAGTAACAACTGATGGCTGCGAGTTTGAAATCAAGTGAGAGTGTGCCTTCATTGTCACTGCGTTCTTAGTCTTTCTACACTGCCTGGCAAGGTTGTAGTTTTTGGGTATCTGAATGGAAGAGAAACTTTGTGGTGATATGAGGGAGAAAGTGGAAGATGCTTGGTGACATCATCTGCAGCTGGTGAATCTAAAGAGATTGTAGGATGAGGGGGAATGAGATCTGAGAAGGAGGATTAGGTATAGCTATACAGTTGTCTTGGAGGAGGTCTTGTGACGCAGTGAGTTCGCGTTCCACCCCAGGAACTGATGGCCAAGAAAAGTGCGTTCATCGTGCAGCCAACAGATTGACCTGCAAAATCCTTCAAACATGCCAATGGCAGGCAGGCAGTAAGAGTGAGAGAGACTCCTGGTCAGCCATGCTTGGTGTGGAGTGGTGTCTCTCAATCTATAAGCTTCTGGTGAGAGGTTAGCGACCTGTTCCAGGTAAAAACTCCTTATGGAATCAGATGAAAGTCCGCCTTGTGCATCTTTAGGTGCATGAAGAGAAACTCCCATCTTCAGTGGATTCAGACCCGCCTCTGGCGACTGCCTCGACAATGACCCATGTGCCCTGTCTCCTTCACAAGGATTAAAGCATGTAGCTTCTCCTTTCTAGTTAGCTTCTGCTGTCTCCGGTTGTTTGCCACCTCGTCCTACAAGACTGAGGGGTACGTATCAGTTACTGTCGTGTTATCTGTTTGTCTGATGCGGTTGTCATGGTTGAATAGCTGGCAGTTGATACAAGTTGTGAGATGTGGGTATGATCGCAGTGATACATACTTGAGACAAGGTGTATGAATGTCAGTATGATCCTGACTGACAGGTTTCTGGAAGGTGATTGATGGGAGACTTGTGATTTGAGCACTGGCGGAGATTGGTGGTATTGCAGGCAGTATTGTGGCATTTGCAGATGCATTGGCTCACTTTGACCACTCATGCGGACATTAAACTTCTTGCGACACTTATCTAGGTGCTTGGGGCTTCACTTGTGGCATTGACCTCCATGACTATTTGCTCCGAGTGCCTTTTCGCCATGTCAGGAGGACTTCCTGCGCATGCAGGGTATCTCTTTTCACTTCCTCCACTAAGACGTCCTGTGCAGCACTGGAAAACCTGGCTGCCCATTTTCTCCTATTTGACCATTCTTCTCCTTTTTCTCAGGTCAGATTCAGCTTTTAAAGTCCTCCAGCAGCAGCAGCAGCAGCCAGAGTGCACCTCTACTTTAAGAAGCCTTAAGTGGCGCTAACACTTTACGTTTTAGGGCTCCCTGTTGATTTGTGCAAGCAATCGACAGGGAGGCCAAAATGCAGATGCAGCCGTGTCTTCGTTATATCGAACAAGTGCAGGATAATTTACACATCATGATTCTCAACCCTGTTTTCAGGGGCTATGCAATTTAATCCCCCCCTGGATGTTTACGATGCTGATTGAATAGTTCAGCAAATTTTGAAAAACAGGAGGAAACCTTGAGATCTGTCATTTTGCATTTGGTCTCCTATCGCTAAATAATTCTCCTGGACTCTGCAGTTCAGCCATTTTGTTGCTAAGTGATTGAAGGAATTTTACTAATAAATATACTGTAAATATTAATAGCAAACTCTAACTCTAGAACTGCAGTTGCAAACGTAATATTTAATTTGATTATTTCCACGCAGAATACGTCCTTTTCATTGTCTATAACATGCAGATCAGTGTCTTGTTATATTTGGAATCTAATAGTCATGCACAGAATGGTAAATGACAGATTTGATTTATCTACAAATAAATAATATTCCAGGTATCAAACCAGAACACACAGTTAATGTAGTCTCATATATCCCGTGGATGCGTTGAGACTATCTGACATATCTGACACAGACCCTTCTGACATTTTTGACTGCTGATTCGCATGATTTCAGAGTTGTACTCGCATTGCTGACAGAAATTTAAGGCTGAGAGATTGTAATCCTCAGTGTTTCGGTTGGGAAAGTAAGAGCTAAATTACTGCTATCCTGTTTGCAGAGCTGTAATCGAAGAATAGCGCGCCAGAGTTACTTTAACTGGAGAAACAGCACAAAATAGACCTATTCTAATTTTGCTTTTTGAAAAAATTCTGTTGTGGACCTTGAACCTTACTGGCTCTTTTTAGTATGGGAAGCAAGGGGATCTTTTGGGAGTGCCAGTTTAAGTACCTTAATTTTGTTGTTCCAAGATATACAAGGCCTGATTTATGGGCCAGTGAATTCTCAGTTCTGCATTTAAGGCTTGTCTCCAACTAAAATTTTGTTTCTTTCAGGTATTAGCACAGTTCGTGTTTGTCAACGCACCTTCAGCTGATGAATGACTCCTGTGTTACTTGGAATGAAATAAAACCTAAAATTTTACATTGCATTAGTAGTTCTTAAATTACAAGTAGTACATTTAGAGTTGGCACAGTTTCAATGCTATCGAGTAGTGTCTGAAGCGACAGTATTTCTAAGGTCCCTTTCAAATACAGTACTTGCTGAGCAATCGGATCTATTCCTTTGATTTCCTATAGGAGGACCAAGCTCTGAGGATGTAACTCCATGGCATTGCCCCTGGTGTTTGTTGAATTTATTGATGTGAACTAAGATAATGACTTTTATACGTCAGTGAGACTATTTAACTATTAGTCTTTCAGCTGCATGTTTAATCATTGGAATTCTTCATTTAGTTAGTGAAAAGTTGTGGGAGTCATCAGTGAGTGAGGCAAATGGGTTTGAGACACTATTTCCACAAATGTATTCAATAACTTTCAGTTCATTACTTCAATTCTACACCTATGATAAACTGCACTGTAAACCAAAATATAAAATGCTGGAAATACTCAGCAGGTCAGGCAGCATTTTTAGAGAGAACAAAAGATTGCAAGAAGTAGGAGCTGGAGTAGTCTATTTGGCCCGTTGAACCTGCCTTGCTGATCAGCAAGATCATGGCTGATCTTCGACAGCAATTCCACCTTCCTGCACTATCCCCATATCTCATAATTACCTTAATGCCCAATGTAACCATGGCATCTGGGCCAACATAATTGCAGGAAGGGCCCTGCTCCAGTCTTGCGGTAGTACCAAAACCTCCCCCGAGTTAATTCAGGGAGTGGAAAGGGCTGATGCGGGATTCCCACCACCGGCAGAGGGATGTCATTCTGGCTCATTAATCCCTGAACTCACCGCAATTCAATGGTGGCTCAGGGATTAATGCAGAGCAACAAGACTTACCCATGCCACTGAAGGCTGTCCAGCAAGTCCTGTCAGTGGCCAGTGGAGTGGTGGGGACAGCTTGATATCAGGCGTTCAATGCATGATCGAGGGACCTGACATTGGGAAGACCAATGAAGAACTAAGTGAAGAGTTCCAATGATTGAACATCCGGCTGAAAGACTAATAGTTTAATAGTCTTACTGGCATATAAAGGTCATTATCTTAGTTCACATCAACAAATACAACAAACACCAGGGGCAATGCCACGGAGTTACATTCTTAGAGCGTGGTCCTGTCTGCTGAAAACGACCCCCTTTCCCTTGCTTCTAATCCCCCTGCCCACGACTGCCATCCTGCCTTCACTCATCTTTCGCCAGGGGTCCCATGTTGATCCTGGGCTTCTGGTGGGCACATTGCCACCAGTTACCACCGCTCCTATTGGTGCTGTCGACATGAGGAGCTGCTGGGCTTTGATTGACCAGCAGATCTTAGCGGGTGAGACCTCCACTGATGGGTCCTCAATTACAGAACAGTCTGAAAGGCACTTGATTCTGTTGTGCCTCCCCCACAGAATTGACTGGCACTCGCCACCAGCTCTCTGACTGGTGGGTGAGACCACCACCCCATAGATCTGACAAAATTCCAGCCAGTGTTTCAGGTTGATGGCCCCTCATCAAACGCTAACTCTGTTTTTCTCTCCACAGGTGCTGTCCAATCTGCTGAGTATTTCCAGCAATTTTGGTCAGATTTCCAGCTTTTGCATTGTAGGCCATGTCACTACAAAGCAAGGTAGGGTATTTACAGCAGTAAAACAGGCCATTTGACCCAACTGGTCCATGCCAATATTTATGCCCCACACATGTCTTCTCCCATGTGCTAATTTATATTCCCCTCAGAAGCATCTAGCCTTTTCATCTCAACTACACCTTATGGTAGCATGTTCTATATTCTTTCTGGTTAAAGAAAGTTCTCCTAAATTCTCATTGGATTTCTTTGTGACTGTCTTGCATCTATTGCCTGTCCATCGGGTCTGGCCTGCAAATGTACCCTCTCAAACCCTTCCAAAACCTTATGGACTGTTAGCAGACCACCCCTCAGTCTTCTGTTTCCTATAGAAAAGTGTCCCACCTTGCTCAATCTTTACTGCTGCCTTAAACCTCTTAGTTCAGCTAACATTCTACTAAATCTTTTTGCTCCTTCTCCAATGTCTCTTTATCCTTTTTTTAAATAAGTGCAGTAATATTTCTCCTTTTTCAATACCTTTGGAATGAATCCAAGCGCTTTGTTGGCTTTTTTATGGCCTCATTAACCTGTATCAGTACTTTCTCTGTGGCTGCTCTTGTTGATTGGAAAGCCCTGGCACTGCTTTTGATAAAGAATTGTCTTTTTGGTTATGATTGGTTGACTACTTCCCATCTGAAAGTGTTAATGGAATAAACCTTCATGGAGGCTTTTAGTTTGTCTTCAAAATGTTTCCTTTGGTCCCTGGCGTAGCTCTGAGTAGAGCATCTTTTTGGGCAGTCTTGAGTTGGACGTTCCAACAACATTCATCTCAGCTGATGTGGGATTATCATGACCTCGATGCTTGGCATATCTGTGCCTTGGGGGATGCTTGTGTTTGTTCTTTTGTCCTCCAACTGGATTTGCAAGTTCCTTCTAAGCCAGTGTTTATGGTGTTGCTCTAGGGCATTAATATGCCATCTATAAGTTGTTCAAGCTTCGATATTTCAGACAATCACTTCCCGATAGACTTTGAGTTTAGTGTCAGGTCCGATATTGTGATTCTCAAAAACCTGAGTATGTAACGGACCATAGTCTGAGCTAGCAGACTGGATTTGGTGGTTTACCTCTTCATCGATGTCATAGATACTTTCCAAGACATGGGAAGTGAGGACCATTTCCCAACACTTCACCCTGAATCGCAATTAAAGGTGTTGGATTTGATATGTTTAGTGTGAGTTGGGAGAGGACTTTAGTTTCCCTGGTGCTCAGGGTAGTTGCCATGCTCTTGTAGGCTTCGATGAATGCATGAGCTATCTGTTGTAGCTATTCGTCAGAGTCAGTACTAACTTGTGCATCATCAGCTTATTGTAGTTTTAAGATATTATATGATATTATAGAAGTGGTTGCTGTCTTGTTTTTGGCCTTCAGCTGGTTGAGGTTGAAGAGTTTACCATCAGTGCAGTGAGTCATTACCATACTTTGGGGTAAGTTCGTCAGCAATAAGTTACTGCGAGAGAGAGAGAATAGTTTTGGTGAACTACAGTTTTGGTGAACTACAACCCTTCTGACGTTGTCCTGAAGGGTTCTATAGTGGAGCCATTGCAGAGTATTGTTATTTTCTCTTGTCATGTAGGAGACAAAATATGTTTGTGAACATAGCTGGACGTCAATATGCTGTAGCACCTTCCAAAGGGCAGTTCAATTCACTGAACTGTAGGCTTTTGTGAGAATTCACCGAGTTGGAGGCTTTTTGTGAATCCTTTTTAGTGACAACCACTAGATATCAATCAGGAGCGGGAACCCTTAATGATTTCTTCTCCCACTCCACTCATGGACGTGTGGTTAACTGTATTGACCTTGCGGTTATCCTGGCTGAGATGAGATAACTGCACGAACGGAGAATCAGATCTGGGAATGATCTGACCCGTATTGTTTAGACATACACCAGACAGTTCTTCACCCATTAGTTAATGAAGGGCACCTGGAGAATACTCAGTGGTGCGTCTGAGTAAAGTTCCTCTTTTTAAAAGGTGGCATTTTTTGATGTAGCTCTGAGACTTTGATGTGATCATTAAAGGACCCAATTCTCTGCAAATCCCCTAATGTGCCTAAAGGAGCTAATCTAATAGTGTAATTGGATTGATGTGGATCAGATTTCTGCTGATTAACCTTGACTATGCTTGGGGGTAAAGAGTAGTTGAAATCTGAACAGTTAGCTTTCACAAACGCCAATCCAGAATTCGCTTTGAAGAATTACACATGAACGGCAGCCTTATTTTTCTATTTTGTAGGCGTCATCTTAATTGAACAATTTTCTCAGCAGTATAAGAAGTAGCTCTGTCAGGCTAGGATTTCTTGACAATCAAATGAGGATTGAAAAATGACTACAATGCAGCAAAAACAACAGCTTGCCTTTATATAGTGCCTTTAACTTAGCAAAATGACCCGAGACACTTTACAGGAGGGATATCAGACAATATTTGATACTGAGCCACATGTGAAAATATTAGATCAAGTGATCAAAAGCTTGGTCCATGAGGTAGATTTTAGGAAGACCCTTAAAGTAAAGAGAAAGGTAGAGATATGAAGAGGGTCAGACCGCAAGTGGGGAGTTATTGTAAATCCTGCTGGAGTGAAACACTCCTGGCGGGGAGGCGGGAGATGCTAGCGGGCCCAGAGATTTCAGTCCCGGGCCTGCTAATGACATTTAAATAGTATGCAAATTAGGCACTGCATATATTATGCAGCTCTGCCGACTTCCAACTAAACAAGCAGTGCAGCGGGATGGGAGAATCACCCCCCAAGATTGTTTTTTTACTAAGCAGAGACGCATACCTAAAGCTGAGTTATTCTGTAAAGTGGACAATGTTGCAGATGAGAACTACAGCAATACATTTTGAAATAAACCTCCAGAATTGTGTCCAGACGTAGGGACCATAAAGATCGAGTACCAGATCACCCTTCGAGTTGATGCTAATCCAGTTTACCACTTTTACACTGGGGAAGGTCCCTCACCCAGTCTTGCACAAAGTCAAGGGTGAGATTGAAAAGATGCAGCAGCGAGTGGTTATCTCACTGGTCACCATGGTAACAAAATTATGTTCTGAAATGGTTACACTCCAAAATAACTCGATATGAATCTGCATAGATGTAACTAAACAAATCAGTGGAACATGGGATCCACCCAGTAACCTTAGTGGATGAGATTCTTGCCAAACTTGCCCAAGAATATTTTATTTACCTAACGAGATGTGAACTGTGGATTTTGGCAATTGTCTCTGGGCAAAGAATCCAGATTGCTGACCACATTTATAACATCATTCGGAGCTTTAGTTTTTCAATAGATTGCCCTTTGGAATAGCACCCATTCCAGAAATTTTCCAGAGAACAACGTCTCATTCTGTAGAAGGCATGGAAGGAGTAATATGTCATATGGATGACATACTTGTACATGGCTCCACGAGGGAAGAGCATGATCACAGGGTCAGAGCAGTCCCGAAAATCTTAAAGGGTACAGACCTAACATGGAATGAAAAATGTGAGTTCACCAAACCTACTTTACCTAGGTTACATAGTACAAGCCACTGCAATGACATCTGATCCACAAAGATCAGAAAAAATCCAAGAATTTCCACAATCTAGGAACATGACTGAGCTTCAAAGATTCCTCAGGATGGTTAACCAAGTTGGAATGTTCCTACCAAATTTAGCAGTGATCAGTGAGCACTTGAGACAGTTGTTGAGATCAACAGTGGTGCTGGAATGTGGACCAGCAAAATGCTTTTAAACGGATTAAACAACTCTTAATTTCTTCTGACATATCAGCACACTATGACTCAGAATTGCTGACCATAGTAGCAACAGTTGCTTCCTTTACATGTCTAAAGGCAGTTTTATTTCAAGTGCAAAGAGATATCAAGCATAGACGAGTCTACTATGTCTCCAGGTCACTAACAGAAACAGAATAACGCTCTGCCGCAATAGAAAAGAAGCATTGTCAATAATATGCGTGTGCAAAAATTTATCACAAGTTATGGGATTGTGCTTCAAAATCGAAACAGACCATAAGTCACATGTCACTCTTCTGAACATCAATGTAATTTTTAAGATGCCACCCAGAATCCGGCAGTTCAGACTAAGATCGATGAGATGTGACTCCATCATTGAGTATGTGCAAGGCAAGTATCAGACTCGAACAATTGGGCGGGATTATATGGTCTCGCTTGCCTCAAGACTGTAAAATCCCCCCTGAGGTCCATGGTCCACCCCTCGCCCACTCCGATTCCCGTGGCAATGGGGCGGTAAAACTCTGGCCATTATCACACATACCATCAGAAAGAATTAAGCAAGACGATTTGCACTTCATCATATGATGCACATACATCTATAATCACTCAGCACTCCACAGCTATTGCATGGAAATTGCAGGAAATAAAACAAGCCCAGCAACAAGGTGAAGAATGTCTCTAAATCTGAGAATATTGTCTGGGGAAATGCCCAGGCTGTATCCCCACTGATATAATACTATAGCAGTACTTTGAACAGTGCAAGCATCTCACCATCATTGATGACTTACTGGCTTTCAACGAGAGAATAGTGATACCCCGAGCACTTTGATTTGATATTCTTCAAAACCTTCAGCAAGGCCATCTGTAAATAGCAAAATGCTATGCAAGAATGCATCAATCAGTCTGGTAATGAGGCATTACCTGCTCTATAGAAGAAATGATTTCCAACTGTTTTACTTGTGCCATAAACAGCCAGAAACAAAAAGAACCACTATCACTTTCTACTTTTATATCAATACCTGGGAATGGATTTATTTGAATAATTGCATAGTAGTACAGCAGAAGCAGTTTTCCAATCCCTCAGGAGAATTTATACAACACATGGCATCCTGGACATCATAGTGTCCAACAGTGGGCCGAACTTTGCTAATGAACTATTCCACAATTTCTTTCGCAGATGAACATGGCTTCATTCATGTAAGAAGTTTAACAACACCAGGTTAAAGTCCAACAGGTTTATTTGGTAGCAAAAGCCACACAAGCTTTCGGAGCTCTAAGCCCCTTCTTCAGGTGAGTGGGAATTCTGTTCACAAACAGGGCATATAAAGACACAAACTCAATTTACATGAATAATGGTTGGAATGCGAATACTTACAACTAATCAAGTCTTTAAGAAACAAAACAACGTGAGTGGAGAGAGCATCAAGACAGGCTAAAAAGATGTGTATTGTCTCCAGACAAGACAGCCAGTGAAACTCTGCAGGTCCAGGCAACTGTGGGGGTTACAAATAGTGTGACATGAACCCAATATCCCGGTTGAGGCCGTCCTCGTGTGTGCGGAACTTGGCTATCAGTTTCTGCTCAGCGACTCTGCGCCGTCGTGTGTCGTGAAGGCCGCCTTGAAGAACGCTTACCCGAATATCAGAGGCCGAATGCCCATGACCGCTGAAGTGCTCCCCAACAGGAAGAGAACAGTCTTGCCTGGTGATTGTCGAGCGGTGTTCATTCATCCGTTGTCGCAGCGTCTGCATAGTTTCCCCAATGTACCATGCCTCGGGACATCCTTTCCTGCAGCGTATCAGGTAGACAACGTTGGCCGAGTTGCAAGAGTATGTACCGTGTACCTGGTGGATGGTGTTCTCACGTGAGATGATGGCACCTGTGTCGATGATCCGGCACGTCTTGCAGAGGTTGCTGTGGCAGGGTTGTGTGGTGTCGTTCATGTAACCATTTCACTTGCTAAGCTCAAGTGAATGGAGAAGCTGAGAGAGGAGTGCGAACCATTAAAGATTTATTGAAGAAAAGCAAAGACCTTTATCTCACTCTTCTGATTTATTGAACCTCACCACTACAAAATGGCTTCTCGCCATTAGAGTCACTTATGGATAGTGGGATTCAGAACACAGCTTTCATCTCTAGCACAAAAATTCAAATTCTAGAATCATCACGAACAACTGCAAGAGGGTAAAACAGAGTGAGGAAGAACAGAGAAACAACTAGTTTTAGAACTTTAATCACATGCACAGAGCATGTGAGTTACTAGTGTTGCACCTCAGGAGAGAGTTTGCATCTGAGACCAGCAGATAGTTGCAATCATTGAATAAGCTCTACAGCGAAGATTGTACAGGATTGAGACAGACCAGTTATATAAAGAAACCACAGTGCCTTTAAATCATTGGGGAAAAGGCTACTAGAAACTTGGGGTTACTACTGACCTTCCTTTCATCATAAGGTGAGAAGTGAGGATATTCGCTGATGATTGCATAATATTTGGCACCATTCACAACTCCTCAGATACTGCAGCAGTCCATGTCAAAATGGAGCAAGACCTGGATGATATCAAGGTTTGGGCTGAAAAGTGGCGAGTAACATTCGCACCAGCCAAGTGCCAGGCAATGACCATCTCCAGCAAATGTCACCCCTTCACATTCAGTGGTATCACCATCTTTGAATCCCCTACTGTCAACATCATGGGGATTACCATTGGCCATAAACTCACTTGGACAAGTGGTATAAGTACTGCGGCTACACAGTGGTTAGCACTGCTGCCTCACAGCGCCAGGGACCTGGGTTCGATTCCGGCCTTGGGTAACCGTCTGTGTGGAGTTTGCACGTTCTTCCTGTGTTGGCGTGAGACTTTGCAGAGGGGATGCAGAAGGATGTAAATATGATAGACTTTGGGGGAGATATAGAGTAAAGAGTAACCATCAGAAGCATATATGATGTAGATGTAATAATAAATCAGATTACAAGACTGTGAAGTAAGGGGGATCTGAAAGGATGCAAAGCTCCAATCACGAGATCCCCAGATGTGTAAATACATGCTTTAATAGAGAATAATGGTTTTAAGAAACTATAGACTCGAGCAGCATACTTTGGGAGAATCCCAGAAACCCCTGTCGAGACGCCAAGCACACAATACAATATCAGGTTTTCTTTGAACAAATAAGTTATTAGTTGTATGTTAATATGAAGCATCTTGAGTTATTCTTGGAATAGACCTTGAGTTATTCTTGAAGTATGCAGTAAATAAAAGTATAATTTGCTAGGTTAGCAATGGTACTATTGTCTTTTGGATTAGTGCCAGGCTGGCAGTGCCAAGGTGCCCCTCCTTCCCCTGACCACCTGGGTTGGGGGGGGGGGGGGCACGAGGCTGGTTTCGCCGGATATCCAGTAAGATCACAAGAGGCAAGAAATTGGGCGCAAATCCAATTTTGCGTCTCTCACGTGACCTTACTGGCTTGCCACGCCCATCGACCGGCTGGACAAGAAGGTAAGCTTGCCCCCTAGGTGTTTTAGATTAGATTTGAAGTCTGTATCAAAGTTGACAGGAGCAAAACCACATCACTTGTGCGGTGTAAAAAGTAAAATAATATAGATGTCAGAAATCTGAAACAAAAATAGAAAACGCGAGAAACAGGTCAAACAACCTCTGTGGAAAGAACAGGTAAGTTCATGTTTCAGGTGTAAATCCTTCATCAAATTCTGACAACATGTCTACATCTGAAATGTTAAGCCACCTGTTCTCTCCAAATATTCTGTTCGACCTGCTGAGTGTTTTGAGATCTTGTTTCAGGTGTAACTAGTTCCTTATGTCTATGGATCCACAAAGTATGATATAAAAAAAACATGAAATGTGTCAAGTTAATCCCCTGGTCAGGTTATCATGGAACGACCATTGTAGGAAACTGTTAATATAATTGGCAAAGAGTTATTCTGTACTCCAAATAAGCGCATTTGAACAATTACTTTTGGGAGCTAGCATGTTGCTTTTGACAACTGCCAGCACTTGCACAAAAGTTCTGTGAGCATTCCTTGAATATTAATAGTGCAGTGCACTGTTTGATTTTGCATAATGTTGACTGAGCTTAGTAATATATATAAGGTAGCTATGAATATCAAAATTTGTGAATCAAATTGAACTAATTGGAAGAGCAACACTCAACCATGGAATTGGTGTTTCTGAGAATTCTGTTCTGTAGATAGAACAAAGAACACTACAGCACAGGAAACAGGCCCTTCGGCCCTCCAAGCCTGTGCCGCTCATTGGTCCAACTAGACCATTCGTTTGTATCCCTCCATTCCCAGACTGCCCATGTGACCATCCAGGTAAGTCTTAAACGATGCCAGCGTGTCTGCCTCCACCACCCTACTTGGCAGCGCATTCCAGGCCCCCACCACTCTCTGTGTAAAAAACATCCCTCTGATATCTGAGTTATACCTCGCCCCTCTCACCTTGAGCCCATGACCCCTCATGATCGTCACCTCCAACCTGGGAAAAAGCTTCCCACCGTTCACCCTATCCATACCCTTCATAATTTTGTACACCTCTATTAGGTCTCCCCTCATTCTCCGTCTTTCCAGGGAGAACAAGCCCAGTTTACCCAATCTCTCCTCATAGCTAAGACCCTCCATAGCAGGCAACATCCTGGTAAAACCTTCACTGCACTCTCTCTAAAGCCTCCACGTCCTTCTGGTAGTGCGGCGACCAGAACTGGACGCAGTACTCCAAATGTGGCCTAACCAGCGTTCTATACAGCTGCAACATCAGACTCCAGCTTTTATACTCTATACCCCATCCTATAAAGGCAAGCATACCATATGCCTTCTTCACCACCTTCTCCACCTGTGCTGCCACCTTCAAGGATTTGTGGACTTGCACACCTAGGTCCCTCTGTGTTTCTATACTCTTGATGGCTCTGCCATTTATTGTATAACTCCCCCTGACATTAGTTCTTCCAAAATGCATCACTTCGCATTTATCTGGATTAAATTCCATCTGCCATTTCTCTGCCCAATTTTCCAGCCTATCTATATCCTGCTGTATTGTCCGACAATGTTCATCGCTATCCGCAAGTCCAGCTATCTTCGTGTCATCCGCAAACTTTCTGATATCACCAGTTACACCTTCTTCCAAATCATTTATATATATCACAAATAGCAGAGGTCCCAGTACAGAGCCCTGCGGAACACCATTGGTCACAGGCCTCCAGCCGGAAAAAGACCCTTCGACTGTTACCCTCTGTCTCCTGTGGCCAAGCCAGTTTTCTACCCATCTAGCCACCTCTCCTTGTATCCCATGAGCCTTAACCTTCTTAACCAACCTGCCATGAGGGACTTTGTCAAATGCCTTACTGAAATCCATATAGACGACATCCACGGCCCTTCCTTCGTCAACCGTTTTTGTCACTTCCTCAAAAAACTCCACCAAATTTGTAAGGCACGACCTCCCTCTTACAAAACCATGCTGTCTGTCACTAATGAGATGATGTGGAGATGCCGGCGTTGGACTGGGGTAAACACAGTAAGAAGTTTAACAACACCAGGTTAAAGTCCAACAGGTTTATTTGGTAGCAAAAGCCACACAAGCTTTCGGAGCTCTTAGCCCCTTCTTCAGGTGAGTGGGAATTCTGTTCAGAAACAGAGCTTATAAAGACACAGACTCAATTTACATGAATAATGGTTGGAATGCGAATACTTACAACTAATCAAGTCTTTAAGAAACGAAACAATGTGAGTGGAGAGAGCATCAAGACAGGCTAAAAAGATGTGTATTGTCCCCAGACAAGACAGCCAGTGAAACTCTGCAGGTCCACGCAACTGTGGGAGTTACAAATAGTGTGACATGAACCCAATATCCCGGTTGAGGCAATGAACACCGCTCGACAATCACCAGGCAAGACTGTTCTCTTCCTGTTGGGGAGCACTTCAGCGGTCACGGGCATTCGGCCTCTGATATTCGGGTAAGCGTTCTCCAAGGCGGCCTTCGCGACACACGACAGCGCAGAGTCGCTGAGCAGAAACTGATAGCCAAGTTCCGCACACACGAGGACGGCCTCAACCGGGATATTGGGTTCATGTCACACTATTTGTAACTCCCACAGTTGCGTGGACCTGCAGAGTTTCACTGGCTGTCTTGTCTGGAGACAATACACATCTTTTTAGCCTGTCTTGATGCTCTCTCCACTCACGTTGTTTTGTTTCTTAAAGACTTGATTAGTTGTAAGTATTCGCATTCCAACCATTATTCATGTAAATTGAGTCTGTGTCTTTATAAGCTCTGTTTCTGAACAGAATTCCCACTCACCTGAAGAAGGGGCTAAGAGCTCCGAAAGCTTGTGTGGCTTTTGCTACCAAATAAACCTGTTGGACTTTAACCTGGTGTTGATAAACTCCTTACTAATGAGATGTACAGCATTTTGTTTTTTGAAGCTCAGTCCAACAACAACAAACACTTTTGAACAGTAGATACTGAAGAACATTTTCCCACACCCTGAAATGTTGATCTACAGACAGCCCACTAACCAGAAACAGATGAGAATACTCATCGACTTCCTTCCTCAGCTCATAACCGAATGTTGCTTGGGACACTGTGTCTTCCACAAATAACATGGGCTGGATTTTCATTTGCTGGTGGAGGCTTGAGTGGTTCTGGTGGAATTTGTAAATTGCCCGGGGGACCTGGTGGCACTGGATCGCACAGCTTCCAGTGCTGTATGTAATTTTCAAAGGCCTTCAGGTGGAAGGAAGCGAGAAACTCATTTGCCATCAATAAACGGTGCCATAAGCTCCTCAAGGAGCTTATTAACTGGAACTGAATGGGATTTTCATTCTTTCTTCTGGACAGAACCAAGCTGCCTGGTGCATGTTAGTGCATAACTGTCAGGGTTGCCATGGGGCAAGAGGAAGTGCTTTTTTGTGAAATTTGAGAGGTCAAACTAGCACTGTGTTGAGTGCTGAATTTCGATATGGCGCGCCCATGGGCACTTTGTGCCATCTTTATCCTCCTGATCCTTTCGTGAGTTGCCTGCTCTCCTCAGCAAGCCAGCAGCAGCCCCCACCATGGCTGCCTCCTACCTTTGCCACTGACAGCAGACAGGCTGCTCCTGCTTCCAAGGGGCACCTATAATTGGACACCGACCATGACCATCCTGTTTATATTTATAAATAGCTTTGTTGCAGCGACACATGCCGTCAAGACCTTGGATTCACATCCAGGTTTCAGGTTCCCAACCCCGCTTTGGAAATCCAGCCCCTTATGTCCACAGATTTGGTTGTTACCAAATACGCCAGCAGTTGTAGCTTGTAATTGGGCATTTGTACCGCAGGACACAATCCCAATTTTAAACCAATGTGATGTGATGTTTTCAAGAAATTCCAAAGCAGAGCTGTTCCCTCCCAGAGTTCATTAAGTACGTTTAAATCTAATGAAAAGTACTGGGGCTTTATAGGGAAGAAATTAAAGAAGCCAGGAGCACAAAAAGATGAAACACAATTTGAAAAAGACATTTATTCTTCAGGGCATTTGTCCATAAAATATGATGGCAGTCCAGTCCTTGATTTGATTTTGATTTGATTCATACTTGTCACATGTATTAGTATGCAGTGAAAAGTATTGTTTCTTGCATGCTATACAAAGCATACCATTCATAGAGAAGGAAATGAAAGAGTGCAGAATGTTAGTGTTACAGTCATAACTAGGGTGTAGAGAAAGATCAACTTAATGCAAGGTAGGTCCATTCAAAAGTCTGATGGCAGCAGGGAAGAAGCTGCATCTACTTGTGCATCTATTTCTTAGGTGCAAATAGATGGGCAGGCATTCACTCACCATTTTAACGGCAGCTGACCGTAAATTGGGTGATTAAACTGCAGTGCAGGAAGGGGGAGAGGTTGGTGATTTGTTTAAAAATTTGATTTCTGGTTAGTTTTCTTAACCTTTACTTTCACTCTTCGAAGCTTCTTTGGTTTACTTTATCCTTCCGCATTACGGGTGTTGCTGAGGATAGTGATAGCTAGCTGGTAGGAACAAAGGTGATGATGTGGTTTGGAGTTACTTCCACAGTTACCAATCTGAACTTCTATTGGAAAGCTATTTCATCATGGGAGGCACCAGGCTCCATACTGTCCCTGTCCACACATGAACATTAGCAGGGACAACTAGCTATCGATCAGTAGCAAAAACCCTGACTGATTTGGTCTGTTCAGGGCTTTGGCTGCTAAATACGGATGTAATACTCCCAAAGCTGCCCCAGCTGAGATCAACTCATTGAACAGGCTATTGATTGAATCTAAGACCTTCATAGTCTTTTGACCTGACAACACCATATGCTGCATTTAACTATTGTGCATCAGAAGATTTGCTTCTTTGTTGATCAACATTTCAAGAAAGAAGTTTCTCAAATTGAGTATATCTGCCCCCAGAGCCACAGATCACACTTTGTCTACTGGTCTTCACAAATAACTAGCAGATTCAGCATATATAGCCATTTAGCAGTTTTTCAAGCATTATCACGACTCCTTTTTTCCTCCACAAAAGCAGGACTTTTGGTGAAAGTGATCTGGTTACCCTTTCTTTATTTTCATGTGAGGATTTAGTTTACATTGTAATATATCACTTGATGATCCCATCATTCCAATGAAAATAACTAATGGTTCTTCTTGCCATTCTCACTTCCTGAGCAAAAACATTTGAGCACTTCTTGGCAGCTCGGTGGCACAGTGGTTAGCACTGCTGCCTCACAGCGCCAGGGACCCGGGTTCAATTCCTGGCTTGGGTTGTTGTCTGCGCGGAGTCTGCACGTTTCCTCCGGGATGCTCCGGTTTCCTCCCACAGTCCGAAAGATGTGCTGGTTAAGTGCATTGGCCATGCTAAATTCTCCCAAACTGTACCTGAACAGGTGCAGGAGTGTGGCGACTAGGGGATTTTCACAGTAACTTCATTGCAGTGTTAATGTAAGCCTACTTGTGACACTAATAAATAAACTTTAAAACTGATAGATTTTCATCTTCACTACCTGGTCCATAATACAGCGAAATGAGTCACACACCATTCATAGGGCCTGCCTAATGTTCGCTTCATTGAAATGCCCTGCCAGATTATCATCCAGGCAGTGAAGATTAAAAAGACGTTCCCTATTCTCTTTCAAATAATACTTCATTCTTTTCTTCCACAAAAGGAAGGCCATTCAGCCCATCTTAATTCATCCACCTGGAGAGATCCCTGTGAGACAGCTCCCCTTCCTTCCACCCTCCGTCTTCTGCCACTGGAACATCCAATTATTTTTTAAAGTAGTTCCAGATTTTGGGCTCCATTACTCTACCTGGGAGCCTGTTCTATGTGTGTACACTTCATGTGAAGAAGAATTTCCTATACCAGTCCCACAGTTACCCTTTATTAGTTTGAACTTGTGTTTTTTGATCCACTCCTGAAGTAAAATTCCATGTTGGGCTTATCTATACCTCATTTAAACTCTTACCTCGGCTGAAAGACCCATGTTTCTCCACTAAAAGTTAAAGTTTATTTATTAGTCACAAGTAGGCTTACATTAACATTACAGTGAAGTTACTGTGAAAATCCCCCAGTTGCCACACTCTGGCACCTGTTCGGGTACATTGAGGGAGAATTTAGCATGGCCAGTCCACCTAACCAGCACATTTCTCGGACTGTGGGAGGAAACTGGAGCACCCGGAGGAAACCCACGGGGAGAACGTGAAAACTCCACACACACAGTGACCCAAGCTGCAAATCGAACTTGGGTTCCGTGCCGCCCCACTACCTCCTTATAACTCAGACCCCGAACACTGAGGACCGGCTTAAGACCTTTCCTTATGACCTGACTTGTCTGGGATTCTGTTTCCTCCATGCCCTCCTCCTCTCACTTATCTAGTTTGACTAATTCCTTTCATTTTCATCTTTAGCGACTTCTTCAGCAATCACAGTATACTTGTGGTGCCACTTTCCCTTCCAGTGTGTGCCTTACACCAAGCAGAATAGATTCAAAAAATCTCTTCACAGCTTCTGTGTTAGTGAATCTGACAAGTTCATCTTTTGGAGCGTTTAGCAGGCTTGTAAGCACAAGCCCATAGACATGTTGATGGTTAATGCGCTAATTCCTTTTACAGAAAATAATCTGGTGGCACAAATACAATATAATAGTGACTAAAGAGGCATTTAGATGTTTTAGCTGGGGAAGAAAAACTGTTGGGTCAAATAACCTGGCTCTGTATTTTCCTTTTAGATTTTTGATGTTAAACAAAGGGTGAGAGCAAAAGTATGTTAGTTTTAGGTGTAGTTTCAGAAGTCATAGTATATATTGCTGTTGGCAAACAAAATAATTCAAATCTGTGCATGATATGTGTCAATAATATTTTTAACAACACCAGGTTAAAGTCCAACAGGTTTATTTGGTAGCAAATGCCATTAGCTTTCGGAGCACTGCCCCTTCGTCAGATGGAGTGGATATCTGCTCTCAAACAGGGCGTACAGAGACACAAAATCAAGTTACAGAATACTGATTAGAATGTGAATCTCTACAACCAACCAGGTCTTAAAGATACAGACAATGTGAGTGGAGACAATGTGGCTATCCTGTCTGGAGACAACACACATCTCTTTAACCTGGGCTTAATGCTCCCTCTACTCACATTGTCTGTATCTTTAAGACCTTGTTGGCTGTAGAGATTCGCATTCTAATCAGTATTCTGTAACTTGATTTTGTGTCTCTGTATGCCCTGTTTGAGAGCAGATATCCACTCCATCTGACGAAGGAGCAGCACTCCGAAAGCTAATGGCATTTGCTACCAAATAAACCTGTTGGACTTTAACCTGGTGTTGTTAAAACTCTTACTGTGCTTACCCCAGTCCAACGCCGGCATCTCCACATCAATAATACTTGCCAGCTTGTCTTGGGAAAATGAGTAGTGGAGGCTGGATTTGCTGGGTGGTAGCCACGACTTCTCTTACGGGTTTAATTTTGCTGAGTGAGTTCAGATAATGTGAAGAGCTAGATTTTTACCTCTCCATGAAACTAAAGCCAAAACAAAATTTACAGAAGCTTTGGTATAGTATGACCTTGTGGAAGTGACACCTATTGCAAAGGCTAAATTAGTGTGGTAAATTGTCAAGCTGCAGGTTGACGAAATCAGAGCAGGCCAATGGCAAACAAAAGGCTTTGTTGTCAGCAGCCAGCTAAACTGTTTCATTTATTACACACAACTGGTGCATTTGTTTGTCCAGAACCCAGTTTATTAAATCACTCCATTCGTGCCAACTCCGTCTGTAGTTTTAATCTGTTAAATCGTTATGCATTATGTTTGTCTTGGGTTGCCAGTTTTGCTTCGTCAATTCACAGATAATTACAGTGTGTTCAGCCGGACCAGATGAGCTTTCTATTTGGCTCACTTGAAAGCGCATTACTGCAAGGGCACTTAGGATGACGATGGCCCTGTTTGTTCGATGTGTCTGTTGCTTGAGTAGAAGACAGTAGGGGGAGAGATTGGTGTGTGGTAACATGACTAGACCAGTAATCCAGAGGCCCAGGCTAATGTTCTAGAGACATGTGTTCAAGTCCCACCACATAACTGCTGGAATTTAAATTCAATTAATAAATGCGGACGGTAAAACGAGCCCCATCAATTGTTGGGTGGCGCAGTGGTTAGCACTGCTGCCTCACAGCGCCAGGGAGCTGGGTTCGATTCCCGGCTTGGGTCACTGTTGGTGCGGAATCTGCACGTTCTCCCCGTGTCTGCATGGGTTTCCTCTGGGCGCTCCCGTTTCCTCCCACAGTCCGAAAGATGTGCTGGTTAGGTGCATTGGCCATGCTAAATTCTCCCGCAGTGTATCCGAACAGGCGCCAGAATGTGGCAACTTGGGGATTTTCACAGTAACTTCATTGCAGTGTTAATGTAAGCCTACTTGTGACACTGATGTCCTTTAGGGAAGGAATTCTGCCATCCTTGCCCAGTCTAGCCTATATGTGAGTCCTGATCCTCAGCAATGTGACTCTTAACTGGCCACTGAAATGCATTAGCAAGCCACTCAGTTTAAGGGCAATTATGCAAGAAATAAGAAAGGCCATATATTTAAAACAATATACCTCTGGCACATCATTATAGTAATTAGTGTTTTTAACTTTTGAGTCTTTTGCATTTCCTAAAAGGTTCTGGTAATTCTATTTCTGTAGACGGAGGTTTGATAATCTTTTCTTCTGGGATGAAGCAGTACAGGATGTGAAGGAGGTGGGGGTTTGGATTACAGAGTTAATGAGCCTGATTTTGTTGCAATAGGTAATCTAATGGCACACTGTCATTAGCTAGATTTGCCCCTGCACCCTTCAGTTCAGATCATTCCCCACCAAGCATGCTCAATGTGTGAGCTGGTAGTGGCACCGCAGGGGAGACAGGGCATCAGGGACCTGTGTGAACAGGTCAGCCAGTGGGGGATCTCATTTATCAGTGAGGATTAATGATTGGGAAATAAACAGAAGAATTGATATGGGCAGAGTGGGCGAATCCATGTACAATCAGGTACAGAAAGAGAAATAAAGAGGGAAAGATACGATTGAGAGAGAGAAAGAGACAAAGCCAGAAAACATTTTTGACTTTGTTTTAAATCTCAGAAAATTGGAAACATGAAGGAATGAGACATTGCTCTAATAATAGTTAATTTTCAGTGCAATGGATGTCGATCAGAAGTAATTAACATTTATCACATCGTTAAAAGGGTACTTATTCTTGTAATTAAATATCTGCAGCTGGGTTTGGTTGTATCCACCATGCAGATATAGCAACTTCACACCATTTAATGCATATCAGCGGTAAGGCAGGCAGTGAATTGCTTATTTTGTAAAGCTAAAAACAGAACAGCACAACTTGGACCTCATCTTTTGGATAATAGTATTTACCTGCACACCTGTTCCTTCCCCAAGATGCTATACCATTTATACTTAAGTATCAGAGAGCATAGTTAGCTGCACTGTTATCTTGACAACAAATTCTGGCCCATTGAATTTCTCCCAATTGAGAGAAATTATGTTGAAATGATTAGGGATGTGATCTAAATTGAGCTGTCAACATTGATGGAATGGAACAAGCCCTATATATGATAGGATTGATAATGGCATATCTTTCAGTGAAAGCTGTGAATCTGATTATCCTTCTTTCATAAGAATCTGTTCCTGACCTGATGTGCAGAATCTGATTGTGTTCCTTTGTTCCTGACTATATGCCCATCAGGAGATACTGGAAGCCAATGTTATCTATGGTTTAAAACACATAGCAGGAAGTGTGAGTAGAAGAGGACTTATTTTCGACACTCACCTGATGAAGGAGCAGCGCTCCGAAAGCTCATGATACTAAATAAACCTGTTGGACTTTAACCTGGTGTTGTGAGACTACTTACTGTGCCCACCCCAGTCCAAAGCCAGCATGTCCACATCATGACTTATTTTTGAGCAGCCCTTGTTATTTTAATAGAGATAGGCCATGCTGTATCTAGTGAGACTTAATGTTTCTTGTTCAATTTTGGCCAGATATCTAGAGTAAGTACATGGATCTGGATATCGTAATGCAATTCATAAGTGGATAAAGGACCTGGTATTATAGGATAAGCGGATGTAAATTTGCAATGCAAAACAGCCTTTGTTTTAAAATTATTTCTTAAAGTCTGTCATTGATCAATGCTTATTTAAACTTATGTTGCGGACAAGAGAGAGAGGCAACACTTAACCCTGTTTTTTGTTTTAAAAGTAGCCTGTGGCGCTTATTCCAACAACCCTTTGATTGGGCATTAAAGTTTTAAAGTTGCTCACAGCAAACTCTCCGCACTAAATCACAAGTTTAATTTATTCACACATTCAAACCTGAGTGGGGTAGGATGGTAGTGGGGATAATTGCAATTTCACATACAGGCACACAGGAGTATGCAGTAAGGGGATAGAATAGAGGTTGTGTTATAACTATTAATAACAGTAAAAAACACAGAATGGATATCAGCTCACGGGTTTGCCCGAGTCCAGGAAGTCAAAACCCAAAGGAGGGGCGGGAGGGGGGAGGTACTTCATGGAGAAGATCCAGTTCAGGTGTATTCCTGGCTGAAGGCAGGAAGTGCAGAATTCCTTTAAATTGGATGGCGACGCAGTGAGATTATGTTGCTGTTCATAGACGTGATCTGCTCGGCAGGCAGTAGCTAGCAGCTTCCAGATAAACCGTTTTCAAAGAGGGCTTGTTGCAGGCTGCTTGGTCAGCCTGGAGTCCTGCTGTCGGATGTTTGCAGGTTGGAGGTAAATCAGTAGACTGACTGTGCTTAAGTTCTGAACTGTCCATAGAGATGTCAAAATGGTCGCTCGAGTCATGTGACCTCTTTCCACAATGATTTCATAAAGCGATGTTTATCTGGATCTGGCTTTTCTTTTGTGACTTATAATGTCCCACTCATCAGCTGCTGAAAGAGTAATTACCCACATTGGAAACCTGTTCTGTGTAGGTATTATTTTGGTAGACCATCAGACTCTGATAGAGGAGTAAGTTTATAAAGATGTAAATTATGTCCATTTCCTTTCAATAATTCCTTTTTGAAATGTATCTTGACGGTTCCAGGTGTGAGATTCTGTGAGCAACATGGCAGGGCATGCATCTAGTGCAATCCATAAAATGCCTTTGTGGTCACTTTACAATTCCAGACATCAGGTGACTTGTGGCAGCATACTTTGGATCAGCTAATTTCTTTTTTTTTGAAAACAGTTTCTGATTTCTTTCCTGTCTTATTGGCATGTCACTTAACTCTACAATACATTATTCAGTGAGTGCTGTATTGTTAGTGGTGCCATCTTTTAAATGAAACATGATTGAGATCTTGTCTGTTTCTCCACGTAGTAGAAAAAGATCTCATTTATTAGTCAGAGAAGAACTTGAAGTCCTTCTGGCATTTTTACTACTGCCAACCTCTCAAACATTAACAGGACATTAGTTTCTATGTTTGGAAGATATTGCAGTCACATACTGGTTGCTGAATTTACCTACTCGAGAGTCAGTGCACCTCAAATGCAGTTCACAGTATGAAAAGCTTTGTGGAGTTTTAACAATATATGACGGGACTATATAAACACATTCTTAAAAAAAATCTCTCCCTCTACAAAAATGATGATTCTATCCATTTTTCTCCTTGTATTCTGAACCCCTTTACCCATGGGAAATACATTTCTTCAAAACGAAACCTGGCAAAGCAGATAAACTAACTTTGTTACTTTTGGTCTGATTACTGTTGAAATTAGTGAATGACACTGTTTTCGACAGCACCAGTCTTGTGTTTTTTTAAAAATTGTTTGTAGGGGATGCTGCGAAATTCATATTTGTTGACGGCTGCACGAGGAAAGAGCAGCAAGTTGATTGAAGGCTAAATCTGCTGAGAAGTAGCAATATTTTGCATTCCATCAAAGGCCTCCTTCTAGTTTATTGCGGGCGATTAAACAGATTAATCCAATTGATCCCGAAGTTAAATAATGATGCCACTCCTGACTTGTGTTAATTTATACCGATGAATATGCAGCTGCCAATTATGTGAAGAAAATGTCTCATGCCCAAACTCAGATTGAGAAAAAAGATGCCTGTGTTCGGTATGTGCTAGCAAATATCTTATTTTCAAATGTGAAATAGCCTAAGGATAGGAATCAACCTTTAACGTCCAAATTATTACAAAGAAGCTTTCTCAGAGTTCTTCCCTTCTTCCACATGCAGGTTGTCAGGAGAAAACTTGGATTTGTTCAGGTTGGAAATCTCACTAATCATTTTTAATCATGCTCGGCCAGGGACCTCGAGGGGGATTTGCAGCATCAACCTGCACGCTCCCGGTGAAATCCTTGAAACAAGGACTTCTTCAATTGGGTACTGTTTCTGTTTGTCAAGCTGCACTAAGCATTTTGTAAAGGAGCGGGGAACTACTCACCTAGTTGTAATCTGCAGTAAAACCGTCTGCCTAATCCTGGAGAATTCCATGCACCAGTGTGTTGGATTCCTCTTCTGCATTCTTCTAAAAGCGAGGAATGCCCCATAAATTTATTCAAGATGCATTGGCACACAACCTGGGGTACTGTGAAGTAAAATCAAACCAAGGGCAAAATACTGAAGAGTCTGTGATGGTATTTGAATAGGTTGGGACTACCACTGCTGTGTGAGATGTGCCGCATGCTCACCTGCATGCACTTGGCACAATCATTTACAGAGCAAATTGATCAGCCTTCTTTTTCAACTCTGTCAGCAACATTTGCTGTTTCCATTTTTGAATAAAAGAAGTAACTATTGAGTGTCAGCTTGGTTTTGTAGTCGGCAGGTTGATGGGTCAAGCCCTGCTTTAATCATTTGATGATATGTTCGAACTAACGCTTCATAAAGCACTGAGGAAATGCTGCATTTTTTTTCATTCATTTATGGGGTGTGGACGTCACTGGCTAGGCTGGCATTTATTGCCCAATCCTAATTGCCCTTGAGAAGGTGCTGCCTTCTTGAACTGCTGCAGTCCATGTGGCTTGGGTGCACCCTTGATGCTGCTAGGGAGGGAGCTCCAGGGATTTTGACCCAGCGACTGTGATGGAACAGCGATATATTTCAAAGTCAGGATGGTGAGTGGCTTAGAGAGTAACTTCCAGGTCATGGTGTTCCCATGAATCTGCTGTCCTTGTCCTTCCAGGGTTTGGAAGGTTCTGTCAAAGGATCCTTGGTGAGTTTCTGCAGTTCATCTTGTAGATGGGACACACTGCTGCTACTGTGCGTCGGTGGTAGAGGGAGTGGATGCTTGTGCCTGGATGGCTTCTTAAGTGTTGTTGAAGCTGCACTCATCCAGGCAGTGGAGAGTATTCCATCACACTTTGACTTGTGCCTTGTAGAGGTGGTCAGGCTTTGTTGGAAATGCAGTCTTTCCAATAAGATATTAAAACCAAGTTTCTATCTACTTGTTTAGGTGGATACAGATTATTCATTGTCCAGTCGGAAGAAGCATATTTACCCCAGTCGGAAGAAGGGCAGGGTAGTAGTTCTTGCCCTCTGGGCAATAGTTTTCCTAGCATCAAACAAACTGATTCAGGATTCACCACATTGCTGTTTGTAGAACCTTACTGTTTGCAGTTTGGTTGCTGGATTTTCATGTCATGCTATAATGGGGGCGATCTTGATCCCACACTCACCGTCCCCGGGAATGGCGGCGGGGGCTCAAGATTTGGTGATATCTCGGAAGTCGCATTTCTCGCTGGCGAGATCCTGATCCTGAGGGTGTGAACCTGCTTTAAATACATTTTAATTTATTTACATGAAATTACCCCCCGCTCTCCCTCTCCCCGCTATATATTCAAAAATGTTTACAACAGGTTTACCTAGAGGAGAAATGACGGCTCTGATCTGGAGGAAGAGGTTGGGGGGGAGAAATGCTGATTCCAAGTGGGGGTAGGGAGGAGAAAAGCTGGCTCCAATTGGGAATGTGGGGAGAGGGGTGGAGGAGAGGAACTTATCGAGGCCCTTTTCCCCCCACCCTATTCCCATTATCCCACACATCTGCCATGGCTAATCCCCATAACCTACACATCTTGGGACTGTGGGAGGAAATTGGAGCGCCTGGAGGAAACCCATGCAGATATGGGGAGAATGTGCAGACTCTACACAGGCAGTGGCCCAAGCCGGGCATCAAACCCAGGTCCCTGGCACTGTGAAGCAGCAGTGCTAACCACTGTGCCACCGTGCCGCCCTCAGCTCGTTGTTGGATTAAGGAAGCAACTTTGAATAAAATGAACAAGAGATGTGTGACTCTGTAACAGTCAAGCCCAGTGCACCTATTGCAGCAAAGTAACAACAATTTGAAAACATATAGCACCTCTGATGATAAGCTTCTCAAGGTGCCATTCAGTGGAGGCAGATAAGAGAATGAATGTTGACTCATGAATGGAGCTATTAGGAAGAATGTCTGAAATCTGGTTAAATAGATGGTTTTGGGAACGTTTTTAAAGCTGGAGATGTGGGGAGTTTAGGGGGGGGGAGTTCATGGGAGGTTTCTTGTCAGCTGTGACGGCTCTGCCCACAATGATTAGACAGCAGAAGGGGAGAAACTGACAAGGCCTGAATCTGAGGGCTGGAAGATACAGGAGATATGGGTCTCAAGGAGACTAAAGATAAGATGGTGTGAGTCTGTATAAGGATTTGTAGATGCGGATGTGGATATTAAATTCCGTTCTTTGCAGGACAGGATGTCAATGTAGATCTGTGAGGATGACGGATACAATTTGACAGAATTGAGGAGCCAGCTTCGAAGAGACTGGTTCCCCTGGATGATTGGAAGAGAAAGGACTTGCATCAAATCAAGCTCGTAGATGAGAGTTCAGTGTTTTAACCTACTTTGTCACCATTCATTTTCATCAGCTTCTAACCAGATTCTACACGAACCAATGGGCAGGGGCGCAAGGAAGAATGCTGAGGGCACTGCTGGCCCACAGATGTTAAGAATAAAATTACACAAGCAATTGCTGTATTGGCATTTGTGGGTAGGGAGCATTTTAGCAGAATTTAGTTGTCTTTAATGGTGTGGTGAGTGAAATAGTAAAATGAAAATTAGTCCCTTGCTCAAAAGCCCTGTCACCCTTCAGTTTCATGCGAGAGCCATTGAGAACTGACAGACAACTGTTCATTTTTCATCTTGCCTTGCCCTCACAACTGGAGGAGGAAACATAATTAGGGTCACCTACTGCACCAGTTAAGAACCTATTGGTGGATGTGCTATATTGCACACTATATCTGTCTTGCATGTTGTGCCAGGCCCTTTGGAAGCCAAGGTTGATTTTTTTTTTCTAGATCCTCCTGCAAGACTGTGTGGGTCCAAGTGGTTCCTGGTGGCCTCCAAGTTGACACCGATCTGGAGGTATTCTTGATTGGGGTGCTCTCAGGGCTCCCACCACAACTAAAGTTTTCATCTGAGCAGACTATATCCCCCATACAGCCGTTGTACAGTGTGAGGAAGCAATGGACTGAATACTGCAGCTGTTTTTAATCTGTGCAACACAGTGGTGCGTAACTCCATGTGAGTTGCAGCCGTCGAAAGGTCCACGAGATTTTCCAACCAGTATATGTTCAGCTTGAAGAAGTCGCATCTCAGCTATGAGGAATGAGATTTATTGGATAAAGTCTTTGCCATCTGTCGTGCAGTAAGATAGATTTCTGGTTGAGTTAAAATCGGTTTTAAACTGCTGACTTACTTGAATGAGTTTGTAGTTCGAGGGAACTCAGCGATCGTAAATGATAATCTCATGCAGACTTCTGAGAACTGCCATGAATGTCAGCTGTCCGTGGTGTAAATCAGAGGGAAAAACAGTGTTTACTCTTAGTAGCTTTGATGTTCATATTTACTTTGAACACTACGTCATTGTTTTGTCAAATAAGTTCCGACTATTATGTCCGTCTTGCCAGCCTGATGTATTTGCATTGCTCTTCCTCTGCGTCCATGCACATTTTTTCATTGCTTTTGGGTTGCGGGTGGTGAGTGGGGTGCTGTGTGTGACAGGGAAAGGAGCCCCCAATGGCTGGGTGCTGCACCTTCCTGTTGGGGAGCTGGGTTAAATGTGGCCTGCAGTCCTCAGCAGCTCCCCTTCCCATCTTTTTTTCTATTTGTTCATGGGACGTGAGTCTCGCTGCCAGGGCCAGCATTTGTTGCCCATCCCTAATTGCCCTTGAGCTAGGTGGCTTGCTAAGCCCATTTCAGAGGGCATTTTACGAGTCAACCACACTACTGTGGGTCTGGAGTCACATGTAGGCCAGACCAGGTAAGGATGGCAGATTTCCTTCTCTAAAGATGGGTTTTTACAGCAGTTGACAATGGTTTCATGGCCACAATTGTGCTTTTAATTCCAGATTTTTATTGAATTCAAATTTCACCATCTGCCATGGTGGGATTTGAACCCAAGTCCCCAGAGTATTACCTGGGATACTAAATCTCTGGATTACTAGTCCAGTGATAATACCACTAGACCACCTTCTCCCCATTACATCTACTTCCTTGCTCTCATTGCCCATCCCACCCCCATGTAAGATCACAGGATTGGTTAGCCTTATAAGGAATATTAATTAAAGCACACTGGTTTAATTCTTAAACCCTCGACCGTAACACTGCATGAAACATCCAGCTGGGAATATACTGCCTACATGCTGTAGAGTATTAAAGGCTTGAATTTGACTTATGTGAGCCATCTTATATTAACGGGTCCAGAATATTCTAAAATTTACATTAGCAGTCTTCTATTAACTTGCTCGATTCATCAAAGGGAAATACTGAAATCTTGAATCAACTAATTCAATTGGAAGATTTTGGCTATCAAATGGAAAGCCTGGGTTTTTGCTCTCAGGTGGGGAATGCAAAGTCAAGACATTTTACCCCATTCTGCAAACCCAGAGAACATGGCCCAGAATGTCAGATCTTTCGATCTGGGGTGACGAGGTTCTACGGACGACCCCGAATGAGTGTGAAAGCTGCCGGATAGGGAGATGAGTGTCAAAGCTTCAAAAAGAAACAGAGAAACATAAAGACAGCTCTCCAGACCTCTTGCACCCTCTCACACTCACCATGTCCCATCCATGCCAGCCCATGCAACCTCATAACCTCATGCTCCCTACCCACCTCCATGCCCCCTCACCCTCCATGCGAACCCCAATCCGTCTGCCCACCACCATGGCCCCTCATACCCTCCGTGCCAATCTATGGCCCCCACTCATCCTCATGGCCCTTCATAGCCCCAATGCCAACTTAGTAAAAACTCATGTCAACCCATGCCTCCCAGCCACCACCTTTTGCCCTCACACTCACCATGCTAACTTAGCTGGTATCCACCTTGGGAAGATCTCAGAACCCATGCTGAGATTAAATTAAATGAAGTTCCAAGTATCTATTACAGACTTTATTTTTTTAAAATGCTCTCATTCATAAAGACCTGTTTGATATATTTACATTCTTTTAACTACATTGCCCTTTATAACAACAAATATTTCATTGAATTGCATAATCCCCTCTAAAAACAAACATTGGCATTCGTGTGCCCATGACAGAGAATCTATAGCCACTGGGGTGTTGTCAATCAAGCTGCAAAATGGGAGGTATCCTATTGTAATAATGGGTGGTCATGAAATCAGTCATGCAGGACTGATTCAGTAATGGTTGTCCACAGGTACAGAGTGAAATAGCGAGCAATCTTTTTTTAACACTCCAGTTTTTCATAGTTAAAGGGCAGCAGTTTTAAATGTCTTGACAGCTCCCTTTTGACAGTTCACCTTGATACTTTTGATAATTGTTTCTAGCAGCTCCCTTGACAATTCATCCTGACATTTTTGATAGTCGTTTTTGACAGTTCATTGAATCCCTACAGTATCGAAGGAGGCCTTTCAGCCCATCGAGCCTCCACTGACAATAATCCCACCCGGTCCCTATCACCGTAACCCCACGTTTTTACCCTGCTAGTCCTCCTGACAGTAAGGGGCAATTTAGCATGGCCAATCAACCTAACCCACACATCTTTGGAATATGGGAGGAAACCAGAGCACCCAGAGGAAACCCACGCAGACATGGGGAGAACGTGCAGTGCTTACCACTGTGCTGCCCAAATTCCAATGAATTTCGCAGTTCCCATGAGTTTATGCACTTTTTATGCACATTCATACCAAATTTTAGAAATCTCAGAGGACACCCTGCCTCTCCCAACGGGCACCTGAATTCCCCAAAGGGCACCAGATGTTCCCCAAAATTGTCCTGGCAGACATATTTAAAATGTCAGTATTCACGGGGGCGGTGCTGGATGATTGGAGGGTGGCTCATGTTGTTCAGTTGTTTAAAAAAGGGTTCCAAAAGAAATCCGGGAAATTATAGGCCAGTAAGTTTGACGTCGGTGGTGAGCAAGTTATTGGAAGGTGTGATAAGGGATAGGATCTACAAATATTTGGATAGACAGGGACTTATTAGGGAGAGTCAACCAGGAAAGTGGATGAAGGGAAGGCGGTGGATGTTGTCTACCTGGATTTCAGCAAGGCCTTTGACAAGGTCCCTCATGGGAGGTTAGTTAGGAAGGTTCAGTCGCTGGGCATACATGGGGAGGTAGTAAATTGGATTAGACACTGGCTCAATGGAAGAATGATGTGGAGATGCCTCCACCCTAAACACGTTAAAGACGCTATCCCCTACGGACAAGCCCTCCGAATACACAGGATTTGCTCGGATGAGGAGGATCGCAACAGACACCTCCAGACGCTGAAAGATGCCCTCATAAGAACAGGATATGGCGCTCGACTCATCGATCAACAGTTCCGACGCGCCACAGCGAAAAACCGCACCGACCTCCTCAGAAGACAAACACGGGACACGGTGGACAGAGTACCCTTCGTCGTCCAGTACTTCCCCGGAACGGAGAAGCTACGGCATCTCCTCCAGAGCCTTCAACATGTCATTGATGAAGACGAACATCTCGCCAAGGCCATCCCCACACCCCCACTTCTTGCCTTCAAACAACCACGCAACCTCAAACAGACCAACTAGAAAAATGGGCTGAAAAATGGCAAATGGAATTTAACTCCGACAAGTGTGAGATATTGCACTTTGGAAGGACAAACCAAAGTAGAACGTACAGGGTAAATGGTAGGACTCTGAAGAGTGCAGTTGAACAGAGGGACCTGGGAATACAGGTACAGAATTCCTTAAAAGTGATGTCACAGGTGGATAGGGTCGTAAAGAGTGCCTTTGGTGCATTTATAAATCGGAGTATCGAGTATAAAAGTTAGAGTGTTATGGTAAGGTTGTATAAGGCATTGGTGAGGCCAAATTTAGAGTATTGTGTACAATTTTGGTCACCTAGTTACAGGAAGGATGTAAATAAGGTTGAAAGAGTGCAGAGAAGGTTCACAAGGATGTTGCCGGGACTTGAGAAGCTGAGTTACAGAGAGAGATTGAATAGGTTGGGACTTTATTCCCTGGAGCGTAGAAGAATGAGGGGAGATTTGATAGAGGTGTATAAGATTTTGATGGGCATAGATAGAGTGAATGCAAGCAGGCTTTTTCTGCTGAGGCTAGGGGAGAAAAAAATGAGAGGGCATGGGTTAAGGGTGAAAGGAGAAAAGTTTAAAGGGAATATTAGGGGGGGCTTCTTCACGCAGAGAGTGGTGGGAGTGTGGAATGAGCTGCCGGATAAAGTGGTAAATGCGGGGTCACTTTTAACATTTAAGAAAAACTTGGGACGGGTTCATGGATGGGCGGGGTGTGGAGGGATATGGTCCAAGTGCAGGTCAGTGGGACTAGGCAAAAAATGGTTCGGCTCAGACAAGAAGGGCCAAAAGGCCTGTTTCTGAGCTGTAATTTTCTATGTTCTGTGGTCCTGGGAACAGATCCTAAAGGGTACCCAGATTGTCCAAACAATCCTACAAAGTTCTAACCTACTTCTACCAGGCCTAATCTACACGTGTTGGGTGTCGGACAGCTTTCTCGGACAACCAAAATCACGAGTGGAGGCAGCTGCGCGAAACACGGCCCAACTTCATTCCTGACCCTGCGGATGTGGAGGTGCCCTGTTTTCCAGGGGTGGGGGGGGGGGTGGGGGCACATCTGATTTTTAGCTTGTTCGCTATTTTTGGAGGCGCTTTCTGTTGTGACAGTCCAGACCTAAGTGAGCGCCAAGTATTTGGAGATTATTAACTGGCAGAACTAATATGAGGCAACCAAGATAGTCCATGAAGAAGGATGTCACAGTCTTTGTTTAAATTTGGGAATAGAGACAAGATCAGCGCAGTTTGCATTTCATGTAAATGTACAGATGAAAGGCCTACTGCAACACAAACTAATTAGGAAAATATTGTTCTGAACTTACATCAGTAAGTCTTGTCGGAGGACTGACTATGGCACTTATGACAAGCTTGATCTCTAGGTAGACTGCCATTAGGCATTTTCAACCTGAAACTGAGTGCATGTTACTCTGAATGTTCAAGACTTTACGTAATCGGGTTACTGTATAAACTAATGTGGAAAATTGTCTATTTTTTTATTGAAACAATTAGTTATGCACTTTGGTACTGTGCCTGGTAATTTTTCAGAGAAACCCTACAGTGCAGAAAGAGGCCATTCGGCCCATCGAGTCTGCACCAACCACAATCCCACCCAGGCCCAACCCCCATATCCCTTCATATTTTACCCGCTAATCCCTCTCATCTACGCATCCCAGAACACTAAGGGGCAATTTTTTTTTTTAGCATAGCCAATCAACCTAACCCGCACATCTTTGGACTGTGGGAGGAAACCGGAGCACCCGGAGGAAACCCACGCAGACACGAGGAGAATGTGCAAACTCCACACAGACAGTAACCCAAGCCAGGAATTGAACCCAGGTCCCTGGAGCTGTGAAGCAGCAGTGCTAACCACTGTGCTACCGTGCCGTCCGTAACCACTGTGCTACCGTGCCGCCCTAGAGTGCATTAGTATTAGAGTGCAGAGCATTACTAGAGTTTAAAAAGATCTGGAAGTTTGTTGGCTTCTTTCACATTTTTGAGCGATGTCTTACTCTAATAAATTGCCTGGAAGGAATGGCCTGAGAATTATTTTGCCCAATTCTTGGATCATTAGTGCCCCCTTGTGTTGGCAATGAGGTGGTGGAAATTTTAAAGTAAGAAGTTTAACAACACCAGGTTTTAAATCCATTGTGTGAAGTCAGTCTGCAATACATTACCAAATGGGAATAATTGACTCTGAACCGAATGTTGAGATTTTGGATGCAATGTCGTGGTGAGCTGGTAAGACAGAGTGAGAGGTTAAAAATTAGGTTCGCACCCAGTTTCTCGCCTCTCCCAATTATGCTGGCACTGTTTTGCTGGTGAAACCAGCTTCGTGACCAGAAATGGCACAAAGCTGATCTCAATATTAATGACATCATTGAAATATCACTAGTGACTCCCGGGCGCTCTCCTCCGGGGACAGTTGAACGTACCTGCTCGCTTAACGGCCCTCACCGGCGAGAACCACATATGGTCTAGACCAGACGTAATAGCCTCGCCGTGGGTTCGGAGGCCATTGCAGCCCACGGGTAGTCATGGGCAGGGCCACACAGTGCCCATGAGACAATGCCAACCTGGCTGTGCCTGTTTGGCACTGCATACTGGGCACACTGGCAGTGCCAGGGACAGGGCCAAGGGGGCATGGCTTGAGGGGGTTGGGGCTTGAGGGGGGGTGGGGAAATAGCAGGGGGAGGCGGTGGGATCGGAAGCTCCATAGTTTGGGGGGGGTGGAAGGGAAGTGAGGAAATCTGCAGGGATGGTGAGGGGGGTGGTGGGGGAACTCTGCAAGGGTGACGATTGTTTGCACGTTTGTGCATCACTATTTCTGTGGCTCAGCTTGAAAGATTCTCCATCTCACCGTTCTGTACCTTTCTGCACCTGTTCCTCTCACGCACAGGATAAATCAAGAAAGTAAATATAAAGCTGAATATTTTTGAAAAATTATTTTCAGTGGTACAGTGGTTGGCACTGCTGCCTCACAGCGCCAGGGACCCGGGTTCAATTCCGGCCTTGGGTGACTGTGGAGTTTGCACGTTCTCCCCGTTTCTGCGTGGGTTTCCTCCCTGTGCCCCGGTTTCCTCCCACACTCCAAAGATGTGCAGGTTAGGTGGATTAGCCAAGCTAAATTGCCCCTTTGTTTCCCAAGATGTGTAGGTTAGTGGATTAGCCAAGGGATAAGGTGGAGTGGTGGGCCTGGGTAAGATATCTGTCAGAGAGTGGATGCAGATTTGATGGGTTGAATGGCACTGCAAGGATTCTATGATTCTTTGGATATGGGTGATTTGATTTGTTTTCCTCATGAATGGCAGCAGTTGTTTGCTCGGCTGCTTCAGGGGGCAGTTCGGAGTCAGCACAAGCCGGGTTTCATTCCTTCCAGAGAAGGAAATAGTGAACTAATTGGGGTTTTACAACAATCTCCACCGCTTTATGTCTATTGATACTAATTTATTTTTAATTTCCAGGCCTTCTCTTTTCGAAAACTAAATTCAAATTCTCAAACACGATCTAATTAGTCCTTGCCTCTGCTTTAGAAAGCTCAGTGACAGAATCTGCACGCGACCGTACCCAGTAGTTAAACTCTGAGACAAACACTGATTTCTGAAAACTATTCATAATTGTAAATTGCGAGATCATATATTGAAACCTGCAATTCATACATACATATTCTATCGGGTCAGATCGTAAAATTGGATAGAATTGAAATTCAAGACTCTTTATTAGTGCTTTTAAATCCTGTAGAACTGTGCTTTTGCCTTTTGAAGATGAATGTTAATACATCTTTCCCTTCTTTCTTTTGCAGTGAGTATGTTTTTGAATACGTTAACTCCCAAATTCTACGTTGCTCTGACAGGCACATCATCTTTGATCTCCGGGCTTATTCTGGTGAGTCATTATCATCATCATTAATAATATTAATAATAATATGGGCATAAATAAAGGTGGAGGATTGTCCAGTCTGCTGATGATCCTGTCTAACATACTGCACCTTTTTGGTTCTTCCACCCCTTGTAATTTCTTGATTTTTTTCTGTAAGCGTTTTGATACTAATGCTTCTATAGATTCTATTACTAAACACATGTATTTGCCTTCCATTATAGAACATAGAACAGCTACAGCACAAACAGGCCCTTCAGCCCACAAGTTGCGCCGAACATGTCCCTACCGACTAGGCTTACCTATAACCCTCTATCTTACTAACTTCCATGAACTTATCCAAAAGTCTCTTAAAAGACCCTATCGAATCCGCCTCCACCACCACTACCGGCAGCCGATTCCACGCACCCACCACCCTCTGAGTGAAAAACATACCCCTAACATCTCCTCTGTACCTACTCCCCAGCACCCTAAACCTGTGACCTCTTGTGGCAACCATTTCAGCCCTGGGTAAAAGCCTCTGAGAATCCACTCTATCAATACCCCTCAACATCTTATACACCTCTATCAGGTCACCTCTCATCCTTCGCCTCTCCAAGGAGAAAAGACCTAGCTAGCTCTCTCAACCTATCCTCATAAGGCATGCCACCTAATCCAGGCAAGAATAATCAAGAAGGCTCACAGTTTCAGTTATGGGGTGGAATTTTCGGCTCCCGCCAACGGCAGGATTTGGGGTAGGTGGGGCACTTAATTTGGCGTGATTTTCTTAAAAAGTCAGTTTGCCACTGGAGGAGAATTAGTTTGAAATTTTGTTCTCCCGACTTCAATGGCGGGCTAAAGGCAGATCGAATTTCCCGGCGAACAAAGTTGGGAACTCCATTTGCAATCATTAGCGTCTCATGTATGCTAATTAGAAGGTTATCGTGCCAGAATATCCTCCGGATTAAGTTCCCCCCACAGTGAGAATTTAGAATGTTCAGATTTACGAGTGTATATAAATGGCGAGCTTCATCTCTTCCACACTTTGAGGTTATAAGATGTTACTTTTGCCTTCTTGGGGACCTCACACAACTTCACTCAAGTGCTGGTAGCAACAGCAATGCCAAGGCTGGAGAGAGGAGGCATGTGAAGGCTGGAAGGAGGAAGGGGTATGGCGGTAGGATGGAAGGGTGGAGCAGTGGTGGCTGGACACGCGAGGCAGGCTTACTGGGGAAGCGGAGGAGAGTATTCAGGTGGGGGGTGGAATGGTGGTGTTCTGGGGTGAACTCAGGATACCAGTGATAGGAGGTACAGTTACAGATAGAGGGGGGAGTGGGGTGGGGTGGGGTGGCAAGTCCAGGGTGGGAGTGGTAAGTGAAGGTGTTATCGGGAGGGTCACAAGGGGGCTAGATAGATGGCTTGGATACTGGGAGGGAGCAGGGTGGGCATGACAACAGTAACGTGTGTCGATTCTGAGGGAATGAAAGGCAAATGGAGATAGATTGTGATAGGGTCCAGGGTAATGGGAGGAGGTTCAAGGGTGACAGAAAGGAGAGAAATAGTGATATTGGGTGGTCTATGGTGATGGGAAGAAGTTGATAGGTGACAGGTGATGTCACCTGATGTCACCTAGAAGGTGATGTAGTGAGTTTGAAAGGTGAAGAGCACCATTTTTCCATTCTGACCTTGAGCACACAGTTATTTAGTCAGTGAGATCTCACGAGGTGGGGGGAGGATCTTTTTGGGTGGGTTCACAGTCAGCACAAGTGGCCAACAAAAGAGAAACCCTAATAATTAAGACAACTGGATGTTGTTCACGCACAGTTGTGTTCTCACACTTTGCAGCAGATTTATTCCCGACTCATGACATCAAGATCCCAGCAAAGTCTGGAGCTGCTGTTCATTCTGCATTCGGAGGCAGGGAATTGGATACCTCCGAAAGAAGCTGCTGGATGGCAGCCATCTCGTGACTCCACATCTCCATCCTCCTGGATGAATGGTTTTGGCTGACTCATGCAGTTTGTCTTTCTTTCCTGCCAGCGCAATGGTCTCTCAATAGAGTCTCAAAGGTAGTGGAGATGAGCAGAATAGTGTTGGAGTGAAGCTTCTTGCACTTGGCTCTCATCATCCTGGTCACAGAGCAATGTCTCCACATGCAGATGTGCATGAGCGGAAGGAACACTCATCTCTGGTCTTCCAGAATGTCCTTTACCTGGAAGGAATGGGATGGGTTTGCCGTGTCTAGATGGAGGCCAGGCGCAAGGCTTAGCACTGACCTGCTGGCTTTGAGATGGAGGGAAACCTGTAAAGGTCATGCTAACCAAATGTATTAGTTCAATCTGTTCACACATCTACTGAAACATTGATGATACAGGCTGCAGGCAACCTACCTTGGTAATGGTTCCATCCAGAAGAGGAGAGGAGGGCTCGTCGCTGGTTGGCACAAGGCCAAGAGGAGCAAGGGCCTGAGCAAGAAGAGGCAGCGGAGTTTCTGTAGAGTTAAAAGGCTAGCGGACCTGCATCTCTGCACTGGCGAGCATTGGTGCAACTGCTGGTAGTGCTCTTATCTAGAAATGAGCGGAAGGCATTGCAGGAGTGCCCTTGTATTTCCTGGGATGTGGTTGCACACATCTGCTGGCTTCTCAGTGTGAGCTACAGCCGTAAGAACTCTGGAGGAGTAATGCAGAGCTCCTGGCCTGCAATGAGTGAACGCCTGTCTGGGTGTCTTTTGAAAATGGCGTCAGGACTTTTGATCCCATGAGGCGACAGTGGGGCGACCGACTTCCTGCCACCCGCCATGAGATTTGCTGCTCTTCACGCAGCTGCATAATTAATGGGCTGATCGGAAGATCGTGTGTGTTCTGTCGTGCCGTTGCCCAGCAGGAATCACACCAACTTACCCGCCCGCCACCGGACTTGGTGTCCAGAATGGAAAATTCCACCCACAGCATACCTACTGCTGAAATTCGAAAGGTTCCTAAATGGGTTTCTTGGAACTGCTTCTTGACTGGAACTGCAAGGTCCCTGGATTCAAGCTGAATGCTTTCTTTATCAATTGCATAGAAATGAAAACTTGCCTTTATGCAACACCTGTCATTACCGTGGGACATTTCAAAACACTGTACAGCCAATGAAATACTTTTGAAATGTAGTGATGGTGAAACATTACAATGTAGAAATTGCAGCAGCAAATTTGCACACAGCAAGCCCCAAAACGGGGCGGCACGGTAGCACAGTGGTTAGCACTGCTGCCTCACAGCGCCAGGGACCCGGGTTCGATTCTCGGCTTGGGTCACTGTCTGTGTGGAGTTTGTACGTTCTCCCCGTATCTGCTCCGGTTTCCTCCCACAGTCTGAAAGACGTGTTGGTTAGGTGCATTGACCTGAACAGGCGCCAGAGTGTGGCGACTCGGGGAGTTTCACAGTAACTTCATTGCAATGTTAATGTAAGCCTTATTGTGACTAATAAATAAACTTTAACTTTAACAAACAATAATGTGCTGATGATTGGATCAGCCATTTCAGTGGTTTTGATTGAGGGATAGGTATTGGCCAGGACAACACGGATAGCTCCCCCCAGCTCATCTTCACAATCGTGCCATGGAATTTGTTACCAGAGAAAGCGGACTGGGCTTTGTTTTTAACATTTCGCTCAAAAGACTGCATCTCCAGCAGTGCAGCACTCCCTCAGTGCCGCACTGGATTGTCAGCCTACATTTCTGTCCTCGAGTCTCTGGAGTGGGACTTGAGCTGACAACTTTCTGATTCAGATGGTGAGCGTATTATAAGCTGAGCTGCAGCTGGCAATTGTGAGTTTTGGGTGTTTGCATTTGTGCCACAGGATGGGCCCCTCTCCCTTTTTCAAGGAACTAAATATCTTTAGGATGTTGAATAATTAGAAGCGGAGGAGACACAGCAGTGGAGAGCACTCCGTTCTTTTAATGTAGTTCACAGAAGAATTATGCATACAGTGTATTTACTGGCACATTATTGCATTTACTGTACTCCTTTACACATCTGCTGCTGATTTCACATCACTCCATCCTTAGCTTATTGAAACATGATGTAATATTTTGATGCATTTCCAAACAATGCAGCAGTTCATCTGAGATCATACTGTCTGTTCGGCAGAAATTGAGGTCAGCCTTTAATGGATTTTGAAGCCTTTTATCCAGACTGAAGCTGAGCCTCGTGAAGGTTGTGTTATATCGTTGAACATCCTCGTTAACATCTATCAATCTAAGGGAACATGAGCACGAATGCCAGAGATATATGCTTATGTTGCTGCACAAGTCCAGTCTTGCTGTAATCAGCAACATTCAATGTTTTTGGAGCCATTCTGCAGATCGTATAGTAACCTGCTTATTCATTATTACTCATTTGTCAGGGGCGGCATAGTGGCGCAGTGGTTCGCACTGCTGCCTCGCAGCGCCAGGGACCCGGATTCAATTCCCGGCTTGGGTCACTGTCTGTGCGGAGTCTGTACGTAGTCTCTATGTCTGCGGGGGTTTCCTCCGGGTGCTCCGGTTTCCTCCCACAGTCCAAAGATGTGCAGGTTAGGTGCATTGGCCATGGTAAATTCTCTCTCAGTGTACCCGAACAGGTGCTGGAATGTAGTGACTAGGGGATTTCACACTAACTTCGTCGCAGTGTTAATGTAAACCTACTTGTGACTAATAAATAAACTTTACTCTGTGACTAATAAATAAACTTTAACTTTTCGTAATTCTTCACACAGTTCAAACACTTGTCTCATTGCTTTTTCTGGAGTTTGGCATTGACTTTATTGTCATCCCCTCCTCTGCTGCGGCATTGTTAGCTGCCTGGTGTGATGGTTTGCTTGTACTAGTCATTCGCTAACTTGTCATAGTCTAGTTCCCCTGCATTGAAAGAACAGTGTTTATGGTCAGGTGGCAGCTGTTATGTTGAGCTGTATTCAGCTGCTGCTTCACTCCTGTTTAAATTCTCATTGAGAGAAAAAGTGCTGGAAATATTCATCCGTGCAGATCGAAACAGAGTTAATTCGGACTTTCCGCTCCCGTTTTTGGGGGACCAGGAACGGGGGGCGGGGTGGGGAATAGCACAGGAATCCCAAAATAACTTTTACGCTGGAATAATTTCCTCAATTGAACATCTCCGTTCCCCGCCAGTGGCATAACGGGAATCCTGACTTTAAAATTTGGGCTGCTCATTTGCATATATTTACATATCATTATCAGACCTTCACACCTGATAGCCCCTCGCCTCAACATTAAATTGTCTGGTCACATCGACATGAATCATGATAGGTTCCCCCATGACCTGCACCTGGCGAGCAGATCGCACCCAGGAGGCGGACAGGTGATATCAGCTCCATGGCCGGAGAGAGCCATATCCGGGAAGTACCTTGGCACTATCTGGGAAGTGTGAAGGGGCAGTTTCAGGGGGAATTCCATGGTGAATAGTGTTTCCATTTCTATTATTTTTTTAATCAAAGTGCCCTTGCAAACTTACTATGAAATCATGAGACCCGTCCGTTCACATTTTGTTTGGCAACATATTTCAAAATACGGCGGGAAAACCTGGCAGTGCTACTGGCAAGCTACTCGCTTTTCCCACCCAATGGGCGGAGTTTTACAAGAAAAAAAGTGTCCAGCTAGCGTGAAAATGGGAGAGTTGCAGATCCGTTTTTTGGGTGAGTTTTTATTCCCAATCCTATGCACATGGTGCTTGAAAAAATGGGCTAGACTGTTTTTAGCTACTGGAGACAGTGGGCGGGGCTTAACTCACCAGCCAGCTTGATCCACCAGCAGAGGGAAAGGAAATTGCACATGAATCTTTTCAATATAAATACTTTTCCAAGTGATTTTGAAATGTCTGTTTTATTGCAGGATCACATTGTGTTCTGAAATCCAGTGATATGGTCGCAATGTGAACAGCCCCTCTTCTGGTAACACCCTGGATTGTTTACGTAGGGTGGAAGTTTGGTGTTTACTATTGGGTGTATTCAACACATTATGGCATGGCAGCAAAATTCTCCCCCTCACGTTTCACACACACTCTCACAAACTGAAAAGAGATGTACTAAACGTAGATGGTACTGCTTGAATATTTTAAAATAATCCTTCCTCCTTTCATCTCTTATCAGGTGTTTTTGCATAGCTAGAATTTATACAGATGTTCTCCCAATCATCTGCTTTAACTTGGGCAGAAGTCCTTGGGAAGCTGCATAAACCACCATTCACACTGTTCCTTCAGGGTTTCTGCTGAGGTTGCACGAATAAATTGAGAGGGCCCCCCATTGAAATTCTACCCCAATGCCTCTGTTGATGTGCCATTACTTATTTAAGCTAGACTGTTTCTAGGTACTGGAGGCAGTGGGTGGGGCGTAACTCTCCAGCCAGCTTGATCAACCAACAGAGGGAGCTACTTTGCATGTGCAGACCTCTGTGGCTGCACATGCGCAATTCCAACAGCAGAGGCCTGATGGAGAGAGAGAGAGAGAGAGAGTTGTCAGGCCTCTGCTGTTGCAGCCAGCCTGAACTCAGCCCTCCTCTCACCCCCCTGCAATCACGGGGGCCCGTGGGCAATCATGGGGACCCGCGGCCCAATCGCAAGCCCCACCGCCTGAAAATATAGCCCCCGTCGGCCCCACCTGATGCCCAGACCGATCGCACCCCGCATACCCCGACCAATCGCAGGGAAAGTGCACAGTGAGCCCTCCCTCCCTCCCTGATTGGGCCGTCCCGGCCTGGCAAGGCCACCAATAGGCTGCGCCTCTCCCATCGAGACCACAAAGGCAAGTGAGGCCAGACGATTGAGCGCCGGGCTCACTAAACAGATGTAAATGATCATTTAAATAAATTTAAATAATAATATATTCAGCCTCTTGCCGGAAATGGGCGAGAGGCTGACCGCGCTGGAAATCTGGTGCTGATAAGATCACGAGAGCCAAGAAATAGGGTGCGATCCTGATTTCTCAGCTCTCCTGCGATTTTACTGGCTTGCTCTGCCCATTGATGGGTGAGTGAGCTGTTAAAATTGTGGCCAATATTTCAAATCATATATGACTCCCATTCAAAAGAAAAAAAGTTCTGAATGAATCATGTTTGACTTGAAACATGAACTACTTCTCTCTCCACAGATGCTGCCAGACCTGCTGAGTATTTCCGACATTTCCAGATTTCCAGCTTGCACAGATTTTCCCTTTTGAGTTCTCATTGAGTTTGTCTAGTTGGTCTGCGATGTACTCATTTGTTTGAATGGGTTGTAGGATTTGGGCTGGAATGTGAAGGTATGGCATTCTTCATAGAATCTCTACCGTGCAAAAAGAGGCCATTCGATCCATCTAGTGTGCACCAACTCACCCAGCCCCCCCCACCCCATAATCCTATCCCTGTAACCCCATGTAATTACCCCACTAATCTTCCTAACTTACACATCTTGGGACATGAAGGGGCAATTCTAGCCTGGCCAATCAACCTAACCTGCACATCTTTGAACTGTGAGAGGAAACCGGAGCACCTGGAGGAAACCCACGCAGACATGGCAAGAATGTGCAAACTCCACGCAGACAATCACCTAAGGCCGGAATTGAGCCCAGGTTTCTGGAGCTTTGAGGCAGCAGTGCTGACCACTGTGCCACCATGCTGCCATGCTTGTGCTTGTTTTTTCTATTAATTTGGAATCGATCTGCACGAAGATAACTTGAGCCTTTTGGTTTTAAGAGCTTTGCTTTTATTTTGTAGAGTGATCAGCCACCTCTTCACTAAGCTTGTATCTATCTCACTGCACCGAATGTGCGGTGAGCAAGACTTAAGTTTGCGCCAAGTGTTTTTTTTTATTTAATATTTTTGAATTTAAAGACATTTGTTGGGACAGGTGATTGGTTAAGCTCACTGTACATGCCTCTGTATTCAGAGATCATAAGGTGAGCTGACAAGGCAGTAATGCATGAGAAATGGAGCATGTCACATTTATCAGTAATGAGACGAAAACTTCATATCCATAAGCGATGGATCAAAGATAATAAGGTGCCACCTGATAGGCTTCATAACTTGTGTTCTCAGCTCTGCATGTCATATGGATGGTGCTGTGAGTTCTTTCCTGTAGATAATTTACCACTTACCACCCTCAATGACCTTTGATAAATGAAGGATCTGTCAGGAAATTGCACATGAATCTTTTCAATACAAATGCTTTTCCAAGTGATTTTGAAATGTCTGTTTTATTGCAGGACCACATTGTGTTCTGAAATCCAATAACATGCTCGCAATGTGAACAGCCCCTGCTCTGGCCACACTCTGGGCAGCACAGTAGCACAGTGGTTAGCACTGCTGCTTCACAGCGCCAGGGACCCGGGTTCGATTCCCGCTTGGGTCACTGTCTGTGTGGAGTTTGCACGTTCTCCCCCTGTCTGCGTGGGTTTCCTCCGGGCACTCCAGTTTCCTCCCACAGTCTGAAAGACGTGCTGGTGAGGTGCATTGACCCCAACAGGCGCCAGAGTGTGGCGACTAGGGGATTTTCACAGTAACTTAATTGCGGTGTTAATGTAAGCCTTAATTGTGACTAATAAATAAACTTTACTTTACTTTTAATTATGGAGGATGGAAGTTTGGTGTTTACTATTGGGTGTATCCAACACATTGTGGCATGGCAGTAAAGTTTGTCCCCTCACATTTCACACACGTGTGTGTGCATGTGCACACTCTCACAAACTGAAAAGAGATGTATTAAACATAGATGAGTATTTTTAAACAATCCTTCCTCCTTTCATCCCTTATCAAGTGTTTAAAAATGCAACGGTAAGTCCATGGCTAGGATTTATATAGTTGTTCTTCCAGTCATCTGCTCTAACTGGGGCAGAAATCCCTGGGAAGCTGCATAAGCCACCATCTACACTGTTCCTCCAGGGTTTCTGCTGAGGTTGCACTCGGCAATTGTGAGGACCCCCATTGAAATTCTACCCCATTGCTTCTGTTGGTGTGCCATTACTTATATATGAACGCTCATGCCTCAAGGATGCTGATTTCGGCAGAAGAAAACATAAGACGTTTCTAAGGACATTTTTATTTGATGGAGTATTAGAATTCTCATTTTGACCATTATCCACCAGTAGGCAAGAGCAGACTTGCATTATATAGCATCTTTCATGACTCAGAACTTTATAGCCGGTTACATTGATTTGGAATCTAGTCTCTATTGGAGTGCAGGAGTCAATTTGTGCATCAGTGTAGGATTCACAAGCATCAGTGAGATCAATGACCAGATACTTAGGGCAGGTGTCCATTACAGAAGCAATCTTAAAGGTTATGCCAGATTTTCAGGTTTAATCACTATATTGAATTTTATTTCTTTTTGATCCACAGATATTTGAATGGTGGTATTTTCGAAAGTATGGGACATCGTTTATTGAGCAAGTTTCAGTCAGCCACTTAAGACCATTGCTTGGTGGAGTGGACAACACTGCCCCCAGCAACTCCACCTCCAATAACGGAGATACCGATTCCAACAGACAAAGTGTATCAGGTAACCACAGCATGACCATTCCTTGAGAATATTCCTAATTTAATTTTAAAATGCTGTGGGCACTTTCAGTATCACCTAACTTTCCTGGTTAAGATGTTTTTTTCCCCCATTAAAAGACCTATTTGCTATCAGTAATGCTATCCTGCATTACTAATAGCAAACAGGACCATATTTGAGGTCAAAACATGCATTGATGTAAAATTTGAACATGAAGCTCCATCTTCTCCACCAATCAAGGCTTCTTTTTCAGGCAATTCTTCCCCAGAGTTTCCTTCAACAGGTTTATTTGAAATCACGAGCTTTCGGAGCGCTGCTCCTTCATCAAGTGACTCACCTGATGAAGGAGCAGCGCTCCAAAAGCTTGTGATACCAAATAAACCTGTGGACTTTAACCTGGTGTTGTGAGACTTCTTACTGTGCCCACCCCAGTCCAGCGCCGGCATCTCCACATCAGAGTTTCCTTCCTCAGCATCTTCCTGCTTTTAAAAGTCTCCTTGACGTGCTTCTCTTTGCCATTATCTTTAGCCTCCTCCCCAAAACATTTTTCCTGTCTTTTCCTTAGGGACTACTATTTGCCCACCATCCTGTGAAACTCCGAGATAGTCCCTTACACGTGGGAAAGCATTATAGAAATATATATTGTTGGACTGGGGTGAAGTAATGTTCAGAGAGAATTAACAGGCAGCCAAGCGAATCATAAATGTCCTAATTTTCTGTCCGGAAAGTCATTTAGTGAACAAATACTGGAAGAGTATTGTCCTGTAGAGTATTATCTACAGGGTATGTCTTTTTTTCATTCTTTCATGGGAATTTGCTGGCAAGACCAGCATTTGTTGCCCATCTCTAATTGCCCCACTGTTCCAGAGGGCAGCTAAGAGAAAACCACATTGCTGTGAGTCCGGATTCACACGTGGACCAGAGTGGGGTGAGAATGGCAGATTTCCTTCCCGGAAGGACATTAGTGAACCAGGTGGGTTTTTCCGACAATCGATAGTTTCACGGTCGCTATTCCTGAGGCTAGCTTTCAATTCCACCAGCTGCCATGGTGGGATTTGAACCCACATCCCCAGGTCATTAATGTGGGCCTCTGGATTACTCGTCCAACGACATTACCACGACACCAATGTCTTCCTATGTTTAATATATTTGAAATTAACACCAGGAAGTTTATACTTCGGCTCCATTTAGCAATTAAGATAACACAGCAGACTGCCTCCCAAACTATTTTGAGAAATCTACAAAATGCCTGTTTTGTCACAAGAGGATTGTGAAAGAGAAATGTTAATGTAGGTGCCCTGTCAACGCTAGTGGTGTATCTGATATATTATTTACTTTGCAGGATAAACCTGCCTAATCGATTAAATATAGTTATCTTTCACAGGCCAATGCTGTTTAATGAAAAGTTCATGCTTCTAGACAGTTCTGTAGCTGTTGCAGATTCCTATTGGAAGTGTAATTTTACCTGATGTCCTTGATAAACAGTGCACTGACGTTTAGCTTTTGGGACCTCTCCTTCTGAGGTACAACACGAGCAGACTCTTTCTGTTTAATTTGGGATTTTGAAAGCTAGGCTTATTGTTCCACTGCAACTTAATTCAACAGTCAATTTAACAGGCTTTTGTAAGCACTCTTGTGACGGGAGTGAGGTCAGCTAAAATGCCCTGATCCAGGGGGCTTTGTTAGACTGATCCGGGGGAAGCCGGGGGCTTTGTCGGCTACTTCAGCGATGATTTGCATATTGATCAGTTTTAATCTTTTAAATCCAGATTTGTTTGCAATTGGAGTCAAGGAAAAGATTTGGACTCAAGTTATAACGGTTAAGTGATTGAGATGAAGATTATATGTGGCTGTTTCAGTGCCTTGGGTGCTTGTATTAAACAGTAACTGAACTGTGAGGCTTGGATACTGAAGATACCAGCTGAATAACTACTTCTGATGTGTCAGCGATGCATGTGATCTGAAGCACAGTGAATGTGCACAATAGAAAATTAGTTTTTCTGTGCTTTAATTGTTAAGAGATTATCCCTGAAGGAGTTCAATTGGTTTTGATGATAAGGGTGGTGATTATGAGATTGTAAAAAGCCATTTTTCTCGGGTAACTGTAGTCAACTCAGCATAGAAAGAGTCAGCAGCTGCGTTTTATGTCTTGCAGCTCTCGAATCAGCATTGAACGTTCCTTTCTTCTCACTCCTTCTCTGTCCGCACACTCTTTTCAGATGGGAGGGTGTTGGAAATGGGTGTGCGTTCTCCCCGTGTGTAAACTATGATCAATATTGTTCATTCTCCATTCTGCATAGAGTGAAATGGATAAGAATCTTTCAGGAGGTCCTCAAAAATGGCCTTTACTTGGCTTTGGTTTGTTAGTCATTGGACATTGATCAGGAAAGGGAATGTGCCATCCACATGGACCTAGAAAGCAACAAACCATATATTCGGGGGGGGAAAAATTCCTAGAATCATAAATGATTAAATTGGACAAAGAGATGAATTTCCATTGAGATTCTCCGACTCATTTGCTGGAATCTCATCAGAAGAGTGGATGATGTCTCCGAGAAATTGCGGAATGGTGTTTACATAATTTTCCAGGAAAAGTGGACAAGTGAGAGATTCTCCATGGAAATTCACCTCTTAATTTATCACCTAATGACAATGGGAGCTTAAAACTAGAGCTGGAGTTCTCTCATGCCCCGCTAGCAGGTTCACTGGTGGGCGGGGGAGAATTCGATAGGGAGCCAAAAAATTGGTTTTACGCTGGTGTGAATTTACAGTGGGATCTTCCGATGCGGCTCAGGGAATCCTACTGGAATCATAGAATCATACAGTGCCGAAGAGGCCCTTCGGCCCATCGAGTCTGTACCGACACATTAGAAACACCTGACCTCCCACCTAATCCCATCTGCCACTTGGCCCATAGCCCTGAGGCCGGAGTGAAACTGATTTGCATCCTGCTGATGGGGTATTGATGCAGGCTGGACCAGAAACCTCCCCCCACGTCCAATTCTCCGTTACACCAGCAGGAAAATAAGCTGGTCCTGAACATGTCTGGAACAATGTGGTGTGGAGAAGTCGGCATGTAGCTGAAGGAGGCTGGGAGCTGTCTCAGGATTTCAGGATGGAGGCCGCCAGCGACTCCGGAGCACCCCAGCAGTGGGTGGGGGAGCATCTATCAGATGGATCTTCTCGCTTCAGTATCTTTGAGGAGGTCCCACTACCAGCCTCACTCCAGGGGGTCCATCTTCTATCTTCAATGGTGATTCAGTGATGTAGGGCATCTTTACAAACATGGCACCCGGGTGTTATGCCAGGACACATGCCATCAGGCCTGCCCCACCACAAAAGGTGGCACAAAAACACCAAATGCATAATTAATGATGTCGGGGACAAAACTAATGGTGTGGTTTCATGTTGGCCTCCACTGGAAACAGTCCCTACCCTGCCACAGGACTTGATCCCAGATAGGAGAATTTTGCCCTAGATGTCATAATTCAGTTTCTCCCAATAGATTTAACTACTGTCCAAGCAAAGGTAGTTTTTAAAGGTAGAACTAGTCTCCTATTAACCAGAACCTGCAATGTTATGCCATGAATTGGATGCAGTGCACCAGAGACCACGGGCAGGATTTTACTGCCTCGCTTGTCCCGCAACCGTAAAATCCCACCCAAGGTCAACGGACTTTTCCATTGTCCGCCCCTTGCCCGCTCTGATTCCCATGGCTGACGGGGCCATGTGTGATGATCACTACATTTATTAGTGTGTATTCCAAATGCCAGTGCATACATTGATAGACCGTTGCATTCAGGTTAAATCAATAGTCAGATTTATTTTACAGGATAATTGTGCTGATGCAGTAAAACGCGGCAAGTTAGTGATGTGCAATTACTTAGGAAACAAAACAAATCCATTCAGAAATGTAACATCTTCCACATAGTATTTATTATACTGCTTGATCGTATGCAAGACATTTAGAGGAAGCAATCTTCAGTAGACTTCTTCAGTGATGTGAGTTGAGACAGTACTGCCCAATGCATTGAGTCCGCCGTTTGAGATTGATTATATTAAGATGGAAGTGAAAATGTAAAGAAAGACCTGCACTAAATCACAGCCCAGAGGCCTGTAAACAAAGAGCTGCCAATCAATCAAGTTCAAACACATAGGCCTGAATTTCTACTCCCGGGTTGGGGAGCACAGATTTGGATAATTCCCAGCTCAGGAAAAAGTGTCCCAACAGTTCCAATTTTCACTCCGAGGTGGTTGGGCACAGGTGAAAATGGGAGTTGTGGTGGACGACCCTGGAAAGAGTTTAGAGGCTGTCAAGTGTGGAGCCAGGGTGAGTGGAAGATCTGCCTTGGTGCTCTGGCACTTTGTCAACGATATTAAAAAGGAATAAAATTAAACACAGTCCTCACCCCGCCCACACAATACCTTTGCCCCATCCATGATTTTCATTCTCTCCATGGCCTCTCATACCCTCCATGCCAACTTATGCCCTCCACCCATCACCCACGGCCACTCATACTCTCCATGCTAATCTCTGCCCACCCCTTCCTGGCCACTAAAACCCGCCCGTATCCCTGCATTTTAAGGATGGGCAATATATGCTGGCCTAGTCAGTGATGCTCACCTCCTGTGAAAGAGTACAAAAAAAGCAATATCTGGATTGCAAAATTCTCATCCTTGTTTTCAAATTCCTCCATGGTCTTGCCCCTCCCTATCTCTGTAATCTCCTCCATCCCTAAAACCGTCTGTGACATCTGCATTCCTCAAATTGTGGCCTCTTGCGTACCCCCAATTTTAATCGCACCTCCATTAGCGGCCGTGCCTTCACGTTGCCTAAGCCCCCAAGCTCTGGAATACCCTCCTTACATCTCTGCTTCTCTACCTGGCTTTCCTCGTTTTAGGCACTCCTTAAAACTTGCCTCTTTGACCAAGCTTTGGTTGCCTGATGTAACATTTCCTTATGGCTCGATGCCGTGCCTTATTTTGTCATGTTCCTGTGATAGGGATGTTTCATTATGTTAAAGACGTTACATAAATATAAGGGCAACATTCTGCGGATGCTGGAATCCGAAACAAAAACAGAAAATGCTGGAGAAACTCAGCAGGTCTGACAGCATCTGTGGAGAGAGAATAGAGGCAACGTTTCGAGTCTGGATGACCCTTCGTCAGAGCTACATCAATATACGTTGTTGTTATATTTTCCACCATTGGGAATTCTGCAGTTAAGAAACTCTGAATGGCCTTTCCGACACGTAGTGCAGTTTTATGTACGACAATAATATGTTATGTTCATTCCAGAGCAATAGACAATAAACGCATACTGTTAACTGGTTTCTATTTATCCCGACAGAATGCAAAGTGTGGCGAAATCCACTGAATTTATTTAGAGGAGCAGAATACAATCGGTGAGTCATTTTGCATTGAGTGGTTGGCACCACAGCGTATGTGGATGATTCTCATTTTATTAACCTTAAGCTGCATGAATACCTTTGTAACATGTGGCATTACAAGAGGCAGCTATAATGTTCAGCTATGATCCTGAGTTCCTCAGTTTTTGGCCAGCATATTTAATATTGCAAAGGAATCTATTTGCTATATGTGCACCTATAAAAAGTCCCAGAAGTGCGATACTGACCGAAGCACTGACTGGACAAACACATCTTTTTTGGTCTAGGAAGTAATTTTGCAATTAGGATTTGCCTCCTCCGTGGATTTTTTTCCTCCGTTGGTGCAGTATTATAGAAAATCAGGCTTTCATTCTTCAAGAGGAGGGAGAGTAACTGAGCTTTCATGTTTGGGACAAGTGCTTCACATTCTGTGGTTAACTTGCAATTTTGTTTTCGGTTGCAGTAGAATTTCTAATGATCACCTCTGTATGTTATTAATTGCACCAGCATCTGTTCTTTAGAATTGGGAGGTAAAGGACGCATTGATTGCCACTATTCAGCTTACCTTGGCTCTAGCTTATAGGATGTTCGTTCAGTGGTCTCTTTTACTCTGCTTTATTCTTTTGAAGGTATACGTGGGTAACAGGAAGAGAGCCTCTGACATATTATGATATGAATCTTTCTGCACAAGATCATCAAACCTTCTTCACTTGTGAGACCGACCACTTACGGCCTGCAGACGCTAGTAAGAAGGACTGTAAGATCTAGAATTCAGACATTTATGAATATTGTCTTCTTGATTTACTGTTTGCCTGTCTGACTTGTATTTCAAAAATCAGCATTATTTTTGTACCTCCTAAAAATCTACACAGTTTCTCCTCAGGTATTGCTAATTAATCTTTTAACCTTATTTAAGCTTAGTAGGTACCACACCCTCCAATTTTAGAAGAAGGAGCTTGCCTACATTTTAAAAAATCTTGATTTGTTTTCTCCTACTGATTTTCTTTTCAGTATTGTTTCCCTTCATCCATGAGACATGTTGGTTTGTGTTGGTGCACATTTCCACAGGCTGTGAGCTCCCTCTGGGACCTGGCCGAAGTTCTTACTTAATCTATGAATAGTGGAAACCTGTTACATCAACTGAGGGAGATCTCAGCCAAGCTTGTTTCTGTCATCACCTGATAGCTAAATATCTGCACTTTTATTTGAAGGAGACCAGGGCCAGAATTGTCCCGTCCCGTCCCGCCTGCCACGGGAGTTGTAGCGAGGGGGAGGAACCATGCAAAGAACCATTGACCTCAGATGGATTCTCCAGTTTTAAGGCGAGCGTGGCTGGAAAATCCCACCCTAGATCTTACTCTTGAGTGGAAATCCTTGACAGATGGGGGTTCTTCCTTTTTCCTTGATGGGAAAGGTTCAGATCAGTCATTGTCCTTCTTGCCAATCTTGGTGTAGACCTGGGAGCAAACCTGGCATGTTATTGTTCTGTATAGGTCAGTACCATACTAGTCTTGTGCATTTCCCAAGTTGCCATTGGTGAAACACCTTATCATTATTAGTCAAATTCCTAATGACAACACTGCAAAAGTGGGGAAAAAAGTTTTCCTTCTTTCAAGGAGTTAGAATTCCTCTTTCTACAGTAGTTTTTTATTGTCACATTAATAATTGGTCATTATACGAGGAGGTTAATTTTCACAAAATGGAACTTAGATGTGTAATAATACTGAGCAATGGAACTTATCTAAGATAGGGTGTAGGTGATATTGATATTGCCATCACAGAGGCAATCATTTAAAGATATATGGGGTTATTTTGATGGAAGAGGAAAAACAGGCGCCAAATGTATTCTGTGCTAATAAGACATGCTTGTTTGAAAGTCTGGTTTTAATTTGCAATTTTGGGCCTAATTAATGTTCACCATAATTTGAACTTGCCTGGATGTGCTAAATCAAAAGGCTGCAGTGTTAGTCCCCAAGTGCTGATTAGACACAATTATTTTTAATTGAGCAGTAATGTGAACATTGCGCATCCACTTCCCTTGAAGTTGTGAAATGCATTGGCTGACCACAACATGAGGTTTCAGAATTACTCAGGAGCTGATTGAGAAGTGCACCAGTTCTCAGAAGGAGCACTGGAGGCCCTGTTGGGGGATGGACCTGAGGGAAAGAATCCCCTTAGTCCCCCTATATTCACTTTCGTGCCTTTTCTTGTTCTCCTCCCATCCCTGCTGCATGCCTTGTGGGGACCTTAGCAATATGTCGATGACCTAGCAGCCCCTTTCTCCCTGGGTGAAACCCAGTAAGATAGAATAATACAGAACTCTCTTTTTAGATGAAGTCCTCATAATTTCCAGAATAAATCTTGATAAAGTCTTGGCAAAATCTTAGCTCCAAATGTGTTCCAACAATCTTCTTCAAACCTCGTGCGGCATTGAACCGGAAAATGTGACATGCCTTTAGGTAATGCTCCACCCTCTCCAGTGACTAGATTTCCAATCTGCTCGTTGGTGTTAAGAGAAGGTGTTATTAAGCACCAGCCACTAAAATACCATGCAGCATCGTCAATGAGCACAAGCAGACAATTTAAATGGCAATCAACTGCTAAATGACAACTATTCCTAATGCAAGCTTCAATTTCTTAACTAAGATGGTGTCTTGCACTAAACGCAGACTAAACCAATGTTACAGCTTAAGACCACATCTTGGCCATCTCAGAGATTCGTTATTGCCTAAAGTATCTGTGAACAATTCCCTGCCCCACAACCGCCTGTCTCACAAATTGCGAAAGTCAAATAGGATTGTGCTACAGTATGTAATTTATGATTCTGTTACTTCTACTTGTTACACATTCTCCAAATGTCTTTTGATTCTTGTACAGTTACAGCAAATATTTACTCCTTATTTGTGACTGATGGTAATCTTGCTTTGCTGTGTGATGATCTGAAAAGATATTGTATTGAGCGAAATGCTGATCCGTCTTGTGCATTCTGATGATTAGATTCTAAATTTACAAATATCAGTAGTTGCATTTCTGTTAACTAATTGGATGTTTTAAATAGAGTCATAGGGATATACAGCATGGAAACAGGCCCTTCAGCCCAACTTGTCCATGCCACCAGATGTCCTAAACTGAACTCGTTCCATTTGCCTGTGTTTGGCCCATATCCCTCCAAACCTTTCCTCTCCATGTACCTGTCCAAATGTCTTTTTGATGTTGTAATTGTACTCGTCTCTACCACCTCCTCTGGCAGCTCATTCCACATACGCCTCACACTCCGTGTGAAAAAGTTGCCCCTCAGATCCCTTTTAAATCTTTCTCCTCTCACCTTAAACCTATGCCCTCTAGTTTTGGACTCCCTTACCTGGGGAAAAGACCTTGGCTATCCACCATTTCTATGCCACTCATGATTTTATAAACCTTTATAAGGTCACCCCTCATCCTCCTACGCTCCTGGGAAAAAAGTCCCAGCCTATCCAGCTTCCCCTTATAATTCAACCCTCCCAGTCTTGGTAACAGCCTTGTCCATCTTTTTTGCACCCTTTCCAATTTAATAACATCCTTCCCAAAGCAGAGCGACAGAATTGTATGCAGTACTCCAAATGTGGCCATACCAATGTCTTGTACACTCATAACATCACGTCCCAACTCCTGTACTCAATGCTCTGATCGATGAATGCAAGTGTGCCAAATGCCTTCTTCACCACCCTGTCTACCTGTGACGTCACTTTCAAGGAACTATGTACCTGCACCCCTAGGTCTCTTTGTTCAACAACACTCCCCAGGGCCCTACCGTTAACCGTGTAAGTACTGCCTTGGTCAGTCTTAACAAAATGCAACACCTCGCAGTTATCCGAATTAAACTCCATCTGACGTTCCTTGGCCCACTGGCCCAGTTGACCAAGATCCAGAACTTCTCTCTGTTTATCTTACCCATGCAGTTTTTAGTCCATGAGGAGTGGTAATTCCTGTTATATGCACACCTCTACATTTTAAAAATGAATATTTCACACAGTGAAGCATAAAGTTGATTTGGAATTTTGCAAAAGCTGAAAAATGCAACAAGCCACAATCCACTTTTGAAAATCAATAGCATTGGCCCAGATTTCATGGTCAGCAGCAAAGTGATGGTGCTCACTGCTGACCTCCAGGAAAGCTGCTTACAAAAACCTAGCAATCGCTGTGACATGCATTTTCCCTTCCCTGACATCAGTTTGAATCAGCCAAGGGGATCTCCAGGTGTCCAACAATAGTGACATTATCAAACAGGTAAGCAGCCATTCACGTTGAAGCATTCTCACAGACAGCAGAGCAGAAAGTAAAATGCACTGATTTTATCTTGCACTCTTAATTAATTTTACCCAGTGTGACGTTGTTGGAGCATTGGATGCGATTAAGGTAGAAGGTGGAATATCATAACCAATTATTTTTAAACATGTATTATTTTAATAATGTGTTTTTTTTATCATAATGGAAAAAATTGACATTCTGCAAACATAAAATTAATTTCTCAGGGCCAGTGAACTTAGTACACCCTTAAAAATCCAGTTCTACCTCATGTGACAAGGTGTAACTTTTTAAAGGATTTTTACAGTGAGGCTAATAGGGCAAACTTTCATCGTTCCAATGCTTACCGCTTGGTTATGGACTATAGGGACCTTGGGGACCTCAACAGTGCTCTGGAGCAGCATAGAATACTAATAGCAACTTCTGGATTCCCGTGTTTAACAGTGATATGTAGTCTCCAGAAATAATCAGTTTCAGGGAAGTAATGCTGGCAAATGTTGACAGTCTTGCCATCATTGATACCTCAAGATTTGGACCATTAATTCCATATGCACAAGTTAGTGGAATGTAATCTCCCCTAACCCTGACATCTGGATTTGAAACAATCAATATTTTTAATGCTACTTGTAACCAACGTTAAACTATCTAAGCCAAAAAAAATTAAAGAGGCTCAGAGGTCTGAAAATGGGGAAAGTTGCCAGATGGGAAATAACTTGTAAATTGAAACCACAGGGATGGATTCTATTGACCATGTCCCTGCACCAAAGCTGCTGTTTTATTCAGCAATATGCAGCATCCATCTGCATTGCCAAATAAATATTTGAGTGTGTTTCTAACATTTGTTAGTGGTAGTACATTGGGATCCTCTTGGTCAGGATTTATTTTATTAATTCATTCTCAGGTAATGGGTGTCAATGGCATGGCCAGTCTTTGTTGCCCACCCTGAGTTGCCAGTAAGACGTTGATAATGGGCTTTCTGCTTAAACCTCTATGGTCTGTGAGGGTGATGGTGCTCCCACAGTGCTGTTGAGTAGGAAATTCCAATTTTCACCCATTGATCATATAGAATTGGGCCCATCGTGTCCAGGTAAGGATGGTGTATTACTTGGAGATGATGGTGTTTTCATCCACCCGTTAACCAATGACCATTTAGCCGGTGAAGATTGCAGGTTTGGGAGGTGCTGCAAAAGATGTCCTGTAGAGGAAAAACTGGAGGCATGGCACATTGGAGATGGTAGTCCAGGCAAGTAGATAATCAGCCCATCAAGTGGACTGCTTTGCCCTGGATGATGTCGAGTTTCTTGAGTGTTGTTGCAGCTGTACCAAGCCAAACATCCTTTGTTGTACCTTGTAAGTGGTGACGAGACTTTGGGGAACGGGAGGTGAGTCACTCGATGCAGAATCCCCAACCTGATAGCATCAGCAATTGTGCAGATAGTGCAGTTGAATTTCTGATCAGTGGTGAAGCCACTGGTGATAGGTGACCATGTTGACAGTGCAGTTGACTACCTTGGGGAAATGGTCAGGTGCTCTCTTCACAGATACACAGAATTGTTACAGTACAGAAGGAGGCCATTTGGCCCATCATGTCTGCACCAGCTCTCCAAATGAGCTTTATGATTTTGTGCCATCCTCCTGCCTTTTCCTTGTACCCTTGCACATCATTTCCATTCAAATAATCATCTAATGCATTCTTGAATGCCTCGTTTGAACTGTTTCCACCATACTCCAGGTAGTACATTCTGGACCCAAACCACTCAGTGTGAAAAAGCTTTTTCTCACATCATATTTCCTTCCTTTGAAAATCTTGAAATGATTTGAAATCTGTGCCATCTCATTCACGATCCTTTTATGAGCAAGAACAATTTCTTCTTATCCACTCTATCCAGCCCCTTCATAATTTTGAACACCGCTATCAAATTCCTCTGAACCACATTCTTTCCAAGGAGAACAGTTCCAACCTCTCCAGTCTATTTTCATAACTGAAGTTTCTCATCATTGAAACCATTCTTGTAAACCTCTTCTGCACTCTCTCCAATGCATTCACACCCTTCCTATAGTGTGGCGCCCAGAACTGTACACAATATTCTAGCTGAGCTCTAACTAGTGTCTTGTATAAGTTCAAGCATAACCACTTTGCTCTCGTACTCTGTGCCCCTTTTAATAAAGACCAGGTTACTGTATGCTTTATTAATTGCTCTGTTCACCTGATCAATGGTCTATGCACATGTGCACCCAGATCCCTCAGCAAGAATTTTACCCCTTATTTTAGATTATTTGTTCGTGTTCTTCCTACGCAGAATGCATCACTACACACTTCTGCACATTGAACTTTGTCTGCCATCTATCTGCCCACTCCATCAATTTATCTATGTCCTTTTGAAGTTCTGCACTGTCCTCCTCGTAGCTTCCAAGTTTCATGTCATCTGCAAACACATCAAGTTCTAGATCATTAATATATATCAGGAAAAGCAAGGGATCAATATTCCCTAATACCGATCCCTGGGGAACACAAGCACAAACCTCCCTTCAGCCTGAAAAATATCCATTGACCATTACTCTCTGTTTCCTATTATTCAGCCAATTTTGTATCAATGTTGCTACCGTTCCTTTAGTTGCAGAGATTCTAGAGATGGTTATTACCTGGCATTTATGCGGCATAAAAATGTTGCTTGCCACTTAGCAGCCCAAGCTTGGAATGAACAGTTTCACCACCTGAGGAACTGCAAATGGAACTGCACAATGTGCAACTATGAGTAAATAATTCTGATCTTAACAAGGAGGGAAGATAATTGATAAGCAACTGAAGATGGTTGGACCTACGACACTGCCCCAAGGAAGTCCTGCAGAGATGTCCTGGGGCTGTGATGATTGGCCTCCAACAACCATACTATTTTGCTTTGTGCCAGGCATGGTGAGCCATGGGAGAGATTTCCACTTTAATTTGGCTAGGACTCCTTGGAGCAACATCTAGTCGAATGCAATTCTAACATCAAGAACAATTACAGTTGCCTCACCTCTCGAGTTCAGTTCTTGTGTGCACATTTGGATCGAAGCTGTAATGAGGCCCGGAGTCAAGAGGTCCAGGCAGAACTCAAGCTGAGCATTAGTGAACAGGATATTGCTGAGTATATGCCACTTGATGGCACTGTTGACATCCCCTTCTTTCACTTTGCCAATTGGGAGTAGGCTTATAGAGCTGGTTTGAATTTGTTTTGTTTTTGAGGACAGCATATACCCAAATCATCTAAAATAAATTTGAAAACCAGTTCTGTCCAACGGAATCTGATTTATAACATTTCTCAAAAATGACCATGCTTAACTTCCAGATTGCTATCCTACAGGACAGTGTTTTATCTTCTGTAAGTGATGCAGGTTTATCTCAGCATTGGGTGGCTGGATTCAGTGAAATGCTATAGCCAGGGCAGTGAAGCTAATCTCAAGGCATTAGTGAACAGGATATTGCTGAGTATATGCCACTTGATGGCACTGTTGACATCCCCTTCTTTCACTTTGCCAATTGGGAGTAGGCTTATAGAGCTGGTTTGAATTTGTTTTGTTTTTGAGGACAGCACATCTTTATTTTTCCTGAGAGATTGTTATTTTGAGAATTTTGCTGCAGTCTACGTTATCACTTAGTTTTTCATTCAGTGGAATACTATCAAAACTTTTATCAATTTTCGCAGATCGGTGGTGACGTTCACGAGGGGTCATAGGTTCAAGGTGAGGGGGGGGAGGTTTAACATGGATATCAGGAGGACATATTTTACACAGAGGATGGTGGGGGCCTGGAATGCGCTGCCGGGCAAGGTGGTGGAGGCGGACACACTGGGAACGTTTAAGACTTATCTAGATAGCCACGTGAACGGAGTGGGAATGGAGGGGTACAAAAGAATGGTCTAGTTTGGACCAGGGAGCGGCGCGGGCTTGGAGGGCCGAAGGGCCTGTTCCTGTGCTGTATTGTTCTTTGAAAGTAAGTCATGTTGGATGAAACAAAAACAAAAAATGCTGGAAAATCTCAGCATGTCTGACAGCATCTGTGGAGAGAGAGAGGGAATAAAGCCAATGTTTTGAGTCTGGATGACTTTGTGAGGCAAAGACTCTGGCGAAGAGTCGTCCCTCGAAACGTTGGCTCTATTCTCTCTCCGCAGATGCAGTCAGACCTGCTGAGAATTTCCAGCACTTTCTTTTTTTGTTTCAGTTCCAGCATCCACAGTATTTTGCTTTTATGATGTTGGATGAATCTCAATTGGAATTTGTTTGTAGCGTAGTGCAAGGGAAAGGGTAGGAAAGCTTTCGAATCCCAGTGATATGTTCCATCCTGGACATTAATCTTGTTTTAAAAAGTGCTCTTATTTTGTTTGAGCAGTAATGCAGAAAGCTTGGAGAGAGAGGAACCCGCAAGCAAGAATTTCAGCGGCGCATGAAGCCTTAGAATTAAATGAGTGAGTGACTTTTTTTTGCATTGTGGGCTCGAATCCCTTTTTACTTCAGCACTTCCAGAAATTTGGTCTGTATTCCAAACATGTCCTTTCTACCTGCTATTTCAGTCGTATTTTTTTTTTGAAGCAATATATTTTACCGATGCCATAAGGACGGATGTTTGTTTTAATGCTGATGTAGTATGATCAACTTTTGTGCAGTTTTCTCATTTCTGCTGTGTTCTGACGAGACCCGTGTCCGCTTTTCATCCAGGATATTTTACCATTGGCGTCCACTGCTACAGCCGCTGCAAGCAAAAAGAAGGACCCAAAATGGAATAAACTTCACAATGTATGTTCTTAAAAAGTCACCTGGGAGTGATTTCAAGGCTGTGATTTTAGTTCAGAAGTCAGATGGTGGTTAGAAACTGCTGGAGCTCTGCTCTTGTGATTTGTGACATTATCTGAACTACTCAAAGAAATGACTGTGTCTAAATCACTCCTGGGTGTCCATTATTCCCCATTTCACTTTATTTGCTTTAGCGTCACATCAGCCAGGCTGAGAGTTGTACAATCTGGCACTCATGTTTAATTCACTCACTTAGATCCTGTTCCACAGAAGACTTCTGACATCATGCAGTAACAGAAAGGTTTCAGTGTTTGGTTTCTTAGCTGCTCATGAACATGTATACATTAAGAACTAGCAGCAAGGTAAAGCTTGTTTGGCATGACCTCAACATGCCCCTGTGTGCACATGTAACATAATTAATATCCTTATAACCCCCTATTTGATTAATCTTTTTCAATATTCACAAAAACATACATTGACCACGCCAGTTGGCAGTTAATACAGTCCCACTGTTGAATACCCATTCAACATTGTATTTTAAGATGAAAACTTTAACACTGCTGGTAACCCTGTAATCTGTAGGTCAAGCAATCCACTGGCGACTGGCTCAGCAGATCATTTTTCTCATTAAAATGACAAAGTTGCCATCCTTTAAGTGCGAGCTTGGGACAGTTAAGCTAAGAGTTTCAGGTTGGACCTGTTGAAGTAACAGCAAATGGAAAATCTAGCCCTGAGCTAGTCTGAGTTCCAGCAGCCTATTTGACATTTTCTAACAGTGCTGCTACCCACCAGGCACTCAGGACATTTTGCTCTAAGTTCATTCCTTCCTTATCTCTTAGACCTGTGACTTGCTAAATAGGGTTAGTTGTCGGTGTATACAGGTCCTTGAGCAGCAACTCATAAAGAATTGTCCTCGATCTGAATTTTTTTTGGCTTCTTCATATTTTGCAGGAAACAAAATTAGCCTCGTGTGCAATATATCTCGTATCTAATTTTATATAATATAAATAAATATATGCTTATATATATCTTCTTCACTGCCATTTTTATTACCCTTTATCTAAGTCACAGTGCCTCTGCATTACGCTGGGCATTCATAAGAGTTACGAATAGTCTCAAATTAAATTAGAGAAAATATTGTAAAGAGTGGTAGTGAGTTATTAGTCAGTACAGTGCTGAGGTGACTGTAGCCTAGTAGTCATGGCACTCGGTCAACAACTCAGAAGTCATGAGTTCAAATTTCACCATCGCAGGGTATGAAATTCATTCAGTAAAATTTGATGATCTGTGAGTGACACCACGAAATAGAGTCATAGAGGTTTACAGCATGGAAACAGGCCCTTCGGCCCAACTTGTCCACGCCACCTTTTTTTTAAAAACCTCTAAGCTAATCCCAATTGCCCGCATTTGGCCCATATTCCCTCCATACCCATCGTACCCATGTAACTATCTAAATGCTTTTTAAAAGATAAAATTGTACCCGCCTCTACTACTACCTCTGGCAGCTTGTTCCAGACACTCACCACCCTCTGTGTGAAAGAATTGCCCCTCCGGACACTTTTGTATCTCTCCCCTCTCACCTTAAACCTATGCCCTCTAGTTTTAGACTCCCCTACCTTTGGGAAAAGATATTGACTATTTACCTTGTCTATGCCCCTCGTTATTTTATAGACCTGTATAGGGTCACCCCTCAGCCTCCTACGCTACAGAGAAAAATGTCCCAGTCTATCCAGCCTCTCCTTATAACTCAATGCGTCAAGTCCCGGTAGCATCCTAGTAAATCTTTTCTGCACTCTTTCTAGTTTAATAATATCCTTTCTATAATAGGGTGACCAGAATTGCACACAGTATTCCAAGTGTGGCCGTACCAATGTCTTGTACAACTTCAACAAGACGTCCCAACTCCTGTATTCAATGTTCTGACCGATGAAACCAAGCATGCCGAATGCCTTCTTCACCACTCTGTCTACCTGTGACTCCACTTTCAAGGAGCTATGAACATGTACCCCTAAATCTCTTTGTTCTGTAACTCTCCCCAACGCCCTACCATTAACTGAATAAGTCCTGCCCTGGTTCAATCTACCAAAATGCATCACCTCGCATTTGTCTAAATTAAACTCCATCTGCCATTCGTCAGCCCACTGGCCCAATTGATCAAGATCGCATTGCAATTGGAGATAACTTTCTTCACTGTCCATTATGCCACCAATCTTGGTATCATCTGCAAACTTACTAACCATGCCCCCTATATTCTCATCCAAATCATTAATATAAATGACAAATAACAGTGGGCCCAGCACTGATCCCTGAGGCACACCGCTGGTCACAGGCCTCCAGTTTGAAAAACAACTCTCTACAACCACCCTCTGGCTTCTGTCAAGAAGCCAATTTTGTAATTATTTAGATACCTGACCCTGGATCCCGTGAGATTTAACTTTATGCAACAACCTACCATGCGGTACCTTGTCAAAGGCCTTGCTGAAGTCCATATAGATAACATCAACTGCACTGCCCTCATCTACCTTCTTGGTTGCCCTTTCAAAAAACTCAATTAAATTAAATGGGGGCCAGTTAGCTCAAGTCTGCTAGATAGATAGCATGTGATTCAGATTAATGCCATAATTGTGGGTTTGATTCCCGTTCTGGCTTGTGTAGACTTAGGACCTGGCTCCTTGCCCAATCTCTGAGAGCAGAAGGCATTGGCAAAACCACCACTGCCAGGAATGAAGCATTTGGAGACAATGCGCTAAGGACCTGCCTTTGGGCAGAGAACACATGATGAATGAACCAGAAAAATCATGAAAACCTGTCTAAATTCATCTAATGCCCTTCAAAGTGGGAACCTGAAATCACTGTCCAGTCTGCCCTCTACATGACCCCAATCCTACAATATGGTGCTTTGTGAAGCCATTCAGAGTGACCACAATTGGGTAACAAATGCAGTTTTTTTTTCAGCATTGCCCACCTCCTGACAATAATTACTTGTATTTAATAAAGTAATTCTTGGGATTCAGCCACTGTTCTGCGACGTTTAATTGAATCACTGCACTGTAACTCACTGCCACCTCTTTTACCCTTGTGGAATATACTTTTCTATGCTGTGATTCTGCTTTGCTTAAACAGGATCGATTAAACATTTGAAATTGCAATGTATTTAACCTAAAGCTTAGATTGAGCTGTACATTATGATGTTGTATAGATTGATTTAGTATCCATCTGTTAATGGCTAATGTCACACTTGTGTAATACAAGAAGATCACTTTAAAGTGGACCTGTGGGATAAGATTTCCCCTCTTAAGCAGTTAAATTATAAACCAATTTATGATGAACTATTTTCTTTTTTTTTGGTCTCCACTTTTAAGGAAGGATATACTTGCATTGGAAACAATACAATGTAGGTTCACTAGATAGTATGCTGGGATGAGAGGGTTGTGCCATGATGTAAGGCTGAGTAAATTGGGCGTATATTCACTAGAGTTTAGAAGAATAAGAGGTGATTTTTTTTTAAACATACAAGAATCTAAAGGGCCGACGCTAAGAGATTGTTTCTGCTGGCTGGGGAATAAAGAACACAAGTCTCAGAATAAGGAGCTGATCATTTAGGACTGAGATGAGAAGAAATTCCTTCACTCAACGGGTTATCTTTGGAATCCTCTTCCCTAGAGGATTATGGATATTCCATTGTTAACTACATTTAAGGCTGAAATCAGCAGATTTATGGCCTCTCGAGGGATATGGGGAGTGGCTGGGAAGGGGAGTTGAAACCCAAGATCAGCAACGATCATACTAAATGGTGGAGCTGGCTCAATGAGCAGTATGGACTATTCCTGCTCCCATCTCTTAAGTTCTTGTGAATTTATAATAACTATAACTGAATTTAAAAACAAACATTGATGAATATCATATAGTGGATTTACCAACATGTAGCTATAAGCAAAGATGGAGATAATTGATTGGCTCAAAAACCAACCTGACTTCTTTCATTATTGCAGTTTTATCTATGAACAGTCATGGATCTAATAAATCTGAATGGATTTTTTTCAAGCAGCGCCATGTTACTGTATGGAAGACAAGCCTTCATGTGGCTTTTCATCAAATCAATAAATAAACATTCAGACATTTGCAGTCTTTCAAAATCTCCAGCCTAAAATGTAAAGCTTATTAAATGCCATGGGTATCTTTTCTTTTTTCTTTGTCCTTTCTTAAAGCTGCTGGCCCCTTGCCCGGGTTACAGTTCCTTGAAAGCTGGCATGGCTTTTAATGCTTTGCTCAAGTTGCCATTTTATATATGGTGTGTAGACAATAAATATCAACCCACTGTGCTACAACCAAGAAAATTGCAGGAATGTATGGCCCTGCCAGTATGTAATTATCAACGTGGACTTTTTATATTTTCCAATAGTGGGGCTAGATAATCATTGGGCATAGGATTTATTCCTGTTTTAATTTCCTTCCTTCTGCATTCGATGGGCACTGAGGTTATTTCTAGCTAGCCAGCTACTATATTTTATCAGCTAACTTGGCATGGACTTGGAATGGAACCTCACAGATTTTTGCTCATATGCAATTGAAAGCAAATCTAAGACTGATAAGGATGTAGTTGCAAACATGCAATTATGCACCAATTTGCATAAATTATATGTTTCTTATTTATGGCCATGAATAAATTAGATGATTTTTTTTCACCAGGGTGAATAGTCTTTTAGGGAGTGCCCCACTGAATTTCCACTGGTTTATCTGCCAAGGTGATCAATGCACATGGGAAGTAGAACACATTATTTAGATGCAGAAAATGCAATTTTTATTTGAGGTCTAAGATGGCTGCATTTCTATCTTCAGGAAAGAAAATCTACTTATGGATGTTACTTTATAATTTTATCAGCACCATAGCATCAAGTGAGGCCAAGACTAATCAGAGATTAATCTTTTTCAGGTGTGCCACTGCCTACATTCTTTTGGCTGAAGAGGAAGCCACTACCATTGTTGAAGCAGAAAGACTTTTTAAACAAGCACTAAAAGCAGGGGAGGTTTGTTACAGACGTAGTCAACAACTGCAGCACCACGGGGCTCAGTATGAAGCGCAGCACAGTAAGTAGAAAGTTAAAACCACTCATTCTGATGACCAGAAATCTTAATTCTAGTTTGCTTCACTTGCTTCATTTCTTGAAGGTGCTGAGTGGAAGTTGCAGAATGTCACCATTTGAAGGGAGAGAGTAGGAAGTGTAGATCGTACCTCAAGGGTGACTTGGGGATTATTGTTGGTGGTCATGGGGGAAACCGTTGGCCCAATCTCCAACTCAATTTTCAAGTTTGCTGATGACACCGCCGTAGTGGGTTGGATCTCAAACAATGATGAGACGGAGTGCAGGAAAGAGGTGGAGAATCTGGTGAACTGGTGCAACGACAATAATCTCCCTCAATATCAACAAAATGAAGGCGATAGTCATCGATTTCAGGAAGCGTAGTGGATAAGATGCTTCAGTCTACATCAATGGGGACAAAGTGGAAATGGTCGCGAGCTTCAAGTTTTTAGGTGTCCAGATCACCAACAACCTGTCCTGGTCCCTCCATGCTGACACTATAGTTAAGAAAGCCCACCAACACCTCTACTTTCTCAGGAGGCTAAGGAAATTTGGCATGACCGCTACGACTCTCACCAACCTTTACAGATGTACCATAGAAAGCATCCTTTCTGATTGTATCACAGCTTGGTATGGCTCCTGCTCTGTCCAACACCGCACGAAACTACAAAGGGTCGTGAATGAAGCCCAGTCCATCACACACACCAGCCTCCCATCCATTGACTCTATCTACACGTCTTGCTGCCTCGGCAAAGCAGCCAGCATAATCAAGGGCCTCACGCACCCCGGACATTCTCTCTTCCTTCTTCCGTCAGGAAAAAGATACAAAAGTCTGAGGTCACGTACCAACCGACTTAAGAACAGCTTCCTCCCTGCTGCCATCAGACTTCTGAATGGACTTACCTCGTATTAAATTGATCTTTCTCAACACCCTAGCTCTGCCTGTAACACTACATTCTGCACCCTCTCCTTTCCTTTCCTTCTTTATGTATGGTATGCTTTGTCTGTATAGCGTGCAAGAAACAATACTTTTCACTGTATACTAATACATGTGACAATAATAAATCAGATCAAAAAATCTCTTGGCATCACAGATGTGAATGTCAGCAGGACGCAGGCAACACTGAAAGAAAAATTGCACAAAATGTTTTATGCGGAAATGCTTCGCCAGTCTCATTGCTTGTTATTTGCGTTCAGAAGCTTACACGTATTACACTTTCAGCTGTTGTATAAAGTTGAAGAAGACCAAATGTATACAAGTCAAAGAAAACTTTAAGGCACTTTACTGCACTTATTTTGGTTAAATAGAGGCTATGGAAACACGAACTTCAAGAGAAACTGGCATTTTCTAGTTTGAAGAGAATGGGACTCCATCTTCAAGTCTTTTTTTATTCTTTCAAGGGATGTGGACATCACTGGCAAAGCCAGCATTTGTATCCATCCCTAATTATCCTTGAAAAGGTGGTGGGGTCCACCATCTTGAAGCGCTGTGGTCTGTGTGGTGTAGGTACAGCCACAGTACTGTTAGGAAGGATTTTGACCCAGCAACAGTGGAGGAATGGCAACATATTTCAAAGTCAGGATGGTAAGTGGATTGGAGGGAACTTGCTGATGGTGGTATTCCTATGTGTCTGTTGCCTTTGTCCTTCTAGATGATAGAAGTTGTGGATTTGAAAGGTGCTGTCAAAGGAATCTTGGTGAGTTGCTGCAGTACATCTTGCAGATGGTACACACTGCTGCTACTGTGTGCAGATGGTGGAGGGAAAGAATGTTTAAGATGGTGGATGAGGTGCCATTCGAGTGGAGTTCTTTATCCTGGATGGTGTTAAGCTTCTTGAGTGTTGTTGGAGCTCGGCTCATCCAGGCAAGAGTATTCCATCGCACTCCTGACTTCTGCCTTGTAGATGGTGGACAAACTTTGGGGAGTCAAGAAGTGGGTTACTCACTGCAGAATTCCCAGTCTCGGACCTACTCATGTAGCCACAGTGTTTATATGGCTGGTTCAATTTAGTTTCTAGTTTCTAGTTTATGGTAACCACCAGGATGTTGATAGTGGGGGATTCAGGAACGGCCACTGTACACCAAGGAATGATGGTTAGATTCTCTCTTGTTGGAGGTAACACTGCCTGGCATTTGTGTGGCACGCATGTTATCAGCCCAAGCCTGAATGTTGCTCCATATGGAGACAGACTGCTTCTTTATCTGAGGAGTTACAAATGGTACTGAACATTGTGCAGTCATGAGCAAACATCCTCACTTCTGACCTTATGATGGAAGGAAGCTCATTAATGAAGCAGATGAAGGCAGTTGAGCCTGGTCATTATCTTGAGGAACTCCTGTAGCAATATCCTGGGACTGAGATGTTTGACCTCCAAAAACCACAGCCATCTTTCTTTGTGTTCGGTATGACTCCAACCAATGGTGAGTTTTGCACCCGATTCCCATTGACTCCAGTTTTGCCAAGGCTCCTTGATGCCACGCTTGGTCAAATGCTGCCTTGATGTCAAGGTCTGTCTCTCTCACCTCACCTCTTGAGTTCAGCTCTTTTATCCATGTTTGGATCAAGGCCTTAATAAGGTCAGGAACCAAGTGATCATGGTGGAATGCAAACTCTGTGAGCAGGTTAATTCTGAGTAAGTGCCACTTGATAATGCTGTCAACAACACTTTCCATTATTTCGCTGATGATTGAGAGTAGACTGATGGGGCAGTGATTGTCTGCTTTGCCCTTTTTTTCGTGGATAGGACAAACCTGGACAATTTTCCACATTGTCAGGTAGCTGTACGGGAACAGCTTGGCTAGGGGTGCAGCTCATTCCGTACTACTGACAGAAAGTTGTCAGGGCCCGTAACCTTTGCAATATTCAATAAATTAATCTGATTTTTGATAGCAGATGGAGTGAATCAAATTAGCTGAAGATTGGCCTATTTTGATGGTGGCAACCTCGGGAGGAGTCCGTGAAGGATCCTCCACTTAACTACTTCTGTTTGAAGATAGTTGCAAATGCTTCAACCTTGCCTTTTGTACTGATTTGTTGGGCTCCCCCACCATTGAGGGTGGGGATATTTGTGGAGCCTCCTCCTCTGGTTACTTGGTGTCACCACCATCCATGAATCAATGTGCAGGCCTACAGAGCTTTAATCTGATCCCTTGGTTGTGATCACTTAGCTCTCTCTGTTGCATACTGCTTCTGCTGTTTGGCACGTAAGTAGTCCTGTGTTGTGGATGGGGAAAAATAACAATGTCTCCTAAAATAAAGGCTTGGAATGTGGAGATCCTTCACTTAGATAAATAACTTCCTTCTGAATATTTGTTCAGAAGCCAACTATCCCTCTTGGGATCAGAGAATGTAGAAGTTCTATGATGGAGGCACTGCACCTTTCAGAGTATAGACTGGAGTTTACTGGGGCATGGTTTGAGACATTGATTTTCTATGTATCAGACTGGATAGCAAGCAAAGTGTGTTGAATCTTTAAAGGGCTCAGTCCAAAGAAATGTAAGAATGCTTTCATTCAAAAAAAAACATTGAATCTCAGCTACATATTCCTTCTAATTTTGCAGCAGATTGGTTTGAGGTAGCTGTACTCATTTAATCGTCATTTAGGAGATTTGCAAGGAAGCTATTGGTCATTCCTTTTGGAAGGTGAGAAACATGACCTAATGTGGAACATTAAAGCACCTGCTGTGCTTGTAACAGCCCAATTAAAACTAAAAAAAATAAAGCTGCCCAATTAAATAACCTTTATGTTAATTTAAAACCATTGGAGTGTTCTAAATTGAATCTGCAGGGAGATGGCGATAAGTATTTTATCACTACTTACAAGTCAAGGCATAACTCACTTGTGGAATTAATGCCCTACTTCATTTTCTTCTCGAGCATGTCATGTATTTATTTTACACTATTTAAAATCATTTGTTTCTTCCCCTGCTCCGGCAGCTAAATTAGAAGCAACATAATACAGGAGTCTGGGGAGTAGGATGCCTGTAGTTGCTTTACCCAGGTAATGGTTTGTAGCAGAAAATGACCGGGAACGAAATTAGGAAAGTGAATAAGGCCAAATGCCAAACAAAGAAATGGTGACAGAATCTAAGACGGAGAGTTTGTCTGATGTCTCTGGCCGTAATCTCTATTATTACATTAAGATGCACTCTAACTTTCCCGATCCACTCCTCCGCCCCACAAGAAAAGGTGGCCGTGATTGCTGCGAGGGGTAATGCTGATGTATCGGAGAGATAATGCGATAATGCCCACCTTTATTTATTTTGCTTTCCACTTCTAATCCCTGCAAGTTGTCAAATGAGTAATTTGCTGAATAATTAGGTGAGGGAGATTGTTAAATGGAGACTTTGTTAAACCCGGCGGTTCTGTAGTACCAGATTGGTTATTGAACAAATCCCCGTTGATTCAGATCAAGGGATAAGAAGCCATTGAGCCATACATCCACTTGAGTGTACATGGAATGATTCCTTTGCAGCTGTCTAGACAATACATTTTTTGTATTCATTTTGACATTGGTTTATACCGATTTGTAAGATACATACAAAAAAGAAGGAATCGAAGAAAGCACAGACTCTGTGAATCCACTCAGCTATAGTACTCCACTTCCTTACACCTATTTGTTCAGAATCCAACTATCCTCTTGGGATCACATTATTTTTTTAAAATTAAAATGTGGTTTGAGTGAAGTTCTCAGTAGCTATCACTTTAGCTAACATGATAACATAATCTTTATCCTTTTATAAAGGTACTGAATGTTTGTCGCACTGCATTATTTTAAAAGAAAACTATGCTTTGAAAGTGTAAAATATTCTCTAGCTATCCTAAGGTGTAATTTATAACATTCTGTAATTGAATTAAAAAGGTTTCTTTTTTAAATTCAGGAAATTAATTGAAGGATGGAGTAGGTAGATCAATCTCTGTTATTACATTAAGATGCACTCTAACTTTCCAGTGGAACGGGTTGGTGGGGTTGAATGGTCAATTTCTGCGGCTAGGTTCATAGGTAAATCGTTGTCTTCACCACTGAAAACGTAGATGAGATGTTCTGTCTTTCAGGGAGGGACACAAACGTATTAGTTTACATTAAAAGAAGATTGGCAATGTGTTCGAGAAAACTGGGGAGGACAAGAGAAGCAGTAAAAATGATGCGAGACGTGAGTAAAAATGGACACTCAGAACAGTGCCGGTGTGGCTGCTTGTATGTAATGATCAGTTTAAAAGGGCTTGAAATGCTTGAACTGATCATTAGGAAGGTGGATTATTCCTATTCAGTCAGCAATCTGGAGACGATGGTCTGAGTTTTCAACACCAAAGGTGGATAGCTGGCGTCAGGAAATTCCCAACTCGGCCTGCCTGAAGTTAAAGTTAAAGTTTATTTATTAGTCACAAGTAGATTTACATTTACTGTGAAAATCCCCTACTCGCCTCGGGAGAAAATCCCCTACCCACCACGGGAGAACATGCCTGCAAATGCAGGATCTTCATTGCTGGTGGGGTTGGCGGGCATGGCCTGCAGTTGGGCTAGCCAACCAGGGAAAGAGGTCAGAGGCAGCCACAGGGTTCGCCAGGTATTGAAGTAGGCTGTTTAAAAGACCTGCTTCGATGCTATGGGACTCCATCCCTGTTATAATGAAAAAAAAACCACAAAGGCCCTTCAGTCCTCACACCCCCTCACCTCACACAAACTCCCATGCCACTTTATGCCTCCAAGTCAGGCTGTGCCACCCAGCCACCTCCTCAATTGGACAGTGAGGGCATCCTGGCCATCAATGGACCAGCTTTTGAAAAAATCATGTGGGATGAATCAGGTACCGGTGCACTGTGGGGAACAGGACCCAGAAATGCACCCAATGTCAGGACCTTAACCCCAGAACTAAAATCCAGCCCTACATGATCAGTTCCACCAGCCATGTGGAGCTGAAGTAAACTCTGGGACACTCCAGATTGTGTCCAGTAATAGAAATGTTACCCACATACGCCAAAGTCAGTGTGACATTGTTGACACTTGATGCTCTCCATCTGCACTATTTATCATTTAAGAACACAAATATATCAAAATGAGCATAATATTGAATTCAAATTTTAAAAAAAATTATCCTCCAGAATAATATTCAAGGCATGTTATGCTCCTCCATAGAACAATAAATTTGCATATAAGAAATATTGCCACCCTACTTTGCAAAATATTGCATCAGTTTCCTTCAATATGCCATTGGTTTGCTACATCAATATTGTACACAAGTATCTTTAAAGGACTGATGTAACCATTCTTAATCATTGAAGTTAGGTTCTAGAACTTCAGCAAACCAGCTGAAATTAATCATAGAATCCCTACAGTACGGAAGGAGACCATTCGGCCCATCGAGTCTGCACCGACCACAATCTCACTCAGGCCCCGCTCCCGCAATCCTCATTTACGCTGCTAATTCCCCTGACACTAAGGTCAAATTAGCATGGCCAATCAACCTAACCCGCACATCTTTGGAGTGTGAGAGGAAACTGGAGCACCTGGAGGAAACCCACACAGACACGGGGAGAATGTGCAAACTCCACACAGACAGTGACCTGAGGCTGGAATTGAACCCGAGTCCCTGGCACTGTGAGGCAGCAGTGCTAACCACTGCACCACCGTGCAGCCTGTACTAGTTATATAACAAAATTCAGATGTTGCGAGGTCGGCAAAGAATCCAAAATCAAACTTGCATGTTTTGATTTTAAAATTTGAACTATTAGCCCAAATGGACAGAAATCTGTTGCACAGTGGCACTGTGGTTAGCACTACTGCCTCACAGTGCCAGGGACCTGGGTTCGATTCCTGGCTTGGGTCGCTGTCTGTGTGGAGTTTGCACATTCTCCCTGCATCTGCATGGGTTTCCTCCGGGTGCTCCGGTTTCCTCCCACAGTCTAAAGATGTGCGGGTTAGGTGGATTGGCCGTGCTAAATTGCCCTTTAGTGTCAGGGGGAGTAGCTGGGTTAAAGCTATGGGGTTATGTGGATAGGGTCTGGGTGGGATTGTAGTCGGTGCACACTTGATGGGCCGAGTGGCCTCCTTCCGTACTGTAGGATTCTATGATTCTAAGACAAAATCCAAATGGGTCAATTTACTTTGCGGTGTCCTGAATGTCTTTTTCTTTACAAATTCCAAACTTATTACTGACTGTTCTTCTCAGTTTAACTGTGAGTTTGATTGTTTTACAGTTGATGAAGGAGTTCCCTCTTCTCAGTATGTTCAACATTCATGAAAATTTACTGGAGGCACTTTTAGAGCTACAGGCCTATGCTGATGTGCAAGCAGTTTTAGCCAAATATGACGGTGAGTCCTTGAAGATTTTTATGTGCTGGAGTAAAGGTGGGACAATAGTTGGCAGAGTTTTGTTTAACAGCAGCAATTACAACTTGTATCTATATGGTGCCTATGAGCAATGCAAAACACCCCACGAAGCTTCACTGAAGTGTTAACGATTTTGCTGATAGCAAATAAATGCAAAGATACTTTGAGCTTTTTCTCCAGTCAGAGTCTGCTGTACCACTTTACGTTGCTGCCTTCATTTCCAGAGGATTTTCCCTCGCATGTTCTCCTAGAATCATAGAATCCCTCCAGTGCAGAAGGAGGCCTTTTGGCCCATTGAGTCTGCACCAATTCTCTCACCGAGTACCTTATCCAGGCCCTTTCCCCAACCTATTCCCGTAACCCCGTACGTTTACCATGGCTAATCTAACAAACCTATACATTTTGGGACACTAAGGGGCATTTAGCAAGGCCAATCTACCTAACCTGCACATCTTTGGAGTGTGGGAGGAAACCTGAGCACCCGGAGGAAACCCATACATAGACCATACATAGACACAAATTGAGTTTGTGTCTATATATGCCCTGTCTGTGAACACAACTCTTCACTCACCTGATGAAGGAGCGACACTCCGAAAACTTGTGCTACCAAATAAACCTGTTGGACTTTAACCTGGCGTTGTGAGACTTCTTACTGTGCTTACCCCAGTCCAACACCGGCATCTCCATATCCTTCACTTAAAACACCTAAATGTTGGTGTATTTTGGGAAGCATTACATCTCCAGTATTTTGTGTCATAGTTCATTCAGTGTAATACCAGTATTTTCCGTAAGGCTGTTTGCTGGGCCAATTAGTTGTTGTCGTGCTGGTATGGGCCAATTGCCAAGGCGATAAGCTAATCTTCACCTCATTTTGCTTTTGCTCCACTTTTTTCTTTAATCCAGTGATTCCCAAACTATTTTCCAACCTGACCTTATTTTAATGCATGAAGACTAATGCCGCCTCAGATGCCAGCAAAAACAAGCAATGTATCAACATAGTAACATGCAGTATATACTCATTAATGTTTACCTCAGTGGCTCAAATCATCAGAGGAGGAGCAAAAGCCATCCTACTTTTCTGTGCCACACCAGAGCTCCGTGTTTCTGGCCACGACTTCCAATCCTGGCTTCTCCAGAAGTGCGGAGCATTCCTGAAATGGAACTACTTATTTGTAGCAATAGATTGTCAGCAGAAGGCTAGCCACGTTCCCTTTTCATGGCACTAGCTGCTATGTCCTGGGAAGTAGAGTTTAAATGTCCCAAAGCTTCTTTGAAAAACCACAGAGAGAAGTATGCAAAGGGGTGGGGTGGCAGCTTGGTCGGGTGGCAGGTGGTTAGGGTGGCGGGTGGACAGGGTAGTAATCAGATACAGTGGCAACTGGGTAGGGTGATAGGTGGTGCGTGGGTAGGGGTGGGTCAGTTTGGGAGGGGTTATCAGGTCCTGAATGGAGTCATAAGGGCTAGTCAGGTCACCATACCAATCAGGCATTGGTGAGACTACCAACGGGCCTTCCCCTGGAATATAGACACTGGGGGCAGAAGTCTCACCTACTAAGCAACTCTTGTGCTCAGCAGCATTGCTGAGGAGGCTGTGGCTGCTGTTGGAAGACCCCCACTCCCGCTCAGTCCCAGGATCACAGAGAACCCAGGCTACAGGTAAGTAATGTGGGGGAGGGGGGTTGGAGGTTACTTGGATGGGGGATTTGAGGGAGAGGGCGGAGCAAGGGGATCAGAAGCCAGGGAAGAGGTCTGGCTCTCAGCACCCCCCTCCCCAATGCCCAGTTCCTGGTCCCTCAATCAGGTACTGATTGCCTTTGATCATGGCACTCAAGGGCCACCCCTACCCCTCAGTCGGCGGCAGAGGCAGGAAGGCCATCTTAATTCTGGAGGAGGCCGAAAGGCGGTGGGTTTCAAGTACGCCACCACCCCATTTAAGTAAATGCCCTTCCTGCCCCCAAGCTCGCCACCAGAGAGAGCAGAAGATTCTGTGCCTTGTTTATACAACAGCAGGAGTAATCACTTATTCCAGAATCTTTAGCATTTAGTCTCAAGCAATTCGTATTTGCAGAGAACTATTAGCTTCATGATACTTGTTCGTGTTTGAGTTTAACGAAATGTGGACTGTAGGGTTATAACTCATGTCCTCTATCTGAACTCATCCTGAAACAGTTTGGAGTTGAGCCACCAGGAAGCCTTTCATGTTTGCATCAATAAACCTACCCCATTTCTCCAGTACGTGTCTTAACCTTACTTCCAGCACCTGCCAACCCCATGACAGTACCATCTTCTCCAAGTTCCCCGCAAGCCATGCACCATCTTGATTGGATGTGTGTTACTGTTTTACTTTTAATTCTTTTACGATTTCCAAAACCTGGCAGAGCAAAATGAATCAATGTGAATGCTAACACAGTCAAGCCCATGTAAAGTAATCTCGGCCCTATGAATAGATAACAATTTGAACAATTCTGTCTGTGATAGATGAGCTATTGGATTCTGCCTGCAAGATATACTGATTTGGATCATTTGAGAAAAAATAGAAAGAGAACTTCTGAAAGGAAGTCTTAGCTATGAGCATATGTTTTGTCATTCCACTCTAGAGGGAAGTGGAGTGCCTTGATTTTTGTGGTGTACCGAAGTCATTTAATCGTGATTTCTTCTCTTTTTTGTGACAGATATTAGCTTACCAAAGTCAGCAACAATATGTTACACAGCGGCACTACTTAAAGCAAGAGCAGTCTCTGACAAGTAGGTATTCTCAATGTAGCTAATATTAGCATAATGCCAAGAATGACATTATTGATCGAAAAGACTGAAAGATTAAGTATGTGAGGCACAATATTCAGATATGTGGCACAGAATAAAATACACACTAAGAGTAGCATTGGAGGTCCAAAGCGGAACCCGTATGCTAACTTCTGGTGCGAATCACACTGGGCGCCATATTGACCAAAGTGTTAGTGCGCACTCAGCGAGTGTCCACCAAAGTATGCAGGATTGGCAGATCATGATGTCAATCAACACAACACTGATTGATGCCATTTCTGCCATCTTGGAGTTCCAAGCTCTCTCTCAATTATGCACAGCTAAACATGCATTCAGCAGCAGGAGAAAACTGACACTATTATTATTTAAAGGGATCATCAACTACTTTTAGGTTATTTTCTGATTAATTTCTATTGGCTGTTGCTATGACTGTGCAAATCTTTGGTGCTTTTTGAAGTTGTTTAAAGTTGTTAAAGCCTGCACCGAGTGGTGTGGCACCTACTAAAGGACTTGGTCCTGACTTCAAGGCTTCTGCACAAACTACTTGCTCCCAGACATGGGTGGACCCGTAGGTGTTCCACTTAGAATACAGCAACACTGGGAGCATCTCCTATCTGAACCTCAGCAAGGAACTATATGCGAGACCTCTGTGCTTCAGTAAGGGTGTTTTCACTAAACTTTGCTACCTGTTATAGCCACAACTATAGCCTCAGAACATGACAAGGACTGCGTTGCCAGTGACCTTGAAGATGACTGTGGTTGTGAGCTTTTATACATCATGTCCTTTTGGGTTGGTGTTAGATATTTAAAGCATCTTGCAGTTCCCCATTCACTGGCCCATAAGGGAGGTAACTGATACTCTTTATTCAAAGGGAGCTGAGTATACTGCATTCTCTCTTGCCAGAGAGCAACAGGCAGAGTGAGCATGCAACTCTATAGTGATAGCAGGCTTCCCTGTGGTGTCATAGACCTCATACACATCACTTGCTGACACTGGGAGCAGGATTCTCTGGCCTTCCCGCAGTGTATTTTTCCAAGCAGGAGGTGCGGATTTCCATGCCACCATGCCATGCCACCGGGACACCCGCAGGGGGGGGGGGGGGGGGGGGGCGGGGGGGGGGCACCATTGGCGGGACCAGAAGATCCCACCGGTGTGAGCAGCCAGAAAGTTCCGGCCTGAATGTCTACTCTGAGTGTACTGGAATTGGAGGGGATTTCACTCACTCAGTGATCAGCTGGTCAATGCAGGTCAGTGCCCAGTATCCTGGCAGTTGTCATGGTCCCTGTGTTCTTTGGCAGTCTGCTGTATCATCGACATTCGAGTCATCGCAACAACCCAGAGAGTGGCTACTAAGTGATAAGAATGATCCACTAATCACAAGGCTGTTGACTGTGATGTGCAACCCATACACACATGTACAGCAAGCATGCAATGAAAGTCATGCTGCCATATAAAATGTAATAGAACAGGACTTTGGAGGTTGGAAACAATGCTTCCCCTGCCTGGACTGCTCTAGAAAAGTCCTACAGTACTTAGTGGGTGACCTGCTGTATGTTGCACAACCTCACCGAAATGAGGGGCATGGCCTTTGACAGCAGCTATACTTCAACAAGTTAAGGAGTAGGAGGGGGAAGAGAGAACGCAACCATGAGAGCCTTTTGCTAAGTGAGCTATGCAGGGAGAACTTATCCAACTGCAATTAAAAAATCATGCAACCCTAATTTCCCATTCACCAATAACCCTTCACTTTCCCTCTATTGTTAACCATGACTGCATCCGCCTAGCCACAATAGCAATGGTAGTTTATTCAAACCACACATTTGCAGCCTAAAGGCTGAATTGCGGTGTAACTTGCATTAAAAATTTATTTGTGAGCCATAATCAGGTTAAAAACATGGAAACGTGAAACAATCAGATGTGGCAATGAAGTTGAGTCTCGTACCTCAATCCTTCACGTAGCTTTGAACAACATCGAATAAATACTCCAAACAAATTTATCAATCAAAAACATACAAATATTACATACAAACGTCAACTAATTGTCCATGTACATTCCCTTAGTGTCTCCCGTGTACTTGTTCTGGAGCTCTTATACAGTGCTGCCCCACTAGTTGCAGCATGGCTTGTTGAAAGCTGATGACTTTCTGTGGTGGAGAGTGCAGATGGCCTGGGACTGCACCAATTTGACATGGGTGGCAACAGTCTGGGCTGGCTGGCAACAGCAAGGGCTGGTGAATTGACAGATGTGCTTTATTTCCCTTTGCTTTAGCTGGAAGCCAGTCATGCCTGGTGCCTCATATCCAGCCTGTGTGCTATCCTCCAAAGTACATACTGTATACCCTTTCAGCTGGTGGCTGCAAGTGTGAGAATGAGTGATAGTGTTGCTTCATCTTTGCAGTTTCCTTACCCACCCACCTATTACTCTTCCATCACTGCCTGGCCAGGTTGTACTTTATTGGTTTCTGAAAAGCGAACGTCACAAGGGTCGGGTTATAGTGAGGGAATGGGGAGAAAGTAAGAGACGTAGACTTACACTATCAACAGCTTGTAAATCAGAAGGAAGTGTGGAATGAGGGGAATGTGAGTGTTGTACTCCAGATAGCCACGTAGTGAAGGATAGAATTGGAGTCTAATTTTTACAGTTTATTCAAGTGAATCCTCAGTTAATGGCCACCACCTGAACACAATTATACACTCAACTACTGTATACTGGAGTGTGAGAAGGATTAGTATGTATTAGTGTAATGTCACTTTAAGTTGTTTCAGCTCTGTCACTGGCCATGGACTTGTCAATGGCTGCTCCAATGATCGCCACCACAGTCTCCTCCAAAGGGATAATGACATGTAGCCGTGCCTCTCCCTCTCTGGGTAGTTCCTGATGCCTCCAGTTGTGTGCTAAGTAGTCATGTGGGAGAGAGGGAGGTGTGTCAGTATGGTGCCATCTGTTTGCCTGATGTGGCTGTCATGATTGATTAGCTGGCAATGTGTGCAGACTGTGAGATATGGGTATGAGGCTTGGAACACTTCTAAGTCTGTGAGGGTGAGGTGAATCTGTGAATGTAATGTACGAGTCCTGGCTGATGGAAATTGGAGAGAGGTGAGTGATGGGTGTGTGAGACATTGAACAGTGTCAGAGGGTAGTTCACAGAGTGTAGCATTTGAAGATGAAATCGATTACCGCATCTATTTGTCTGAGGCTGTTGAAATTTTGCAGCCATGCATCCAGATTCGCATGGTCTGACTCCTGGAATTGCCCACCACACTGCTCTGCCTCCTCAGAGCTTGTCTGGATCGGCCCCTTGCTGGAAGAACATATCTCTCCTTCCCTGCACCCCCTGACTAAGATCTCCAAATCTTGCAGCCCACTCTTTCACATGTTATATAATTCTCATGTCTTTCTCAGGTCAGAATCTGTTTTAGAATTGCTTTCAGTACCTGCTTCAGCCACAGCACACCTCCCCTTTAAGAGGTGCAGGCTGAATTTAACTGATGCTAGTCTCTGGCTGCACCCTAAAGTCGTGTTAATTAGCAGGCAACATGTGGCAGGCTACGAGCAGCAGAAACCTGGGTTAACCCCACAGCTGTTTTTGCGGGCTATCAAATTTAGCTCCCATAAATTCATTAAACATTGTGCTCCTGATTTTGTGACATTTGAATTTAAGAATGAGATTACACCTATCCATGTCTCCCAAATATCCAATCTTCTACACATAAATTATCTGATAATTAACAGTTCAAATAGAGACTTTCCCTCAGAACTGATAACGTAAGGTAAATAGGCCCTTTATAGGATGGATTAAAACGAGGGGGAAGAGAGAGAAAAACAAGAAATAAAATCACAGTTTAATGGAAAGGAAAATTAAATGGGCAGTAGAGCAGGTGGCTAATCCGCGACTGTCAATTTGCCAACAGTGCTCCAACTGAAAATTAGCTCATAATATAGTATTTTGGGCAACAGCGTCTCTTGATACTTTTTGGACCTTTGTCAGGGTGGAGCAATCACCAGAGAGTGCAGTGAGATGTACAGAGCCCCTGTCCTGGCTACTAGGTATCCGGGAGCCCTCTGTGTCATTTTGCATGTTCCTCAGTGGTCCACTGAGTTGTGTGGTATCATGATGTGAATTGTGATGAATGGTTTTGCTATTGTTGTAGATTCTCACCAGAGGCTGCCTCCAGGCGAGGGCTGAGTACTGCAGAGATGAATGCTGTAGAAGCAATACACAGGGCAGTAGAATTTAACCCACATGTACCCAAAGTGAGTGGCTGCTCTTTTCTCCATTAGTTCGCAAGCTAAAAGCTTTGTCTGGAATTGCTCATTTTAATCTTTCTGTGATCTGTAATTGGCTTGCAATATCTGACCGCTTGTCAACAGCGAAGGCATGAAACTGGAGTTGTTTGTAAATGTGGCCGAGTGGAAGGCAATGAGGGAAATCTCTGTGACTGACATATCTGTCTAAAACTGACAGTTAAATTAATTCTGAAATAATGTTGTTAAACTCTTGGGGGGGAGGGAGGAATTTTCCCGTTCCGGCTGCCACGGGAATTGGAGCGGGCAAGGGACAGAACATGGAAAGATCTGTTGACCTCGGCCGGGATTTTCCGGTTTCGGGGCGAGCGCGGCCGGAAAATCCCAGCCTTGGTGCCTGACAAGTCAAATAGCAAATAGGCTATTACTCAGTTACATGACAAAAGATATTTCATGCAAAACATGTTAAGGTTTTGGAATGTCAACCGCTGTATTTACAATTCCTGGTCTTACAACAATGTCTTTTTAAAAATTGCTATCTTTCTGTTTTTTTTAGTATTTATTAGAAATGAAAAGTTTAATACTGCCACCAGAACATATTTTGAAGCGAGGAGACAGTGAAGCAATAGCATATGCATTCTTCCATCTTCAGCACTGGAAACGGGTAGAAGGAGCTCTCAACCTATTACATTGTACCTGGGAGGGAAGTAAGTGTCTTTTAGAAGTTGGCTATCTTGAGTTATTTAGTCCAACCACAGAGTGCTTCACCAGTTCTTTGATATATGCCTTTCCCAGTAAAATTGCCAGTCATTTTCACAGTCCTGATGACCACCTTGCTAATTGGCTTGTACCTATTGAAATGAAATACTCCCAATTTATCAAATTGTTCTTGTTAAGTGAAATACATCGGAAATCAATTATTGCCTTTGAAAATATCTCCAGCATTTCCATGAAATTACATTGCTTGAGAGAAATGTATAAAACATTGATTAGGCCACATTTGGAATAATGTGTCTGATTCTGGTCACCACACTACCAGAAGGACGTGGAGGCTTTGGAGAGAATGCAGAAAAGGTTTACCAGGATGTTGCCTGGTATGGAGGGTATTAGCTACGAGGCAAGATTGAATAAACTGGGATTTGTTCTCCCGGGAAAGACGGAGGCTGAGGGGCGACCTGATAAAAGTTTATAAAATTATGAGAGGTATCGATAGGGTGAACAGTTGGAAGCTTTTTCCCAGGGGGGAAATGACAATTACAAGGGGGCACAAGTTCACGATAAGGGGGGAAGGTTCAGTGGAGATGTGCGAGGGAAGTTTTTTACATAGAGGGTGGCGGGGGCCTGGAATGCACTGTCAAGTGAGGTGGTTGAGGCAGTTACGTTAGCCGCATTTAAGACTTATCTTGATAGACATATGAACAAACGGGGAATTGAGGGATATAAGCAGTTGGTCTAGATAGGTAAACGTGATCGGCGCAGGCTTGGAGGGCTGAAGGGCCTGTTCCTGTGCTGTACTGTTCTTTGTTCTTTGTAAACCTCAGGACATAACGAAACGCTTTACAGCTAATGAAGTAGTACTGAAGTGACTTGTGATGTGGGAAAAAATTGCAGTTAATTTGCGCGCAGTCAGGTCCCACAAACATCAGTGACTAAATGAGAATCAACATGCCTATATGATATGGAAATTATGTTTGACAAATCTACTGGAGTTTCTGAGGAGGTAACTGGCAGAATAGATAAGGGTGAACCAGTGGATGTATTTGGCTTTTCAGAAAACTTTTAATGAAGTCCCACATAAGAGGTTAGTGTGCAGAATGATAACACATGGGATTGGGGGTAATATATTGGCGTGGATTGAGAATTGGTTAACAGACAGGAAACAGTAGAAATAAATGGGTCTTTTTCGAAGTGGCAGGCAGTGACTAGTGGGGTACTGCAGGGATCAGTGCTTGGGTCCCAGCTATTCACAATATATATCAATGATTTTGATGAGGAAAGGTTTCACTACCCTTAGAGTGAAGAAATGTTTTCACATCTCAGTCCTAAATGGTCTACCCCGTATCCTGTGACTGTGTCCCCTGGTTCTAGATTCCCCAACCAGGGAAAACATTCTCCCTGCACCTAGGCTCTCTAGCCTTGTTAGAATTTTATATGTTTCAATCAGATCTCCTCTATCCATCTAAACTCTAGTGAACACAAGCCCAGACAAATTAATCTCTCCTCATAACACAGTCCCTAGTATCAGCCTAGTAAGCCTCCACTGCATTCCCTCTGTGGCAAGTATATCCTTTCTTAGATAGGGAGACGAAAACTGCACCTAATACTCCAGATGTGGTCTCACCAAGGCCCTGTATAACTGCAGTAAGACATCCCGACTTCTGAACTCAAATCCTCTTGCAATTGAAGGCCAATATACCATTTGCTTTCCTAATTGATTGGTGTACCTGCCCCTCCACTTTCATTGACTGGTGTACAAGGACACCCAGGTCCCTTTGTACATTCACACTTCCCAATAAATCATATGGTGATTAATGAGATGATCATGCTCCATAAGATCTTAGCTGATCAACCAAACTGCTGGTTAACAGCTGCCCCAATATGGACGGTCCATGCAATCAATTCACTTCAGATGGTTGGGGCGATAGTTCTTACCAATTGGTCTATGTGAAGAATCACAAATTACCTTCTGTGTTGAGTAATATCTCTCTGCTCTAGAAGGGACCACAGTTAGTTCACTTTTTTCCTGTATACCTGAATGCCTTGCTTGCAGAGAGAAGAGCATTCATCAAAGCTGAAGCCTTGGAAAAAATTCAGAGAGCTCCAAGGCATTGTATAAAACATCCAAGATAAATTTTAATCCTGAGGATTTCATCTACTATAAAAGAAAGGGCTATAAAGAGTGGAAAGGATGTGATTACAAGACAGTGGTTCACCAACATGGCAGTCAAACTATTACGGACCATTCATCAAGTTTAAACAGGTGTTATTACAAACTTTCAGTATCTGAGTAGTTAAATGATAAGGCACCTGAAACTCATATTCATCTAAAGGAACAGAATAAGGTAGATTAGGGACTGGATGGCAATCTGCAGAATGTCCGTCATTTTGAACATTAACCAATTTTTGAACTTGCTGCTCCCATCAGGCTCCAGAAAAACTGAAGGTATATACTGAAGGCCTTTTTAAGTACCACGAGTAGCTCTGTAGTAGCTGCAGACTTGTACAGTTTTGTAATCAATGTCCTATCCACCTTTTATGTCTGACCCCCTGCTCTTAACTTCCATGATCAGGTAGATTATTCAGATAATGTAAAAGTCTTGCCTTGCAAAATTCAAGGAAACAAACCCTGTGTAGTTGCTGATGTTGGCATACCCATTCAATGGCTAAATGTAGAACCGGTTTTGCCAGTATCTCAAACATAGAGCTTTACTGTCTTCCCAAATATGCCTCAAGATAAAAGATACTGCAGCAGTGGCTTTTCCCCCTCTTTGCCACTTGGTGGCATTGTAAATGTGCTTTATGGTTTCAGAGAGCAATGGTCAGTTTAACAAAACTCAGTGAAGGGCAGACAGTTCCTGGAGAACATTTAATTTTTAACAAAAACACACTTTAGTCTCGAGAAGATCAGAGTAATTAGTTTTTGCTTTCCTCGCACCTATTGGTGGAGTAATATTTCTGATCATAAATCAAGCCACTGTTCTGCTCAACATTATGAGCAAATTATTAGTTACTCCCTTTCGTTACCAAATGGTTAGCACTGCTGCCTCACAGTGCCAGGGACCCGGGTTCGATTCCCGGCTTGGGTCACTGTGGAGTTTGCACATTCTCCCCGTGTCTGCATGGGTTTCCTCCAGGTGCTCCTGTTTCCTCCCACAGTCCAAAGATGTGCAGGTTAGATACATTGGCCAAGCTAAATTGTCCCTCACTGTACCCGAACAGGCGCCGTAGTGTGGCGACTCGGGAATTTTCACAGTAACTTCATTTCAGTGTGCATGTAAGCCTACTTGTGACCAATAAATAAACTTTACTTCAGCCCAGTAACTAAATCGGTCTTCAGCCTGTGCCAGTCACATAATCAGTAGTTGCTTGGTTGGTTGTATCTGTGGTTCATGTTTATTCTGCAATATTGGCCTATAGCACTGTCAAAACAAGGGCAAGACTCATTGACCAATAATTAACTATTGGCACATCATTAAAATGAATCTCCAGCAATTAATCCCAGTTTAACTAAATATGCACAGCCCTTACATAGCTTCAAAACAAGCTCCCTCCCCCACTTCAGTCCAGCTGCAACTTTCTGTGACAAGTTAAATTTGCGTCTGCCATGCAAGTACAATGACTTTACACTACTCAGTGCATTTCAATAGTAAGAAGTCTACCCAGTAAGAAGCTTACCCCAGTCCAACGCCGGCATCTCCACATCATTTCAATAGTAAGCCAGAGTGTAAATGTGAAACCATGTTCCTCAAGACAATCATTTTAGCTTTATTTTTATAATTGTTTTTCAAAATATCAATTTTGTTGGTAGTTTATGTTTGTAACAACAAATGCACTCCACAAGAACATAAGAACTAGGAGCAGGAGTAGGCCATCTGGCCCCTCGAGCCTGCTCCGCCATTCAATAAGATCATGGCTGATCTTTTCGTGGACTCAGCTCCACTTACCATCCCGCTCACCATAACCCTTAATTCCTTTACTGTTCAAAGATTTATCTGTCCTTGCCTTAAAAACATTCAGTGAGGTAGCCTCAACTGCTTCACTGGGCAGGGAATTCCACAGATTCACAACCCTTTGGGTGCAGAAGTTCCTCCTCAACTCAGTCCTAAATCTGCTCCCCCTTATTTTGAGACCATGCGCCCTAGTTCTAGTTTCACCTGCCAGTGGAAAAACTTACCTGCTTCTATCTTATCTATTCCCTTCATAATCTTATATGTTTCTATAAGATCTCCCCTCATTCTTCTGAATTCCAATGAGTATAGCCCCAGTCTACTCAGTCTCTCCTCATAAGCCAACCCTCTCAACTCCGGAATCAACCTAGTGAATCTCCTCTGCACCCCCTCCAGTGCCAGTACTCATTTCTCAAGTAAGGAGACCAAAACTGTACACAGTACTCCAGGTGTGGCCTCACCAGCACCTTATACAGCTGCAATATAACCTCGCTGTTTTTAAACTCCATCGCTCTAGCAATGAAGGACAAAATTCCATTTGCCTTCTTAATTACCTGCTGCACCTGCAAACCAACTTGTTGTGATTCATGCACCAGGACACCCAGGTCCCTCTGCAGAGCAGCATGCTGCTATTTTTTACCATTTAAATAATAGTCCATTTTGCTGTTATTCCTACCAAAATGGAAATTTGCAAAGATTATATAATAGAAAAAGTTGGAAAATTGAGCACCTCAGAAGTACTGGGCCGCTGAAAGCAAAATAAAAAATTAGGCCCGTGTTAAAGTTTTAACTATGTACATGCAGTTCAAGAAACAAGTCTAACATGCAAATAATATGAACTGTCTTTTAAATGTCCCACATACTTTCCTTCTATTGTAGCTTTTCGTATTTCAAGGAAGCTATCAGTTTCTGGGTAGTATGGAATTATAAATGTTGACTTAGCCAGGGGAATTTATGCGTTATACTGCAGTTTTTTAAAGACTGGATTTTGTCAATTTTTACAACTGCAATGAACAGAAATGGAATAAAACATTCTTTCCTCAGCATTCCGAATGATCCCCTATCCCTTGGAAAAAGGTCATCTTTTTTATCCATATCCAATCTGCACAGAGACTGCAGACAGAGAATTGCTGCCATGTAAGTTCATGAAGAAAATCACGTTTATATTCACTTTTTGTCATAGTTCTGTTGATTATTTCTAAGTTCCTGTTTAGAATTAACATGAACCAAGCTGGTTTCTTATTAGGCAAAGGGTTAACTCATTCTTCATTATATCAGATTTGTTTCTGATTGACTTAAGCATTGTGATTAGACCTAGACGTGAATGATGTCCGCAATCAGCAGCATCTCACAGTTTCTCAAAGTGAGAGGATGCTTGTCACACAGTACATCCCATGGCAAGAACCTGCGTGTGGAGTCTTTTAATGTGGGCATGTAAAATCCATGTAACATTTTACCATTTTGTATTTCCTTTCCCTGTTTTATTTATGTGTGCTGTCTTATATCTTCTGCATTGTTTGTTCTCATCATCTATCTACCCATCCACTATTCATGTTCGCCTATAGTCCATCAAAATCTTTGTCAAATATTCTACACTTCCCAGTTGTTCAAAATCTTGTTGCACATATTCTGTGCTTCTTATCCATCACCCTTATTTTCATAGGCTCCCTATTTGGTAACGTCCAAAAATTAAATTGAATAAATACTTGAAAGGGAGAAAATTGCAGGGCAATAGCAGAAGAGCAAGTGAGTGTGACTAATTTGATATCTTTTTCAAAAAGCCAGCACAGGCACAATGGGCTGAATGGCCTCCTGCATTCTATGATCCCATAATCTCCCAACACATTAAATTAAAATCTCTGTCACCTTTGAATTCTCCATGACCTTGCTTCAAGATTTGCAATCTCCTTCAGCTCAATTAGACCTCCACTGAACGAATATTCCAATGTTCCATCTCTGGCTTTTTATACTTTCCCTTTTCCTTCATCCCATCATTGGTGGCAGGATTGCTTATCCCACTCTTTGAAATTGATTCGCTGATCTGCTCTGCCTCTTTTCTTTCAAAATCAAATGAAAGCTATCTACTCAATAGCCTTGTGTCACCCGTTCTAATCTCTCCTATATTAACTCGTCATCTGTTTTTCATAAGCCTCTTTGAATGCCTTTAAACATAGACCCAGCCAGTGACACCCGCATCCCTTGAATGAATTTTCTTCAAATTAAAGGCACTGAATAATGAAAGTTGTTGTTGTCACCGCTACCATCCCCATTGTATCACTAAACCCCTGCAACTTTTCAGCTCCACAGCTTCCATGTTGGCCTAATTCCCCTGTCTCCTTTCTTTTAGCACTTCTGCCATTTCCTTATTATTTTTATTCATTTCCAGAATATAGACGTCACCATTAAAGCCAACATTTATTGCCCATCACTAATTGCCCTTAAGAAAATGACGATGCCCTGCCTTCTGAATAAACTGGGTGGCTTCAGAGGGCAATTCAGAGTGAACCACATAGTTGTAGGTCTGGAGTCATATATAAGACAGACATGGTAAAGATGGCAGACTTCCTTCCCGAGTGAACAATAATCCCAGTAGTTTCAATGTCAGCATTACTGCTAGACTCGCTTTTTAATTCCAGAATTTATTGAATTAACTGAATTTAAATCCCCCCAATTCCCATAGTGGGATTTGAATTTGTATCTCCAGACATTCGGGTTACTAGCGCAGTAACAAAACCATTAGACTACTATATCTGCATGAGCATCCATTTTGAATCTCTTGATCTTTTCCTTCTGAATTGTATGGCTTGGATCCAAAGATGGGCATTTATTTATCTCTGCATTTATAAGGACAGGAAGGATTCTATGGCAGTATGTTACATGCACATATTTAGTAAAGATGTATTTTTATATCTGTCTTCCTTTCTGTCTCTGTCCTGCCTTGCTATGCCCTTATTTCTCCCTTTTTCTTTCTCCTCTCTTTCCGTCTCTTGTTTTATTTTTTCACTTTGTTCCTGGCAATCTGTTTATTTTTTGTTCCTTTTCACTTTATTTTCTCTCTGTTTCTTTCTGTCTACCTATCTGATGCTATCTGTTCATATCCAGCGTTTCATGAAGTTTCAGTGTATCCCAAGAAGGAGCTGCCATTCTTCATCCTCTTCACAGCCGGCCTGTGCTCCTTCACCGCCATGTTGGCTCTCCTCACACATCAGTTTCCAGAGCTCATGGGCGTCTTTGCAAAAGCTGTAAGTACCTCTTCAGGTTAACTACAACACAGCACACCTGTCCCTTGCACCTTGCCAGTTCTGCAGACATAAAGAATGTTTTCCTTGCATGTTATTGGCAGCACAAGTTTAGACATTCATTAGATCTGTAGCATGAATCATATTCTAAGTATTTTATACAGTTGTTCTTTTCATATTCTGAAATTAGGAACATAAGTAGTCCATTCAGTTCTTCAGTTCTGTTCCTTCTGTGGAGGGAGTCAATTTGCCTATTTCTCTGAGATTACTTTGGGCAGAATTCTCCCAAAAAATGGCAGTGTCAGGTTCTGACAGAAAACCGGTTTTCTCTCCAGATCTTCTGACACCTTGTCAAAAAAAAAAGCAGGGGGGTGGTTGGGGGTATGGCACCATCATGTCTGAGGGGCGAGGTCTAAAGATGCCAGCAATCCTGGCCCCACAGAGATCGATCTCAAGTTAAAGACGCCCCGTCCCCCATCAATGCCAGCATCGGGGCATCAGGGTCCCTTTGCTGGGCATGAGATTGCTTATGTTGTTGGCGGGGGGCAGTGGAGGGGTGGCATGGAGAAGATCTCATTCTGAGATCTCTCCAGCGCAAAATTTGTTCTGGCCCTTTTGCAAGAGTTAGCAGCCATAATGGGATTTGCATTCATAGTGAAAGGAGCCAGAAAATCACCCCCTTTGCGTAAGGTTTAGGGTTTTGCGATATATAAAACCCTTCTAATTCAAAAAAAACTCCAAGGTCCGAATTCTTCACTTATAACACTAGGGTCCTCGGTTGTGCTTAATCTATGAGGTATGAATAACTAGTATTTATGAATCAAGTATGATTTATTAAGCATGATTTTACAAGTATTTTAACAAGCAGCAGTGACGATAACACAAAGGTTTCTCTCATCTTTCAGGATTCTGGGAGTTCTTGTTGTTGCCAAGTTGCCTTGGTGTTTCTCTCCTTTGTTCGGTCACTCTTATGTGCAAAAGGTATTGGACGGAAGTACTACAAAATCATTCTAAAAATTAGTAGAATTATCAAGATCTTACATTTGGGAACACAGTGCCACAGTGTATCTGTTATTTTGGTTGACTTACCTCTTACCTGTATTGGAAAAGCCCTTTCACAACCTCAGGATGTCAAAAGCGCTTGGTAACCAACGAAGTAGTTTTAAAGTGTAATCACTGTTGTAATGTAGACAAATGCAGCAGTCAAATTGTGCATGGCAATCATACAGAGCAGTGAAATAAATGTCTACATCATCAGTGCTAGTTCAGGCGGCCAAGGCACCTAAATCCCTACCCAAATCCTTCAACACTCTTCAACCTTCTGACTCTCCTGCCATTATCCCAGGCTTGACTCCCTCCTAACTAAGCCTACAGCTTTTCTCTGTACCTCTTTAATCATTCTCTGAAAGCCACCTCCTTTTGAGCAGCATACATTATACTCTCTCACTGACCTTTTCATCCAGTGTACCAGCAGGGGCTAATCTGGCCAATGTCTTTCCCATCCCTCTCACATCTCCCAGGACTATGCTAGAAGGTCAGTTATCACCACCCTCTCCGCATTACCCTCCACAATACCTGTCCACTTGTGAATAGGCCCTGGTCATCCCTGAGCTTATTATGGATGATTATATTGACATCATGTTTTTGGCAGAAGCATGGCTAAGGGGTAATAACACCATCACTCTTAATGATGCCCCCTTTTCTATATTTCCACCCGTTGTCCTACTCAAGTCACACATTAACAGTGTGGCTCTTATTACCAACCTATACTTTGGTCTACCTTCCTAGTCCTCTGGCAAGCCTTCCTCTTTTGAACGTCTTACCTTCTTTGACCCCTCTCATCTGTCATTTAAAATCCTCATTCTGTGCAGACTTGTTAGTACCATGCCAAGTTTCTAACTGAAGTATCTTCATTGCTTTCCTTCTCAACCTCTGCACCGAGTGATTTCTCATTCTCAGTGACTTCAAGATCCATTATAGTTCAGTATGCTCTCTCTCCTCTGAGTTCAAGCTCCTCCCTTAATCTTTCCCTTTGTACAAACTCCGCTACCAGTATGGATCTTGAGATCTCACATAGCCTCTCTAATCCCATCCCAGTCTGGTAACGCCTCGATTTTAAAATTCAGATTTCTTGTTTTCAGTTGTCTCCGCAGCCTTGTCCCTTCCTACCTCTGTAACCTTGCCCAGGCCTACCACCCTCTGAGATCTTTGCACTCCTTCAATTCTGGCCTTTTGCTCATTGCCAATTTTAATAGCTCCACCACTGGCAGCTGAAACTTCAGCCACCTAGGCCCTACATTCTGGAAATCCCTCCTTAAAGCTCTGCTTTACCAACTCTTTTTAAGATATTCCTTAAAATGTATCTCTTTGACCAAGCTTTTGGTCACCTGTTCTAATGTTGAAGGCTCCTGTGATGCACCTTTAGCAACACTAAAAGCATTATATAAATGCAGGTTAATCTGACTTTATAATAAAACCAGAAACAAATTAGATAATTTCTTCAATTAAGTAAGACAAGTCTTTTACATGTTTCGTTGCCTCCTCAAAGAAGTCAAGCATGAAGTCATGTTTGAATCTTGGATCACAGCAACTGCACAGTACTTCGAAAAGCAGAAGACGAAGATAACTCTGCCAACCTTCAGTCTTCTGTCCAAATCAAAAAGTTTCATGAAGATTTCGAACAATAGTGTGAATCAGGAACTCATAATTCTCTAATATTTAGTGGGGATCAGTGAACAATCTTGCCCATTGCACATTATATTTGCCCGTTTTGAAGGTGGGAAATTCTTTCTGTGTTTATAACACTTTTTTCTACAAGGTAGAACTTTACTTTAGAGGTCCCAATAGTATGGAAATACATGGGGCGGGGGGTGATTCTCCCATCCTGCTGCACTGCTTCTTTAGTGCACTGGGCCGGGAGACTCTAGTGGAGGCCGTTTCGCGGGCTCCCCGCTGGGTCCACGGCCTCCGTGCATTTCCCAGCGCTGGATTTCCAGCACCGTAAGCTCCGTGTCGGAAATTGGCGTGGAGCTGTATGGATTACGGTAATCGCGGTTAGCGTCCCATTAGCAGGCCCGGGACTGAAATCTCCAGGCCCGCTAGCCTCTACTCCCCACCAGGAGTGGCTCACTGCAGTGAGGTTTACTATAGCTCCCCACTTGTGGAGAGCTGGTATCCCACCCTGCTGGAGTGAAGGGGGGGCAATTGAGACCCCCCCAGAGGGTTGGGTGATGGTGGGGTGGTGCCCCCTGGGCATTGCCAGCCTGGCATTGCCAGCCTGGGCTCCTGGCACTGCCCAAGGGGCAAAGTGCCAATGCCCTGGGGCACCTTGGCACTGCCAATCGGGCATCAAGTAGTGCCAAGGGGGGAAGGGCCTGTTTGGGGGGGGGGGGGACCTGATGGGGGGCAGGGCCTCTGAGGAGGCAGATCGGTGGGGGTGAGGTGTCCCACTGCCACTCTGCAGTCAGGATCGGTGGGGGAGGGTGGGAGGCCAGTGATCGGGGCTGGCCATCGGAGTGGGGTCGGAGGATGGGGATGGTCGACACTGCTGGTGATGGGAGGATGGGGAGATCAGGGCTGCCGGTGGGGGGAGAGAGATTGAGGCAGGCCAGGTTGGGGGGGGTGGGGGGGGGGGGGTGGGGGGCGGGGGTGTTGGGGGGGGGGGGGTGTGGAGGTCAGGGCTGGGCCCGGGCATGTTCGGGGGCCAGCGATTGGGTCGTTTGGGGGGCGCACGATGGGCGATGTGGGGGGTTGCCGCTGGTCAGCAATCGGGAGGCTGGCAGACGGGCAGATCTCGGCGCTGACAGATCAGCGCATGCGCAGTGGCCCGCCCAGCGTTATGCTGGCGATCTCTCCAGTAGGATTAGGCCCTGCCCACTGACTTCTGGAGTGAATCCCACTGGGGCATTCTGCAGTGCACAGACTGTGGGAGATTCATTCTGAAACTCCCGCTGAAAACAAACCCAGCATAATTTGCTTCAGCTTTTACGCGAATTCGACACTTAGAATTTTTTGGTAGAATCCCACCCATGCTTTTGCAACTGATGTTAAAGGGAAGGAACAATCCAGCCAACATTGATTGCGAGCGTAGCAGTTCACTCAGTAGAGCCATGACTTCAAGCAGAAAGCTGCAAAATTGCATGGCAGATTCTGTGTTTCCAACGGAGGATGACTTGCAGAGATTTACAGTTGGTCCAGTAAATGAAGGAAGCAAGCCCCACTGCACCTTTTTGTGCTCGGGTGAGCAGACTAAGGTAGAAAATGACATTTTCAAATCATGGCAGTCAGTCGCAGTGTTGCAGTCATAACAGTTCTGTGCACACTGACTGGAGTTGAGTGCTTACAGCAAATTGCCTCTTGGGAGGGAAATTTTAAAAAACAATAAAATCCGTCGCACTTTTGAGGTATTGCGAAGAACTGCCGGAACTTTCAGATCTTTAATTTTAGTAATATGGACAGATCGTATGAGCCAGAGAACCTTGAGCTGACAAACTTATTTTGCAAAGTCTTCGGCTTCAGGTAACAGCTGTGCTCTGATGTCAAAGATTTGTCAAGATCTGAACCCAGGTCACAACATGAAAGTCTGTGACCTTAACGCATTGAACCACCTGAGCCCCTGGTGCATAGTTTCTGACTTTCTTGTCCGGAGAAGTGTTCGTCCATTGTGTTACTCAATAAGTCTAATGATAGAAGTTCCCTTGACTCCAAAGTGATGATGTTTGTGTGTGGGTGCCTAAAGGACCCCTGTGACTACTGTAGACATATCAAAATCGCAATTCTTTGATCTTTCTCTGACCCTTACCTTGGCTGATAGCACGGGTTCCAGTAGAACTAAACTTGTTTCAGGCACAAATGCCTCTTTTGAGTTCGACAGTTAAGATCTGATTTGGCAGCAGTGTGACTGAAGTGGTAGTTTACATTGACAAGTATTGAAAGATGGCTGTTGACTCACCACTGCTGTTGTTAAGAATGTATCTATCTAGCACTTGTGTAGTACACAACGCGATAAACTGACCATCTGCTTGAGTAATGGGATTGCTCTGGTATAAAAATGGGCAGAACCCTTTAACCACTTAATGTACATTATTACACTCACTTTCCAAAATTTATTTTGAAGTGCACTTTTTGCACCTGGCCTTAAGAGTGATTTAATACCTTTGCAGATCAATGGTATTAGAAGATGGAATGAGCAAACAATGCAGAATTACTTTTGTATCCTTAAGATGCAAGTCCTTTTTGATCTTGCCCTTATCTTGTTGATCGGTTTTGCTAAGAATGAAGCGAGGCTTTGTTAGGTCACCCTTATGTGCAAAAGGTGTCGGAAGGAAATACTACAAAATCATCTGATTTTTAACAATCCGGGGACTGCTTAATTGCTATTTTTGTTTTTATTTTTCTTTACATGAAATCCGGATGCAAAGGGGCAGTTGGAAAGGTCAAGCGAACTCAGATCAAAGGATTTTCACCTGTGCGCAATGGTTATCCTCAGTCGGTAGATTGAGCTTTGATTTTTGAGTAGAATATTGTTCAAAGCCTCAATAATGCAAGCTGGTTATTTTGGCTCTGTGGGTGCCAGACCCCACTTATCTTTAAAATCATGGGGCATGTGCTCCATATAATATGTACGCGGTGTTGCCAGAGAGAGCCAGTTTTTTTTTGCTACTTTCTTGCATAGCTTTTAAGTACCCAAATTCAGGGAAATGACTAAAGATATAAGATGCCCAGTTCAAGTGATTATTAACTCTCAGTAGCATAGGTTCAAGTTTCAGTGAAGTGTAGATACCTTGTAGCCCATTCTTAATGCCAGTTTAAATGTTCTCCAGCCTGACACCTAACTTGCTGCCCCCACAAACCTGTGGAAAGCAGACTTTGGAGCAGTTAAAATGGATTTGGAGACGTATTCATTGGCTTCTTGTCTTGTGAGCTGGCAAGAGTACTGAAGTTGGTGGAGTCCTCCATTAAATACACAGGTGGGAATGGCAGTCAAGGTCTGACTGCCATATTTTATCCTGAGGCCTGAGCAATGGGGCAGTGGTGGCTTGCCTGCTAGGCTAAACCTGCTGAGAGTTGATCAAGGGCAGAAAGAGATCCAGCAAGCTAAATTCCTTTTTAAAAAAAAATAGTTTCCTTCTGGGCCAAAGTAGCAGACTGCCTTGGGCCTCTTTGCCTTCAATCTTCACTCGCCCCCCTCTCATCTCTATCACAGGTCCTGAGTGGTGACAAGCTGAGACGTGGCTCCTGAAAAACCATCCAAACCATTCTTGCCTTCCATGTGCCTTGCTCTGTCCAGGTCCTTCTTGAAGCAAACCTGCATGAACACATTCCTTTTAAGATGCAAGTGCTTTTAGATCTGGGCTTTCCCATATTCTTTTTGATTTGGTTTACTAATCCAAAAACAGCGATTTCCACGCTCACCCACATGCGCAAAAAATATTGTGTTGAAAAAAACACTTCATGCTTGACATTTTAGAAGAAATATCACAGATTGTTTAATACAGAAGCAGAAAACGCAGGTAATTTGTTTAATAGTTAATATCCAAATTCCATCGTCCATAAACTTGAGTACATCCTGTACTCTGCTTCCTGGATTTTAATGGACACTAAGTGGTCCCTGTGCTCGCCGATCTACGTTGGCTCCCAACCTGGCAACGTATCAATTCTAAAACTCTCACCATTGTCTTCCAGATCTTTTCTTATTGTTTTCACTCCTCCCTATCTACGTAATCTCCTTTGGTTCTATATGACCTTCTGTACTCTCTTGGTCCTGCAATTCTTTCATATCCTCTGATTTAATGTCAGAATGCCTTCAGCTGTCTAGGCCCTGGACTCAGGGATTCCCTCTGTAAATAAACCTCTTCACCCCTCTCTCTCCTTTATAAGTCACTTCTTGAACCCTACCTCTGACCAAGCAAAATCCTAATATCTGTTTTTGTGACTTGGTGTCAAGGTTAGTTGGAATACTCCGGTGAAACGCCTTGGAAAGTTTTACTGCACTAAAGGCACCATGTAAGTGCAAGCTGCTCTTCATTATTGATAAGATTTCCAACTGCCGGTCGAGAATTAAAAATGGGTTTGAGTAATGACTGAATTGAATAATTAGACCATAAGTCAGTCGTAATATTTTAGAAATGATTCCTTAGTGACTTTCTCTTTTCTTATCAGTTCCCTCGCCCATCTACCTCTCTCTCCAGTGTGCTTCTTATAGAGTCATCGAGGTTTACAGCATGGAAACAGGCCCTTCGGCCCAACTTGTCCATGCCGCCTTTTTCTTTTTAAACCACTAAGCTAGTCCCAATTGCCCGTGTTAGGCTCATATCCCTCTTTACCCATCTTACCCATGTAACTGTCTAAATGCTTTTTAAAAGACAAAATTGTGCCCGCCTCTACTACTACCTTTGGCAGCTTGTTTCAGACACTCATCACCCTCTGTGTGAAAAAATGCCCCTCTGGACCCTTTTGTAACTCTCCCCTTTCACCTGAAACCTATGATAAAATAAAGCACTTGTATCTGTGATTGCTTGGTTATTGATTCTACCTCAATAGCCACAACACATGGTTAAAAGTAAGCTGTGCTTAGAGAAAGCAAGAATAGGCTTTCTCATCATGCCTTACGATTGTCTCCCTCTCCTTGATATTTATATTCGGCACATTGTTTTGTACCTGACATCTGTTCAAAGCAGATAATAATAATTGTTCTGCTGCATTGTATTTTTTTATTCATTCGTGGGGTTTGGGCATCACTAGCTGGCCAGCATTTATTGCCCATCCCTAGTTGCCTGAGGGCAGTTGAGAGTCAACCACATTGCTGTGACTCTGGAGTCACATGTTGGCCAGACCAGGTAAGGACGGCAGATTTCCTTCCCGAAAGGACATTAGTGAACCAGATGGGTTTTTTCCGACAGTCAACAATGGTTTCATGGTCATCAGTAGATTCTTCATTCCAGAATTTAAAAAAAAATCAAATTCAAATTCCACCTGTCTGCCATGGTGGGATTTGATCCCAGGTCCCCAGAACATTAGCTGAGTTTCTGGAGTAATAATCTCGCGATAATATCACTTGGCCATCGCCTCCCCTCCCCAGTAGGACCGGATAGCCTGTTCACAGGCAGTGAGTGAAGTCTTCAATTCAGACATGCCGTGTGATTGACTCCAGGGATTTCTTTTTGATTCTCTGATGGACAGCTGTGCACTCAAGAGCTTTGACTTCTAGGTTTCGATTTGACGGCTTGGCCTCAGTTCACTAGTCAGTCTGCAGCTGTCACATTGAGCCTGGTCAGAGGGCCTAGCGGTTTCAGTAGGCCATGATAGAATTAAGAAACATTGTTTAGAGGGTCATTCTTAGGTTAGAGTTAATGCAGGAGATACACTTAAGTTGTTCTTGATGGGCGGCACGGTGGCACTGTGGTTAGCACTGCTGCCTCACAGTGCCAGGGACCCGGGTTCAATTCCAGAGTTGGGTGACTGCGCAGAGTTTCCAGATTCTCTCCACATCTACTGAAATGTGCCATGATACTTTTCTAAAGAAATGAATGCCAGGACACCAGGCAACTCAGAGGAACAGAGGGATCTTGGGATGCTTGTCCCCAGATCCTTGAAGGCAGCAGGACAGGTTAATAGGATGGTTAAGAAGGCATGTGGGACAGTCTTTATTAGTTGCAGCATAGATTATAAGACCAAGGAGATTATTTTGGAGCTGTACGAAATTTTGGTTTGGCCACAGCTGGAGTAGTGTGTGCAGTTCTGGTTGCCTCACTATAGGAAGGATGTGATTGCACAGGAAAGGGTGCAGAGGAGACTCGCCAGGATGTTGCCTAGGATGGAACATTTGAGCTATCAAGAGAGGCTGGATAAGCTTCTGTCGTTTTCTTTAGAGCAGAGAAGACTATGGGAGGGGGGCATGCTTGAGCTGTATAAGATAATGAGGATGTGGAGATGCCAGCGTTGGACTGGGGTGAACACTAAATGAGGGGCATGGACAGGATTGATAGGAAACAGCTGTCCCCCTTAGTTGAAGGGCCGATAACGAGGGACATATTTTTAGGGTGAGGGGCAGCAGGTTTAGAGGGGATTTGAGGAAAGGTGTTTTAACCCAGAGGGTGGTGGTAGTCTGGAATGCACTGCCTGGGAGGGTAGTAGAGGTAGGAAACCTCACAACCTTGAAAAAGTATATGGATTAGCACTTGAAATATCACAACATTCAAAGCTATGGGTCAAGTGCTCGAAAGTGAGATTCGGGTAGTTTTATGGGTGCAGACTCAATGGGCCAAAGCTCCTCTTATGCACTGTGTGATTGTATGAAAGATTCACATTGGTATCGTGCCATTCACAGTCACAGGGTATCTCAAAGTATTTTACAGACAATGAAATATTTTTGAAGTTTCGTCACTACTGTGGATTAGCTGTTAAGAGTAAAAGCTCTTCATCTATCCTCAGCATTAAAAATAAATCCTTAACCACCTTTTGCATTTAATTACACTAGGTTTGCTGCTTTCTGCAAAGGAATGATGCTGGCACACAGTGTGTCATTTAGCACCTACTTTTAAAATGGGTATGTTTAGCTGTACAGTGCAGGGGTGGAATTAAGGGCAGCACGGTGACACAGTGGTTAGCACCTCACAGTGCCAGGGACCCGGGTTTGATTCCCAGCTTGGGTCACTGTCTGTGTGGAGTCTGCACATTCTCCCTGTGTCTGCGTGGGTTTCCTCCGGGTGCTCCGATTTCCTCCCACAGTCCAGAGATGTGCGGGTTAGGTGGATTGGCCATGCTAAATTGCCCCTTAGTGTCAGGGTGATTAGCTAGGGTAAATGCATGGTGATAGGGCCTGAGTGGGATTGTGGCAGGTGCAGATTCAATGGGCCGAATAGCCTCCTTGTGCACTGTAGGATTCTATGAGTGTCAATGTTGCCCGTGGCCAGTTCATGCTGGAAAACTGTTGGTCCAGCAATTATCTGATAATCTATTTTTGAATGGTGTCTGAAAGATATGGAGCTTTCCAGCCTGCGACTGAGGAAACAACAGTCGCTTTGAATAAGATCAGACATTTTTTTCCATGAGATCTCATTCCCGCTTCAGTGTCTCAGTGGGTGTTTAATTCGCCAGAATTCGCTCACAGATCAGATACAGACCTGCCGGGCTGGTTTCCATCCACTCTACTCTGATATTCTGAACAGAATTCAGTGGAAAAACATGGAGACAATTTTCCTCTGCTTTATGCATGCACACATTGCGAAGCAGAGAATGAAGTATAGAGGACCATAACGCTGCTTCTCTTCCTCTTCTGCAGTTGATTCACATTTCCAGCAGTATGCCTGACTATGGGTGAAATATTTCCATTAGAAAGCAGTCCAGCCACCACACATCCATCCCGACAGAGAGTGGCGAGGCCAATTCCTTGCTCCCAGCCCAAGCCCACCCAACCCCCAGGACTCTTGAGGGACCCTTCCTCTGCAGCCTGGCAGCAACAGAGGGGCAAATGGCCACTGAACCTAAATCCTTGAACTCTCTCAGGTACCAAGGCACCAGGCCAGGGTGTTAGTGCCATGGTGCCTGGGGACAGTGCACTTTTGGCATTGCCAAGGTGCTTGGATTGAAGGGAGACTGAGTGGGGGGCTGAGGGGGAGTGGGCCTGAGTGGGGGTCTGAGAGGAAAGGTGGTCTGACTCGGTGGTCTGGGGGGTGGGAGGAGGTGGCCTGAGTGGGGTGAGAGCGGGACAAGGTCCAATCAGGTTGCCCTCATACCTGCATGGTGTGGGGGTGGGGGCATTGCCCATTTTTTGTGGATGGGGTGGATAGGATGCCCCTCTTTGATGAGGGGTTGGCAGTGCTCCCCTGGTCAGTATGGGGCCACCATTTATGTTTTTATGGGAGGAGGGGACCTGTCTCCGAGCACGGAGATCAGGTCACCATTTTAAAATGGCGACCCGGTCTCTGAACAGTGGGACTGGCCAATGGGTTATCCACTATGAATAAATTAACATCTATCAGCTGGGAGAATCCCACCTGATGGATTATGTTAACGCCAGCGGGAAAGCTCTGGTGTGGGCACTTAGTCCCAATTCAGGAGAATTGTGGCCCACATCTGCAAATACTGTATGAATGTACCCAATCGCACAAACTAATTCCCACATGCAATCTTTCCTTAATTTTTACACTTTGTATTTCTTCTTTGTATTTTCCCAGTAGGGTAGATCCGTTGATTAAACAATGAATTTATGAATTCGATTTGGTGACTCGAAATAGTATGAGCTAATATCTCGTTGAATTGAGGAGGCAGCACAAAAAGGGCGGCACAGGAGCACAGTGGTTAGCACTGCTGCTTCACAGCTCCAGGGACCTGGATTCGATTCCCGGCTTGGGTCATTGTCTGTGTGGAGTTTGCACATTCTCCTCGTGTCTGCGTGGGTTTCCTCCGGGTGCTCCGGTTTCCTCCCACAGTCCAAAGATGTGCGGGTTAGGTTGATTGGCCATGCTAAAATTGCCCCTTAGTGTGTCCTGCGATGCGTAAGTTAGAGGGATTAGCGGGTAAATGTGAAGGGATATGGGGGTGGGGCCTGGGCGGGATTGTGGTTGGTGCAGACTCGATGGGCCAAATGGCCTCTTTCTGCACTGTAGGGTTTCTATGATTCTATGAATTGACAATTGTGACTAAATCTTTTAGAGATTACCCATTAATGCATCAGATGAAGGGGAAATAAAAGAATTTGCATTTAAGTAGGAGCATATCACATCCTCAGACATCCTGAAGCCCTCCACATCCAGTGGAAATTACCTGAGGTGCCATCATTCTGGCTTTTGAAGATAATTGGAGGCCATTTTGTGCGCAGCAAGGTCACGCAAACAGCAAATTAAATGAGTGACCAGTTTATTTATTTTGGTAATGTTGCTGAAGAGAGAACGTTTGGCCAGGATACCAGAGAGCTCTATACCCCTCTTCCATTAGCGCTACCTCAACCAAAACTTACTACCAACTGAGCTGACAGCTCCCTCGCCATTGCACCAAAGACAGGCTATCATTAAATGTGACCTTGTGACCTGGATCCCATTGAAATATTGTACATGGAACTGCAATGTTCTCTCAAGCATGCAACATTGGCACAGATTGCACTTGGCAACGTCAAAGAAAAATCTGTAAAGGCTCTGCATTTTTTAAATGTGTGTTAAAGCAAACTTTCAATTTTGATTTGATTTATTATTGTCGCATGTATTGGCATACAGTGAAAAGTATTGTTTCTTGCATGCTATACAGACATGGAGGAGAAGGAAAGGATAGGGTGCAGAATATAGTATTGCAGTTACTGATGGGGTGAAGAGAAAGATCAGCTTAATATATGATAGGCCCATTCAAAAGTCTGATGGCAGCAGAGAAGAGCATGTAATTGTTCAGGTGGCACAGTGATTAGCACAGCTGCCTCAGCTCCAGGGACCCGAGTTCAATTCCAGCCTTGGGTGACTGTGTGGAGTCTGCATGTTCTCCCCGTATCTTCGTGGGTTTCCTCGGGGTCCGGTTTCCTCCCACTGTCCAATGAGGTGCAGGTTAGGTGGATTGGCCAAATTGCCCCTTAGTGCCATGGGGATTAGCAGGGTAAATGCGTGGGGTTACACGGATAGAGCCTGGGTCGGATTGCTGTCAGTGCAAGTTCGATGGGCTGAATGGCCTTCTCCTGCACTGTGGGGATTTTATATTTGAAAATGACTAGTTGCTAAAATATCCTTTTAAATCAGAGTCTCTGAGGCTCACTTACTGCATCTGTTGAACATTTGTGTACTGTACTTAATTCTAAATTCTCTCCTGAAGTGAGCGTTTTTCTTTTCCCCACTTTTTGTTTCTCCAGTTTCTCAGCACACTGTTTGCTCCATTAAATTTTGTGATGGAGAAGGTTGAAAGCATTTTACCTTCTAGCCTGTGGCATCAATTGACACGGATCTAAGAAGGAAGGAGCTGTGATGGACTGACTCACCATGACACCTGTGCCAAGCTCGCCTCTTGCAGAGTGCAGAACAGCATGAAAAAAGGGATGAGAATCTGTGACTTTAAGACTCTATATGCTATGTTTTGTTCTTATGTGAACATGTTTTTCTGTTGTACCAAACAAAGTTGTTGTTGTTTTATTTTATCATTTTGCCGTTAGCAAAATTCTACAAAAAATAAACAAAAAAGGCCCTAAAAATAAAGTTTAAATTTTGTGTAATACAAGAGGATTGGGCCTTTTCTTTAACGTTGTATTTTTCTTTTATTTATTGTGCTTTCTCCCCTCCCCCCCCCCCCCCCCACAGGTAACATACCATTTCCCATCCAGTGGGATGGACACTCATTCCAGAACTCTGCCAACTCCAGTTTATGCATTGAATTAATCTCTTGGCGGGGAGGTTATATTTTGGAGAGTAAGGAGATGGGATGGGGCAGGGGGAAAAATTTCATTTTTGGTTTTTAGTGTTAATTATCTCCATGGCCAAGTGCAAAACAGAACTCTCCACTTTCACCACACCATCTCTACTCACGATATATATATTTACCCTACACCAGCATTCTGAATGTTCTCTCTGAGTAAGACTGCATTTTGTAGAAATTAAGGGGAGATTTGGTTTATGGGAGCCATGATCACTAGAAACAGGTTACGTTCCAAAGTAGCAATTCTTAACAGCTGGCAGACAGCAGTCTGGGTGTGCCAACCTGTTATGCCACTTACTCTCCCAGGATGACACTGTTGATCAGCTTGCTAGCAGACGTGAAGGGTGAATCGGGGTGCCTCGTTCTATCCTTCAGTTATTTTCTTCATTCCGATGGGAAACAGAACAATCTCTTCTCATAGTACAGCTGAGATCAATAACTTTGATGGTGAGCCTCACAACAAATCTTTGTCTTATTACTTTAGTGGACACAGCGGTCCCATCTGAAAGTTCGATCTGTGAGGTAGCATCACCATTGGGTGGCTCAGTGGTTAGCACTGCTGCCTCACAACTCCAGGGACCCAAGTTCGATTCCCGGCTTGGATCACTGTGCAGAGTCTGCACGTTCTCCCCGTAGCTGCATGGGTTTCCTCCGGGTGCTCCAGTTTCCTCCAGAAAGACATGCTGGTTAGGTGCGTTGGCCATGCTAAATTCTCCCTCAGTGTACCCAAACAGGCGAAGGAGTGAGGCGATGAGGGGATTTTCACAGTAACTTCATTGCAGTGTTAATGTAAGCCTACTTGTGACTAATAAATAAACTTTACTTTATTGACTATCAATGAAACTTTATTAGTGGCTGAGAGCTAAAACTAAGATTTGTAAAAATGAAAATGTTTTAAAATTGTATTTCATAATATGAGTAAATTTACTTTCATAATTTTTAAGAATAGTTAGTAATCTGTAGTGTGTCCTTGCTATGCATGTGGCTAGGAAATCAGGTATTAATATTTAGTTCTGTCATGTTCATTGTTGGATTTTGTAGAGGATAAACCATATTGAATACAGCCACAGAAGAAGTTACGATCTCCTAACATCAATACTATGATAAGTTTGTCAATTTAATCCAACACAAAGATTCATCGTACCGGCTTTTTGTCATGCATTGTGTGCTGAAGAGGGGAAGATGTCGGTTCTGGATGTTGGTTTACTGAATGTTCCTGTCAGGTCAATAAATTCTATCCGTAGGAAACTCAGCCAAACACTGCTTTAGGCTGGTGGCATGGGTCCAGAATCTGCTGAGGTGTGTGGATTATCAAACCGGTGCCTCTGTCAAGTAATGTACCATATTTTAAAGGCTGCGTAAAAAGTTTTAGTCGGTCTTTCTACACAATGCAGGCAAATTTCAGAATCATAAATTGCTGTAAAGTATATATTCAAAGGAGAAACTAATAAGCAGCAGTGGGCTCCTCCAGCCCGATCCACCGTTTTAATAAGGTCATGGCTGACCTTTGACCTCAATTCACCTTTCCTGCCCAATTCCCATATTCTAGAGAAAGTCTATTGATCTCCGCTTTGAATATACTCAACCACTGAACCTCATTAGCCATCAGAGAATCCCAAAGATTCAATGAAGAAATTTCTCCTCATCTCAGATTTAAATAATCATCCCCTTATCCTGACTCTATGCCCCCACCCCCCCCACCCTCACCCCCAGTTCTGGACTGTCCAGCCAAGGGAAACAAAGCACTTTGCAATTCCACTGGCTCTATCCTGCATGTTTACTTCCTAAAACTGTCAGATATATATTTTTACATTGACAACATTTATACTGGAAAGTGCATGTGGGGTGTTGCAGAAAATCAGCTGGCTGTACTAAATTGTTTTTAATTTTCACTTTTAAGGATGATTTCATCGCCGATTCTAAGGCTTATTTTGAACAGAATGAAACTTTGCAGTGTCATTGCTGAAATTGTAACAAACTGAAATCCAATTGACTTCCAACCTGAAAGGGCGGCGGCACAGTGGTTAGCACTGCTGCCTCACAGCACCAGGGACCCGGGTTCAATTCCCGGCTTGGGTCACTGTCTGTGTGGAGTTTGCATGTTCCCCCTGTGTCTGCGTGGGTTTCCTCTGGGTGTTCTGGTTTCCTCTCACATTCTAAAGATGTGCATTGGTCGTGCTAAATTCTCCCTCAGTGTACCTGAACAGTTGCCAGAGTGTGGTGACTAGGGGGATTTTCACAGTAACTTCATTGCAGTGTGAATGTAAGCCTACTTGTGACAGTAATAAATAAACTTTATTTTCTTATGATTAAATTGCATACCCGTGTATGGGCTACAGTTTTAAAGAATAACTTACATAAGTGTGATTGCAGCTTCTGCTGCGCTCCCTGTGCAGTGAACCCTTTCCAGTCCTGTAGTATTGAATGTCTGCCTTAACAATGGTAGAAATGAACTGTTAATGTGGTAAATTGTGTAATTACGTAACCATCCTTTTTCAATCTCCCTGGACAATTGACTAAGTTTTATCTTTTCCCAATTCAGAATGTTTCAGTTGAAATAAAATGTCCCAAAACTGAGTAATGGAGAAGGGAGGAAGAACTTGGGTAAGTGTTTATATAAGTGGACGTATTTAAACTGTAGCTGATGAAACCTTCCATGCAGTATGACCGCACTAACTTTTGGAAGCTGTAGTGGAAATGCCTTGGAAGTAGTTCCACTCATTCAAAGTGTTTTGAAAAACTGTTCATTAAGTGTTTCCCAATCCAACTTTAGTCAGCCATCAACAGCCGTGTTGCTTTTGTAAACTACAGTCCTCAAAACACATTGCTTCTCAAACTGTGGTTCACGACGCCCTTGGGCGGGGTGTTCGTTAACTCTCAGAGGGTTTGTGGGAAAAATCTATAAATGTCAGAAGTGTTTGTGGGCCAAGGTTATGGGAAAATGACAGCTGTCAGTTTGGCGCCCAACAAATGACAGGGGGAGGCTGGGCTCTTAAAGTGGGCCTGCCACTCCTTAGCCATGTAACCTGTCATTCAGGATGGTCAGTGTTCAAAGGAGCCAAACAGGTGTGTAGGCTAACAGGCTACTTGGCCAATGATTGCTGTTGTTCTGATGACAGCCATTATTGACCCAGTAGAATGTGCCTTGTCTCGAACCTCATGACTTCACTTGGGTGCTGAGGCCTCAACTATTTACAATCCATATTAATGACTTTGATGAAGGAACTGAGTGTTTTGTATCCAAATTTTCTGGTGATCCAAGGATAGGTAGCAAAGCAAGTTGTGAGGAGGGCAGAAAGGGCTGAATTCTATGGCCTCTGGGAGATTGGAGAGCTGGTAGACTTGCTGGGAACTGTGTTGGATTGACTCTAACATAGACATGTCTGCATTTTCACAGAATACCACAGTGCAGAAGAGGCCCTTCGGCCCATCAGTCTGCATTGACGCATGAAATGCCCTGACCTGCCCACCTAATCCCACTTGCCAGCACTTGGCCCATAGCCTTGAATGTTATGGAGTGCCAAGTACTCATCCAGGTAATTTTCAAAGAATATGAGACATCCCGCCTCCACCACCCGTCCAGGCAGTCCATTCCAGACCGTCACCGCCCTCTGAGTAAAAAAGCTTTTCCTCAAATCCCCCCTAAACCTCCCACTCTTCACTTGTAACTTCTGTCCCTTCATAACTGACCCTTCAACTAAGGGGAACAGCTGCTCCCTATCCAGCCTGTCCATGCCCCTCATAATCTTGAACATCTCAATCAGATCTGTCTTCTCTGCTCCAATGAAAACAACGCTAGCCTATCCAACGTCTCTTCATAACTTAAATGTTCCGTCCCAGGCAGCATCCTGGTAAATCTCCTCTGTGCAGCCGCACCCCCCCCCCCCCCCCCCCCGCCCCAGTGCGTTCACATCTTTCCTATAATGTGGCTACCAGGACTCCAACTGTGGCCTCACCAAAGTTCTATACAACTCCATCATGACTTTTCTGCTTTTGTAATCTATGACCCGATTTGATAAAGGCGAGTGTGCCATATGCCTTTCTCACTACCCTATTAACCTTTCCGCTTTCAGAGATCTATAGACAAACACGCCAAGATGCCTGTGTTCTTTGGAACTTCCCAGTGTCAGACCTTTGATAGTATACTTCCTTGTCAAATTACTCCTTCCAAAGTGCATCGTCTCACACTTTTCAGGGTTAAATTCCATCTGCCACTTATCCGCCCATTTGATCATCTCTTCTATATCTTCCTGTAACCCAAGACACTCAACCTCACTGTTAACCACCTGGCCAACCTTTGTATCATCAGCAAACTTACTGATCCTACCCTCCACATAGTCATCTATGTCATATATATAAATTATGAACAATAGGGGGCCCAGCACGGATCCGTGTGGTACATCACTGGTCACTGGCCTCTAGTCACTAAACCAGCGATCTGTCACCACCCTCTGTCTCCTACCTCTCACGGGCATTCAGCCTTGGATCTTCAGGTAAGCGTTCTCCAAGGCGGCCTTCACGACACACGACAGGGCAGAGTCGCTGAGCAGAAACTGATAGCCAAGTTCCGCACACATGAGGACGGCCTAAACCGGGATGTTGGATTTATGTCACATTATCAGTAACCCCCACAGCTTTCCCCCTGATCTTGCAGAATCTTACTAGCTGTTCTGTCTGGAGACAATACACATCTCTTTAACCTGTGTTTAATGTTCCCTCCACCCACATTATCTGTACCTTTAAGACCTGGCTGGCTGTAGAGATTTGCATTCTAATTAGTATTCTGTAACTTGATTTCTGTGTCTCTGTGCACTGTTGGAGAACAGATTTTCACTCCATCTGATGAAGGGGCAGCGCTCCGAAAGCTTATGGTATTTGCTACCAAATAAACCTGTTGGACTTTAACCTGGTGTTGTGAGACTTCTTACTGTTCCTACCACTAAACCAATTATGTATCCACCTTGTCAGATCACCCTGTATCCCATGTGCATTAGCCTTTTTAATAAGTCTCCCATGTGCGACTTTGTCAAAGGCTTTGCTGAAATCCATGTAAACTACATCAACCGCACTCCCTCATCCACACACTTGGTTACATGCTCAAAAAATTCAATCAAATTTGTTAGACATGACTTCCCTCTGACAAAACCATGCTGACTATCCCTGAACAAACCTTGCCTCTACAAATGGAGATAGATTCTCTCCTTCAGAATCTTCTCCAGTATTTTCCTGACAAGAGATTGAATGCAGGCTGGCTGCTCTCCCCAAGGAGGTGAGCAGCCAATTTTCCTAACGAATACTGTGCCGTTGGCATTTTATCAACAGCGGAGTGACCTCCTGCCATGTGAGGAGACCACCTTTCCAGCAGCACTCCCGGGGTAAGGCTTCATGGCCCGAAGAAGGGACTGCAGGCAGGGAAAGCTGCATCTCCGGTCCCAACAACTTCCATGAAGGGGTTTCCCATCTAACCTTTGGCCCCGTGAATACTTAAAAATAAATTCACTGATCTGTCAGTGATTCTGAGGCCTTCGACATTCCTCGCAGTGACTACCGCACCCTCTCACGTTGCTAGGTTTTCAGATCTGCTGACCCTCTGGGCCATCAGCATGGATAGTCTGTCAACCAGTCTTAACTGGAGGCTGTCTGTGATAAAATTGCTGAGTGAGTCTCACTGCCAGCAAGGACTTAGAATGACTCATCACAACTCTGGGGTCCCCACTAAGCTGATAAAATCCAGCCCAAAGTGGCTGCAAATTGGTAAGTTGAGTGGGTAGAAAGTTGACAGATGGAACATATATGTGGGAAAATGTGAGATTGTCCACTTTGGTGGGATGAATAGAAAAGCAGAATGTTAATTAACTGGAGAGAGTTGGCAGAGTGCAACGGCACAGAGGGATCTGGGTGTCGTCATATGTGAATCATAAAGGGTTAGCATGCAGGTACAGCAATAATTAGGAAGGCAAATTAAACATTAGTCTTTATTGGAAGGGGATGGAAATATAAAAGAGAAGTCTTGCTCTAACTGGACACTGGTGAGACCACATCTGAAGCACTGTGTATAGTTTTGGTCTCCTAAGGAGGGATATACTTGCATTAGAGGCGGTTCAGGAAAAGTACACTAGGTTGGTTATGAGGAAAGTTTGAGCAGGTTGGGCCTATACTCATTGGTGTTTAGAAGAATGAGGCCATCTTATTGGGACATGTAGGATTCTGACGGGGTTTGACAGGATGAGTGCTGAGAGGATGTATCCCCTTGTTTGGAATTTGGAACTAGGGGGCACAGGTGCAAAATAAGAGGTCTCCTTGTCTCGAAAATAAAGTTTAAAGTCTATTTTATTAGTCACAAATAAGGTTTACATTAACACTGCAATTAAGTTACTGTGAAATTCCCCTCGTCGCCACACTCCGGCACCTGTTCGGGTCAATGCACCTAACCAGCACATCTTTCAGACTGTGGGAGGAAACCGGAGCACCCGGAGGAAACCCACACAGACATGGGGAGAACGTGCAGACTCCACACAGTGACCCAAGCCGGGAATCAAACCCGGGTCCCTGATGCTGTGAGGCAGCATTGCTAACCACTGTGCCACCGAACTGCCCTTTGTGATTTGACAACATGTCCATATTCAAGAGCCAATCCAACCCAGCTCCCAGCAATTCTACCAGCTCTCCAGCCTCCCAGAGGCCGTAGAATTCAGCCCTTCCTGCTTTCACAATTTGCTTTTCTACCTATCCTTGGATCATCAGCAATGATGGAGGAATTTCTTCTGTCACAGGGTAGCTAACCTGCTTGACCTGGCATAGTTTTGGAACCAGATTTCAAGTTGTTAGTGCTTCTAGCGACTTGTCTAAAAACGCATTATGGAAGCAGATCACAAAATAGGGGGGAGGCAATAAATCTGAGACGGTGAAGATTTCCTTTACAAGCAGGTCAGCACTGCTATAATCGGATTGAAATGCATACCTCAGTCAGCCTGTTCTCTTTTTAACTCACCCTATCCCCACTCTCTACCTCCACTTGTTTCTCGCAACCCAACGATGCTGATCCGGCTAAATTCAGTTAATTGTGCTGTTTATTTGTTCATACTGGCAGCATGAAGCGATTTTGCAGGTTCCACTGTAAATATTTCAGAGATGTACGAGTGGAATTCCGAAGTGAAGGACTCACAGGGCTAGGTTTCTTATTTCAAACAAATATTCCCGGGTATTAATATCAATTGTGATCTGATCTCTCTGCAGCGAGACAGGAATCATTCATCTTCTTTAACTTGTGTAACTGTATCATTCAGGGCATTCTGTGTTTTGAAAGAAACAGTTATTTGAGCTTTCAGCATGAATGAAAACATGCAAGTTCATCTTTTTTGATAGCTACTGAATCATCTTTGATAGTAGTAAAACGTTAGCAGGTTAAATATTGAGCAGCCCCTACAGACCAATGCTTCTTGGACTGATAGTATGCAGTGACAAAAGTAATGTGGAAAAATGTAGTTTAAAGGAAGTATTTTGCATAGTATTCTGGTAAATTCAGTACTAATCAAGTTTTTAATGTATACTATAAAAATGAGATTAAATTATATTTTTGTACTTGACCCTGTAGTGATATTCATGCCTCTGAGTCAAAGGGCTGTGAGTTCAAACACTAGCCCAGCGGATATAAGTTAAACGGATGCTTCAATGCTGTACGAAAAATCTACTGTATTAACAAGATCTTTGAGCTGAGTTATAAGAATGCAGCCCCTCCTGCCTGGTCAGGTAGACACAAAGGAGGGGTTATCGGAAGAAGAACATGGAAATTTCCTGTGAAGTGAAGTCACGCTACACAGCGATCGGTCTTTGGGGGGGTGGGGGAGGCTTGGTGGTTTCGGCTGCGATCGGTCCAGGTGGAGGGGGGGTGGCGATCGATTCAGGCGGGGGAGCTCGCAATTGGCCGCAGGGCCCCAAAGTAGCAGGGGATGCAGGTTTCAGCCATGAAGGCCGGCTGATGGCAGTAGAGGCAGTGACATATCTAGTTATACTCAGGGCACAGAAACCTGCACATGCGTAATGGCACCCTCTGCTGCTATTAGCCAGCTTTCAGGTGACTTAAGCCCCACCCACTCCCCTACTGGTGGAAAATAGATTGAGGGTTTCTTATTGCACACAATGCCATAAGATTCGACTGGTGGCCTTGCCAAAAAAACGGATCTGAAACTCTCCCCTTTTCAACGCTCATTCTGGACTTAGAATTTTTTTGGTAAGAATGCCCCCCCCCCCCCCCTCCTCCCCCCGCCATTAAATCTGACAGGCAAGCACTTTGCTCAAATCAAGTGATCTACCCAAAAAGATGCAACTCTACAGGCACGACAAGAATTAGTGATGAAAGGATGTCCTGAGATTAGACACACCAAGATGAATTAACAGCCAAGATGACATGTTGTACAAAGGAAATAGTCACCATTCCATAGGAGATGAGAGGAAAGATGCCGAAATGCATCCATGCAAGCCATCAAGGAATTGAATCGAGTCTGAGGAAGGCAAAAGAAGTGCTCAACTGTCTAAACATGAAATTAAAGACCACTTTGGCCAATGCGATGCATATAATGAGTAAGAAGCTAAACAAGCTAGAGAGCAGTTGACACATGACATTCCATATAGACCATGGATAAAGCTAGTAGAACTCTTCATTATATTAGGAACTAAGTATCTTGTCACTGTAGACTACTATTCTGACTGATGGGAGTTAGACCAACTGACGTAATGACTACAAGAGAAATAGTTAGATACCTGAAAGCACACATCAGATGGTACAGCATTCCAGATATTGTAATGAGTGACATTGGCCCTCGGTTCACAAGTGAAGAAGTCACAAAGGACTCACAAAGGATTGTGAAATCAATCATTACACATAATCTCTGGAAAGGCTGGGACAGCAATGAAAGTTGCCAAAGGGCTCATCAAGAAATTGAGAAAATCCAGTCATATGTATACAAGGCAATCATTGAGTGGAAAAACACAATGATTGAATGCACGGAAAGTAATCCTGCCCAGAGACTAATGTCTTACTCTTCCAACAGCAAAGAAGTTACTGAAACCAGACATAGTCACAGTCATGAGTGAAAAGATCAAAATGGAATGACAAAAAGTCAGATTTCAGTTTGACAAGACTGCCAAACCCATTGCCAGAGCTGAGTATTAGAGAGCCAGAGAGGATGCAAACCTTCAACACACTGAACAGGAGTCACCCCATGTGGAAACGTGGCACATGCATGGAGAAATTATCACTTCAATTGTACGCAGTGGAAGGGAATGACCAAACATACCAGTGCAAGCACAGACATATCGGAACAATTAGTGAAGCTGCTCTCTCACAGCAATCAGCCAGCCAGGAGGAAGGGATCTCACCACCTGGACTGAGTACAGAATTACTATCAATCTCAGAGGTCCATGAGGCCCCAACAACCACAATGGAACAAGTCACCAAAGCAGCAAAGGCCACAGGAATGACATGACACTCTCCAGATAAGGAACATCAGCGATTTGAACAGCCAATGTCAACACACATGCATTCTATTAAGAGATTTGGATGGTTTAAAGTGCAGAGACTGGTGGAACAAATAGTGGTTAATGCATAAGAACAGTGGGTGTATAGTGGGTAACTTGAGTAACCCTCAGTCACACAGGATCATACATGCAAATGTATATTTTGGTCACCAGGATAAAGGAATGTTTGTATTTATTTTTCTATGAAAGGGGGGTGTTTGGGTATTGGAAATGCAACTAGCTGGCCTGCCATAGTCATATCACTGTGCCACGAGGCAAGCACTGTAGGCTGCCATTTCCAGCCAGTTCAATAAAGTTTCTTACAGAGACAGACACAGATAAAGACTGCTGTTTTTATACATGGAGCATATAGGCCGGAATTCTCCCATCCCACCCACCATTGGAATTTTAGCCCTCATATTGACCGCAACCCCTGGTTGCGGTCAATATGAAACCCCATTGATAGTCGGGTGGGAATTTACGGCTCTTGGACCAGCGCGGCTGGAGAATTCCACCCATAGTTTCCATAGAATGCAATGTTTCAGTCTTAAAAATGAATGGTAACTATCTGTGCAATGGGGCAGGGATTAATCACATTGTGGTCTCCCAAGTGGAAACTGATTCTTCAAATAAATATTTTCACTGCATTAAATGAAGTTCGAAATGTCATTTTTGGTAGAATCTCAGGAATATTAAGAAGCTGTGATTTGATATTTTTCCTCATAACCATATCATAATAAAATGCAAAAAAACCCCAAAAATAATCATTCATGGCATTTTCTACAGAATCACGTCAACCATCATCCAACAGACATTTTAAAATCTTCATAAAACAGATTTCTTGTCACAATAATTTCTATCTTTCTTAGTAACCATTACAATTTTATTTCAGAGTTTTTGTTTCTATAGTTGAAAACTCGACTTCATAATACCACAGCAAGAGAAGACTGAAAATAGCTAAATTATTCTTAAATAATACAGTATGGACAGTGGTTAATGAATTTCAGATAAATATAATGTTGGCTCATTGCAATATTAATAATCCAATGATTTCAAAACAAACTTAACCATGTAATTTTGTGCTTTATTTTTATGGATTTTTTTTCAACTTAAAAGTACACATTTCTGAAGTGTTATAGGCTTACTTGTTCAGCAACAGGGATTAATACGACATGCTATATAAAATAAAATTAGCACTACAATTACAAAAAAAAATTTGATTTCAATATCAGATAACTGAGGAAATAAAGCTATGAGTATCTCATTGCAACAAAGTCCGTCAATTTGATTTATCTGTGTTGGAAATCAACAGGTACCTGAGAAAATGTAAGTTATTATCCCTATTAACCATGCCCTCATCTCGATTGTAAAGACAACAAAATTATAAAGAACGTTTTCATTTATAGCAGTTTTTGAAATTACTCTTTTTAAAATTCAAGTGTGGAAGAGTCTTTGTATTCCCCAAAGATAATTCTTCTTCCAAATAGAACTCCTAATTTAAAGCATCAAATTTGCACATTACAAAAACTGCATAATTTAGTGCCTTCCTGAGCGTGTGTGAGTTTTACATTCACATATATCAAATATGTCACCTAATGGAGTGGTCTTACAGGGAGCAATTACTCCTACAGTATTAATATTGAGGGTAAGTTAATGTCGGATAATTTCCGTTGCCTTATTCAAGGTGGTCTTATTGCTGAAGCTGCCATTTGCATGTGTGGTGTTTGTCGATAAATAAACAAGTTCAAATTTCCTGAACTCTGAGCAGAAACCTAGGGTGGCGCTGTTTTAATTGTCAATAAAATTAATTCCATTATTTGCGTCTTAGGTTTGTGCAATGATCACAATAAAGATGTCTCCTCCCTATCCTGCGAACAATGATTGAAGTTGGTGAAAAAATGGTCTTTCTTCCTGTGCAAGCTGAGTCAGTGAATGGCAGGAGCTCTGATGGCAGCACAACCAGCAGCACAATGGGTGTTAAATCTGTTTGGGGCTCCCATTTGTGGCTGTGGCCGGGTTGCCCCCCCCCCCCCACCCCAGCTTTCCAGCTTGTTATCATAGCCACCACCATCCTGACAAGATCTCCGCCATGCCTTCCAGCATTAATCACTGGATAGCAATCAGGAACAGGAATGTTAATGATCTTACCTCTCCCTAGTCCAGGAGCATTGACGATGATGAATGTGTCGCCAGCGTTGCCCTGACAGAATTCAACAGATTAGACTGTATCCTGGGCTCAGTGCCACAAGTTAATGGGCAACTTAATGATTGGAACTTCAACATGAAAATCATATCTACCTGACACACAACGTTGAATGATAAAGATTGGAGCACACTAGGAAAAAAAACTGACTGAAATCACAAACGTGCAGTTGAGGGGGGTGGCACAGTGTTTAACACTGCTGCTTCACAGTGCCAGGGACCTGGGTTCAATTCCCGGCTTGGGTCACTGTGTGGAGTTTGCACTTTCTCCCCATGTCTGTGTGGGTTTCCTCCGGGTGCTCAGATTTCCTCCCACAGTCCAAAGATGTGTGGGTCAGGTTGATTGACCATGCTAAATTGCTACTTAGTGTCAGGGGGACTAGCTAGGATAAATATGTGGGGCTGGGTGGGATTGTGGTCGGTGCAGACTCGATGGGCCGAATGGCGTCCTTCTGCACTGTAGGGATTCTATGATTCTATGAGGTGAGGATTACCCCAGCTGTGAATGAAGTGTAACTAGAATCTGGCAAAACGCTCTATGGCAACATAACATTTCAAATCAATTAGTCACCAGTGCACCTGCAATGTGAAAAGGCTGCTGTAGCATTTTAAACATTTTTTACATGGGATATGTGGGCATTGCTGGCGCGACCAGCCTTTAATATCCATCCTTAATTGTCCATGAGAAGGTGATGGTGAGCTGCCTTCTTGAACCGCTGCAGTCCATGTGGTGTATGTACATCCACAGCACTGTTAGGGAGGGAGTTCCAGGATTTTGACCCAGTGACAGTGAATGAACAGTGATATATTTCCAGGTCAGGCTGCTGCGTGGCTTGGAGAGGAACTTGCAGGTAGGGGTGGTGTTCCCATTTATTTGCTGCCCTTGTCCTTCTTGGTGGTAGAGGTCACAGGTTTATAGAAGGTGCTGTTGAAGGAGCCTTGGTGAGTTGCTGCAGTGCATCTTGTAGGTGGTACACACAGCTGTCATTGTGCATCAGCGGTGAAGGGAATGTTGAGGGCAATGGATGGGTTGTTGACCAAGTGTGCTGCTTTGGTGGATAGTGTCAAGCTTCTTGAGTGTTGTTGGAGCTGCAGGACTATGGAAAGGCTGCTACAGGAGGTGTAGAACTTGGTATTAAATTGGTTACCTGAGATCTTCCTAAACTGATGTAGAAACTTAACAAAAATAAAGCAGTGATTTAGTCAGTTGAATGAATACCTGGGAACATGTTTGCCTCAGGCCAGATTTGTAGAAAGCCAATAGCAGCAGAGGACAAAGACATACTGATTATTCCAAAATAGGACTGCAATATCTTGTGGCTGGTATCCAGAACATTTGCCTGCATTGAGATGCTATCAAAATAAAATCAAATTCAGCAATTTTTTGATCCCAGGAATTTTCCGTTTATGATTTCTAAAGCTGCAGCCGTTTGCTGGTTTCAAAATCTTTTGACTTCACCCTAACTTTATACCCTCACTACAATTTATCAACGCTTAATAGTGAAGGGTGACTATATATCATGTACCAAGGACAATTTTCTGCATTTCCAGTAAGGAAAAGGCCACATTTATTTTCATAATAGCCCTGGTCCAAAGACTCCAAAACAAGTACCCTGTTTCTACTGAAAATAATGACCATCTTCAGTACTTAAATAATTTAGGATGCTAATAAAAGTAGACACTGCTGTAAATTCAGAGGATAGAATGAAAACTGGAGATAATTTTGCTTGGTCAATAATGAGAAAACAGGGAAGAGTGTCATCTGTCCCACGATGAATGTTTGAGCTTCCCTTGCCATTCATGTCTGATCTAACCAATCAGCATTCTTTGGAGCTTTGCATGTGTGCACATCTGTCATTTCATGGCATTCCTTACAGCGGACCACACAACACCAGTGAAATTTACATTCACATTTTGTCACTCGCATGACACGGGAGGTGTCATAGCCCCGTCCACAACACATCACTTCGCATCCGTCCATTCCTCGAGAGGTCCTGTTACACACTCTGCCTGCCGTACCCAAAGAACCTGGCAAACAAGGAATAAATGTCTCAGTTCTTTACAACACTGAAAACAAGTAACTGATAGTTGACACAAAACGTCCCTTTAACACTGGAGGATAATTTCTCACACGTGAAGAACCTGCAGCGTGTTTAAAAATGCCGAGCTATATGAACCATGATAAAGATTATATTTCTACTGTTTTGGAGTCCAGTTTACAGTACGTGATTAGCATGCAGCTGTCTGATATATGATAGCACACAAAGATATCAAACTGTGGCCTGTCATTCTGTTTGACTGTGAATGATGAATGAGGCAATTTATCTCCACTTTGCATTGTCATGTTAAAGCAGGCAGGTGATCCATTTTAAAAACTGAACATTTACTGATCTATTATAAAGTAAAACAGAGCAATGGTTTGAGTGCCTAGGGAGATAAAGGCTTTAACTCAAGTTTAAAACAGTGGTCGCGGAAAGCACAGAGGACAGCTTAGCTGAATCTGCTTCAACATTTTCTTGAGTGTATATAGACCTTTCTCCTTTAATTGTTTCCCTCCTCCCCTGAAGTCATTGCCTCTTGCTGGGCAGTACATCTGTGTTCATCAGAGCCCTCTGGAACCTCACTCATCTGGTTATTCTTCTCCTAGGTACCTAGACAGTGGGTCACAATAACCATTAAAAACATCACAGCTGAGTCCCAGCTTTTCCTCACCCAGTGGTCATATCACATGTGCTTTCCAGCAGTGGTCACTGGATAGTTCTCCTGCATGGACTGGAGTTTCTCTGTGTCCTCGGGGTGAGATTTACAAACGCAAGACAAGCCAAATGTTAGAGTCCCTGGATTGTATGGCTATACCTTTGCTGCAAACTGGGAAAGCCTTATTAACTGATCTAAAATTCCAGCCACATTATGATAGGAGCTCACATTATTTCACCATTTAAATTTAAACACAAGAATAATATAAAATATTTGTGAATTCACTCATACAGCAGTAAAATTGCCATTTGATTACAGTCTTGTATTTCTTGTTTAAGATACTGGGTGTGAAATTGGTCTTCACCAACATTGTGAAATGGGCTCACAGTGAATTGGCAACCAATCTTTCCACAGTGCTGGCTTTTATTTTTCACCACGTTAATTAGAGACCATATAAAAATGAAAATAAAACTAGATAAAAGCAAATTACTGCAGATGCTGGAATCTGAAAACAAGAGAGAAAATGCTGGAAAATCTCAGCGGGTCTGGCAGCATCTGTAAGGAGAGAAAAGAGCTGACGTTTCGAGTCCCGATGACCCTTTATCAAAGTTAAAAGGCATAGAAAGTGAGAGATATTTATACTGCAGGGTGAGGGAATGAAAGATGAAATAAAACTAGGAATTGAGTCACCAAAAATAAGGTAGAACTATCATTCTGTGAAGCTGAGTAGAAAGAAGATCAGACATGACAAAAAATCATCCATGAGCCCATTTTGTGCTGCTGGCTAATTAGCACTAATGCTGTGAAGAATGAATTCTTGGAATGTATCAAACATTGTTTTCTAGAACAATTTATTGAGAAACCAACCGGAGAACAGGAGATTTTAGATTGTGGATGATTAATAATCTAATTATAAAGAAACCTGTAGGGAAGATCGACTATAATATATAATTTTGTAATAAGTTTAAAAGTGATGTAGTTCAATCCAAAACGAGGGTCTTTAACCTCTACAAAGGAAGCTCTGTAGGTATGAGGGGCACGTTGGTTGTGGTAGATTGGGAAATGTATGACCGTAGACAGGCAAGGGCTAGTGTAAACAATTAATGCATGGTTTGCAACAAATACACATTCCTTTTAGGCACAAATACCCAGCGGGAAAGGTGATCCAACAGAACACAGAGAGTAGGAATAAACGTGTCACTTTCAGATTGGCCGACTGTGACTAGTGGGGCACCGCAAAGCTTAGTGCTTGGGCCTCACCTACTCACTATTTGTATCAATGATTTGGATGTGGGAGTCAAATATTTTCAAGGCCTGAATTTTCAGGATGGTGAGCGCTCGGCACACTTGGATGGAAGTCTTACCTTGGAGAGTTGTCGGCGAATCAGATTGGCTGACAGCTTTCCAACCCATCCATGTAGTGTGCTGAAATGGCCGGAAGAGGTACTGCAGTGCTGTGTCCGAACCTAAGTCCTGGGACCTCACCTTAGGTGAGTACCAGGGGTTCTGGGGAGGGTAGGGATGCCCCAGTTGGGATCCGGGGGGGCAATCTTGGTGTCGGAGCATATAGGCCGATGGAGGGGGGAGGAGGGGGAGGACCAGATCTTCCAGGTCCTCGAGGGGATGGAAACGCAGTCTGAATGGGGCTTTCTGATTGAGGCAACACCCTCCCCCCCCCCCATCATCTTTGCCACCTGAGATCAAGGGTAAAAACCTTTTCAGTGTGACATCCTAATCCAGCTGACACCCACCAGCCTAAAAGTTGAAATTGGCCGGAAAAGGCCGTCAAGGGGCCACATAAGGGCCTTAATCAGGGCAAGGGCCCTGTCCACCCCACCTTAAAATTGCAACTGGGTTTGGGTGGGTGGGATACCAGAGGGAATCCCATTCATGTAATTTTATGCTCTTCCCACCTCAGAACCTACCAGTGAGGGATGTAAAATTCTAGCCCAAGTTTGCTAATAACACAAAACTAGGTGGGAATGTGAATTGTGAGGAAGATACAAAGAGGCCTCAAGGAGATTTAGACAGACTGAGTGAGTGGGCAAGAACATGGCAGATGGAATGTAATGTGGAAAGAAGTGAAGTGATCCACTTTGGTCGAAAAACAGAAATATGGATTATTTATTAAATGGTGAGAGATTGGGAAGGGATCATCCTTGGGAAGGGTCCACGTTCATGAGTCGCTGAAAGCCACAATGCAGATGCAGCAAGCAATTAGGAAGGCAAATGGTACATTGCAATTGTATAGCACCTTGATAAGACTGTACCTGGAGTATTGTGTACAGTTCTGGTCTCCTTACACATGGAAGGACATACTTGCCATAGAGAGTGCAAGGAAGTTTCACCAGACTGATCTCTGCGATGGCAGGTTGTCCAGTGAGGAGAGTTTGAGGACTGGTTCTATTTTCTCTAGAATTTAGAAGAATGAGAGGCAATCTTACTGAATGGTACACAATTCTCATAGGGCTTGACAGAGTAGATACAGGAAGGATGCATCCCTGGTCGGGGTTGAGGGGGCATATCTAGAAGCAGGGGGACACAGTTCCAGAGGTAGGCCAGTTAGGATTGAGGTATTCCTTACTCAAAGGGTAGTGAATCTTTGCAATTCTCCAACCCAGAGGGCTGTAAAGGCTCAGTCATGAGTATACATAAGACAGAGATCGGTAGATTTCTAGATGTTAAAGTTATCAAGAGATATGGGGATAGTTCAGGAAAATGGCATTCATGTAGGAGATCAGCTGTGTGGTAGTTGAATGTGGAGCAGGCTCAAGGGCACTGGAGGCTCACTCTGCTCCTATTTGCTATGTTGCTATGCTTGGGATCTGCATTTCCTAATGGCGAGCAGTGAGGAAGTGAGTGTTAACATTACAACAGAACAACTAAACTTATATTGCTACATTAATTTCTTGATAAGTACATAATTCACAACTGTGACATCCTGATAAATGAGCAAGAATCATCTTGTTAAAGAATTATGAATATTATCATGTCATTTCTCTGACTGGGCGTTCATTTTAAAAATTAGCGATAATGTTTTGGATGTCAACTGTTAATTACAAAGGCAGTGTTGATTTATTGACTTAAGTCCATTGGGAGCTGGAAAACAGGCTGTTCAAATACATTCAGTTGGAACCTTCATATTCATGTAAACTCCTCTGGGCTTTTTGCTAACCCATCATGTGGGTGCCACCGATGATTGAGTTAAAGCATTTCTACCATCTTCCTTTTAGTATCTGTTTTATGCCTCTGCATGTTCCTTTTCATCGCCCCCAACTTTTTTGACTAGCCCGCTAATATCTCAAACTTTACAGAGTCCCCCCTGAGAGCTGACGGTGACCTCCAGCTTTATTCATAGGTACAACACTTTTGGAGGCTATCTCGCGTTAATCTAATGTGGTGTGCCATCAGTCAGCAGTGAAATGATCCATGAGAGAGAAGCTTTTGAAAAGCATTGTGCTTCTAATCTATACTAGCTCAATGTAATCTAGAGGCATGGTGGCATTCTGGGCTCTTTTTGATCACACTGGAGGCATAAAATCAGCTTAGAGGTAGGCTATTATCATCAATGTCCATATTACTCAGATCAGGAAAAAAAACTGAACTTGCCGTTACAAAAATGCAACTTTTTAAACAATATTTTTAATCAGCTTACAAGCCTCCATCAACAAAATGACTCGGCAACACCAGAAAACAAGATGTCAATTGGGAATCATACATGAAGACATGTTTCAATGGTAAAGGCAGATGTGTCTACTTAGGGTACCCTGGAATGGTCCACTTGGATTGTAAATCACCATAATATGGAAGCCAGAAACACCGAGGTGACACAGTGATTAGCACTGCTGCCTCTCAGCGCCAGGGTCCCGGACTCGATTCCCAGCTTGGGTCACTGTCTGGGCGGAGTCTGCACATTCTCCCCGTATCTGTATAGGTTTCCTCCAGGTGCTCTGGTTTCCTCCCACAGTCTGAAAGGCGAACTGGTTAGATGCATCGGCCATGCTAAATTCTCCCTCGGTGTACCCGAACAGGCGCCGGAGTGTGGGGATTTTCACAGTAACTTCATTGCAGTGTTAATGTAAGCCAACTTGTGACACTAATAAATAAACATTAAACTACGGATTCTTCTGGCTGAAGAAATTTGATAGACGTTGTCTCTAGACCACAAGCTATTTTCAGAGCAACTGTTGAGGTGTTAAGTACCCTTTTAAAGGGAAGTTTTGGCTGTATGGTCAGAGAGGTTCAATATATTGAAATTGTTGTCATGTAGCTGAACCAGGGGAGAGAAAGAAGGATTGGTTTTAACCCAGTTATATCACAAAATGACCTTAGGTGGCTGAACAAAGCATTGTTGGCATTCTGCTTTCCTGTTCCTTGAACAAAGATCCCAATGTGATGTATGGCACTCTTGCTTGTTTCTCATCTGTTCCCAACAGATGCAGCATCATTTTAACAGATAACAAGTGAAAACAATCACTGTGGCACCAAGGCTCGTTGTGGCTTTCCTGGCTGGGAGACAGAAGGGTACTAAAAAAAAAAATAGCCACGCCACTAAAATGCAATAATTCAAGTTTCAACCAAGCAAAACAAAAAAAAAAATTATAAATGCCTGAGTCCAGAGTAAATAAACTGAGGAAGTTGTGGATGGTGGAACTTTCAGGCCTGTGTGAGTTACAGGTCTCAACAATCCAAGCCAGAGGTAAATGTTCAACTTTTACGGATAAGACAGGGAAACGTCCCGAGGACAACCCCAGGGAACCAAATTCTAAAGCAGTTGATTTTGAAATAATGCTACCATGAAACAGGGTATTGAACTCGAGCTTTAAAAAGTGGGATATTCGGATTTAATTACAGAATGGAAACATGGAATGTAACTCTCAGAATTCTGATTAAAGCCTTCGATACAAACAGCCTCAACATTTTATTCCTTCATAAATCTGCCAATAATGAGTGTGTTGGCAATAGCTGAGAAAATGTGGTGCCTGAGTGGCTGCAGTATCTGTGTTTATCCTGTCATAACCTGTCACAGAATTAGCAACTGCGCTATCATCATTAGACAGTTAATCATCACTTTGTGCTTTCAGAGCACAGAATTATTCTCAGATTCCAAAATAAATGAACAGCTGCATGAGTTCTGAATTTACTGCCGGGCCTTTTTCAGGATTATGCGTGGAATAAAAGGATCAATAGAAAATACAGGGAATAAGAACTTGGGCATCGGTGGAAGGGGCTGTCACCTTCTCATCCACAATGATTTCAGGAATGTGCAAAGCCTGACCAATGAAAAATACTACCTTGGCATTCAGAACAATAAAAGATGAGAAAGAGGCCAGGAAAAGGATGTTTAAAAAAAAATCAGCCAAGTTAATTATATAGATAAAATGATTCATGTCTAAAAAGCTGCTACCATGTTTCAGATAGGCATCACGTTAAAGTTATTGTATGCCTACACATTCAGTTTGGTGATCTTACCACAGAGTACATTACGACAAGAGGTGCTCCAACTGTCACCCTGTCTGAACTGAGAGCATAGTGGCAAGTGGTTAGCACTGCTGCCTCACATCGCCAGGGACCTAAGTTTGATTCCCAGCTTGGGGTCACTCTTTGTGCGGAGTCTGCACGTTTTCTCCGGGTGCTCCGGTTTCCTCCCACAGTCCGAAAGACGTGCTGGTTAGGTGCATTGGCCATGCTAAATTCTCCCTCAGTGTACTCGAACAGGCACCAGAGTGTGGCAACTCGGGGATTTTCACAGTAACTTCATTGCAGTGTTAATTTAACCATACTTGTGACTAATAAATAGAACATAGAAAACATAGAAAACTACAGCACAAAAACAGGCCCTTCGGCCCCACAAGTTGTGCCGAACATATCCCTACCTTTTCGGCCTACCTATAACCCTCCATCCTATTAAGTCCCATGTACTCATCCAGGAGTCTCTTAAAAGACCCTATTGAGTTTGCCTCCACCACCACTGACGGCAGCCGATTCCACTCGCCCACCACCCTCTGTGTGAAAAACTTACCCCTAACATCTCCCCTGTACCTACCCCCCAGCACCTTAAACCTGTGTCCTCTCGTAGCAGCCATTTCCACCCTGGGAAAAAGCCTCTGAGAGTCCACCCAATCTATGCCTCTCAACATCTTATATACCTCTATTAGGTCTCCTCTCATCCTACATCTCTCCAAGGAGAAAAGACCGAGCTCCCTCAGCCTATCCTCATAAGGCATGCCACTCAATCCAGGCAACATCCTTGTAAATCTCCTCTGCACCCTTTCAATCTTTTCCACATCCTTCCTGTAATGAGGCGACCAGAACTGAGCACAGTACTCCAAGTGGGGTCTGACGAGGGTCTCAGGTTGTTAAATAAACTTTAACAACCTGAGCACTGACCAAATGTTTAACCGGAGATCTTACAATTTGGATGGTTTAGCACTTTACCCCATTATACACTCTTTTTTAAAGTGGTGCTTTTTAAAAAGTTGGTGCTTAAGGGAGAGTCGGCAGACCTACCTGTTCTGCCCGGACAATAGAATTACAGAACAGTATTGTCTTTAGGCAAAGCACAACTCGGGAACCAGCTGCATAAAGTTGCTATTTGTGGGTACCTTCCAGGGACTGGTACTGCAACGTAACTGGTTTCTAAATGGCCATACACTGTAGATAATATTACCGTCACATTCATAAATCTTAAATATCAAAGTCAACCATAGTCCCTAAGGTCTGTTAAATGCTTACATGTGTAATCTTTTTGAAAAAGAATCCAAAACCATGTTTTATCATTTGGTCCGAGTGTTCTGGGATACAGGAGAGTTAGCCCCATTAAAAATGTTAACTAGATTATTTTTCCCTGGCAATTATTAGTGAACAATGCATGCTGAAATGAGAGGCATATATGCTGGCCTCAACATTTACACCATGTTGTACTGTCAATTTGATACAATATTTATTATAGGTATTGTTGTAGATCTCAATTAATGCATTGGTGCACCAAGTTAAATTATTCTTTTATCCTTTCATGGAATGTGGGCACACTGGCAAGGCCAGCATATATTGCCCATCCTTAATTGCCCTTGAGAAGGTGTTGGTGAGCTGCCTTCTTGAACCGCTGTAGTCCACCTGGTATAACTCGAGTAGTTTGCTAGGCCATTTCAAAGGGCAATTAAAAGTCAACCACATTGCTGTGGGTCTGGAGTCACGTGTCACAGGTCAGGAGGGCAGATCCCTTCCCTAAAGGGCATTAGTGAATCAGATGGGTTTTCCGACAATCAATGATGGATTCATGGTACCATTACCAAAACTAGCTTCCAATTCCAGATTTATGAAAAATAACATTTTTTAAAATCCATTAACTTGGAATTTCAAATTCCATCGATTGTCATGATGTGATTTGAGCCAATGTTCCGGATCATTGGCATAGGCCTCTATATTAACAGCCAGTGACACTATCACTAGCCATCACTGCCCCACTAAACGACTGCTCGATAGAAATCAGAATGCTGGACAATGTGTATGACTGAGTTGGAACATTCTGTTAACTCACTGTATTAACTACAAACCTTTAATTCCACAATACCATTTTTTCTGAAATCTCACCTTTGCAACAAGTGACTTGCAAATATAACCCATCTAGAATTTGTCACATTGTTCTGCTAAGTGAATGGAGTTCTAGATTATACTAAGAACTCTCAATGTAAAAGTTGCTCGGTCAATGTAAAGTACGCTCAGTCAATATTGTATAAAGGACGCTTAGAGGGGGGAGAGGTTCAGTGGAAATGTGGGGAGGATGTTTTTTACACAGAGGGTGGTGGGGGCCTGGAATGCACTGCCAAGTGAGGTGGTTGAAGCAGATACGTTTGCGACATTTAAGGCTTATCTGGATAGACACATGAACAGATGGGGAATAGAGAAATACAAACGGTTGGTCTAGATCGGACAACATGATTGGCACAGGCTTGGAGGGCTGAAGGGCCTGTTCCTGTGCTGTACTGTTCTTTGTTCTTTGATGTTCAGTTGATGCAAAGGTTTCAGATCGTGGATTTTCCTGCTCTGTCACCTGGAGAGTGCTGATCACAGGAATCTGCAGCCTTTTAACACTCCCTGTCTAACTGCGAGAACCCACAGGGCCAGGTAGGTACGGGTTCTCATGGCGAGGATGCCCAGGTGTGTTGAGGAGAAGTGTGTGATGGCAAAGCTATGCGGGGAGGAAGCACCCAGAGAGCAGACCTTGGGAGGGGCATTCGATCTGGAAAGGGGGCCAGTGATTGAGGAGTCTCTTCCCTTTCCCGCCTGAGGTCCACTCAGGCATGGCGATCTGCCGGGTCTTCCCCCACTTTCCCTGACCTCCTGCTGCTGGCTTAAAAATTGGAGCCAGGAGGGAGCCAGGAGGGAAGTGGCCAATAATTGGGGGTGGGATGACCAGCTGGGGAGTTTTACAGGCTCTCCAGCCTACTTTCCCGTTAACAGGAGACTGTACAATTCTGTCCCTGAAGTGTTGTCACTGTCACAATGTAGGAAACTCAGCAGCCAATTTGTGCACAGCTAACTCCTAGACAGAGCTACGCAATGATAATTAGATAATCTGTTTCTTGTGCTGTTAACTGAGGGATAATTATTGGCCAGGACACCAGGGAAAACTCCTCTTCACTTTCTTCAATATTGTGCCAGGGACCTTTTATGTCTACCTGAGAGGGCAGGTCGGCTTAATGTTTCATACAAAAGATAGCAACTCTAACCGCACAGTACTCCCTCTGCACTGCACTGGCGCGCAGTCTTGGAGGCGAATTTTTCTGTTCCGCCCACCATTGGAATTGGAGCGGGTGAGGGGCGGACCATGGAAAGTTCCTTGGGTGGGATTTTCCGGTTTTGGGGCGAGCACGGCTGGAAAATCCCGTTCCTGGTATTGATGCTCAATTCCCAGAGTGGGATTTAACCCACAACCTTCTGACTCTGAGACAAAAATACTACCAACTGAGCCATGGTTGTCACTGCTCTTACCAATAAATACAAATATATTTAAACAGAACACATTCTTCACAGAAAATGATATGGTTCATGTGCCACTGGAAATTGAAAGTTGCTTTATCCAGCATTATATTTGCAATGAAGAATCAATTACTGTGGGTTGGATCCTCGCAGGAGGCTTCCCATCTTGTAAAATTCCAGAAACTGCGTGGAACAACTTCTCTGAGCTTAATTTTAACCACATCCTACATTGCTCAGAACTTGTGGAAAGTCCGAATGTTTGCCAATGATATTTTTTAGCCTCCAGCTGCAAGCGGCATAATGAACATTCCTGAGGTAGGGCAATGCGTTGGTTCATGGAGTGAGTTATCTGTCCACTGGAGGATTCTACAACTTATTTACCCTCTCTTTTCTTACAGTGTTTAGTAATAATCCAACTTATGGGAGGGATTGTAGGGTGAAACAGGGAAGACATTTCAGGAACATTGGTATGTTCAACACTGAAGTTAACCATATCCTTAAAGTAAATAGGATACTACTGAAGACACTCTATTCCAGTTAGACATTCTTGTGATCATTCTTTCATTAGTGTTCAGAGAATGATCAAAAATCAAATGATTTCTGATGCTTCCATCATCAGATATAATTCTAAATTATTCTTGGTAATATATTCCTGGCAGCAAAATCTTGGAAAATCGTTCTACTCTTAGGACACAAGAGAGAAAGCTTTTTGAACTGTACATAACCTATGCCACGTTTGACTTGCAGGGCTCAATGCTACCATTGCAAAAAGTTGAAAACACTGTTTCCCCAACAATGACATTTCTCACTTTGAGTACAAGTTTCAATCTGATTTTTTTTTTAAATTCCAAGTGAACTTAATATAATACTGAATGGTAGACTTTTCCTAGATTTCAGGAGTACAAGTAGACACCAAGATTCTTCACTGGGATATACCGGCCAAAGTATTGCTTGAAATGTTCATTGGATTATGGAGCATTAGGATAGAACCTCTTAAAATGATGGAAGAATGGGACAAGGTAGATAGAAGCAGACAGTGTCCTAGCAAGTGAGGGGTCTTGAATCAAATCTTGAATGAGGGGCAAAGATTTAAGATTAAACTTGAGAGCTTTAGAACAGAACACAAGGGAAGCTTCTTCATACAGTCAATTGTGAGGCTGTAGAATTCACTTGCAGTATTAGTATTTGAAACAGAACTATGTCAACATTCAAGTTTAGATTGGATGGGTGATGAATGGAATATGGAACTAGTGGATAAATTTAATAGGAACCTTTTGCTCAGATGGGGGATAAAGGCTGACATGGATTGGTTAAGCCAAAGGAATTGTTTTCATGTTGTACCTTCCATGTACTTCTAAGTTTATCATTTTTAATGGAATTTCACAAATAGTTTTGGATTAGGAAAAGGTTAATCCTAGGACGTTTCCATTTTACAATTGCAGTTTTCTAGATGGGTCAAGTTTTTGGTGTTATTTTATTTATTTTCATAAATAAAGTTTATTTATTAGTCACAAATGGGCTTACATTCACACTGCAATGAAGTTACTGTGAAAATCCCCCAGGTGCCACACTCTGGCGTCTGTTTGGGTACATTGAAGGAGAATTTAGCATGGCCAATGCACCTAACCAGCATGTAGTTGGACTGTGGGAGGAAACCAGAGCACCCTGAGGAAACCCACAAAGACTTAGGCAGAACATGCAAGCTCCACACAGACAGTGACCCAAGCCAGGAGTCAAACCTAGGTCCCTGGTGCTGTGAGGCAGCAGTGCTGACCACTGTGCCACCCACCACCAGGAGAACCTTGCATTTTATATCTATAAGACATTGTTGCCAGTCCTTGACAGTGCTTTACATTTCATGAGTCAATGGGTTGGTGTCTAGTGGATCTGACTGTGATATTTATCTTTGACACATTACAGTTCTGTCAGGTCAAGTGAAAGGTATAAAGGAAAGGAAAATCATCAGCAGATGTGGTGGTGGAAATATTCCACAGACATTCTTCATTCTGAACACATTTACTGCTATTTGTACCTAATGAAGCTAACAGCTGTCACAAAAAGATTCAACATGAAGACCGTGAATGTCAACCCCTCGTGGATGTTATAAATTCCCCTTTAATCTTGATATATCCATATCAGAATTAAATTATGTACTGCTTAAAAGTCCTAATATTTTTAACAAAACGTTACCTGTATCATTGTATAGTTACAGTTCCTAAGGCTCTGAAAAATACACAAGTGTATCAGCTAACCTTAGCAACAGCGAACATAGTACAGAATTTTAAAAAAGCACTGTGTGAAAACCTTCAAATGAAGTAATATTTTCCTGCCATTCATAAGCTTACAGTTGCATTCTGGCATTCTCGACAGGAGATTGTAATGTATTCTGATGGATTACCACATGGACTTTAAAGAAAGCAAGCGTGTGCCAACAAAAAGTGTGAGTAAAACAAAAGCATGAATTTGCAAGATGTTATGCAAACATTTCCAGGGTACACCAATGTTTGCTTTAGGACTGTAAAATTTGCAGAGATGATTGAACACTGTATCTTTGCCAAGAGTTATGTAGACTTAACCTAGTGTTAGAAATACTGCTCCCACTGTCAAAAGACTGCCACCCACAGTTATTCAAGGCAAAACTATTAAAATACAAACTAGTTTCTTTTCTTTCCAGCAGTCAACGCAATTAAAAATATGGGATTTTGTATGGAATAATACAATGCACTTGGGAAAACCTGTTTACATTTGGTCAAGTTTAACGACTGAGTATTGTGTCCAGTAAAGAATGTTCATCGAATCCCTACCGTGCGGAAGGAGGCCATTCAGCCCTTCGAGGCTGCACCGACAACAATCCCACCCAGTTCCAATCCCTGTAACCCCATGTATTTACCCTGCTAACCCCCCTGATATTAAGGATCAATGTAGCATGGCCAATCAACCTAACCTGCACAATTTTGGAGTGTGGGAGGAAACCAGAGCACCCGGAGGAAACGCACGCAGACACGGAGAGAACGTGCAGACTCCATACAGACGGAGATCAGAGGCCAGAATTGAATGTGGGTCCCTGGCGCTGTGAGACAGCAGTGCTAACCACTGTGCCACCGTGCCGCCCAGTTCATTACTGAATACATGAAGAGTTGTAACTGACACTAACTACTGCATTGTGTGATTGCTGAATTCAAATTGATATAATGGCAAATATTTTACAAAGTATGTTGAGATTGAAAGGATTATGTTGGGGTTATCATTTCATCTTCATTTTTAATATAACTCTTTCCTAACTATCCCAAATGTTCTTAAAACTCCATGTTGGCATTATGTTATGGAAGTGAATGCTTTTATACCAATAGACTCAAAAGATTTCAATACTTCTCATCTTAAATGACATCCAAGAATGATACATAGAGTATAGTATACAAGGACTGTCTCCTGCCTTAATTCTTTCATGTGAATATCGTGAAAACTGACTTCCTAGCTTTTCTTCCTTAAGGAAGACTAAAGTGGCATTTACTTTAGCAAAACCACATCAGTAACGCTACCAAACTATTTCTGTCTGCAATGTCAAATGGAAAGTTTTAAGTCCAAAGAGCAAATTTGTTGAGGATGTGGAGATATTTTCTTCTTTTTTGGTAAATGCTGCACTCACAAGAAGAATATTAGCGCTAAGGAGTAGTTTCTCACTATTTGTATTTTCTGACAGGCAGCACGGTAGCACAGTGGTTAGCACTGCTGCCTCACAGTGCTAAGGACCCGGGTTCGATTCCCGGCTTGGGTCACTATCTGTGTGGGTTTCCTCTGGTTTCCTCACACAGTCCAAAGATGTGTGGGTTAGGTTGAGTGGCCATGTTAATTGCCCCTTAGTGTCCTGGGATATGTAGGTTAGAGGGATTAGCAGGGTAAATGTGTTAGGTTGCGGGGATAGGATCTGGGGTGGGATTGTTGTTGGTGCTGACTCTATGGGCCGAATAGCCTCGTTCTGCACTGTAGGGATTCTATGATAGTTTTGTTGTTCTCTGGTTTGAATGCAGTGTGAACTCCCCTTTACCTTGTATTTATTGCTTCTACCTCAGAGAACACCCTTAATGCACCAATGTAACTTCTCCACAGGTGCTTGGAAACTGTAATGCAATATGAATTTGTGTTACACTGCAAGTTGTAAAAACTGTATAATCAATTTGATTGAAATTTAATTTTAAGAGCCCTACTACCCCATCAGTTTGAGTTGGATTCAAAGCTAAGTCCCATGGGAAAAAGCAAGTCACTGATGCAGAAACCATTCAATTGGGGTGCTTCTTATTTAAGGAAATTCTAATAGGAAACATCTAAAGAAGGACTGTAATGTAAAAAAGTGTTATAATTTCAGGACGAATACGGTCCAGGCTAGGCTTACACTGTGATAGCAGCAACCAAATTGAGTTTATATTCAGTGGAATATAACAAACAGCGGAGTATTGGATTACCTGCTTCTCTGTCCATGACACAATAATCTGGTGAGTTCTCAAAATACACGAGGTCATTCTTCGTTGGCTTTTTAAAGTTCTTGTTTGCGACAGTAAAACCAGTCCCATCTTGGTTCATGATCACCTGGATAGCTCCATTGTATTTTTTCCGCAGGTAATTACCCGTTTTTTGAAAGTCTGCCATGGCAAGCCAGCAAGTTCGCAAAGTACATGATCCACTCACTCCGTGGCATTTGCATTCAAGCTTCAGGAAGCGCTTTACAGCCTGCCAGGAGGATAAGAGTACCTTCAGTTCCCAACAATAATATCATTGAAGCATCAATTCACGGGAGACATCAGCAGTGGCATAATCAGTGACTAACTGGTATCAGGAGGAGGTCTTGTGGCGCAGTGGGCAGTGTCCCTGCCTCTGAACCAGAAGCTCCGAGTTCGAGTCCCACCCCAGGACTTGATAGCCAAGGAACATGGCTCAAAAAATGCGGTCAAACAGGCTGAGTGCGTCAACTGGCAAATCCTTCCAAACACGCCAATGGCTGGCGGAAAGAACAGGAGAGATGCCTGGTCAGCCATGTTTGATGTGGAGTGGTGCCCCTCAAGCTATAAGTCCCCGGTGACAGACTAAACAACCCTGTTCCAGGAATTGGTAGTTACAGAAACAGATGAAAGTCTGCCTTAGTGCGCCACTAGGAAGAGAATTGGTACTAGATGAACCCAATTGCAAACTAAATAGTATACAAGTTAATTGCTGAAAACTTTTGCTATTTAACAATGGTGTTCTAACCCTATTGTTTGTGAATGCATGTGTAGGGAGTACGGTTTTATTTACTTTTTATAAGGTACTTAAAATGTCTGTTTTTCTGTGAGTGTTCTCACTAGAATCCTGGAAATAATCAGCAGAAGAAACAGGATGGTTACCACCAAGAAATGTGACTGCGGCAGTGCTGATATTCACAGGGTTGTCAGCAACATTCCTACCCACAAGAACGAAAGATAATTTATTGCAAGGCACTGGTCTCTTCTCTAACCTATGGGTGGAGAATTAATTGATTGTTATACTTGGCAAGAGTCCTAACAATTGAGTCAGACAGTCCATCCTCAGAGCACACGCATTCTGTGCTGGACACCACAGTATGATTTTAACAGTGTGTGGAATTGAAACAAAGCAGTTGATGCGTTGGATAAAACCAGATGATATCTGAAATACATAGCTGATCTCTCAACATCAGAAAAGTTAAAAGCTGTTAACCTTTCAGGGTTAGATCCTTCATCAAAACTGACAAAGGGACTTTTCTCTTTTTAGATGCTGGTTTATTTCTAGTATTTTTATGCTTTCACGTCAGATTTGTAGCATGTTAAGTTTATCCCCCCACCCACCACCCCCCCCTCCACACCCCCCCCCCCCCCCCCCCCCCCCCCAAGCACAGTTGATATACTAAACCACTTCCAACAAGGAAGTGAACTGGACCTTAATCAAATTGGGGTAATTGGATTAAAGTCCAGCTTTCAATCTCTGAGTTTAGGGAAATGTTATTTGGATGTTTTTTTTTATTGCAGCAAATCTACATGTGGGTTTGGAAGAGAATGGAAAGGATGAGTTGGTCAGAAAAGGTAACAAATGATGGCGTGCTGTACAAGACTGAATGAACACAGAAATGTACTGAATGTAATTAGGAAAATGCAGAGCGGGTGGGCAGGGCACATTTTAAGAGGAAATGGGAAGATTTCCAGGAAAAAGAGGAAGGAAGCAAATTTTATTGCAGGACGGATGGAAAATTGAAGGAAGTTATTGGCAAAGGAAAAGACTGGCACAGGATAGAGACATGGAAAGACAACTATAAGCCAAGGACCTGCCTTGGGGCATAGCATACATGATGATGATGCTTACTGCAGCAAACGTGTCTTTCTGTTGAGCACAAATGTTTACATGTTGCTGTCAATGGGACTGACGTGATCTAACGTACATCCTGAGGAGGTACATGGACGATCATTAGCAATCCCACCCTGAATGGTGCAGAGGTTAGTCAAGGTACATACATGGATTGTTGGGATAAAATAGAGGGAGCTTTACTTTGAATGCAACCTTGGTTAATTAAACCTGACATGTAGATCCTTGATGTTGATACTGGGTGCCTGAAATGGAAAAATATCAGTAAGCACAACAATCACCAAAAGTTTAAATGCTTGTCATTTCACTTCTGTGCAGTGACACTGTGACAACCTGCTGTTTGTCTTTTCTGGCGTGAAAGCCAAAAGGTTTTGCAAACATTTTTCTTCGTGAAAAAACACTTTCCATTGCCAAATGTAACAAGCACACAATCCTATGGTTTTAAAAAGCTGAGGAGTAAGAATGAACGCACCTTTCGGCCAGCTCGGTTATTATGCAGGTTCATTAGTGCCCTGGCGTCTTTTCCTTTCTTTTCTTTGGCATCCACAAATGCTTTAGCAAAGCTAATACCGTACTCAATGTTATCACTGCATCCTCCCCAGTCGAAGGTTCCCTTGCTGTCCTTGGAGCTGCCTTTTTTTTGGGGGTCGCAGGAACAGGAGCTGAGTTCTCCCTGACTACAGGCTCTCGTTATGGCAAACACAACGCCAGCAGAGGAGATGGAATAAACAAAGGCGGCTTCTCTGCTACCTGTATCAGGAAAGCACAAGATGGTTGGCTAAAATGCCTACTGTCACAAGGCAAGTCCCTGCACTCCCACCTCACCCCACACACAGACAGACACACACACACGTGGACACACACACACATGCACATGTGCACACACATACATGTGTGCGCACACATGCACACATGTGCGCACACACTTGCACACTCATGCACACACAGGCACACATGCACACACGCACACACATGCATGTGCACACATGTGCATACACACGCATGTGCACACACACATGTGCATACACACACACACACGTGCACACACACACACACATAGTGGAGCGTCCCCTCCACAGGAATTTGTTACCATCAGTATCCATTTATGTTTAATTTTAATGGCCTAATTTTAATTTCAATGGTGGGAGCTCCAGCAGAATTAGAACAACTCCATCCCATTGACCATGATGGTTTTATACATTTCAGCGCTGTGATGATGAAACAAGATTACAATAATAGAGGTACTTAAATATCAAGAGTAGTTTTGTTAGTTAAGCATTGATTTCACAAAAATAAAAACAAATAGTTTAAAAATAATGAGAAAAGATTTTAAAAAGGCAGAAATCTTGGTATAAATTAACGATGTAATGTTCATCAATGGTTAGCATTGTATAACCAGCAGCGATGGTGGGATTGATGCTGAGATTCTGCAATCCATTCTTTGGCACCATCTCCAATTGACTGCATTGTGGTCACCAGAAGTAGAAATATTCTGTAAATAAAGATACAGAGAGCCTACTTCCTAAATGTTAATAGGAAACTGAGTAAATTGTGGAGATTACATTTAACAGCCGCCTTATTGTAAACCACTCAAACTTCCCTCATTATTCTGACTGTTTGAACCCATCATTAGTCTTCATTCCCAGTCCGTGACTCACATTTATTACATATATAATGGAGCTGAGATCGATCCTGTGCTCAAAGGGACCACATATTAAACAAAAACTTGGTATGGGAGCTGAAGATTTTAAAGATTGTCCAATTGTTAAAATGGAGTAAATACAGTGCTAGTGTGCAGTTTATATTTAATTATTATTCAAGTAGTTATCTGAGAGTCTCAAATAACTTGAGTCTAAGTTTCTCAATCGAAAACATTTGTAAGTCACTGCTGAGCAGAGGATAGAATTTTAGTGTCTGGTTTTTATTGCCTAAGAAAGAATAGAATCATAGAAATCCTACAGTACAGAAAGAGGCCATTCAGCCCATTGAGTCTGCACCGACCACAATCCCACCCAGGCCCTACCCCCATATCCCTACATATTTTACCCGCTAATCCCTCTAATCTATGCATCCCAGGACACTAAGGGGCAATTTTAACATGGCCAATCAACCTACCCGCACATCTTTGGACTGTGGGAGGAAACCGGAGCACCCGGAGGAAACCCATGCAGACACGAGGAGAATGTGCAAACTCCACACAAACAGTGACCCAAGCCGGGAATCGATGCCTAAGCATCCACCCATATTTTACCAAAACTTTAGAAATAAGTCAGGATGTGATGCAAGTCTGCATTCTATAATCAGAGCAAAGTAGATCTTGCACTGTAACTTTAATTTTTAATAATGCGTGCAATGAGCCAGGTGCACTCCCCAGACATTATAGATTGATAGCCTAATACGATTCATCTGTCCATGTATGTGAACATAGAGTTTCTTTGTGGCTGACCTTATTGTGACCCGGGCACATGCACAGCTAGCTCTGTAATTCTGGATTGCCAACTCTTGGTCGCACTTCTCGGCCACCATTAGAGTCACAGAGGTTTACAGCATGGAAATGGGCCCTTTGGCCCAACTTGTCCATGCTGTCCTTTTTTTTTAACCACCAAGTCCCAATTGCCCGTGTTTGGCCCAATCCCCCTATACCCAGCTTACCCATGTAACAATCGAAATGCTTTTTAAAAGACAAAATTGTACCCGCCTCTATTACTACCTCTGGCAGCTTGTTCCAGGCACTCACCACCCTGTGTGTGAAAGAATTGCCCCTCTGGACCCTTTTGTATCTCTCCCCTCTGACCTTAAACCTATGCCGTCTAGTTTTAGACTTCCCTACCTTTGGGAAAAGATGTTGACTATCTAGCTGGTCTATGCCCCTCGTTATTTTACAGACCTCAATAAGATCATCCCTAAGCCTCCTTTGCTCCACTGCATTTATTGCCTGTAACTAGCATTTAAAGTATAAGTGCAACCTACAAAGACTATAGCAGTTGTGAAGATAATCTCAGAAATAAGTCTGGCTTTCGATCCCATTTTTTACTTACTTCTGAGCATGACTCTACCAAAAAGCGTGTGGTCCCTGTCCAGGGTGTTACAGTTCCAGCGATGATGGCGGAACTGATGCTGACATTCTGCAATCCACTCTTTGGCACCATCTCCAATTGACTGCATTGTATCGGGATGTTTGTGACAAAGCTGTCGCTGTCTGCTCACTAAGCCTGGGATGTTGTCACAAATCACCCGGGTTCCAAGGGCACCCATATACCTGCCGGAATTAGTGGAATGATCAACGACTGCAACAGTCAAGGTACAAAAATAGAACAACATTGCTGGAGAATGAAATCTTTATCGCCAATTATGAACTTAAAACTGTTAAATCTCACATTCAACTTCCATTTCCTCTTTTGCTGGTGCCCTCCCTGCTTTCTCCTCCTCCGCCCTATCTCACCCCATTCCCCCCTCCTCCTATCCCTTCTCTTCCCTATCCCACCCCTCCCTCTCCAACCCCTCCTCCTCCCCTGTACTTCAGCATTCACTGAACAAACAATAACCAAGTCTCAAAGCATCAATTCCCATGTTGTAAATATCTAATGGGATTTATTAAGCTCAGACTCAGAAATCCTGTTATGATGATAAGCACCTACTGGAGAATCTCTTGCCTCTATCAAATACAAAGCGTGTCGACTGAAGTTGAAGTATTCGAACTGATCTTCCAAAAACTCTGAACAATGTTTTGCAAATACCACAGCTGCAAACTAAAATATTCATTCCATTTCCTTGCCGCCGTGTAGGAGAATGAATTTCAACTGATTCCTGGTCTCAATTCAGGATTGACAGTAATGTATCCTGGATCCCATGCAGCAAAATAGGGCTAATGATCCTTCACCAATGACTGGTGCCATATTTAGATAGAACATTGGCAGCCATTTAGATCTCTTTTGGCAAACATTAGTTTAAAGTTTATTTATTAGTGTCACAAGTAGGCTTACATTAACACTGCAATTAAGTTACTGTGAAAATCCTTTAGTGGCCACACTCCGGCACCTGTTCGGGTACAATGAGGGAGAATTTAGCATGGCCAATGCACCTAACCAGCACATCTTTCAGACTGTGGGAGGAAACTGGAGCACCCGGAGGAAACTCACACAGACATGGGGAGAACATGCAGACTCCGCACAGACAGTGACCTGAGCCGGGAATCGAACTTGGGTCCCCGGTGCTGTGAGGCAGCAGTACTAACCATCGTGCCACCGTGCCACCCACAACTCTGCAGTTCTCAGGAAGTGTTTGCAAGGGAAATTTGGGATGGGCAATAAAATGGATGGTCCCCATCCCAAGAATAAATATATCTAAAAATATGAGTACATCATCTCGCTGGGCCCCAAGAGATTCAGCCCTCCATGCTCCTGATGTTGAACAATGTAGATAGGTTGATGACTGCACCAAATTTAGAGTTGCTGCCTCAAGATTTGACTTTGCAGTAATCACTAGGGCTCTGGTGCTCTTGAAGTGCTTCAGTGTAACAACGCCACTGGTGTCATTCAGTTTCCTGACACTTCATTTGATCTTTTCTCCAGACCAAATCAGGGTGTGAGCTAAAAGACCTTTTAAAATAAAGAGAGAAGAGAAGAGTTAAAGAACAGTACAGCACAGGAAACAGGCCCTTCAGCCCTCCAAGCCTGTGCCGCTCCTTGGTCCAACTAGACCAATCGTTTGTATCCCTCCATTCCCAGGCTGCTCATGTGACGATCCAGGTAAGTCTTAAACGATGTCAGCGTGCCTGCCTCCACCACCCTACTTGGCAGCGCATTCCAGGCCCCCACCACCTTCTGTGTAAAAAACATCCCTCTAATATCTGAGTTATACTTCGCCCCTCTCACCTTGAGCCCGTGACCCCTCGTGATCGTCACTTCTGATCTGGGAAAAAGTTTCCCACCGTTCACCCTATCTATACCCTTCATAATCTTGTACACCTCTATTAGATCTCCCCTCATTCTCCGTCTTTCCAGGGAGAACAACCCCAGTTTACCCAATCTCTCCTCATAGCTAAGACCCTCCATACCAGGCAACATCCTGGTAAACCTTCTCTGCACTCTCTCTAACGTCTCCACTTGATTTTATCTTCCTTGTCAAAAAAACTGAGAGCTGATTTAGACATCAAACGTTGACATTGTCTCTTTGCAGATGAACTTTCCACATGGGTGTTAAAAGGTGATTACTTGAGATCTGACATTTGATTGAAAACCTTCTCGTCAGCAACTAGTGAACTGATAGCTTGAAGGGAACAAAGTTGGCTTCCCTGAATGTTCCTCTATTGAACTAACAAATTTACACCTGGCAAAATCATAGTCTGGGAAAACATACTAACTTATAGTTGTGGATCACCAGAAAGTTAATACAAATTTCAAAGCCAGAACTTGAGCACGATACAAGCATTTTCAGGAAAATACTGGAAATGAACTGAAAATGCATATCCCCTCACCACCCCCACGCGCCCCCCAACCCGCCAACCACCTCCAGCCCCTCCCCCTCCAACTCCCCCAACACCCCCTCCCCTATATAAGGAACATTTTAAAAATTATTTTGTGGGATATGGGTGTCGCTGGCAAGGCCAGCATTTGTTGCTCATCCCTAATTGTCCTTGAACCGAGTAGCTTACTCGGTCATTTCAGAAGGCAGTTAAGAATCAATCACATTGCTGTGGGTCTAGCGTCATATGTTGGCCAGACCAGAAAAGGACGGCAGATTTCCTTCTCTAAAAGGACATTAGTGAACCTGATGGTCTTTTACAACAATCAACAGTGATTTTGTGGTCATCATTTGACTTTTAATTCCAATTTTTTATTAAATTCAAATTTCCCCAAATTGGTGGGATCCAAACCTGGGTCTGCAGAGCATTAGCTGGGATTACGGATTACTAGTCCAGTGGCAATACCACTACCCCACCACCTTCCCCATGTAAGCATGTAAACATACCATCTTAATGAAAGATGTATTGCTCCATTAGGTGCAATGGTCCTAATAAAAATGTATAATTCAGATCATTTAGTTACACATAAAAGCGAATAAGAATAAACAGTAGTATGGGTGCTCTGCTGACGTGGAGTGGGATGATATTAAATGTAGCACCAATCAGTGATGAACTAGCATTAGGCCCTATTTTCCTGCTTGGAAAACATGAAGACACTACTGCCATTCTCTGATTGAGACTAGAAATCCTTTCTCCTTCAAGGTAGCGGGTAAATTGTCTATCAGCGGGTTTTGATAGCTGCAAGTTATTTTTTAGAATCTTTGGATGATCTGTTCGAATGATTTCTCGCCCTTATCATTAATTCCACACAGATGACAATACTTCAAATTCAAGGCCTGTGCTCTACAGCTAACTATGATGTATCTGAGCTGTCTGGGACTCCTGGGCTCTGTCACTGAGTGCTGCAATGCTGAAAACTATCCCATTCTTCAATATTCACTTTCGCCTCCTTGACAAATAGAGAAAATGTAAAAATGCCTCAAAAATGTTAAAGTTCTCAAAGCGGATTGTCCAGTCCAGAGCACATTGTTGGGAAAAAACTAAAATGATATTTTTGCATCAGGCTATGTCATGCCATTCTGTCCTCCAAAGTTGAAAAAGCATTCCGTAATTATAAATGAAATTTATCTTTATTGCATAAAGTAAAGATGTATTGACAGACAGCAATGTGCTCTGATATATTTCCAGATAACAGTAAAACACCTCCTAGGGCAAGTTTGTGACTTGACCATTGCTTTATCATGAGGTTACTCTTTTCCAGAGGAAGTGAGAGAATCAAAAAGTGAACAATCCTAGCTCATCCTGGCACATGATCGTGCTGTTAAAACAAAACAGATGGAAGAAGATAATCCCTAACCAAGAATAAAAGAACAGAACATGGAATGAAAGACTTAAAAATGAGAGAAATTAATATGTTAGAAATTGAATTAATGAAATCAGAATGCTGCATATTATAACAGAATGTTTCTTCCTGCAGCCATTAGGTTAGTGCACAAGTGATTGATGTTGATGATCAGAAGACAAACAAAAGTAACACATGAGCAGTTAGCACTGCTGCCTCATAGCTTCAGGAACCCAGGTTCAATTCCAGCCTTGGGTCACTGTCTGTGTGGAGTTTTCACATTCGCCCCGTGTCTGCGTGGGTTTCCTCCGGGTGCTCCGGTTTCCTCCCACAGTCCAAAGATGCACGGGTTAGGTGGATTGGCCGTGCTAAATTGCCCCTTAGTGTCCCAAGATGTGTAGGTTAGGTGGATTAGCCATGGTAAACGAGTGGGTTTACAGAGATAGGGCGGGGGGGAAGGGCCTGTGTAAGATACTCTGTCAGCGAGTTGGTGCAGACCCAATGGGCCGAATGGCCTCTTCTGCACTTTAGGGATTCTATGATTCTACATGATTGTGTTCTTGTATGGCTGAGGAAGGAAGAGCCCTTTCATCTGAAAAAAAGACTTTTACAAGGACTGCCAGTTAAAGATGTAAAGAAGATAGAACGTGAACAATGTCGGAATGCTAATTTGTGGTGGCGTGAAATTCTATTTTCCTCTTTCTTGCATCCTTCCTGTTCTAATTTTCCATCTTGCTCTTTTCCTTTGGACTATTTAATGCCATTATTTCATTATTTACAATTGGTAAATAATATATTTTACTAAAAGAAAAGGACAAACTGTCACTAAACTAGTGAGACTCCACGGATGAATGCAGATGTAAGGAAATAATTGAGAGTCAGGCAAGTGGTAAATGTTAAGTAGATAGACACAGAGGAGGACATGTTAACAGAGATTACAAAAGGATTTGGAGCTAAGTTTAAAAAAATATAATTTGGAAAGCAAAGAACAACCATGAGGTCAAATTATCAAGAAACATGAAACAAAATCCTAAAATAACTTGCCAGCATATCATTAAAAAAAGACTGTGATGGGAATAGGACCATTGAAGGAAAGACAGAATAATACCACAGGTAGCAATAGAGATGGCATAATTATTATATAATTATTTCACTTCAGTTTTTCTAAGGAGATGGAACAGATAGGCATGATATTGAATGATGAGATGCGCAATGAGATAATGTTGTTAAAATAACAAGGGGATTTATTGAATAAACGAATCAAACTTTCAAGTATAAAACTCCTGCTCCTGCATTGAAACCATATCTTTTATAAGAATCTATCAAAGAGATTACAGAAACATTACAACACGTAGTTAGTAATTTGTTAGAAAAACCAGTGGTGCCAGAAGACTCGCAGATAGCTAACGTCGTTCCTATATTTAAGAAAGAGAACAGACGTGTCCAGAAAATTAGAAACCACTCAGCTTAATATTGGTGTTCGGTAAAATAATGGAATCACAACTAAAGAATAATATAGAAGAACATCTAGAAATTAAAAAGACAACAATGAATAGTCAGCAAGTATTTCAAAAGGGAAAATCTTGTTCGACCGGGGTTATTGTTTATTTGAGGAGGTAACAGAGAGAACAAATAATGCTAATGCAGTCGATTTAATTTATCTGGATTTGCAAAACTGCCTTTGATAAGATGTCCATAATGGATGAATTAATAAGGTCAGAGAATGTGGAATAAGGGGGAAAGTGGCAGAATGGATTGTTAGCTGGCTCCAAATCAGAAGGCAGAGAGTGGGAATAAAGGGTAGCTATTCAGAATGGCAGAAGGTGGGAAGCGGTGTTCCATAGGATCAGTGCTGGGACCACTGCCATTCACAATTTACAATAATGAGTTGGATTCTGATATCAAAAGCACAATTTCTAAATTTACAGATTATAGCAAATTGTTGCGGGATGGGGTTGATTGTGGAATAGTCAATACTGAGGAGGACTGTAACTAATTACAAGAAGATACTAACAAGTAAACAATTGACAAATTAAGATAAATATAAGGTAATACATGGTGATGGAGAATAAGGGAGGTAATTCGTTACTTGGAAGTTGCAGGTCTAGGTGAGGCAGTGGAATAAAACAATCTTAAAATACAGATACACCAATCAGTAAAAGTTGTGGCACAGGTTAGCAAGGCCATTAAAATATCAGATCAAGTGCCAGGCTTTATTTCCAGAGGGACAAAGTGAAAAAGTGGAGAAATTATACAACAGAGGAACTTAAAATTACATTTTTGATAGAGTGGATAGAGGGAATGTTTCCTCTTGTGAGCCAGAGGCTATCAGTGCAAGATAGTCACCAAGAACTCCATTAGGGAATTTAGAAGAAACATCTTTACCCAGAGTGTGATGAGCATACAGAACTTGCAGCTAAGGGGAATTGTTGAAGTGATTTAAGGGGAAGTTAGAGAAATACTTGAGGGTGATGGGAATGGAGGGTTATTATGAGAGGTTTAGAGAAGGGAAGGTGGGAGGATCATAAACATCTGGATAGATTTGTTGAGCCAAATGGCTTTTTTTCTGTATCATTTTTCCCTATAGAATGTTATCCTATGTAATTCTATATCATGTTCAGAAAATCATAGAATCCCGACAATGCAGATGGAGGCCAATTGGCCATTGAGTCAGTACTGACAACAATCCTACCCAGGCAATTTAGCATAGCCAATCAACCTAACCTGCATATCTTTGGGCAGTGGGAGGAAACTGGAATACCCACGCAGACACAGGGAGAATGTGCAAACTCCACACTGTACCCAAGGCCGGAATTGAACCCAGGTCCCTGGAACTGTGAGGTGCTAACCACTGTGCCACCGTGCTGCCCCACCATTTATCCTATGTAATGCTATACAATGCTATCCTATGTAATGCATTTTAAATATCTAAGTATTTGAGGTACGTGTAAAGATAGTGTCTAATGGAGGGACATAACCAGTAGTGTTAAAACCTGGTTTGCTCCATCCCTTCTGCTGTCAGGGGCTTTACTATCAGCTGTTCCTGACATTGCTGAATAAAGCTGTTCTTAAATGAAATTCCAGGGAGGATAGTGCATTTGAGATCAACTGAAGGGGCAGGATTTTCTGGCCGCACTCGCCCCAAGACCAGAAAATTCCACCTAAGGTCAACCGACCTTTGCATGATCCGTGTCCCGCCCGCTACGGGCGGCACGATGGCACAGTGGTTAGCACTGCTGCTTCACAGCTCCAGGGACCTGGGTTTGAATCCAGCCTCGGGTCACTGTCTATGTGGAGTTTGCACATTCTCCCTGTGTCTGCGTGGGTTTCCTCCGGGTGCTCCGGTTTCCTCCTTCAGTCCAAAGATGTGCGGGTTAGGTTGATTGGCCATGCTAAATTGTCTCTTAGGGCCCGATTTTACCATTTTCATTCTAAGTGCTGAATCTGGGCGTAATACAGATCCGACTTGAGGATCTGCTTTCAGGCGCCCCCATACGCACTCAGCCTGAAAAAAAATCACGGGTTTGAATCACGCTGTGGGCGGGGCTTAGCGCGCCCAAAACGATCGGAGCTCTGAACTGCGCATGCGCAGTTGGGAAAAAAATTTGAAAAAGCGTGCCCGTGTCAGATCGCTCCTGGGCAGCAGAAAGCGGAGAAAGCGGCCCGGGAGTAAAAAGTGGGAGCGATGGTCCCCACAGACATCACTGTCTCCCTTATCAACCCCCCCCACGCTACCAAAGACCGATTGCGACCCCCTGACCCCTTCCCCCCCACCGATCACCCGCAGAGTGGCAGCGGACCCCCCTGTCCCTCCTCCTCCCACCAGAGATCCATCTGTCCCCCCCCCACCAGTGCGCGATCGGGCCTCCCTCCCCCCCACCACCAGAGATACATCTTACCCGCCTCCCTCCTCAGAACGATCTGGCCTCACTCACCCCCCCCCCCTCCCGCGAGAACGATCTGGCCTCACTCACCCCCCCCCCCAGAGAATGTTCTGGCCTCACTCACCGCCCCCCCCACCTCCCCCAGAGAACAATCTGGCCTCACTCACCACCCCCCCCAGACAACGATCAGCCCTCCCCCCCCCGCCACCAGACAACGATCGCCCCCCCCTCCTGAGATACATCCGACCCGCCTTCTCCCCCCCCCTCCCCCCACAAACCAGACAACACTCTGGCCTCCCTCACCTCCCCCCCCCCGCTGCCCCGCAACCAGAGAATGATCTGACCCACCTCCCTCCTCCCCCCCCCCCCCCCCCCCCGCCCCCGCTCCACCACTGATCTGAGTCAGGGAGCTGTTGGAAGCTCTGAACTTGCCCTTCAGCAGCTGGAGCGCCCGATTCAGACTTTTATTCAGCAGGTCCATTTCGGCACGGTTCCATATCGGCGAACGTGGTGGTAAAGGGGGAAATGCTGATAAAGTTGGGCGGGCAGTTCATTAATTCAATTTAAATGCATGCAAATGCATTTAAATCGCTGTTGCGCCCGTTTTGGACACGAATCGAATCGCCACCATTCCCGGGTTTCGGTAAAGCGGCCATTCGCGCGGACGCGGGCACGGATCATGTTAATGGCCTCACACCCGACTTTACCACATTTTCGTGCCAGAAAACAGGCTCGACGCAATGATAAAATCGGGCCCCTAGTGTCAGGGGTACAAGCAGGGTAAATACCCAGGGGATAGGGCCTGGTTGGGATTATTGTCGATGCAGGCTCGATGGGCCGAATGGACACTTTCTGCACTGTAGGGATTTTATGCTATGATTCCCGTGGTGGATGGGATGGTAAAATTTGTGAGAGATTTCTGCCGACTCCAAAGTCGCCTCATGAAAGGGATTTGGAACAACTTGATATCATTTGCTGATTTTTTTTGTGAAACCAGAGTTGTTTGCTGATCCATTTACAGGGTTTATGTTTAAATGGACATTTAGTATTGGGTGAGTTGCAGCTGCGAGAGGTTTCTGGGTTGACCAAAGGCTTGCGGAGGAGATCCCCTCACCTGTTGGTTTGAAAGGTGCCAAATGTTTGTCAGAACTCTGATCCTTCCCTCAGTCCCAGCCGGATAACACTCACTCCCAGCCCTTCAACACTGACCCCCTCAATACTCGCTCCCAGACCCCCGGCACCCGCCACCCCAACCCCCCGGCACAAGCCCCTCCAGAGCCCTGGCACTCACCCACCCCAGCCCCCTAGCACCCACCCCCCCCCCCCCCCCCGAGAGCCCCGGCACTCGCCCCCACAGCCCTCCGGCACCCGCTCCCCGGCACCCACGCCCCCAAACCCCTGGCACCCGCCCCCCCAGACCCCCGACACCCGCCCCCCCAGACCCCCGGCACCCGCCCCCCCAGACCCCCGGCAATCACCCCCCGGACCCGCGGTACCCGCCCCCCCAGGCCCCAAGCACCCGCCCCCCAGACCCCTGGCACCCGCCCCCCAGCCCCGCCGCACTCACCACCTCAGCCCCGCCGCACTCACCACCTCAGCCCCGCCGCACTCGCCCCCCAGCCCCGCTGCACTCGCCCCCCCAGCCCCGCTGCACTCGCCCCCCCAGCCCCGCCGCACTTGCCCCCCCAGCCCCGCCGCACTCACCCCCAGCCCCGCCGCACTCGCCCCCCAGCCACGCCACACTCGCCCCCCCAGCACTCCCCCCCCCCCCACCCAGCCCCACCACACTCGCCCCCCGGCCCCGCTGCACTCGCCCCCCAGCCCCGCCGCACTCGCACCCCCAGCCCCGCCGCACTCACCCCCAGCCCCGCCGCACTCACCCCCCAGCCACGCCGCACTCGCCCCCCCAGCCCTGCCACATTTACCCCCCCAGCCCCGCTGCACTCGCCCCCCCAGCCCCACTGCACTCGCCCCCCAGCACTCGCCCCCCAGCCCCGCTGCACTCACCCCCCAGCCCAGCCGCACTCGTCCCCCAGCCCCGCCGCACTCACCCCCCAGCCCCGCCGCACTCACCCCCCAGCCCCGTGGCACTCACCCCCCAGCCCCGCCGCACTCACCCCCCAGCCCCGCGGCACTCACCCCCCAGCCCCGCCGCACTCACCCCCCAGCCCCGCCGCACTCGCCCCCCAGCCCCGCGGCACTCACCCCCCAGCCCCGCGACACTCACCCCCAGCCCCCCGACACACCCCCAGCCCTGCGACACACCCCCAGCCCCGCGACACTCACCCCCAGCCCCACGACACTCACCCCCAGCCCCGCGACACTCACCCCCAGCCCCGCGACACACCCCCAGCCCCGCGACACTCACCCCCAGCCCCGCGACACTCACCCCCAGCCCCACGACACACCCCCAGCCCCTCGACACTCACCCCCAGCCCCAACAACACGCACTCCCAGCTCCGCAACACTCACTCCCGCAAAACGCACTCCCTTTAACATTCGGATTATAGAGTATCATTTTGATTTTAAACACACGCCATATCTAAATGCAGACGTTGTTTTAGTTTTTCCACCCAGAATGTCGTTGATTTATATTTAATTGGACAGACTAAAGCGAAAAATTCACACACGGGATTAGGTTTTAATAGTTACAGTTCCTTTTCTATTCTTGAAGAGAGCAAGGACGGTGGGGAACCAGGTTGAAAGAGGCAGGACGTGGAATTGTGCGAATCTTGAACTGTTTCCTCCAGTCTCCAGTGGCTGAGAATCCAAATAAAGCCGTCCACCGTGTAACTCAGACTGGAGAAAGGGTCTGTTTATTGAGGGGCTGATTGTCCAGTGTCCGACTAGTCGATTAGAATTGAACAGCGCGGTGAGAAGTTTAACCCGGATCAGAAACGGGCTTGTGGAGTACAGTCTGCCGAAGGTATCTAACCTGTGTACAGCGACCCTGTAGTGCTGCTACTGATCTCCTCTACAACTGAACAGCCAAGTTCCAAAGCCCCAGTCAGCTTCCCTCTCTGTCTGGGGGGGGGAGAGGTTATGGTGCGAGTGTGTTCCTGGAACATTATTCTCCGATTGTGTGCCTCTGCAAGGATTTGGAGTCACAAAGCGAATTGGGAGCGAAATAAAACCTGCAAGTGTTAACTCTTATTCAGAAATTGGGACAGATTATCGATGTTTCAAATAAAGTCTGAGGAGGGTGCAAAATCAGTTAAGAATTAAAGTGAGACATTGCATTTTGCAATAAAACGTGTCTCCGTGCTTGGGCTATTTCTCTCCACTCTGTTCATTTTAGCTTTCAGCACTGTGCAGATGGGAGAGCATGGGGACCGGGAGGAAGTTGTGTTGTCTTACCCAAGGTGGAAAACAACCAAAAGAGAAAATGTTGGAAAATCTCAGCAGGTCTGGCAGCATCTGTAAAACATTAAGCTGCCTGCTCACTCAAAGCGTTGGAACTGAGCAGTGGGGCATTGCAATGGTTTGCTGCTTCTCGCTGCGGTGAGTGACTTACCACCATGACGAGTAGACTGGGGCTGCCAGCCACACTGCGACCACAAACAGGGACAGGCAGAGCCCCCGGAGCACGGGGCTCATATTAAAAGGTTTGAATCCGGATCCGGGCCAGATCGCACATGGTCTGTAGAAGCTGTTCCATCGATCCACACTCTCTTTGAGATTGCCAATGGCCAGGACCTATGGGGGAGCAAGTGAGTGAGTGCCTCCCTCTTCAAACGCTCCTGGATTCTGGCTCTAACAGTTCACCAGACCTGGAATCGGAGCGAATCCTGTTCCATGGACATTGCGGACATTCCCTGGAAACTTTGCCAACAGGAACATTTTGCAAAGCTTCGGTCCAAATCACAGATGCTGTGCTCCCATGTGCTTGCTGCTGGATATTGCAATGACTTTTTGGAAGCAGATATCGGCCGCCTTCAGTCTTGTGGTCTCTGGCGGGGTGGGACAAGCATGTTCCTGATGGATGAAGGTTAGAGGTGAAATTATTTAGCAGCAGCCAAAAAAAGGAAACCCTAATCCAAGGCGTCAGTAGTTCATCATTCTCATAGGAGGGACCAATTCCGTCAGCCTTCAGCTAGACTGGATCTTCCAGCTAGACAGAGCACACCACATTAACCCTTTCAAACTAAAGCAAGGAGTTCGGGCTCAATGATATACTGAAGACACTGGTCGGAATGTAATCGGGAAAATGGGATTGAGACGAAATCTGATTGTGCGCGATAAAACTGCAATACACTGTTACACATTGTCAGTGCCTCTGCTGCCGTGTTTTATAAGGAGCTCACTCTCCAGCCTTTGATCTGAATAAAGGCTCGGATTATGTTCTATCATGCGGATTACATCGTGTCCTTACAGTTACCGAGAAAATGTGGAGTTTGAATTCACCGAGGTCTCTAAATCCCGAAATGAGAGAAAGTTCCATGGGTCTACACAAGAATTGAATTCTTAAACCAGATATATGTAGCGGAGGAAGCTAGCAAGTCATTAATTGCCCGTCCTTTCAATACTGGAGTTATTATTATTGATCTTTCAGAGATAGAGGGAGGAGGGGTTTTTTTTTGGTAATACAGCCTGTCGGTGCTGTGTTTGTCAACTCCTTTGACCTTGAAGAATATCCTGAGGTTTTGTCACAACTCATTAGATCAGTCTTTGATCTCGGTTCTGGAGTGAATGGACAACATTAAGGTTGTGAGAATGCGGTTGTGTGGTGCTGAAGGGAGGGTCGGGGGGAGAGAGGGATAGATAGGTCAATTGTCAGATCCTGATGATGGTTAATCAGTGTCCACTTATTTCCAATCTAAACCTGCAGAGTAGATGCTGTAATCAGCAATGTGACAGTATTAATCCATTACCACCCACAAACACTCGCAGGTCAATGTGAGGCAACATCCTAGTGTTAACAAGTACTGCAACATCAGAAAGCTTTATTTCATTGCACTTCTCTACACCTATCGCTAACTGCAACACTACATTCTGCCCCTCTCCTTTCCTCCTCCCCATGTACTCTATGAACCATATGTTTTGTCTATATAGCACGCAAGAAACAATACGTAAATTTTTAAAGTTAAGTTTATTTATTTGTCACAAGTAGGCTTACATTAACACTGCAATGAAGTTACTGTGAAAATCCCCTCGTCGCCACATTACGGCACCTGTTTGGGTACACTGAGGGATAATTTAGCATGGCGGATGCATCTAACCAGCATGTCTTTCGGACAGTGGGAGGAAACCGGAGCACCCGGAGGAAACCCACACAGACACGGGGGGAACGTGCAAACTCCACACAGTGATCCAAGCTGGGAATTGAACTCAGGTCCCTGGCACTGTGAAGCAACTGTGAAGTCACTGTGCCAGCATGCCGCCTCCACTGTACCCCAGCACATGTGACAATAATAAATCAAACCAACTTGTATAAAATCCCAAGTTGTTTTAGCCAGAATGTTAGATTAGATTAGTATTTATTTGTGAGCTGATATCGCTCCTCTCATTTCCCACAGATGTCATTTTATGATCGCCCATTTAGCACTGATATCATTAGTGAATCTCTTCTGTTGATATTGGAGCTTCCATGCAATCAATTCCACATTCAAGTGTATTAACATCACCAGGAGGCTGTGGAACCAGCAAGAAAACAGGAGAAATGTGGACATTCTGGGTGTTGCTACAGTTCAGATGTTTTATTTGGATTAATAGTTTCCCATCTGGAACGATGGAATAAAATTCTGGGCATTCTTTTCACAAGGAAATCAACATAACATGAGGCACAAGTTATTTCTGAATCAAGCTGCTAAGTTATGTTAAAATAAGCAAAATACAGCCAATCTGGAATCTGAAACAGGGGAGAGGATTGCTGGAAAATCTCAGCAAGTCTGGCAGGCTGAAAGGCGTGCTGGTTAGGTGGATTGGTTATGCTAAATTCTCCCTCAGTGTACCGAACAGGCGCCACAGTGTGGCGATTAGGGGATTTTCACAGTAACTTCATTGCAGTGTTGGTGTAAGCCTACTTGTGACACTAATTCATAAACTTTAAACAATATCTGTAAGGTGAGAATTGGCCTGTAATTCTCCGGCTGCCAGTGAGAATGGAGAATTTGGCACTCAGCCAAGTCTCCATTCAGTGCAGCGGGACCGGAGAATCCCAGTTGCGGGCGGGGTCAGAGAATCCGGCATTTCGAGTCCTTTTGGCTCTTTGTCAGAACTGTTTTGTTGTTGGATGGTACAGGCCGATAGGCAAAACCAAATCAGTTAAAACGCTAAAATTCAATCAGATAAATGATGTGTGCATGGAGTTGCCAAGGATTTTATTCTATATCCATTACTGAAATTTAAGAATGAATAAACACAGTCTCTGGCCAGTTGCGTTTTCGTGACTCTCCGACCAATTCTAAATGTCGTCCGGTTTCTTTAGCACTCTGGTATCTTCTCTGTAAGATTTAACTATAATATTTGTATGTACTGGTTCAGAATGAACTCCGACACTCCATAATTTGTACATATGCACAATCTATAAGGCATCCCAATGATATTTTAAAATAGGAGCTAGAATAGGTGGACTTTAATTAATCTTAATTTTCCTAGAAACCGCTTTTTAAAAAGAAACTGAATTTACAATTTCCCACGATTGAACTAAGGTAGAATAATATAATTCCAGGAAGGTCCAACACCAGTCTTTAGATCACTTACCGTTATCAAATAATTCATGTAATGTTACTAAAGTTGATCATCAACCTGCAGGAATAAATCTATAAGATTCAAGATCACTGTCACCATTCGCGGTCCAAAGAATAGCAAAATCTAGCCTTCCCTTTTACAATCAGCGAGGGGGCTTCACATTATCAAATATCTGCAGCCGCCTTCACAATAATTCCATCAGATTTTTCACTTGGAAATGTGATATCGCATTAATATCATTCAGTAAAAGACGTGCATCCAAGGAAAGGGAACTAATAGCTCGGAGACACGTTAGTTTGCTCCGAATTCAATAAAGTTTAGCATTTTCCCTGCAACAACCCAGGTAAAGTTTCCCGCTAAAATTGACAGCATTCAACGTTTCAATAATAGATACATGGATAAGGTTAAGCTCGCGTTACCGTGTTGATTCAGGAGTCATGTTGTTGGGACATGCAGTTATGTATGTTCCTTGTCTGGTTACAGTTATTCATCTGCACATTTATGTTTGACAAATGGTCATATTTGTTCCATGGACACTTTCAGAATCTTTTCCTAGTTTTCTTAAAAAGAAAACACACGGACCTGATGGCTGCAAAGGCTGTTTTATCCAGTAGCCTGCAGCAGTCAGCAATTTCTCTTTGATAATTACCCATGAGAATATATTTCCCCAGACGGATGAGTGAACTCTGCAGTTCTGTTGATCAGGAATGAACTTCAGCGACAGCAACATGAATGTTCCAACTTTTAAAGAGACCTGTCAGATGGCAATTGGAATAGACTTGTGCGCGCCAATAATTGAATTCCAGCCTGATTTATTCTATCCGATTGAGATCATTTGAACCGGGATTTGAACCGGGATTTTACCGCCACGCCCGCCCCTGAATTGGGGACGGAATTCCCCGTTGGCCTCGGGCGGGATTTTAAGAGCCTCGCCCGAGCGAGGTCGTAAAATATATTGATGCAAAGATCAGCACAGATGAATGGCCTGATAGTTTTCGAGTAGAGAATATATTCCGCATAATATTTTAACCCCTAGCTGTATAACATTTCTGTTATGTAATGTTACGTGGGGAACCTCTTATTTGAAGTACATAACTTCACACTATTTCATATACAAAGCTGTCAAAACGCACAAGTTATGCATCAAATTTCTGTTACCCCATCAGCAGGAAGGAATCGAATTATCTCGGACGCTGTGCTTCGTTCAAACTACCCTCCCAATTTCAGCAATTTGTCCATTCTCAGTGGCCTGGGTTCTCGTTACCATGAAACTAACTTTTCTTTCGTAACATCTGCCGACAACCAAACGTGACAGCGCAGACAGCGTTAAACACTTACACAAACCAGGGATTACTTGATAATGGTTTTTTTTTAAATTGAAGATGCTCTCAGTTATTTAAGTGGAATACAAGCAGATTCTGATCGCAAATGAACGTGTTGTTATATATCTGGGACTGGGTGCAGTGAGTGAGAAAACTCCCGGTTAGATTTGCTCGCCACCAATGTATGGTTTGTGATTAAGCCGCGCCGCAGACTTGCAACATCTCCCGACATCTCCCTGGCGATCTCTTAACAACTCGTGGCGATTAAATAAACGAAAATGTCGGGACAAAAACGTCAAACTCCCCCCCCCCCCCCCCCAATTGCTGCAAATGTCGCCACGCATTTCTGATGGAAATGTCGAGCATTGGAATAATGAAGGATTTACTCTTAAGGGTGAGCCGAGTGTGAATTCTGATCCTCTGACACTTTGACAAGTGAGGCTACACTTGAAGTGATCATGCCGATAGCAGATTCCACACGAAAATACTGAACAGCGAATTGTTTAAAAAAACAAGTCTCGGTTGAGATATCTTGCAAACCGCGCTAAAGAACAGAATCAAATCCAGCCCAAACTAATTTGAAAAGATCATTGTCCTGTCAGTTGTAAAGTTTGCTATATATAAATATCTCCCAATCACTCAAATCGCTTTATCTGCAACGCCAGTTGTATTCTCTGTAGATTTATGCCACTTATACATTCCCGTTGGGTTATTTAATTTCCACCCGTAATTCCGCTAAATTGACGAGGAGTCAGTTTTAACAAGACGTACCTACATGACAATGTGGGGACTGTGTACCAGGGCATTAATGTGGAGACTGTGTACCAGGGCATTAATGTGGGGATTGTGTACCAGGGCATTAATGTGGGGACTGTGTACCAGGGCATTAATGTGGAGACTGTGTACCAGGGCATTAATGTGGGGACCGTGTACCAGGGCATTAATGTGGGGACTGTGTACCAGGGCATTAACACTGAGGGCTGGGGTGGGCTTTACTTACAAATAGGTCCCAGGACATTGTAACATTTCCTGTCGCCAATCGAAATGGAACATCCGAAAGAATCTAACACATTCAAACCATTGAAACAATCATTTATTACGTGGTTGCAAGAAGCAAAAGCCAATAACAATGACGCGAGTAAGTTACTGGGATGTTACACAAGTTACAGCATGCAGTGAATTAAACAGGTGGATAAAATACTGACAGAAATCTACTCAACATTAAACGCTGCCAGAAAAGCGGACAGTTCTTGTGGTTGGTTTCATCTTCAGCGGCGAACCAGTCATTTAGCGGATTTGATCAGATTAAAAGGCAGGAGAAAGTACTTGTCAAGAACTCCCCTCGGTAAAGGATTAAAAGCGTTAAACCTTATTAAGTATTTGGTCCTGTCAGGAACAAACCAGGTCGATGCCAAACACTGGGCCAACTGAGGACATTTCAAGCCCCCAGTTTCCAAGAAGAATCATATTCACATTCTGTTTCTCTCTCCACAGATGCTGCCAAACCTGTCGAGTTTTTCCAACGTTCCTATTTTTACTTCAGATCTCGATGTGGAGATGCCGGTGTTGGATTGGGGTGGGCACAGTAATAAATCTCACAGCACCAGGTTAAAGTCCAACAGGTTTATTTGGAATCACGAGCTTTCGGAGCGCAGCTCCCCTGTTGAACTTTAACCTGTTGTGAGACATCTTACCTGTACTTCAGATCGCAGCAGTGAAGTGCTTAATGGAAAGATGTGATGCTATCCACAAGCTTACCTGAAGCTTCATTGGAATAGGTGGAAGAGGCAGAGGAGAGCGAGGTCAGAGTGAGAATGAGGAGAAGATTTAACAGGCAACTGGAACCTGAGAATTGCAGGAGCTCAGTGAGCACAAGGCGTTCTGAAACGTGGTCAGCCAATCTGCGTTTGGTCTGGCCAATGGAGAGGAGATTGTTGCAGGAACAGAGTACACAGTATAATAAATTAAAAATACAAGTAAACCGTTGTTTCACCTATGAGTGTTTGGGGCTTTGAATGGTGAGAAGGGTGGTGGTGATGAAAGGTTAATTGTTGTCCTTCGCTTGCAAAGGATGGTGCTGTGGGAAGGTTGGGGGATGGCTACTGGAGGTGACTGTGGAACATAGCAGGGTGTCACAGAGGGAACAGTTCCTTTGGGAACAATGTAAAGGAAGGGGAAGTGATGGCATCGTGCTGGAGGTGGTTGAAATCGAGACACGATCTGTTGAATATGGAGGTTGGTGAGGTGGAAGATGAGGATAAGGAGAACCCTGTCGAGGCTCTGGGAGAGGTAGGGATGAGAAAAGAGAAATGGAACAGATACACTAAGACCCTGTTATGATGAGTGGGGGATCCTCTATTGAGGAAAAAAAGGACACATGTTGGAAGTTCTAGTACAGAAGATGGCATCATTAGGATACAAAATACTGAAGAAATGGAAAGAGTCCTTACAAGAAGTGGGGATGGAGGAAGTGTCATCAAGGTGGTTGTGGGAATTAGTGATCTTGCAGTGGATATATTGGGGGAGATGGTGGCATTGTGGCAATGGACTAATAATCTAGAGGCCCAGACTAATGATCTGGAGCTGCAGGTTCAGATCCCACCATGGTAGCTGGCAACATTTAAATTCAAATCATAAAATCTGGAATATAAAGCTAGTCTAAAAATAGTGACCATGAAAATTGAAAAATGATTGTTGTAGAAACCCATCTGATTTATTGAATCCTTTAGGGAAGAAATCTGTCACCCTTACCTGGTCTGGTCTACATGTGTCTCCAGACCCATAGCAATGTGAACAAAGAAAATTACAGCACAGGAACAGGCCCTTCGGCCCTCCAAGCCTGCACCGATCATACTGCCTGACTTAGCTAAAACCCCTTACACTTCCTGGGACCATATCCCTCTATTCCCATCCTATTCATGTATTTGTCAAGACGCCCCTTAAAAGTCACGACCATATCCGCTTCCATTACCTTCCCCGGCAATGACATCCAGGCACACACCACCCTCTGTAAAATACCTGCCTCGTACATCTCCTTTAAACCTTGCCCCTTAAACCTGTGCCCCCTAGTAATTGACTCTTCCACTCTGGGAAAAAGCTTCTGACTATCCACTCTGTCCATGCCCCTCAATCTTGTAGAGTTCTATCATATGGTTGACTCTTAGCTGTCCTCGAAATGGCCTAAGCCACTCTGGTCAAGGAGAATTAAGGATGAGAATGCTGATATTGCCAGCAACCCCCACATTCCACAAAAGGATAAAGAAAATGTTCCATACCATGTCCTCTGATATGGTGACAAGGTCAAGGAAGGGAATGTAATAATCAGCAATAGAAGACAAGGCAACGGTGGAAAGGAGGGGCACTACATCTTTGACCCTTGCTGGGTTATACTTTTCTGAAAATATTTGTTTCAAGACTGGTCAAATACCTATGGAATGAGGGGGGATGTGGTAATACCAATGCAAAGTTAGCTGAGTGACAGAAAACAGGAGGGGTGAATAGTTGTTTCTCCAAACTGAAGTAAGGCATATAGTGAGGTTCCCCAGAAATCAGCACTCTGAACAGTGCTCTTCTTGATATGTATGAGTGACCTAGATGTTGCAGATATCACAAAACTTGTTCGTGTTGTTAACTGAGGAGGATATAAATAGACTTCAAGAGAGCTGGTGGAAAAGATGGACACATACCAGATAAAATTTAATGCAGGAAATGTACAGTGGTATATTTCAGGAGGAAGTATGAGATGGAATACAAAATAAAATGTACAATCCTAAAGGAGGTACAAGATCGAGGCAGGGACGGGTATATATTTGCACAAATCATTGAAGTTGGCAGGATGACAGGTTGAAAAAATTGTTCAAACACTTACCGGCTTTATAAATAGAGGCACAGGGTGCGTAAGTTATGAACATTTATACAATACTGGTTGAGCCTCAAAAGGAGCATTGTGGTCTATTCTGGGCACCACATTTTAGGGCAAATGTGAACGATTTAGAGAGGGTGCAGAAAAGATTTACAAGAACGGTTCCAATTATGAGGAACTTCAGTTACTTGGTAGAGCTGGAGTTATTCTCCTTATAGAAGTTTAATAGTGGTGTGCAAAATAGTGAGGAGTCTAGACAGAGCAGATAGAAATAAATTTATCTCATCAGCTGAAAGGGTCAAGAACCAAACAACATTGGTTTATGATTAGGAAAAGAACCAAAAGCAACATGAGCAAATACTTTTTAAATAAAGTGGTTAGAATCTGGAATGTACAACCTGAGTGTAAAGTAGGTGAGCTACATAAATTCAACTGTCAAAAGGAATTGGATAATTATCTGCAGAGAAAGAAAATTGCAGGAAAGGGTAGGGCACCTGGGACTACCTGAGTTGCAGAGAGCTGGTCTCCTCCAATGCTGTGCCTATTCTAGGATCCATGCTTGGTCATATGGTAGTCAAATAACCCTCAAGAGTTCAGTGTTTAGCCCTGCTCCTTATCTGTTACATTTCTCAATCGGAGAATTAGGGTGTCTGATGTGGTACAAATAAAGTTTTGAAAAAAACAATTAACTTCTAACCACATGGCTTGATGTGTGGTGAACAATAATTCAATTCTTTTGCTTACTGGTAAATCATTTAATACTTTAATCACTCCAATAAGTTTAACAATGCAGTATCTGGCTGCTGCAAAATTGAATGCTGAGTTTCAGGAAACCTCAAACACACAAAACAAATCACCAAGCCTGTGTTGTATATTGAAATAGTTGCATGATTGTTTTGAGCTGATCACATAATTTGATAATGTCATTAGGGTGTTTCACAGGCTATTGTTTAGTTGCATTTTCTACCCTATACTCTGTACAGGCAAGAGAATAAATTTGTTAGTCTGAATCTACGTGTGTAAACCACGCCACAACCCCTAGCATAGTTAGGACATTACAGCCTGTGATATTTGAACATGTTTGCAATTATTTATTAATATCAATATAACAGTGAAATACATCTTGTGGTGCAGTGGGGAGCATCCCCGCCTCGGAGTCAGAAGCTTCAGGTTCAAGTCCAACCCCAGCACTTGATGGCCAAGGGAGGTGTGTTCACAATGCAACCAAACAGGTATCAACTTGTAAATCCTTCCAACAAAAGCCAGTGTCAGGCGTGGGAGTGGGAGAGATTATTGGTCAGCCATGTGATGGAAAGAAATTGGAACTTCGATCATCATTAGCCATAGTTTCAGGCTACAACATGCTAGTAGAAATGTATATTGCCACAGCAACTCGCACTCCTGAGGACTGCTGGGCTCAGTTGATCTCCGTCCCTGCTGGGGTGGATTTAGGACCTGCTTCTTTGGCCTACCCGAGGTGGACTTGACCTTGGGCAGAAAACTCAAGAAAAGTGAAATCAGCTTTAATATTCTACATCCAAAAATATCTTTGATGGCCAAAATAAAAAACTTCAAATGGACCTGAATGGGTGTTTTTCCCTTGTACAGTGGAAGAAATCTTTCAGAAAGTCCTTATGTAATTCAATCTTACATAGGTGGAGTAAAAACATAATTCTCATGCTTATAATCTACCCCACTGGACCGAATAGTTCCAACAGTTAGAAAAAAACCGAATTAGGTGCTGACATTTTTACAACCTAATGTACATCTTGTAACATCATGCATTAAATTTGATATTCCAGCAATAAGTATTTATTGACCATGCACCAAACTATCAGGTTAACGATCCATTCATTCTATTATTTAATTGGTTTTCAAACTCAGTCCCCAGACACTAGGATGCCTGCAGGGTGACCAGAAATCTGTCAGCCCATCATCAAACTTACTATTGAATTACCAGTACATAATTTTTGCAGCTTCTATTTCTAATAAAACATTTTCTGAATGACAACAGTTTTCTTTTGGATGGCCGAGATTGTCCTGACGTCCAAATGGAATACAAAGTCCTAGGAGTGTCTCGATTTTTGCAGTGGGCTCACAGAAGAAAAATTTGAAAACCTCTGATGTAAGATAATACATCATGCATACTCAGATGTTTTAGGCAAGAACAATGTGGTAATCAGAGTTATAGCAATATTCACAACAATGCTTTCATCCCATGGATACTACTGCAATAACTACTCAAGTGTTCTTTTAAACTGTACTCAACTCAAACTAAGGACAAAAAAATACAAAATGCTGGAAAATCTCAGCGAGTCGGACAGCATCTGTGGAGAGAGGATGGAGCCAACATTTCAAGTCTGGAAGACCCTTCATCAGAGATTTGAAACCAGTCTCCAGACAAGGCATTGGCTCTATTCTCTCTCCACAGATGCTGTCAGACCTGCTGAGATTTTCCAGCAATTTCTGCTTTTGTTTCAGATTCCAGCATCTGCATAATTTGCTTTCTTCAAACCAAGGATTTTTGGTTATTGAAAAATACAAGCACTGTTCTTTCCTTGGTCATCAGACTGATGCTAAAAATCCAAAATCTTTTCAATAAATAAAACAAAGAGCCAAAAATAAAACTTTAATTCCAGCTTAATTTCTCAGAACACGTAGTTTTATGAGGAAAAAAATAAATCCAGTTCCAAATAGGCCAATCGCTACTTTCTTCAGGAAGTGATTGTGATGAAAGTAACGATGAGATGGTGGCATGCGACTGGGAGCTCGCTCGTGGTTACTCTGCAACTAAAATGGAAAAACGTGATTGTATGGTGTTTTAAAAATTGTTCAGATGCAATCCTTTTTGAATACACCTGAAGGCCAAGTTTAAAATCAAATCAGCATGAGTTATAGGATGTAGATCAATCTTTGAAGTATTTTTCTATTAGATTCATTTCATAAATGTTGTTTGATCCCTGTAGAGACCAATAACTTTTAAAAGGAGATTTGAACTTTCAATTACTAGCTGAAAGACTGACACTACAAATATTTCATGTTTTAAAACTTTTACTCTAATGAGTGACTAAAAAACAGTATCGACTAAACTTGTACTTTAACTATAGAGGGGAATATTCCTCCTCTATCACATATCACACTCCTCGCAAAATTATAGTCCTCCCAGCCAATAATCACAGTTACTCCAGGTTCCAATGGTTTCCTATATTTCCAGTATCTCTGAGCAGTAACTTAAAGTTTAAGGTTTATTTATGTGTCATTAGTAGGCTTACATCAACACCGCAATGAAGTTACTGTGAAAATCCCCTCACTGCGACCTTCCGGTGCCTGTTTGGGTACACTGAGGAAGAATTTAGCATGGCCAATGCACCTAACCAGCATGTCTTTCGGACTGTGGGAGGAGCACCCGGAAGAAAAAAAAACAGACACAGGGAGAATGTGCAAACTCCACACAGACTGTGACCCAAGCCTGGAATCGAATCCAGGTCACTGGTGCTGTGAGGCAGCAGTGCTAACCACTGTGCCGTATACTTCGAGCGACCATCTCCAGACACCTTCCTCAGTTTTTGGAGAATTTCTTAAATGCACTGTCAACAGTAACCAATGTTCCAATGATTCTTCTGCCCCCAATACCAGGACAAATCTCTTGGAATCGTTAAATGATTGCAGGATGCATCTCCCAGAACAGACTCTCTCCCACATTCGGCTGCGATGGTTCACAAAACCATGCAGCCTCTCCTCTCTGCTGACCAGACAGAATCTGCAGTCTGAGATATTGGGCAGCATGGTGGCACAGTGGTTAGCACAGCTGCCTCACAGCACCAGGGACCCGAGTTCAATTCTGGCCTTGGGTGAATGTGTGGAGTTTGCATGTTCTCCCCGTGTCTGCATGGGTTTCCCCCAAGTGCTCCTGTTTCCTCCCACACTCCAAAGATGCACAGGTTAGGTCATGCTAAATTGACCATTAGTGTTAGGAAGATTAACAGGGTAAATACGTGGGGTTATGGGGATTGGGCCTGGATGGGATTGTTGTCTGTGCAGTCTCGATGGGCCGAATGGCCACCTTCTGTACTGTAGGGATTCTATGCTTGTTTTATAGGGAAATCTGTAAATAGGATCTCAAAAGTGGCATCTTTTGCCCTCTCCCTTGCACCTATTAGCTATTCTTGACCACAATTCATTTTCATTTTACAAGTAAATTGACAGTTAAAGTACAACTGTTCACAACCCAATATCTACAACATCTTTATGGGACTTTTGTGAGACCAGAGTGTACTCAGTGTAAACTTAGATACTGCTGCCACTCTTTCCAAAGCATAAATATCTTGAATCTCAGCCTTTCTTTATTTTCCTACAATCAAACCACCCAGGCTTGCCAGGCAGACTGCAGAACAGGTCACATAATCCCCTTCATTTGCCATAAATTTAAAGCTACAGTCCAAAAATATAATCATCTTATTCCCATAATTGAAACACGTTATTGCAGTATCATAAATGTTTCATATACTCATTTGCTGATTCATAAAGTGCACTAAAAATAAATATGTCACGAGGCTATGCCCTTTAGTTTTGAAAATATGATTTTTCAACTGATTGGAACATTTACAATTTAAACTGAGACAGAAAAAACTCCTAAAACATATAAGGCCACGTCCTAAGGGGAAGATGTGAAACATACAAAATCCTCAGGGGAGTGTGAGGAGAGGGGCATTTCCTATAATTCAGACACCCATCGAAACGTGCAACAGTCTGAGATTAAAAATGTAAAATACTGAATATTGAAACAATGGCTGCCACAGGTAGACCCACCTAGAACCTCTTGGAAATACACAATTGGTGACTTATTTCAAGGCAAGGTTGCCACCACTAGAGAGAGATTGCAAGTGACACAAGTTTAGGAAAAGTTATCACACATATTTCCAGATTGTTTATTTTAAAGCTTATTCTGAAACGGGAAGCCTGTAACTCAGTCGTGCAAAGTAGCTCAAGAAGATGTGAAGCAGGAGCAAAGTTACACTGCATTGTTAATTTGTGTTCATCTTGATGTGGGACTCCTTCAAACATCTGTCCAAAGACAATGAGCTAAGAATGGATGGCCTGAACAATTATAGCTACAATGGCCATTTCAAAAGATTTGTTTAGTTGTAAGTAGACGTTCCTCCTACAGTGTCTGGAAAGCAGAGGTACTGGGGACACATCCTCTTTTCACTTTGAACTGAAATATGGAAGTGTAAGAAGTGTTGTAACCATGTGGCCACAACCACTAATGGAGCACCAACTTTAAATTTGGGGAATGCTCCTTTAAAATGCCATGACCTTGATCTAACTCGAGTGTTGATATTTATTTTTTCCCCAGTGGATACCGACACGTGAGCCAGTAAATGTGTCAGTCCATAGCTCTGAATTCCTTATAGGACTTGTGCTGGGCAGTGGAACTGGAAGCTGCTGAGTGTGTTAGTGGTCTACAAGAATCCTTAATATAGCCACTGTTTTCAGAAGTTGGAGGAGTGAACAAGGCAATTCATGCTTCAACCCTGGATCATTTCAAACAATTTTAATCATTACTATCTTCAAACTGACCCTTTAATCTCTCAATTTTTACAAGGGCTGTTCCAAGATAATTACAAACTAATCTCGATTTTATAGCTAAAAAATTGTAATGTGATTCTGGCAAAATAAAAAGCTTTCACAATGCTGAACTCCTTCAGTTGATTAATTTTAAATAATGGAGGCAACATTAGAAGTAATGGCTGATATTTTCCACTTTGTACAGGGGGCCTTAAGTTCACTCAACTAGGGTTGCTAACTTGCATTTCCTTTTCAAGTACTGGAAGAAAAGCATAACTTTCAGTTAAACAAAAAATGCTTCTATGGTTAAATCAATTGCGTTTTCAAACAAAGCAATTTATAGATTTCACAGAAAACATTTCATAGAACACTCTTTTATCAAATATCGCTCCATTAAGTGCCATAACATTATATAACAAATCTCTAAATACTAACTCTTTGCTGGGTTCCTCTCATATATTCATTACTAGATCTCCGCATGGCTTCATTCAGTAACAGATTCTTTGCTGACACTAATACTCCATTTGCCGAATCTCTGCAAATTTATTCCCACTCCAACAGTCAATTACTTTCAAGTGACACTTTCTGACAAGTACCTGTCAATATGTTGTTAGTTCCCAAATGACTGATGTGCTGTTAACATACAGCCTTGACCTCTCCCACCCTCACTATCTCTGTCACCACTCAAGTGTTAGCCAGATTATATCTGATCTACAGTCCAAGGATATAGGGGAAATTCTACTTAATCCAAAAAAGTATATGTTCTATTAAAATTACTACGATCTATTAACTTAAAACTGTACAAGCGTCTGTTAACCTTCCATTACCTTTAGCAGAAGATTCTTCAACCTCTCCACTTCTTTATCTAGATCCTGAATACACTTAACCAAGTCGTCACAGACTAAAGCTGATTTTTGGTCTGGGTCCAAATCCAGCACTCTCTGAAAGCAGGTAGATAAATTTAGATGTGAATTGAATATACTAGTGCAAGATAGTTTTTTTTATGGCTAACCTGTGTGTTATTCTTAAGGTTGAATGTCAATCTGGGTGGCACAGTAGTTAGCACTGCTGCTTCAGCACCAGGGACCCACATTCAATTCTGGCCTTGGGTGACTGTGTGGAGTTTACACGTTCTCCCCATGTCTGTGTGGGTTGCCTCCAGGTGCTCCAGTTTCCTCCCACAGTCCAAAGCAGGTTAGGTTGATTGGCCATGCCAAATTGCCCCTTAGCATCAGGGGGACTAGCAGGGTAAATGTGTGGTTACAGGGATAGGGCCTGAGTGGGATTATTGTCAGTGCAGGCTCAATGGGCTAAATGGCCTTCTTCTGCACTGTAGGGATTCTATGATTCTAATCAATCTGATGTCACTCAAATACACTGGAGATTTTCCTCAGAGGAACATTTAAGATGAGCCATTTTGCAATAAATTCTCCAGTTACCTTTTGAACTGATTTCTAGAAATTGACTTTTTGCAAATTGCTAGGTGCTGCCATCAATTTTTATGTAATTATTTAGATAATCACCTTCTTCAGTTCTCTACACGAAGGCAAGTTCAAATCTAAAGCTGGGAAGTTGTAAAAAAAATAAAATAGACAGCCCAATAAGTAAAAGTATGGGTGAACTAAGCCATTGAGACCAGCAAGGTTCCTTGCATAAACCCTAATCTGCACTGATTTGGTTGACTTTTAGTAAAGAAAAATATGGGGACTCAGTATTCCTCGACGGAGGAAAGAACAACCAGCACTTCAGTCCACTAATATTCCACTTCGATGGAAATTTGCGTACTGATGATGGGAAGAAAAAGATTGAGTTTAGCTGTGATGGCCTGCCAGGTGGAATACCAAAATGACAAATGATCACTTTGGCTAGTAACCATGGACTGTCGATGTTCATGGGACTATAAATTAGAATTAGTCACTTGCCATCTACAGGAGAAATGGGGTAAGAGGAGAAAATTGAACACAATAAATTTTTGGCAGAATAGTTGCCTTTTCCACATTACAATAAAGCCAGTGAACATAATGTTGGAGACGTTTTCTAAAAATTTAAACATGTATTTTAAGATTCGTCATAATGTTTAAAAATGTACGTCTAGTTGAGGAAGTAGGGCTGCCAGTTTTGTAAGTTTTCAAAATCACTTTACAGGGATAAAGGAATATTTACTCAAACATACCAGTTCCGAGTTGGTTGCTAATTGGCTTGTCACATTCTGAACCGTTAGCATTAGGTGACCACAGTGCTTCTTCAGCTTTATCAAAAATTTGTTAAGTTCTTCACTGCTTGAAAAGAAATTTAAAATAAATTTATTATGCACGTTATCTAACACATAAGCCAACAAACAATTATGATCTACATAGAGTAATGTGTTTTAATTTGGTTAGAATCGAAAACCCAGGTATTTATTAAAAGAATGAAATACAAGACTCACTGTTCAAAATAAAGAATTTTCCTGCAGCAAAACCAAAGAACTTGCATGCTTTTAATGATATCTAAAATAGTCAGTTACATTAAAGGTATTGAAGGCACGATGAACACAATTACTTATACTCAAAGCTGGACGTCTTAACTTGTACTTCTTTCTGCCCATTTGATTTACACTCCCAAAAAACTCAAGTCTGACACTCATCAGAAACTGGAAGATTAACCACTTAGTCTGAGTACTGCTTCAAAGATTTGTATGAGAATTGTGATTTCTTGGGCTGTCTGCTTACTTCCAGCAAAATTTTCCCTTCAAAACTTCTCCAACTGTCCTATGGTTGTAGACTCCCTGTTCAACACAATCGCCGTTAGCATTTTAAAACGTAACCACCTGAGGTCTAATGTTCTTTAACTCTGGTGCCTTGTCTCCGTGAAATCTCTGTCACTCTCTCTTAGCTTGACTATCCCAGAAGTCCAACTCACTCTTGGGATAGTCCCAGTTGTATCACAGCTTGGTATAGCTCCTGCTCTGTCCAAGACCGCAAGAAACTACAATGGGTCGTATACGAAGCTCAGTCCATCATACAAAACAGCCTCCCATCCATTGACTCTGTTTAAACTTCCCACTGCCTCGGCAAAGCAGCCAGCATAATCAAGGACCCCACACACCCCAGACATGCTCTCTTCCATCTTCTTCCAGTGGAAAGAAGATACAAAAGTCTGAGGTCACTTCCCAACCAACCCAAGAACAGCTTCTTCCCTGCTACCATCAGACTTTTGAATGGACCTACCTCATTCTCTACACCCTAGCTATGACTGTAACACTATATCCTGCACCCCTCTCCTTTCCTTCTCTATTTACTTTGTCTGTATAGCGCGCAACACTACTTTTCACTGTATACTAATACACGTGACAATAATAAATCAAATCAAGGAAAGATGACCAGGTTTTTAAATACCCTTTTAGTCAGTGCACACAGAATTTCAACTAAATCCTGCTCGAAAGGAATTTTCCCTCTAGCCAGTTTGTTCTAAGACCCAAAACCAAACTGTTTAAAACAAAATCACACCCAGGGACCTACTCACCCCTACAATTAACTTCCGGTTGACCCTTCTTTTCCTATTGTCCATCTCCCAGGCAGCTTGGTCACTTGATCATTCACTTGATCATTCACTGGAACCCAAGCTGCTTTTTACCAGAAATCTTTCAGATAACCCTAGTTCTTAAAGGGACCATAACCTCAACACAAATCAGAGAGAAAAATTCTGTCATCCTGGGATTAAGTCCCTTGGAAAGGTTGGAACACGCTGGATTTCCTGCTTCTGAGGGCGGTGGGAAAACATGCCAAATCTTCTAGCCCGACCTCATTAAATATGCAACCAGGGTTTTGCATTGTATTCCATGGCAGGGCAGGCCTGATGGTGCTTAGTCTGCTGTTGTATTCAGGCATCATCTTGAAAATGCACCCAACATCATTGACCCAGAGAAAGCAGATGGATAGATAGGAGCAACCTGAGGCTGGAGATGGGCGGAGCGATGGCACAGTGATAAGCACTGCTGCCTCACATCACCAGAGACTTGGGTTCGATTCCCGGATTGGGTCACTGCCTGTGTGGAGTCAGCATGTTCTCCTCGTGTCTGTGTGGGTTTCCTCCGGGGCTCTGGTTTCCTCCCACAGTCTGAAAGATGTGCTGGTTAGGTGCATTCTCCATGCTAAATTCTCCCTCAGTGTACCCGAACAGGCGCCGGAGTGTGGCAACAAGATTTTCACAGTAACTTAATTGCATTGTTAATGTAAGCCTACTTGTGACACTAATGAATAAACTTTAAAACTTAATCTTTAAATGGACCTCCTCCTTGATGCCGGATCTGGAAGATTCGCCTGTAGATGTTCCCCCCCAGCCATTGCTGTGGTGTTTCTGGGTACAGGGTTGCCGGTGGCCTCCACCTCAAATTCCAGAGGCAGTCCCAGTCATTGTTCAGGTGAGCTCGGACACCTGCACACCACGGTGTTCCAAACATGTTTTGCACTGGTGCTTTTTCTTGACGGTCTCACAGAGAATCGGGGTGTCGCGGGTTGGGCCTTTGTTTGCATTGAATTAGCTGGATGCAAATCAATTTCATGCTGGCCACCAGCAGGTTTCCTGAACCACCATGCCAGCTTCCAGCAAGTTTCCTGATCCACCAGGCTGGCCTCCAGCAGGTTTCCTGATCCACCAGGTCGGCCTCCAGCAGGTTTCCTGATCCACCAGGTCGGCCTCCAGCAGGTTTTCTGATCCACCAGGCCAGCCTCCAGCAGGTTTCCTGATCCACCAGGCCGGCCTCCAGCAGGTTTCCTGATCCACCAGGCCGGCCTCCAGCAGGTTTCCTGATCTACCAGGCTGGCCTCCAGCAGGTTTCCTGATCCACCAGGTTTCCTAATCCACCAGGCTGGCCCCCAGCAGGGTTCCTGATCCACCAGGCTGGCCTCCAGCAGAAGATCTCATGGGAAATTCACATCAGTGTAAAACTGATTTCGGGGCCTCCGGCCGACCTCTATCCACCGTTGGGGCTGAGCATGGGAGAATTCCACCGCTAGATTTTTTTCTTTTCTAAAACCACACGCGCCATCATAAAATCAATATCAGTATTTTCAGTCAAGACTACTACTGTGGGCTTGTGAAGCCTGAAAGCTCTTTGTTTACCATATAAATGGGATTAGGATGACATGCAACTGGGCAATTCTGCTTAGTTAAGTTTCTGGAGATGTTGGGAGTGTATTAGGGAGCTATGCACTTGCATTTAAGTAACATTGCAATGTTGCAGCTTCATCTTTGGCGTTTCTCAAAATAAGCATAGGTTCAACACATTGTAATTTTCTTAATGTAAAATTCAATCTCCAATTGCTCCTCATTTATAAACTTCATAACCAATTCAAGAAAATTGCTTTGGTGCTTTTCTGCATCACAACCTCCAGAATGCATTAATTGTCTATACATGGCCTAGTGGTATTATCGCTAGACTATTAATCCAGAAACTCAGCTAAAGTTCTGGGGAGCTGGGTCGTATCACACCTTTGGTGGAATTTGAATTCAATAAAAAAAATCTGGAATTTAGAATCTACTGATGACCATGAAACCATTGTCGAATGTTAGAAAAACCCATCTACTTCATGAATGTCCTTTAGGGAAGGAAACCTGCTCTCCTTACCTGGTCGGGCCTACATGTGACTCCAGAGCCACAGCAATGTGGTTGTTAGACTAATGCGTTAAACAAACATTTCTTGCCATCTTCACAAGAGAAGACACAAAACACAAAATGTGGGGAAATATGGGATTATTCACTTTTGTCGGAAGAACAGAAAAACTATTCTTTAAATGGTGAGAAACTAGCACATGTTGGAGATCACAGGGATTTTGCTTTCTTTGTACACAAAAAATAAAGATGTAGGTACACCAAACAATTAAGATAAATGTTGGTGTTTATTGCCAGAGGGTTGGAATACAAGAGTAAGGAAGTCTTCCTGCAATAGTGCAGAAGCTTTGGCGAGACAACACTTGCAGTACCAGGCACACTTATAGTATCCATACTCAAGGAAGTATACGCCAATTTTAGATGTGTTGCAATAAAGGCTCACTGGATTGACTCTTGGCTTAACAGGATATCCTCTGAGGAGAGATTGTGTAGAATTCCTCAGATTTCTGGAAAATGAAGGGCAATCTCAAACAAATAAAATTTAAAATGATTGGCAAAAGCGTCAAAAAAAAAACATGACGATTAATTTTATGCAGTAATGGTTGCAATCTGGATTGCATTGCTTGCAACGGTAATGGAGGCTGATTCAATTATGGCTCAAGTGAATTGGATAAGCACGTGAAGGAAAAAAGAAATCAAGGGTCAGGAAAAGGAACCAGTCAAACAGCTCTTGCAGAGAGCTATCACAACTCGATGAGCTTAATAGCTTCCTTACTTGCTGTAATGATTCCTTGATCTATTCTATTCTGAGGGTAGACATGATAGACGGGAGGCTGTTCCCCTTAGCGTGGGATTCTTTAACTCAGCGTCCCAGGATAAGGTGTCAACCATTTCAGGTTGAGAGGAGGAGAAATTTCTTCATTCAGAGGATTGTGAATCTTTGGAATTCTCCATCTGAAGGGCCATGGATGCTTACGCCAGAATTTTACCGCCCTGCCCGTCACAGGAATTGAAACAGGCGAGAAGCGGACAATGGGAAGGTCCGTTGACCTCGGGCAGGATTTTACGGTTTTGGGATGAGCCCGGCCATAAAGTCCCACCCTTGGTGTTTGAACATAATTAAGACTGAGATGAATAGCATTTGAACGCGAAGGGAATTAACGAATGTGGGCTCAGGTGGGAAAGTTAGTTGAGGTCAATCAAGACCTTCCTGAATGTCATAGCATGCTCGAGCATGGCATTTGGCCTGTTCCTGTCCCTATTTCATGTGCTGTTATTTGGGCTGTAGGTATAATTAGCCATTAACATATAGTGGTGCTTTATCACCTTCAGATGAGATTAGGCTTCATGACCACAAGTGAGATAACATGGTTATAGTAGCAGCTTTCTTCATGGACATTAAATATTTTTGTTGGGTAGATTTAACAATATGACATTAAAACTGCAACATCTAATTATATTTTGACAGTATATTTTATGTCTGTAAATTACTATAATGTACGAGCTGAAAACTTGAAAAAAGCTTGCTCAGTGAACGAACAATTTTTCTTTGAATAGGCTGAACTTTAAAACATGTTATTTTTCTAAACAAAGACAAGTAGGCAAATATAATTTCTCAGATTTCAACAATAAATTCTCAACCAATTGTGGATATTTCTATGTATTTCTATACATTTTGTCAGCCAAATAAAGGCAATTGTAGGCAAGATGTAAAACATGTTAAAGAATATAACATCAGCTATTAAGCCCATGAACATGACTCCACTTTTACACAATTTTTAAGACTAATGGGGAAACATGTATAAATGTAGAATAAACTGCAGAAATTGATCTTTGTTACTACATTGAAAAATGCTGATAGTTTACTTAAATACAATGAAATTGGATTTACAATGGAATATTTTAATGCATCACTTAACTAAATGTAATCTTAGAAACATACATATTGATAGCGAAAGTTAGGTACGAATTCTTCATCACTTTAAAGAAGCAGTGATATAAATTGAACTCATTTTTAAATACAAACTACTTAATTTATCTTCACTGAACAAATGTGAATTCTATATTTTAAAAACCATTTATTGTGGTTCAGATTCAGGAACTTGGGATTACTGTTCTTTTGCCAATAAATGCTATTGGTTTCACATCAGATTCTTGACCTGAAACTGACTGCATACTCCATCAAGAGGTTGTGATCCGGAGACTGATTGTTTACAGTAATTTGAACTACCTACTTTTTCATCACATTGAACATTGCAAACTGACAATCAGCCACTTTTGGTGAACTCCTGATTTAGCAACATTTTGGAGGATGGAAAGTCAATCAACATTACTTAGTTTTAAAAAACGTTAACACTTCTTTAAGTCATCAGATTGTGCTCACAAATGGTTCTGCTGAGAGTTCTGTTTGAGAATAAAGATGGGTCATTAATAAATATCAATCTTTTGATATTTTTGAAAAACTGAGCATATTTTAGAAGTTTATGAGTCTCTTCACTGATCCACCTGTTCCATACTGTTACATAACACAGTTGGTTCTTATGGAACTGTAACAGTTATCAGAATGTCTATTATTTTAAGCACTACCACAACCATTTTCTGTCTAAAATTTAACAGGATTAAAGTGATCAGTTGCAGAAGATCAGTTTGTTATGCAGTTTACAAATCGGTATGGAAAATTCTTTCATTGAGCTTCAGAAATTTACTGCTTTGTTCTATTTTTATATTTCTGCCCATAAGATAACTAAATCTTTTTTTAAATCCTTAAGAGCTGTACTGAAATCAAATACAATTTTTTACATTGAGGAAACGGATGAAATTGTGCAAAAATATTTTGAAATAACATTTTAAAAAGCATTTTGTAAGATAGAATCTTGGTTGCTCCTGCTTTTAGGAGAAAAATCATATTGTGATTTGAAAAATGGAATAGCAGAACTTCAAGCAATGCAAGGAAAATGCTATTTGTCACCGTCAAAGCAAATGACATCTTTCTAATTAATCACTAGTTGAACCGTATATACTTTAACCAGATCACTAAACACCTTTCACAGTAAGAGCTTTGCAGTACTAAACTTAATGTCAATCAAATATTTAATATCTGCTGTTTTGGGGAACTGTTTTGGAGACTAATCATCCTAATGGTCCTTGGAAAAAGCGTTTGTGAAAGCAAATGGCAATCCATCAATCCTAAATAGTTTAACTGCACTGAGTTTCAGTACTCTTTAGCCTAACCAAGATCACATTGTTTGTCCATGAGATAAGCCGATTCTGTTTTCATTAGGTGAAATGATGAAAGTATAAGCAACAAATCCAGCACCTTATCTGTAACAAATTAATCTCCCAAATGATCTAGTTCAAATATGGAAACCAGATAACTTCTGCATTTGAAGATTCAGGAGATAATTTTCAGACAAACTTTAAGGTGTTATTAGGTGAATGTCCATAGAGCAATAGTCCTGTCTACTCTGCTCTACGCACGAGTCTTGGACTGTTTACCAGTCAAGGAGCTCAAGCACTTTCACTTGAGGTGCCTACGAAAGTTTCTTTAGATCAGAAGGCAAGGCAAAATACCAGACACTGAGGTGCTCATCCCAGCTGGCATGCTAAGCGTGCACACACCATACTGACTAGGCACAACTGAGTTGGGCTGATCATGTAACCAAAAAAACCTGACATACGCTTACCAAAGCAAATATTCTATGGAGAGCTACAGTCTGGGGCACAACTCTTGCGGTGGTCAAAGGAAGCGCTCTAAAGACTCTGAAGACTTCACTTTGGAGTTTTGATATCAACTTTGAGTCCTGGGAGAAACATGCCGAGGATCACTGCATCTGGCGCAACCAACTATGGGGTTGTCTTCAAAAGCAAGTGCATATCAGAAAGAGAGAGAAAATGCAAGGAGAAAAAATTCCAAGGAATTCAGAGAATCCAATAAATAATGCAAACCTCAATTGTCTGCGGTAGCTTGCCCATTTGCAGTAGGACCTAGCAAACGCAGAGTGGCCTCAGCAGTCACCTACATACCCACCGGAACACTATCAAACATTATCACACCCACCCCAAATGACAAACATGGTCTTGCCTTGAAAGATGAACAAGTAGCATATAAACAACTGTTACTTTGTAACATTAAGTTAAATTACCATAGTCGATGGGTAGGCTAGGTTATTGTAACAGGCGGAATATTATATGAATCAGATTATTTCATACATGCTTTTTGTATACCAACATTTTCCTGTTCAACTCTGGCTAGTGACTGTGTAATAAAATTAGCAATCATAGGTTGGAGGAAATAATTGACACTGTATTTGGAAGCTTACAAACTCATATGCAGAGACATAACTTCTCTCGTAAATTTTTAGCCATATTTACTGCAAATGGGTTTAAAAGGAAAATGGTAAAACTTTAGGAACCCTGATTTTTATTCGATATAATAAATAATAGACTTGCTTTACACTATCCCCTGCTTTCAAATTTAACTATTGCTCAAATTCTTGTCACAGTGAATTCTGCATATACTGAGTGTACCATTCTGTCTTTCAGTAAATGTGCCCACCTAGTGGTGATTACAATTAGTACTAGTACTTTAAATGCAAATCTGTCAGACCCCTCCCCAAGGTTTACAGAATCATAGACATTTCCAGACAGAAGGTGGCCATTTGGCACTTGCACAGTCCTACTTTCCTGATCTTTTCATGTATCCGGGAGTATTTTTCTTCAAGTGACTTTATCTGAAATAATTATGGTAAAACATTGTATGCTTTAGTAATTATTTATGTACAGTTTATTCTTCTGTTAATCCTGATTTATTCCTCTTCCACCTCCCTCGTGATCCATTCACTGAGCAGTGTGTCAGCTTGGTTCAATCTCACTTCTATTGCAGAATTACTGTCTACTCTGCTCTAACATGCAAGACTTGGACTGTGTACCATGGCATGTCAAGGAGCTCAACAACTTTCACTTGAGGTGCCTTCGAAAGTTTCTGTAGATCAGAAGGCAAGACAAAATACCAGATGCAGAGGGGCTCACCCCAGCTGGCATGCTAAGCGTGCACACCATATTGAGACAGTCACAACTAAGTTGAGCTAATTATGTAGCCAAAATGGTCCATGTGGTCCAGTCCCACTCTTGGATTTTGAATTACCATTCAACTGACTCTTAAATGCAAGGCATAGAGTGCTGCAGTGTTAGATGTGCTGTGCTTCAGATGAAATATTGAAGGTTTTATTCAAGTGTATGATAATAAGCTCATGGCATTATTTATGGAATAGCGAGCTCTCTTCCCCAACTTTCATCACCTCACCGCAGACAACTATACCTTTAGCTGATGGCACTAAGCTGTGGAAATCCTTCTCCAAATCTCTCCATCTCTGTCATCTCCTCAAAGCCCAACTCTCTCAACAGGATTTTGGTCATTTGTCCTAATGTCTCCTTTGACTTGGTATCAATCTTTATCCAATTACCCTCCTGTGTAGCACCCTGAGACATTGTCCTGCGCAGCATCTTGGGGCATTTTACCATATTAAATTGTTGTAAGCTGTTGTCGAAGATGGAATTACAGCTCTTCCTTCCACTGGAGAAGTGGCAGTTGAGTATAAAAAAGTTCACACCCAGAAGATTCTTTGGTGAGAGATGTGCAAAGAGGGAGGGATAGAGAGAAAACAGCTGTTGATGATGATGACCGTGTATCACAGCAGTTGGTATTAGTGAAACAAATCATTTCAACATACACAATACTTCAGAGTTTTACTTGGAAGAAATTAAAAACACTGGTTCTTATATGGGTCGTCACAATTGTCAACGGAACAAAAGTAACTTTAGCTAGTGAGGAGAAACTCAGCACTTTGCTACTGCAAGTTAGATCTAGCTGAGACCTCACAATTACAAAACAACAATTTGTATTTATGTAGTTCCACCAACGTAAAAAATGTCCCAAAATGCTTCACAGAGATGAAAGAAGCCTAGGCATGAGAGAATTCAATGACTATCTCAAGAGTGGACCTTTGTTCCTTATAAAACAGATGCTACAACTCTACTAATGAACTACTGACTGGGTATGAGGAGAGATGTTAATAGTTACATCACACGTGTCAAGCTTCAAAACCATTACAAGTTCCAAAAGGGCTAATGATTAGTATAACACCTTTAGGAACATTGTTTTGATATTCATATACTTCTTTAAACTGAGATGTTCACCATTAGGTGTACAAGAGCTAATGTCGTTACCAAAATGAGCTTTAGGAAGATAATGACAAACCTTTGCACCACACAAGTGCCAGGCAATGACCATCTCCAACAAGACAAAATCTAACCACCTTCTCTTCATATTCAATGGCATTATCCTTGCTGAATACCCCACCATCAACATCACTGGGGGTCTCCCTTCACCAGAAATTGAACTGGACCAGCCATATAAATACAGCAGTTACAAGAGCAGGTCAGAGGCTGGGAATTTTGCAGCAAATAATTTATCTTCTGACTCCCCGCAGCCTGCCCACCATCTGTAAGGCACAAGTACAGAACGTGATGGAATACTCTCTACTTGCTTGGACCAGTGCATTGTTTCAACACTCAAGAAGCACAACACCGCCCAGGACAAAACAACCCGTTCGATCAGTATCACAACCACCATCTTACCTCTCCAATACCAGGCTGAGTGCTGTAATGCTAGATATGCTGTGCTTCAGATGAAATATTGAAGGTCTTATTCAGGTATATGATAATAACCTCATGGTACTATTTATGGAGTAGCGAGCTCTCTTCCCCAACTCTCATCATCTCACCACAGGCAACTGTGCCTTTAGCTGTCGGCAGTAAGCTGTGGAAATTCCTCTCCAAACCCCACCATCTCTGCCTCCTCCTCAAAACCCAACTCTCAACAGGATTTTGGTCATTTGCCCTAATGTCTCCTTTGACTCGGTATAGTGGCAGGAGTGTGCACCATATACGCAATGCACTGCCGTAACTTGTCAAGCTTCCTTCAGCAGCGTCATCAAAATCCGAAACCTCTATCACTTAGAAGGACAAGGGTAGTAGACACATAAAAATGCCACCATCTGCAAGTTTCCCTCCAAGCCACACGCCATCCTGTCTTTGAATTATATCACCATTCCTTCACTCTCACTGGGTCAAAGACCTGGAACATCCTTCCTAACAGAACTGTGGTGTGCCTACACCAGTTGGGCTGCAGTTCGAGAAGGCTGCTCACCCACCACCTTCTCCAGGACCATCAGGGATGGGCAGCAAATGCTGGTCTAGCCGGGAATACTCATATTCTAGGAAAGAACAAAACAAAAATGACAAATACGCAATTTCCTATTTCGTTTAATACCCAGCAGTAGAAACCATTAGGTCCTGGATATTTTGCCATCTTAAATTCTCCTATTTTCTCCACGACTATTTTTTCCTCACATTGCACAAATAAACTTCTCCCCTTCACTTATTTTTGGTTTCCTTGTTTCACTGTCAAAATAGACACTATTTTTCAACAGTTCTGATAGTTTCTTACTGCCTAATATAGCCCTGCCTGAACTTGTGTTTAATATGCCTGGATTCCCCTGCACCATTTACCTTTTGTTGCAAAACTTTCTGCCAAATAAGTTTCAGTAGCAGCGATCTACTTAAAGTCCAGGCTGATCCTAGACTGATTACATTGCAAATTATGATTATTGAACAAATGACTATCCAAAAGCAACCACACAGGACTCTTGGAAAATGATTGGATAGAAAATCTAAGGTCCTGACGTTTAAAGGCATAGTGGCTGAAGATTTTCACATGTCTAAGACATTGAATCTGGGAAAAATCATAAGGAGATTACTGCCTCTGCGACTGGATCCTGAACTTCTTAACCCACAGACTGCAATCAGTAAGGATAGAAAACAACACCACCTCCACGATCATCTTCAATGCCGGTGCCCCACAAGGCTGACTCCTCAGCCCCCTACTATACTCATGATACACCTCTGACTGTGTGGCCAAATTCCCCTCCAACTCGATTTTCAAGATTGCTGATGACGCCACCGTAGTGGGTCGGATCTCAAAGAATGACGAGATGGAGTACAGGAAAGAGAGAATCTGGTGACTGGTGCAACGACAATAATCTCTCCCTCAATGTCAACAATACAAAGGAAACAGTCATCGACTTCACAAGTGGGAGACATGCCCTTGTCTACATCAATGGGGACTAAGTAGAAATGGTCGAGAGCTTCAAGTTTTTAGGTGTCCAGATCACCAACAACTTGTCCTGGTCCCTTTATGCCGACACTAGAGTTAAGAAAGCCCACCAACGCCTCTACTTTCTCAGAAGACTAAGGAAATTCGGTATGTCCGCTATGACTCTCACTAACTTTTACAGATGCACCATAGAAAATGCATAGCTTGGTATGGCTCCTGCTCTGTCCAAGTCCTCAAGAAACTACAAAGGGTCGTGAACGAAGCCCAGTCCATCACTCAAACCAGCCTCCCACCCACTGACACTGTCTACACTACCCGCTGCCTCGGAAAAGCAGCCCGTATAATCAACAACCCCTTGCACCCCAGACATACTCTCTTCCACCTTCTTCCATCGGGAAAAGATACAAAAGTCCGAGGTCACGTACCAACTAACTCAAGAACAGCTTCTTCCCTGCCGCCATCAGACTTTTGAGTGGACCTACCTCGCATTAAGTTGATCTTTCTCTACACCCTAGCTACAACTGTGACACTACATTCCGCATTCTTTCCTTCCCTTCTCTCTGTACAGTATGCTTTGTCTGTATAGCGTGCAAGAAACAATACTTTTCACTGTATACTAATACGTGTGCCAATAATGAATCAAATCAAATGGAGAAGTACCATTTCTGCCAAGCCATCAACATAAACTGTGTCACTTTCAAATGCTTGGTTAACAAACAAATTAACAGTAGCTCGCAGTGAGACAACATTTTTCATAGATGGATTTGAAGAGGAGGAATGGGAAGGTACAGTAACATATCAGAGTTGATGGTCACTTTTTTTTCTGATAGGTTATAAGGCTTTGCAGTCTGATTGGAATATTTTGTTCTTATATTTTTCTGTCTCTGAGAAAGAGATGATAACTCTGTAACTCAATTATGTATCAATTGCAGCCTTGGTTAAGCTTTGAAAGCTACTTGAGAATAGATAAATAGCTAAATAAATTTCATTCCAAAAGGTACAGATCCTAGGTTAGCTGCCAAGCAACCACCAAGGTTATGACATTCTCTGTGTACATACTTCTTTAATTACTTGATCTCAAATACGTTAATATATTGTTGCATGGAAATCTGACACATGATATACAGAGAGGACATCAGGGGGAAATGGAATGATTCTGAGAGAATGGACTCTGAGAATGACCAAAATCAATGAAACCATAACCCAGTCTAACACGGTGAATAAGTGAGGAAGGGGGAAGAAAACTGGATGAGAGTAAGGAAAAATAAATTAAAGAGAATATAATTATAATAATTTACATGGACCACCTATGGTGTTTCTACTTATGATATAATTTCCTGATGCATTACCAAGCAGTACCAGAAGAAATGTGAAGGAATTGCGTTAGGTGACTTCATGCATGGCGGATAAATTCCCTTCTTATGATGATTTATTTATATCAGCAAATCGTTAGAATTCCTGCTATGCAATTGTGTGCTCATTCCAAATAAAATTTTAAATATTCTAAAATGCAGTTCACTTCTTATTGGCATTTCTTTTAACTTAGAATTAAAAGTCAGGTGACAGGTTACACCAGTGCACAGTTCAAGTTGTAGACTCAGTACAGAGTGATAACGTTTGCCAGTTAGTTACCACCTATAATCAGTCAGTTTGCATAAATAAGTACACTTATTGTTGATGATTTTAGATTTACACATTTCATTTGCAGAAATGCTCACTTAAGGTTAGCGAACCAGCCTTTATTCATGGCTCAGTCATGAAAGTTTCAAGAAATGATGGTTCAATTTGATTGCCTCCAAAATGTCTCAAGTACCACTACAAAGGCTAACAGTGCCTCTCCATGATTTTTCAATTGAAAGCATACAGGGTACAAACGGCTGGCCAATATTCCTATCAATCTGCCATCATAGACTCCAGAAATCTGGTTAGATGTTAGTTTTTCCTTTCATTTTTCAGAGAATAGAACACTCCATAATGTACTTCCCAAAAATGGGTTTGTTGTTATTTAGTTTTGGGAGTATACTGGAATCCAGTTTATTCCTAGAACAGATTTAATAGAGCTCGTGATTGGTATGTTACTTACAGGCTAAGGTTTCACTATTCTTTTTATTCATTCATGGGACATGGGCGTCGCTGGCTGGCCAGCATTTATTGCCCATCCCAAGTTGTCCGAGGACAGTTGAGAGTCAACCACATTGCTGTGGCTCTGGAGTCACATGTAGGCCAGACTAGGTAAAGATGGCAGATTTCCTTACTCTCCAAATGTCCTTGAGGGAAAGAGAGACTTGCATTGTTTCCATCCATCCCTACAAAGGACACTATTGTTTATTTTACAGTCAAACTAAAAGACAATAATCAATAGGAATCTATTATTTTTTATGGAAACATTTTAACCATGAGGGCACCATTCTAAAATTGGTTATAAGTAATGACAAACTTGTAGATTTCAAAGCTTTCCAAATTTAGCTGTTTTAATTGTGATGGTCGGTGAGGATATTTGCTTGGATCAGTTTCTGATCTGACAACGTGCAGATTAATTAAATGTACACATTTGAAGTTACATGACTTCTGAAACATTCGCAGTGTCTGCCCCCATCCCCCCCCCTACTCCCACTCAACCACCAACAACAAATGCATATTTCCATAATTTTTTAAAAATCACTGCATGACTACCTTATGTGTACCACAGAAAGCTCATGATAGATGGAACTCCAGATATTACTAAAAAATGTATATAAACACATCCCAGAAACAGATTGCAAGGTTAGATTCCTGAACTCTGTGTGTCTAACAATTTTTACCATAAACATAGTAATTTAAACACCAATGCCAGCTGGAATTGTTTGGACTGCTTTATTCTGACACCTAGTTTAAGATTAAAAAGGTTGTGTGCTCATACATTAATAAAATACTTACTTAATTTATCAAGGAATAGAATAAATTTTGTTAACATTTTCTTTGCAACTTCAACGTAGAATATAGGTGATAAATGTTCGATAATTAAGAAAACTGAACAAGAAAAACCTCCTTTTGGGATACTTCAGGAAAACATAAATATCTCAAGCACATTCTAGATGTAAAATGTAACAATGGATCTTGTGCCAACCATTTAGATTACAAATATTATAAACATTATCTTAGCAAAATGTTTTCATTGAAAACACTGATTTCAAAAGCATTTTGTCAAAAGTGAGGTGGTGAGGGTGCTCACATTGGATTAATTCAAGCACAGCTTATTTTGGAAGACAGGATAATAGTTGATCGCATTCCCTCTGTCATCCATAACCTAAATCCAAACTTTCTGACAATCTCAGGGACATTGTGAACTTAGGCATATTTACAGAGAGGCAGAGGAATTAAGGGTTTCAATGCCTGTCTGCTTACGGCAAGGTCTTCCACGGCACGTAATTAATTGCAATATTTGCTTGAAGAACATCAATAATGTGAACGTTCTAGAAACTACATCGACACGCTGACAATTATCTGTTACTGATGAATGACCCTCAACAGTTTCATGAATTCGAAGGACATAGCATGAATGGAGACAGAGGTTTTCATTGCAAAATAATTCTAATGGTGACAGGAACGATCTTATACCTAAATGGATGCTTTAGTCTTTAATATTAAGAAATACCAATAACTTTGTTAGATCAAATTATTCACTTTAACTTTAAAATGATTAAGAGGGCAAACTTTCAAATGAGGATGGTTTTACTTTTACTTGCTGAGTTAGAATATGCTTGTTCCCCTGCAGTCTGCCTAACTTTGTCCCAATAAGTAATTTTTCAAATTCTTTTCTTGACTTTGAGAATTTTCTATGTCAGTGTACTAATTTTACTCATTACCAGTAAATAAATAAAATATTTTAAATGTGTATATTTTATAACTAGTGGGAGTCATTTTAAGATAATGCAATGCTGATTTCCCTTCGTAAGCCTTTGCAAATGTTATCTGAAGGAGCAAAATGGTGCAATTTTGGTTTTAAGATTTAGAGTGATTTTACAGTCAAGAGCAATCACATTCTTAATAGCTGCACTCAGTCGAAAGAGAAACATTATTGTTCCTTTCTCCAAGACAAGATCAAGGATCCGGTGGGTCTGGGGAGGACACTAGTAAGTATCATTTAATACCATCATATACAGAATTGCCTTCCATTAATGTAGTGTACAACAGCCAATTGCAAGGCTAGGTGCAAGGCTAGTAAATTGAGGGAGAGAAAAAACAAATTTAATTAGTGCCTTTCACATCGCAGGATATCGCAAAGCATTTCACATTTGGGACACGCATCTCCAATTTCTCTGGTAAGTAGGATGAATATATACAAAAGGTGATTGCACGACTCCATATAATGACTTTACTGTTGTTCCCCTGAATTAAAAGAAAATGGAACTTGTAGGGGGAGGTGGTGGTGTAGTGGTAATGATAACTGACTAGTAATCTAGAGGCCCAGCCAATGCGCTGGAGACAATGGGCTCAAATTCTATCTCGGCAGCTGGTGGAATTTAAATTCAATTAATAAAGTTAGTCTTCAGTGATGGTCACCATGATAATCACTGATTGTCGGAAAAACCCATCTGGTTTCCTTTAGGGAAGGAAATCTGCCATCCTTACTTGGGCTGGCCTACATGTGACTCCAAACCCACAGCAATGTGATTGACTATTAACTGTCCTCAGTCCAAGGGCAACCAGGGATGGAAATAAATGCTGGTCTTGCCAGCGACACCCATTTCTCATGAAAGAATAAAGAAACTTATATGGCATCATTTCTTTGGGATGCCTCAAACGTGCTTCACAGCCATGTAATTACTTTTGAAGTGCAGTATTACGTAGGAAAATATGGCAGTCAACCCTTCCACAAAAACAGAAGTTAATCTCACTAATTCATGGGAAAAATCCCATTTTGGAATCTTTCAAGTCCCTCTGAATAAGACGACAGTTCCATGTTCTATCTAAATAACAGCATTTCCAACAATGCAGCATTCGCTCACTAGTTACCTTTTTGGAGCAACAGTTGTAACAGAGGTTGGTGTTGAGATGAATGACAAACTGCTGCAAAATATAATCTGACTACTCAGTATGGCACTTGTTTTTAGAACAGCCACTGCGCTGTTAGAAAAGTATCTGCAAAGTAGTTAGCCATTTCATTACTTTTTTTATTACCTGCAATCAAAATTGTCCAGTGAAGGTAACTGGGCAACCTGTAGGTCTTCTGGCTGCATCTCACAAACAGCTTCCAAAATTTTCCTTTGGTCATCTGGATCAGTAATGTTAATCTGCATAAAGATTCAAATGTCTATAATTTAGACTCAGACAAGGATAAATTTAGAAATTTTCATAGTTTTCTACAAATTTACCATTGACGATTAAATGTATTTTCATGTTTCATCGGAATCCGTAAGCAACAACGAACACTGTGTGTAAAGCCATTCACATGCAAATAATTTTATAATTACCTTTATTCAAAATAATACACCTTCTGCATACTTTTGGCAATTTGCAGTTATAAGTCATAATTTCTCAATGGGGTGATAAACAAACAAACCTAATGGGCGGAATTTTACAAGAATGATTCTAAGTGCCCAACCAATGTGAAAATGGGAGAGTTCCTGATCTGTTTTTTGGATGAGCTTTCATGTCCAATCTTACAGACTTAGACATTGAAAAATAGTCGAGACCATTTCTCACTGCTGCAAGCAGTGGGCTGGGCTTAATTCACCAGCCAGCCTGCAGAGGGGGCTATTGTGCATGCGCGGACCTCTGATTCTGCACATGTGCAATTCCAACAGCAACGGTCTGACAGACAGAGAGCGAGCTGTCAGGCCCCTGCTGCTGGAGCCTGGCTGAACCAACCCCCCACAGCTGTGGAGGCCTGAGGCCGATCGCAAGCCCCATACCGCACGGGCATATAGCCCCCACTGCCCAGACCGATCACACCCAACCCCCCCAGCCCCCAATCCGATCGTGATGCAGAGCGGCAATGGCCACCTCTCCCTCCCCTAGCGGGCTGCCCCTTCAGACCCTGTCCCCACAAGCCTCACCCACCATAGGCCTCAGCCCCTGGCACTGCCCAAGGGGCACCCCCCCCCTTGCCCTTAGCCTCCCCAGGGCACCTCAATGGCCTTCAGTGAGGCCAACATGACTGTTCCCCACTCATGGGGAGCAGGTACTTTCCTTGCTGGAGAGGACCTCGCCCAGCAAGGCTGCAAGGGCAAGTGAGCCTGAACGATTCAGTGCCGGGCTCGCTGATGCTATATAAAGTAGCATTACAATAAATTAATTTATTCAGCCTCTCGTCCATTTCCAGCGAGAGGCTGACCGCATCGGAAATCCGACTCTCATAAGATTGCATGAGCCCCGAAATCGGGTGTGATCAGATTTCTTGGCTCGCTCTGCCCATCGATGGGCGGGGCAAGCTGGTAAAATCCTGGCCAGTGTTTGTATTTAGGAAATTTGATTCTCACCCTGGGTTATCAGATTTAACCATGTTTTTTTCCCTTCAGCTTCTGCACTGTGAAGTGGATTCTTCATTGACGATTTCAATCTTCAAATTAACTGTGCTTTTTCTCCCTTCTCTGGAATCACTGCCCTTTTGTCCGCTCTAAAACTCTGCCTTCTTGCCGATTCTCCTGCCCATGTTCAAGGTCAACCCTTCAACCATGCCATCTTCAGTGGCTCCGGTGCACGATATCTGCAGTGTGTGCCATCAACAAGATGTACTGCAGCAACTGACCAAGGTTTCTCCCACAGCATCTCTTACTCTACTCTAGCAAGGACAATAACAGCACATGGGAACACCAACCACCACCCCCCAGCAGTGACTCTGAAGGTGATAATAGCCCTGAACCTTTATGCCACAGGATCATTCCAGGGGTCAGTGGGTGATCTCTGCTGAGTCTCTCAATCCGCTGTAGAAATCTGCATCAATTTGGTTACAGTGCACTGTTCCCAAGGATGAACACCATCATTCAGTTCAAGTAGTCGGAGGTTTCATCGTAAAAGTAGAATCTGAGATAATTCGGAGAGCCATTGGGTGCATGCATGTGCCCATCAAGGCACCAGCGGAGGAGCCAGGTGCCTTTATGAATAAAAAGAGATTCCACTCTCTAAACGTGCAGATTGTGTATGCCCATTAGCATGAGATACTGCAGGTTTGTGCCGGGTAACCAGAAGCTGCCATTGTGCCTGCATCCTGCGTCATTCCCCGGTGCCAAGACTCTTCATTGTATCGGCTGGTTGCTGGGAGACAAAGGCTATCCACTAAAAAGTTGGCTGATGACAACGCCGGCTCCTACAGAGGAGAGCTACAACCGCAGTCATGCCTCCTCAAGGGCAATAATTGAGAGGATAATAGACATACTCAAGATGAGGTATTGCTGCCTGGACTGCTCAGGGGGTCACTGAAACAGCTTCTGGAACATGTCTCTCTTATAGTAGTCTGCTGCGCCCTAAACAATCTGGCTCTCTCAAGGTCCCTTTGGAGGATGAGTCCAAGGTTGCTGTTCTAGAGACTGCAGCCGCAGAATCGAGCGCTAAGCCTGAGGAGCAGCCTGATCAGAGCTGGAGTTAGGAGCCGGATCCAGCACTGAATTTGCTTATGGGAGTCAGAGAGGCCTTGATTCAGAGGACTTTCCATTAGGACTCCAAAGCCAGGATACTGTCACCTAACTGCTCTGTGCTCATGAAGCCCTCCAGTCACCCTCCCCTATGTCTGAAGTAAACTTCTCATCACAGTCGACGTGTTGCGCACGATTCCCAGGCCTCCTCCCTAACAAGTGCAACAAGGACACTAAGGCCATTTGACAGAATCCCACATTTTAAGTGAAGTGTGAGATATACATACACCATTACACACGTGTTAATGAAAAATGATTCACCCGTGAAACCTCTTCTGTGACTTAAATTTCCTCTTACGAGTGCTACATCTTGCTGCTTCCCCTTTGCCAGCAGCTGTATTGGAGGAAGGCTGCTGACTCTGATGCCCTGTGAGCCTACCACAATAACATATATTCAGGTACCCGTCACATTGTGGGACTTCACCCTTACTTACATTCCAGCCATCTTGTCTGATCACATGCAATCTTTATCAGCACAGGAATATGTGCAAGGTTAAGCTCAGGATTTCACAGTCATGAGCCCCAAACAAGTGCTGTCACACACAAACATATCTCTCCAGTTACAAATGGAATCAATACTCACCCTGGAAGAGCACAGGTCATTGGACCTCTTTCTGAACTGCATCAAAGTCCTTCGAACTACATCATGGCCACTGAACTAAGTGCTAAGTGCGGTGGCCTCCTCTTGCCGTCATGAAACAGCAATATCTCCCGACATCCACTCACAGCTTCCAGTAAAATCATCTGAAAAGCCAGGGGCCAACTAACTCCGGCCATTTCCATCCCACCTAGCACAAGTTCTGATCCAAAAGACTTATTCCAGCCACACTTTACAGCATAGGATATCAGTACAGCAGTCTGTCCCCTGGAAAATCTCAACACCCCTCTGATGCAGATTCACTATCCACCCCCGTAGCAGTGCTGAGCCTCTATCAGTGCGTGATTCACAATGGTTGAGAGTTAATCAGCAAAGAAAACATCGTGAACTTAATGTTGGAAGCTAATTGCAGGTGGGAGCAGATTTCACATCTGCTTCCAGACCCGCCAATCATGCTCGCTGGACAAGCCTAAAATACAAGACATGGGGGTGCAGAGATACCCTACTACATTTGGGAAGGGCAGGAGAAAAATGCTGAAATTTCCTTTAGAAGATTAAACAAGGTACAGTACATTATAGATCTTTGGAACACAAGTTCATTCGACCAAATAGCTTTTTATGGTCAATATTTCCTAAACCCTCATTGTTATGATTGCTGAAATGATTCAAATGCAGTTGAAAGGTGACAAGAAACATTCAAACAGAATAAAGTTTACCACTCAAAAGTGTGCTGAAAGCATAGCTTTTTCACTTTTCAAATGTATATGGAATTGAGAGTAATTTTCTCCATTAGACTGTTGAACGAACGATTATTTGTGGTATTAGAAACAGCATCAAGACACGGTGTGAGCTTAATGAGTCGATTCTGTCAAATCATAAACTGTAGAGTCTTGACTAGTTTATGGGCTGTTAGTCACAATCAGACAGCTTAATGACTTCAGTACAATGCAAGCCAGTATTTTCAGACCCAAGTATAGAAGTGTGTACAGTTTCCAACACAATTTTTGGTGAACAGAGTATATAATGGTGGGAAATTACTTATGTTTATTTAATACCTAACATGACATTTAAAGTTATTGAGTGATAGGTTAATGCTCACAGATGTACAGGCAAGACATCGTCAAAACATAAAACCCCTTCCTATCCCCCAAATCAACTGAGCATTTAGCACACCAGAGAACATTCTACCTGAAAATTAAAAACCCTTCTGTAAAGGAAGGCTTGGAAAGTTCAACTCTTTAAAAAGAAACATAAAATATAAGCTTTTCAGGTGGTTTACAACTTTTGGGTTACCTGACTATGCTGCCACAGTGGGGTGGGGGGAAGAAGGGCTGTGGGCATCAATGCAAGATTTGTTAAACATGCTATGACGGAGCTAAATATTGTTTTTTTTTACAGGATAAATTGTTAGAACAGCAGAGCCAGGAGATCTGGATCAGAATTCAATCAGGACACCTGAAAGAGTAGGCTAGTGACAATAAAAAAATAGCTTTTAAAAATGAATCTAATCATGGCCGTCGTTCTGTGCGCTCATGGGATGTAAAATAAAATGGTTTAACAGTTTGCATTAAACTTCTTCTCAGAGAAATTGAAAATGAGAAAGACACAAATGCACTGTTCACAGCATAAGGGGATACTAGTGTTATGCCCTGTATTACACTATTGTACAAGTAGCTATTGACAAAAAGAAATACAAGGCAAAGCTACAATCACTTGTTCCTTTTATATAATATTCAAATACCCGGATGAAGGACAAAGACACAGTGAAGGATACTGTCAAAGGATGAGAATTCCAGACTTTGACCCAGTGACAGTTAAGGAACGCCATTATAGCTTCAAGTCAGGATGGCGTACGACTTAGAAGGGAACTTGCATGTGGTGGTGTTCCAATGCGTCTGCTGTCATGGTCTTTCTAGGTGGTAGAGGTCGTGGGCTTGTTGGTGTTGTCAAACAAGTCTTGCCTTAACAGGGATCCTGTATATGGCACCGATGAAGAAAATTCCCTTGTACACATTTCAGGGATTCCTTGCCTGATTTGCCCTTTAAATTGTTACTATGAAACTATCAAATGTCCCATAACCTGTTCAAGGGAAGACATGGGAGATCACATGGTACACCACCCAGCTGGGACAGGACAAGTTTCTCACTCTATCCTTGTTCTAACGTTTTTCCATCTAATACCTGATGATTTGCTTTCAATATTTTTAAGGCTGTCCCACCCATTTCACTGATGTGATTATATTTGGAGAGTTGACTATTTTCCATTCAATGCCAACAATCTCTCACTTTTGTGGAGAGAGAATAGAGCCAATGTTTCCAGTCTGGATGAGCTCAGCTCTGACGAAGGGTCATCCAGACTCGAATCATCGGCTCTATTCTCTCTCCACAGATGCTGTCAGACCTGCTGAGATTTTCCAGCATTTTCTGCTTTTGTCTCATATTCCAGCATCCGCAGTATTTTGCTTTAATCGCTCACTTTTGTCCACCTGAGTAAGACTTTCTATTTTACTCTGTTAGGTTTTTTGATTAACAAGCAACTTTCAGAATTTTTCACTCAAATAATATAAATGGCTTTCTTGTAAGCTTCTCATAGCAAATAAAGTTCATAGCGTTCATGCTGATCATACTGATCACAGCTGCTCCTTTTTATAAGTGACATCCTAATAGGATGGTACCGCAAATTAATTAAGTGATTCGTGGCTTAAATATTGGAAAGTTGCACAATGGCACTGTTACAACAAAAATGTTGGTGTATTCCTAGTGAAAGACCATTGCAAACCTGGATAAAAGCTTGTGAATAAGATCAAGAAGCAGAATGGTGCCAGATATTTTTGTTCCCTACTATGGCGGATGTCATAGATATACCCATTGTGGCATGGATTCCTATTGTTCAAATGTTAATAAGGGAACTGTCCCCTTATCATAGGGTCAATGTGTTCAAATTGATAAATGTTAAAATACTTCACTTGGAAGATTATTTAAAAGATCACAAAACTCTTAATTCTAAATCAAATTTCTTTTTTGATGAAACCGAAATAATAATTACACTGGTAATAAGGAGAAATCAAGCTTTTATTAGTCCTGTAGTATGAAGATATATGATTACTATAGTTCTTTAACTAAAAGATATTTAAAGAAACGGTGAGCAAACCTTTTCAAGGTCCTCTTTCCCCATGGTCAGAAGTCCTCTGAAAGATATATCATTCGCCTACAGGAGTAATAATAAAATGCACTTTAAAAAGTCAGTATATTTTTACATATGCTCTGTTTTATGGATATGATTTTAAACCCCAGTGGAGGGACAGTAACATGCAACTATATTATACAGTACCAATTTAACAGCTTGTAAAACAATCATAATCCTTTCCATAGTGAATTAATCCTAAACTCTATCTTCTATTATAGCCTAACAAACTGTATAGATTAGATACTTCTTTAGGTTTAAGAAGTTATTGCAAACATTTCACAAATCAACTTCTATGTTGGTCTCAGTTGGATTTCTATTGTGCAAGTGGTAAAAGACCTAAAGTTTGAAAAGCTATCCCCCATAACAAAATTACTTTTTGTTTCGCATTTTTAAAACTAGGCTAGCCTGTACTTGAGAACACATAAAATGTTTGACATTTATTCAAAATAAAGATAAAAATCACAAAAGCAAGGTAGCAGTACTGGATATTTAATAGATAACTCAGTGGCTATACAAAGTGCCAATGTTAATGTAAATATTTTTAGCTATCAAGAAAATGAACAAACTCACCTCAAATAATCCCTGCAAGTGTTCAAGCTCAAGTCCAGATAGAAACAGTTCTACATCACCAAAGTTTGAAGTTGAACTATAAAAATTCATCAAATCTTTTAATATACTGCAGGAAAGAGCATAATGGTTAAAACAAAAAATCTTTACATAATTCAAAATAACATGGGGTCCTATGTACAGGATTTCAGAAATACATTACATCTGATTGGCCCTGACACCCAGCATTTATGACATTATCAGTCTGTAGTGATGCTATTAATCCTCATGAGTACATCTGATGCCTTTGCCACCCTAGGTGCTTCCTCCAAGTGGTGTTCAAAGTGGGGAGTATTTATTCATCAGCTGAGTGGGGTGTTATACGTAGTAATCAGCAAGAGGTTTCCTTGCCCATGTTTTATCTGATGTCCCGCAATGTGATGGGTACCTGAATATACATTGTTGTTGTGGTAGGCTCACAGGGCATCAGAGTCAGCAGCCTGATGTCATGAGACTTCATGTTGTCCGGGGCCAATTCAATGTTAGAGCTCACTAAATAAACTGAACTCTTGTTGAACATCTCGACGTTATATGCTTGATAATCTTATACATTTTTACTGTTGTTCTTCATTTCTGGTGATTTTGCTGGACAATACTGATCACTTTTTATTAAGTGAAAGAAACAAAAATTAAGTACATAATATACAAGTCGAAAACTCAGCAAACTGACTAATCTGGGCCTCATGACTCCGGACAACATGAAGTTTCATGACATCTGGTAAAACATGGGCAAGGAAACCTTCTGCTGATTACGACATACAACACCCCACTCAGCTGGTAAGTAAGTATGCCCCATGCTGAACATCACTTGGAGGAAGCAACTAGGATGGCAAAGGCACAGGATGTACTCGAATGGCTCAATAGCATCACTACAGACTGATAATGCTGAGTCCTAAAGGACATACTGAGTCTGAAGCAGGTGGTGAGGGAACCAACCAGAGGGAAAAAAATACTTGACCTCATCCTGGCCAACCTGCCTGCTGCAGATGCATCTACCCATGACAATGTTGATAGGCGTGACTACCGCACAGTTCTTGTGGAGACAAAGCCGCTCTTCACATTGAGGCTACCCTCCATCATTGCTGTGTAACAACCACTGTGCTAAGAGGGATAGATTTTGCACACATCTAGTAACTCAAGACAGGGCATCCATGAGCCGCTGTGGGCCATCAGAAGCAGAACTGCGCTCAACCACAATTTGTAACTTCATGACCCAGTGTATCCACAAATCCACCACTGCCACCAAGCCAAAGAATCAACCCTGGTTCAATGAAGAGTACAGGAGGGAATGCCAGGAGCAGCACCAGGCATACCTAAAAATGAAGCATCAACCTGGTGAAGCTACAACACAAGACAACTCGCATGCCAAATTGTACAAGCAGCAAGCAATAGACAGAGTTAAGTGATCCGACAATCAACAGGTCAAATCTGCAGTCCTCCCAGCTGTGAATGGTGGTGGACAATTAAACAACTCAGTGGAGGTCGAGGTTCCACAAATATTCCAATCCTTAATGATGGAGGTGCCCAGCACATCCATGCAAAAGACATGGTTCAAACATTTGCAGCCATTTCCAGCCACAAGTGTTGAGTGGATGGTCCATCTCAGTCGGCCTCCTCTGGAGGTTCCCAGCATCACAGATGCCAGTCTTCAGCCAATCTGTTCACTCCATATGACATCAAGAAACAACTGAAGGCATTGGATACTGCAAAGGCTATGGGCCCTGGCAATATTCGCTTACGCTCCAAGAACTTGCCACGCCCCTAGTAAGCACTTGCGGTACAGCTGTAACACTGGCATCTATCCAACAATGTGGAAAATTGCCTAGGTATGTCCTGTACACAAAAAGCAGGACAAATCCAACCCAGCCAATTACCGCCCAATCAGTCTACTCTCAATCATCAGTAAAGTGATGGAAGGGGTCATCAAATTGCATTTGCATAACAATAACCTGCTCATAAACGCTAGGTTTGGGTTCTGCTTGGGTTACTCAGTTCCTGACCTCAATACAGTCTTGATCATACATGGACAAAAGAGCTGAACACCAGAGGTGAGGTGAGAGTGACTGCCCTTGACATCAAGGCAGCATTTGACCCAGTATATGCTATCAAGGAACCCTAGCAAAACCAGAGTCAACGGGTATTGGAGGAAATCTCGCCCCAGGGCCAGGTTGGAGTAAAAGATGACGATTGTGGTTGTTGGAGTTCAATCATCTCAGTTCCAGGAAGTCATTGCAGGAGCTTCTGTGTAGTGTCCTCGGCCCAAACATCTTCAGGGGCTTCAACTATGATTTTCCTTCCATCATAAGGTCAGAAGTGGGGATGTTCGCTGATGATTGCATAATGTTTAGCACTATTCATGGCTCCTCATATGGTGAAGTAGTCCATGTCCAAATGCAGCAAGACCTGGATAATATCTAGGCTTGGGCTGACAAGTGGCAAGTAACATTCATGCCACATTAGTATCAGGCAATGACCATCTCCAACAGGAGAGAATCAAACCATCAGCCCTTGACATTCAATGGCATTACCATTGCTGAATCCCCCACTATCAACATCCTGAAGTTACCATTGATCAGAAACTGAACTGGACTGATCAGCCAACACAAGATGGAACTGTGAATGGTGAGGAGGGTGTTAAGAAGCTTCATGGTAATTTAGACAAGTTTTGTGAGTGGACGAATACATGGCAGGTGCATATAATGTGGATAAGTGTGAAGTAATCTACTTAAAAGAGAATGGTAGCGTATTATTTAAATGGTGATAAATTGGGAAATGTTTACACACATGTATTTGTGTCCTTGTACACCAGTCACTGAAAGCAAGCATGCAGATGCAGTAAGCAGTTAAGAAACAAAATCATACATTGGCCTTCATTGCAAGACAACTTGAGCACAGGAGCAAGGATATCTTACTGCAGTTTTACAGGGCCTTGATGAGATCAGACTTAAGAGTAGTGTGTGCAGTTTTAATCTTCTCACCCAAGAAAGGATATACTCACCATAGAGGTAGTGCAGCAAAGTTCACCAGACAGGTTCCTGGATTGGCAGGATTGTCGTGGGAAGAGAGATTGGGTCGACTAGGCCTGTGTTCACTGAAGTTTAGAAGAATAAGGGAATTGCATTGAAACATTTAAAATTCTGACAGGGCTGCACTAACTGGATGCAGGGATGATGTTTCTCCTGGTTGGGGGGCTCTAGAAAAACGGGTCATAGTCTCAGGATACAGGGTATGCCATTCAGGACTGAGATGAGGAGAAACCACTTTATTCAGAGGGTGGTGAACTTGTAAACTCTTTACCACAGAAAGCTGTGGAGGCCAAGTCACTGAATATATTTAAGAAGGGAACAGATAAATTTCTAGACTCTAAAGGCATCAAGGGGTACGAGAGGAGAAAGTGGGAGTAAGGTGTTGAGAAAGATAATTGGACATGATCATATTGAATGGCAGAACAGGCTCGAAGCACCCTCGCCCTGCTCCTATTTTCTATATAAAAACCGTGGTCATAAGAGCAGATCAGGGCAAGAAATCTTGTGACAAGTAACTCACCCCCTGACTCCCCAAAAGCAAGTTCACAATCTACAAGGCACAAGTCAGGAGTGTGATGGAATACTGTGCACGTGCCTGGAAGAGTGCAGCTCCAACAAAACTCAAGAAGTTCAAAACCATCCAGGAAAAAGCACCCTGCTTGATTGGCACCCTGTCTACAAACATTCCCTCCATCCCACTACCGATGTATGGTGACGGCAGCAGTGTGCACAAGATGCTCTGCATGAACTCGCCAAGACTGTTCAGACAGCTCCCCCTAAGCATACAACCTCCACCACCAAGGAGGACAAGGGTTGCAGATGCATGGGAACACCACCATCACCATTACCTGCAACCACTGCATCGCCTGCAACTACTGCATTATTCAATATTCCAGGGAGATTAAAATGGAGTAAGTGAATATTTCCCTTTATATTAAGTAGTCATCATTTAGAACCATTTCCATGCAACAATTTCTTCTAGCTCTGTGTTTTAAATTGACAAATATTTAGTCAGACACAATTATTAAAATTGTTAAAGAGTACGATAGGAAAATACAGAATTCAACAAATTCTTATGAAGTAATACAAATCAAAACATTACCAGCATAATTTTTAACAAGATACTGAATATTGTTTATTACCAGAATCTGGTGTTCTTTCCTGCATTAGAATGACTTGTGAAGTGTTTGAAAATCACCTCCTCTTTAGATACATTCTGCAGTTTTCTCAATAAAGATGAATTTGAAGTCACTGAGAGTAATGATGCTAACTGAAGGGAGAAAAAACAAACTAAAAAATGTTTTTGCTTTATTATAGTGAAACAAACAGCGATCTTTATTATATATCATTTGTTATTCGTGGTCCGCATGTGCATCTCTGAACAACCAGTTTTAAATTTGAAAATTGTGTTTAAATTTGTAATAGACTATTTTAGCAAAAACATAGCCAACTACACTAGCTTCCATATTGCATACCTATTAAGCACAGACAATAACAAAATTAAATATAACACAGAAGTATATTCTGTGTTTTTCATTTTGTTTTCTCCAACCCAAGTGTCAGTGGTAATCCTATAGAATTCACTTACTGACTTATGCAGTTGCACTACGTAACTTTCAACCAGGAGTTTTAATTATTAATGCTGAGCCCAGTCAAGCATCAGCAACTCAAATTGGGCAGGCACTGCACTTGGGCATCAGTTTTCTCTTATTCTGGGGTACTGGACTTGGTTTGATCTGATATTTGTCCATTCAAAATGACATTCAGTTGCTTAACTAATTATTGTCCTTTCGGAACCAATTTTATTCTTCAGTTGGTTCTTACAATCCAATATGATACTAAATAGAGCGCTAAAAGTACTGCTACATCACCTGTAAAGTCAGCTAACACAATCTTGATAACCTAATTTGTTCTGAGAAATTGTTAAAAACTACAGATTCAATTCCATTTATCCTGCTTACCTGTGAATGATGATTTTTCTCAGCAATATCAGCTGCCACCTCTCCGTTTTTGGTCTTCAAAGTTTTATCAGCTCCTAACTCAATTAATTTCAGCACTGTACTTTGGTGGCCTTGACTTGACGCCCATGTCAGTGCCTAAATGTTATCGGGAAGAAAAGGCTATTTTAGAGGCTGCACAAAATTTTCCAAGTCATTACAAGCTTTACATCAAATCACTGCAGCTATCATACCTATAATACTTCCACAAAGTAGGCAAAAAATCCTATCAAGGAATGAGACACGTCAATATAATAATTCCCTCTGTAAAATTAATCCACAGACTATAATGTTTCCATAACCTGGTAATGTTCTGGCCAGAATTTAGCCACACCCTCTCTTCCCCAAGCAAAATGCGTTTAGGACGAGGTAACTTCCAAATGGCTTTGTTACAATGCAGTCAAGCAGAGAGTTCAGTTACTTTCAATCAAAGATATTTTTCAAATATTAGTGCAAACAATGAAACTTGACCGAAGTTGCTTACTGTATAGCCATTTTCATCCTGGATATTTATTTCTGTTCCATGAGCCATCAGCAGTGCAATAGTCTGAGTATGTCCTTCTCTAGCTGCGTACATCAGTGGGGACATCTGATTCCTGAAAGGAGAACAAAACCAGTAAACCTGTAATCAAAGCACACATTTCTAAAACATTATTACCACAGATGCACTTCATTAAAAAAATGTACATTTAACACAGAACTGCACCTGCATTAATTAATACCTTTTTATATGGGAAACATTTAAAACTCAATGTAATCACTCATTAACAATGATTCAACCATAGTATTTCTTGGAGAACTTATACAGTACGTAAGTTTTTAGTCGTGGTGGCAAAAGTTAGTGAAATTAAATCCTTGCTTTAAGCACAAGAGTTGAAGCTCCAGTGAGAAACAGCACACCAGAAAAGCAATCAAGGGACCAATTTTACCATTGTGTCACGCCTGTTTTTGGGTGCGAAAACTTGGTAAAGTCGGGCATGAGGCGATTAGCGCGATCCACACCCACGTTCGTGCAGATGCCCACTTTACCAAGGCCCGAAATTGGCCGCGATCTGACCTGTGCCCGAAATGGGTGCAATGGCGATTTAAATGTATTTGCATGCATTTAAACTGAATGGGCTGCCCGCCCAACTTTGCCAGCACTTCCCCCTTTACCATTGCGTTTGCCCGTCCAGATTCAGCACGAAACAGACATGCTCAGCAAAGGTCTGTTCTGGGCACTCCAGCTTCTAAAGAGGTAAGTTCAGAGCTTCCAACGGCTCTCTAACTCAGATCGGTGGTGGAGGGGAAGGGAGATGGGCCAGATCATTCTCTGGTGAGGGGAGTGGGGAAGAGGAGGGAGGCCCGATCGTTCTCTGGTGGAGGGGGAGGGAGGCAGGTCAGATGTATCTCTGGTTGTGGCGGGGGGGGGAATGCCCGATCATTCTCTGGTCGGGAGAGGGGAGGGAGGCCAGATGGTTTTCTGGCGGATGGGGGGGGGGGGGGGTGGAAGGAGGCCCAATCATTCTCTGGTTTGGTGGTGGTGGTGGTTGGGGGGGGGGGGGGGGGGGGGGATGGATCTCGGGCCGGGGGGGGGGCAGGGGCATAGGGGGTCCACTGCCACTCTCCAGGCAATCGGTGGGGAGGGGGGGGGGGGATGAAGGGGGGCAGGGGGTCACGATCCGTCTGGGTAGCGGGGGATGGATAAGGGGGACAGTTCTGTTGTGGGGGTGGGGCGATATCTGTGGGGGTCGCCGCTCCCAGGCCGCTTTATCCACTTTTTACAACCTGGGAGCGATGTGACAGGAGCGCGTTTTTCAAATTTTATTTCACTGCGAATGCGCAGTTGAAGGCTCCAATCGGAGCAGCAACGTTTCAGACGCGATAAGCCCCGCCCACAGCACGATTCAGACTCGCGATTTGTTTTTCAGGCTAAGTGCGTATGGGAGCGTCTGAGAACAGGTTTCCAAGTCGGATCTGAATTGCGCCCAGATTCAGCACTTAGAATCAAAATGGTAAAATCGGGCCCCAAATGAACGATGCACAGGCTTAATTCCAGGCCTGTAAATTCCATTGGAGTGGCAATGGAATTGGACTGCTGCTCTGCTCATTAGAGTTATGAGTCAGGTCAGGCTTTGGGGAGAGGTGCGGGGGACGGGGTGCAACATGGTTTTAATTCTTCTATTTCTGGATAACTGCTATTTTAACACAGTTGACAACCATCTAAAGTCTGTGACTTTAAAAAAAAAATCACATTTTTAAATGGTTCCCAGTGCAGTACAACTGCCCTTCCCCTGCCAGACAATCAGTTCACAAAAATATACAAGAGCAAATAGTAAATTCTATGGTGTTTAATTTTTGGACAGTTGGCACCTTCGTAACAAAAATATGGTTACAATTACATGGAAGTAAACTAAAACCACAGACTGTAGTGACCGGAGTCACAGTAGTGTGAGCTTGTGTTCAAGTGAAGCACAATCATGAAAGATAAAATTGGCGTAACACTTCAATAACAGAATGAAAAGTGGCCATTCTCCAGGTAGCCAAACTGGTTAAAGCAATGAGTACCTGAGTCAGACTGAACCATCTTTGACGCAGTTAGTTGAACTCAGTAGGATTCGTGAAAGAAGCTACTATCGGTTTCAGCAACCCAGGTTAGAAAGGTCAATCTTTACTGCAAGTCCATATGTATAGGCATTGAGAGAGATCAGGATCAGGATGCCAAACGGTAACCCATACAGACAGAATGGTACCCAGGAACAGGAGAGAACCAGCACAGATGGAAAGAAAAATAAAGAAAAGAAAAATGAAAAATGGCTCGGGGGCAGGATTTTATGGTCTCGCTCGTGTTGAAACCGTAGAATCCTGCCCAAGGTCAACAGACCTTTCCATGGTCCGCCCCTCGCCCGCTTCGATTCCTGTGGCGGGTGGGCAGTAAAGTCCCAGCCCTGAGTTTGATGCGTTTCTGTCACAAAATAAATTGTATTTATAGCAGTTGCACATTTAGATTGTTAACCTACCATCTTGAAGCTATCTGGTTAAAGTATGGCAGTCAAAGTTTATTAGGCATTTAGAGGCGATTGGAATTTAAACTGCTTATTTTAACCTTGTGTAATTGATTTAATTGTGTGGCCTCATCCATAAACCAGCATGCAATACTAGGCACCCTTACTTCAAAATGACGAATAGATTGGAAACTGGAGGATAGTTACAAGGATAATTCTGAAATATAACTTTTTATTGTTTGCTTACCTATGGAGTATTTGCCTAGAAATGATATTCCTTTGGTTTTGGAAAACAGCTAACACCTCTGTCATATTCAGCGTTTAACATCATGCAACAAGTTCCTTTTAATGTGTTGTACTTACCCAGAGGTTATATAATCGGCACACTGAAGACACCAACAACTTGTATTGCTATAGAGCATTTAACTCAATCAAATGTCCCAAGGAGCTTCACAAGAGCATTATAAAACAAAAATTGACCATTAGCCACATAAGGAGACATCAGGTCAGATAACCAAAAATTTTGTCAATGACATAGGTTTTAAGGACTGGAGGAGATAAGAGAGAGAGAGAGGGAGGGGCAATGCCATGGAGGGATTTGACAAGGTTGAAAATTTTTAAAATCAAGACATTTCTTGATAGGGAGCTAATGTAGGTCAATGAGCACAGGAATGACACGTGAATGGCACTTGCTGTGAATTGAAGGGCGCAACAACAAATCTTGATGGTGGCATGAATGAGGTTGGAAACTCATCTCAGGGTCAAATGCAACATTACGGTTGCAAACAGACTTGCATCATCTCAGACTGTTGCCGGGGGAGGGCTAGATTCAGTAGTCAGGGAAGTGAGTTTAGAGAGCAGGGACCAAAAACAATGGTTTCAATATTCCCAACATTTAATTGGAGGACATTTCTGCTTACCCAGTTGGATAAGCAGTCTAATAGTTTAGCAACAGTGGAGGAGTCAAGAATTGGCAGTAAGAAACAACTGGGTGTCAGCAGCATTAATGTGAAAACTAACACTGCTTTTGGGTGAGAATTAGGAGGTGGCCCAGGATAGATCCTTGGGGAACATCAGAGCTAACAGTGCAGGAGCAGGAAGGGAAGCCATTGCAAGTGGTTTCCTGGCCACAATTAAATAGGGAAGAATGGAACCAGGGTAGAGTGGTCTCCCCCAGCTGAAAAGCAGTGGAGAGGCTCTGGAAGAGAATTGTGTGGTCAACTGCATTGAAGGCAAGCAGGACAAGGAGGGAAAATTTACCTTTGTAACAATCACATAGGATGACATTTGCGACTTTGATAAGAGCTGCTTTGGTCGTGTGGGAACAGCAGAAACCCAACTGAAGGCATTTAAACATGGAGCTCCAGGAAGATGGACACGCATTTGGGAGATGGGGACATATTCAAGAATAAGAAAAAAAGATGGAGACGGGACAGTAGTATCACCTCTCTTTTTTAAGAGAGGCGATAACAGCAGATTTAAGGGGAGAGTGACAAAATCTGAGGTAAGAAAGAATCATGAACTCTCACATGGGGACCAGGAGGGAGGTGTTGCATGGTAAGCAGTTTAATGAGAATACAATTGAAGGGGCAGGAGATGGGTCTCATGGACAAGATGAGCTCAGAGAGGGAATGAGGGGAAACAGGTGAGAAACTGAAGCAAGATGTGAGGTTAAGGTTGGGTTTGGGAAATGGGACCATTGTAGGAAGCTCAAACAGTTGAGCTACTGGAGAGGAGGGATGCAGCAGAGGCAACTGGTTGGATGGTCTCAACTTTAATGACAAAAAGGTCAATGGGTTTCTTGCAGTTAAAGGTGAGGGTGCAGGGAACAGAGAGAAGATATGATTTGTAATTGAGAAAATAAACTGTGGGTTACCTTCGTATTCCAGGATGATCCTGGAATAGTGAGCAGTTTCAGCTGATGGGAGGATCTCCAAGTGCTTTATACAGTCCAGAAAAGTCTGGAAGTGGAATGCTCTCCTTCATTGGCAGAGCTATAGAATATTAAAGGCGAAATTCTGGATGAGGCAACAACTGGAGTACAGTGTGCAGTTTTTGTCACTATTTTACAGGAAGGATGTAATTTTTCTGGAGAGAGTACAGAAGACATTTACAAGAATGTTGCCAGGGTTAGAAAAGTATAGCTATGAGGAGAGATTGGATAGGCTGAGGTTATTTTCCTTGGAACAAAGAAAGCTGAGGGGTGACTTGATAGCGGTACAAAATTATGAGAGGAAAGAGATAGAGTAGACAGGAAAAAATTGTTTCCCTTGATGAAGAATTCTAGAACCAAGAGACATAGATTCAAGATAAGTGCCAGTAGATGTAAAGGGAACATAAGAAAGAATCACTTTATACAGAGGGTGGTGTGTGTCTAGAACTCACTATTGGAGTTGGTGGTGGAGGCAGAGACCCTAAACTCTTAAAAAGTGCCTAGATCTGCACCTTAAGTGCTATAAGATACAGTGTATGGGCCGCGTGCAGGAAGGTGGTATTAAAAAAGGTGCCTGGGTGTTGTTGGGCTGACATGGACAAGAACGGCTAAATGGCCTCCTTCTGTGCTGTAAATTTTCTACAGTTCTAAGTCTGCGCTACAGGGACTTAAGGGAATGGAGATCAGGACCAAACCGCAGGGCGAGACAGAGTAATAGCTTTATTGAGGATTGGGACATTAGATGTGGTGGTGAGGCCAGTATCAGTAGCTTCAGAAATGCTGTGGTGAATGGAAGGCCAGAAGGTAAACAGTTGGAATTTCAAATAGTTGTAAGTGAATTTGGGCGATAGTATTTCCAGTATAGATACATGAGGAGCTAGGATTGGGACATGGAAGAGGGATGTAAGTAGAGAGTGATACAAGAAAGTGATAAGAGATGGCCTTCTCTGTAATTGGTATGGGGCTAGCAAGAGCTTGGAAAATGCTTTTGAAGGTGGCTTGACTAGTTGATGCAGTGCATTTCGTATGTGGTACACTTTGCTGCTACTGTGCGTGTCAGTGGTAGAGGGGTTGAATGCTTAATATAGTTGATGGGATGCCAATCAAGCTGGCTGCTTTGTCCTGGATGGCACTGAGCTTTGAGAGTTGTTGGTGCTGTGCTTATCTAGGCAAGTGGAGAATTTTACATCATATCCCTGACTTGTGCCTTGTAGGTGGTGGACAGGCTTTGAGAGTCAGGAACTGAATTACTCGCCACAGAATTCCCAGCCTCTGATCTGTTTGTAGTATTTATATGGCTAGTACAGTTAAGTTTCTGGTCAATGATAAACCCCAGGATGTTGATAGTGGGGGATTCAGTAATGGTAATGTCATCGAATGTCAACAGGAGGGAGATGGTTAGATTCTCTCATTTGAGATGGCCACTGCCTGGTATTTGTGTGGCATGAATGTTACACCCTATTTATCAGCCCAAGCTTGAATGTTGTCCAGGTCTTGCTTCACAAAAGACACCGATTGCTTCAGTAGCTAAGAAGTCACAAATGGTGTGAAAGATTGTGCAATCATCGGTGAACGTTCATTCTCCTGACCTTATCATGAAGGGAATGTAATTGATAAAGCAGCTGGAGATGGTTGGATATACGACACTACACTTAGGAACTCCTGCAGCAATGTTCTGGGACTGAAATGACTGACCTCCAACAATTACATCCATCTTCCTTTGTGCTAGGTATGACTCCAAATGGTAGAGCGGTTTCCCCGATTCTCACCAACTTCAGTTTTGCTAGGGCTCTTTAATGCCACATTCAGTCAAAGGCTGCCTTGATGTCAATGGCAGTCAATTCTCAGTCAACTCTGGAATTCAGCACTTTTGTCCATGTTTGGCCCAATGCTGTAATGAGGTTAGGAGCTGGCTGTCCATGGTAGAGCCCAAACTGAGCACCAGTGTGCAGATTATTATTGTGCAAGTGCTGATTACTGGCACTGTTGATGACACCTTCCACCACATTGCTAAAGATTGGGTGATAATTGGATTTGTCCTTATTGTGGCTAGGGCATAGCTGGGTATTTTTCCACACTGTCAGCCTGAAACTATCCAAAGTCATCAATCTACAAGTCTCATATACCTTTAACTTTTATTGGACTCTAAAATGATTCCTCAATCTATCCTTTACTCTAACTTATTTATGTATATGTGTGAACTTTGAGTGTGTTATGTGAAAGTCAGAGATTTTTTATTACTTTTACTTAGGGCTGGGTGTTAAGTACAATAAATATTATTCACTTGACTTAAGGAAACCCATCCACGTGTCTTTCACAGTCACAGCATGTAAACAGTTAAACACTTAATGAATTGGCAAACATATCCTTTTTAAAAAATACCTGTTGGAATCAAAGATCCCTCTCCCCTCACCTACCCCTCCTCACCGAAGCTTAATACAGAGAAACCTGTTAGTCAACAGGATATAGGTACAAGATAATAAGGAGGATGCTGCTAGAGCTGCTAAAGTTTATCAGTACTGTATTTTTACTTTGATAATAGGAAGGAGACCGCATGAAGCATCAATGGAGTTATCGGAGTTTGGAGACAGGTGAAGCGTGAGAGATCCAGGAGTGATTTGAAGGTAGAATATTGGTCTTTTCCAGGTGTTTATCAGGGTTCATAAGGTATGATTGGAGGATGGGGTTTGAACTAAAAGACAGAAGCCATTTCAACAGTTAACTTGAGGCGTGGGATAAAGTGTACCCACTGTTAGAATCAGAAGAACATTAACAGCAGCTCTGAAGTCAATTCAGCCTGATAAAACTCTGAAAATTGTGTTCAAGTGAACAATAGCACCCAAATAACTTATGAAAGCAATAATCCCGAGATAACCTTTAATGGTAATGGCAGTAGCCAGATTTGATTTTGTCTGTTCACTGGTTCAAGGTTCCTGAATACCCAAACACATCAAATTCACCATGGCAAGCGGTGGGTGAAAGGGTGATTATGGTCCAAAGTGGTTCTGATATGTTTACATCGTATTAAAGTACAGAACTACAATGTATTAAAGGTTGCTACCACCAGAGGTCTTCTCTGAGCTTGAGTCAAAGCTTTTCAAAATATATATGGGTATGTGCTTGTTTCTGTAGTACTTCAAAATGATTTGAAAGCTTATTATCATTTCAGAAATCCTCCCTCCTATAACCTTCCTTTTAGAGAGAGCCAAAACAATTTTGCAAAAAGGAGGTTATACAGATAATGAGTAGTGCAGGAGGACATTTACAAGGCTGATTTCTGAAAGTGAGGGGATGGAGCATATAAATATGTATGCAAAATGAGCGAACTTCAAAATTAGATATTGAAGGATTTTAACTCCCATAGAATACTAGGTTATTGGAGAGACTCAGCCCACTGGCTCCTTTAAAGAATATCTGTTTTACAGCAGCATTGAAGGATGCAAAATCAAGAAGGGACGTATAGTCCAACACTGTGTAAAGAACTGATTCAGTAAGGTGACTGTGGATGACAAGATTAAATGGCAACAGGCTCTAGGAATAATTTACTTACTTGGTGGGTCCCGACACAGAGGCTTATGGCGCCTAATGTTTTATTTCCCAGCACCAGAGCCACGATACCCATTGATGGGCGGGGAGAACCGGTAAAATTCTGGCGTAATCCTGCACAATTAATTTTCCTGCTTTAATCATCTCTCTGCTGCAAGCATATAAAAAATTGCTTCTGGCCAACACCATGCCGAGTTTTATAATTAGAGAAGGATAGTAACCTTGGACCTCTTTCCACAATGCAGTTTATAGCTATAAATGTTCCATACCTGCTCAAGGTATTTGGATTTGCATTTCTGGACAACAGCAACTCTGTACACTTTACCACTTTTTCTTCTGACTCATTACTAGCACAGGCTGCCATCAATACTGTATACTGATCTATGGAATTAAAACACAAAATGTATTACTGTAAAAAGGGAAACTACCAAGAGGAAATACATAAAATATGAAATGAATAAGGAAAGGGATATTAACAATTTGATGCAAATGTGAAAATTACCTATGCAGTAGATAATTAAGATAGTGCTACCTATTGCTTGCACCAATATGAATTGCTGATTAAATTTCAATCTTCAAGCAAAATATATAAAGCTACATATTTATTAAATAAATGTGATATTGATGTGTTGAAAAATTAAGTAATGCAAGTGTGATGAAATGTAGCGACTTAGGCACCCCCAAACAAATTCAATATGCAACATTTTGTTAAATCAAAACTATCAGAACTGTTCAATAAGTTTTAGTTGGTTTAGCAAAATGTAAAAAAGGTCATTTTAAAATAGAACAAAGAACAATACAGCACAGGAACAGGCCCTTCGGCCCTCCAAGACTGCGCCGCTCCCTGGTCCAAACTAGACCATTCTTTTGTATCCCTCCATTCCTACTCCGTTCATGTGGCTATCTAGATAAGTCTTAAACGTTCCCAGTGTGCCCGCCTCCACCACCTTGCCTGGCAGCGCATTCCAGGCCCCCACTACCCTCTGTATAAAATATGTCCTTCTGATATCCATGTTAAACCTCCCCCCCTCACCTTGAACCTATGATCCCTCGTGAACGTCACCACCGACCTGGGAAAAAGCTTCCCACCGTTCACCCTATCTATGCCTTTCATAATTTTATACACCTCTATTAGGTCACCCCTCATCCTCCGTCTTCCCAGTGAGAACAACCCCAGTTTACCCAATCTCTCCTCATAACTAAGCCCCTCCATACCAGGCAACATCCTGGTAAACCTCCTCTGCACTCGTTCTAAAGCCTCCACGTCCTTCTGGTAGTGTGGCGACCAGAACTGGACGCAGTATTCCAAATGCGGCCGAACCAACGTTCTATACATCTGCAACATCAGACCCCAACTTTTATACTCTATGTCCCGTCCTATAAAGGCAAGCATGCCATATGCCTTCTTCACCACCTTCTCCACCGGTGACGTCACCTTCAAGGATCTGTGGACTTGCACACCCAGGTCCCTCTGCGTATCTACTCCCTTTATGATTCTGCCATTTATCGTATAGCTCCCCCTACATTCTTGGACACACGCATCTCCATTAAGGATGGTCACCTCAGCACCTCACTGTACCGCAAGCCCACGGATAACCTCATGATGCTCCACTTCTCCAGCTTCCACCCTAAACACGTAAAAGAAGCCATCCCCTACGGACAAGCCCTCCGAATACACAGGATCTGCTCGGATGAGGAGGATCGCAACAGACACCTCCAGACGCTGAAAGGTGCCCTCATAAGAACAGGATATGGCGCTCGACTCATCGATCAACAGTTCCGACGTGCCACAGTGAAAAACCGCACCGACCTCCTCAGAAGACAAACACGGGACACGGTGGACAGAGTACCCTTCGTCGTCCAGTACTTCCCCGGAGCGGAGAAGCTACGGCATCTCCTCCGGAGCCTTCAACATGTCATTGATGAAGACGAACATCTCGCCAAGGCCATCCCCACACTCCCACTTCTTGCCTTCAAACAACCACACAACCTCAAACAGACCATTGTCCGCAGCAAACTACCCAGCCTTAAGGAGAACAGTGACCACGACACCACACAACCCTGCCACAGCAACCTCTGCAAGACGTGCCGGATCATCAACACGGATGCCATCATCTCACGTGAGAACACCATCTACCAGGTACATGGTACCTAATCTTGCAACTCGGCCAACGTTGTCTGCCTGATACGCTGCAAGAAAGGATGTCCCGAGGCATGGTACATTGGGGAAACCATGCAGACGCTACGACAACAGATGAATGAACACCGCTCGACAATCACCAGGCAAGACTGTTCTCTTCCTGTGGGGGAGCACTTCAGCAGTCACGGGCATTCAGCCTTGGATCTTCAGGTAAGCGTTCTCCAAGGCGGCCTTCACGACACACGACAGCGCAGAGTCACTGAGCAGAAACTGATAGCCAAGTTCCGCACACATGAGGACGGTCTAAACCGGGATCTTGGATTTATGTCACATTATCAGTAACCCCCACAGCTTGACTCCTGGACTTGCACAATTTCACCAGCTGTACTGTCTGGAGACAATACACATCTCTTTAACCTGTGTTGAATGCTCCCTCCACCCACATTGTCTGTGCATTTAAGACCTGGCTGGCTGTAGAGATTTGCATTCTAATCAGTATTCTGTAATTTGATTTCTGTGTCTGTGCCCTGTTTGAGAACAGAGACCACTCCATCTGACGAAGGAGCATTGCTCCGAAAGCTTATGGTATTTGCTACCAAATAAACCTGTTGGACTTTAACCTGGTGTTGTGAGACTTCTTACTGTGCTTACCCCAGTCCAACGCCGGCATCTCCACATTCTGTGACCAAGCCAGTTCTCCACCCACCTAGCCACCTCCCCCTTTATCCCATGAAATCCAACCTTTTGCACCAACCTACCATGAGGTACTTTGTCAAACGCTTTACTAAAGTCCATATAGACGACATCCACGGCCCTTCCCTCGTCACTTCTTCAAAAAAAAAACTCCACCAGGTTAGTGAGGCATGACCTCACTACTGCCATTTTATGTAGGAAAGGCAGTCTCACTGATTAAAACACCTAGCTTCAATTCACAATATAAAATACAATTAACAGCCCATGTATAATATTTGGCAGGAATTGCAGAATGAATGCATGAATTGCACACAGTTATTTTATAAAGTAGCTAAGTTGGAATTCTGACGCATGCACAATAATTGCTTCCTTTTGCAGCCTCAAGCACCGATTACCCTCTTGAACATACTCTTAACCATCTGTTCACTACATGCAATGTTCTTCAGCTCAGTAACTACAAATGATATGAATGAATGTCTTAGCACAGTCGGTTTGTGATCACAGATGGGGTCAATTTAAAAAGCAGAATTTACAAATGAAAACATATACAACGGAACAAAGTAGCTGAGATTTTACATTAACCTACGTCATAGCCATTCAGAAAATTAAATAGGCAACAGAGTTGGTGAATTTTTGGTATGGGACTGTTTCCAATTTGACTTCATTTTTTTCCAACTTGCAGCAACTTTGTCCCACCTATCCCATTGTCATGTCTCAAAGTTGTCAATAACTAAAGCCCTGAAAATACTCACCTTTAAGATCTTGCCCTAATTCATATACACCCTCCAAAATAGATTAATTAGAAGCTTAATTCTCATCATGCAAGATGCATAAATGAGAGATTAAAAAGGTTAGCAAACAATTTGCGATATTGTTTAATAAAAGCAAAATACTGCGGATGCTGGAAATCTGAAATAAAAACTGAAATTACAGGAAAAAGTCAGCAGGTGTAGCAACAGCTATGGAGAGAGAAACAGAGCTAACATTTTGAGGCTGTATTCAGAGCACTGATCTTGTTTGTTGGAGGGGGAATATGTTTCCAAATGACAAAACCTTAAGTATCAGCGAAATTGAAGCCAGTGGTCTGAAAAAGTTCTCAGACTGAAAGGTATTGATGAGATTCTTGTCAGTATTTGTAACAGGATTTTAAATATATCCTTTTTGACCATATTCCACAAGACTTTGTGATCCAAGAATGCCCATCTTGAGTTATATAGTCTAGGATTAAGAATCAGTTTTTTCAGAAACCCTGTGCCATGGAATTTACTTAGTTTTTCTACTATGCATCAATTTGAATGTGGAAATGTCTTGTATAGCTACAAAGAAAGTTAATGCAAAATTTGGAACGATTTTGTTTTGTTTTCCTTTATGTGCTTTTTCCTTTGCAAGAACCTTTGAGTTATGTGAAATATATGATAAATGCAAAGATGGGCTCAACTTAAAAAGGTAAGCAAAATAAAAACAGAACAAAATAGTGCTTGGCTGAAGGGGGGGGGGGGGGGGGGAAGAGATGCAGACTCAGAGGCTGGAACTGGCAAAATGAGTAAAACTTAAGGACGGAGGTGATTGGTGAAATAGAGGTCTTTAAAATTGTGAAGAGCTTTGATAAGAGTAAAGAGAGAGAGCATTTTCACTTGTGGGCAAGAGAAAAACTAGATCACCAAGAAACCAAAGAGAGAACTCAGAAGAAACACCTTTAACAGGTTGTGGTGAGAATGTGGAACTCGCCACCACAGGAAATAGTGGAAGTGAATTATATAGATGCATTTAAGGGGACGCTGGAGAGTATGTCGCATGCAGGTAGAGTATTATGTTGCTGGATTGATAATTCAAAGGCCTGGACTAATGGTGCTGAGACACAAGTTCAAATCCCACCACAGCAGCTGGAGAACTTAAATTCAATTAAACAAATCAGGAATAAAAGGTAATGGTGAACATGAAACTACCAGTGTGTTGTAAAATTCATCTGGTTCACCAATGTCCTTCAGGGAAGGAAATTTACCAGCCTTACTTGATCTGTGGAAGACTCCAGAAGTGGTTTACTCTTAACTGCCCTCTAAAATGACCTTTCAAGCCACTCAGATGGATATTTAATGCCGATCTTTCCAGTGACACTAATTTCCCTTGAATAAATAAAAATCCTTATGACAGAGAGGAGAATAGAGGGTAATCGAGATAAAGAGATGAGGAAACATGCAAGGATGCCCAAACGGAATATAAGTGCGAGCGTGGACTGATTGAGCTAAAAGTCTTGTTTCTGTTTTTTTATATTCTATCTAAAATACGCAGAATGGGGCAATGCCAGAATTAATGGGGATATTAAATTAAATAGAATAGGGACAATGATGGTCACTGGAGTTGCGGGGGGGGTGATTTGTGGACAGTGACAGATAAATCTAAATTAAGTGCTAGATAAATCAAGTCCAGAGATGACAAAAGTGACACTGGAAGTGATGCATGGGTGTGGTGGTGTTGACCTCTCCTTGCTTCAATGTCTCCTTGCTTGATGCATAGGCCAGAGATGGTGATGATGGAGGTGGAGGCAACAGCCTTGGTCATGAACAGCAAGTTGTCATGATGATGGGGGAAAAAAACACGGAAATATGTCTGGAAATATTGGACTTTATATAAGAATTCTCCTTCTCCTTTCTTCTACTGTTCAGCTACCTGGGTTGCAATTTCAGGCTTCCATTCTTGCCTGTCTCACCATAACAGCAAAATCATAAACACCACTTCTATTTTCATTTATCCAACACATCCAGCACACAGACTGCATTTCATGGCCCCTTTTAGCCCTCCTAAGTTCCTGTTTAAGCTCTTTCCTGCTATTTTTGTATTCCTCAAGAGACTTATCCATTTCAATTTCCTGAAAGTTATGGATGCCTCCTTCTTCTTTTTCACTAAGCTCACAATCTCTCTTGTCATCCAGGGCTCCTGAATCTTGCCATCTTTAGTCTTCATTTTTACAGGAACATACTTGGTACAGCACTCTGGTACAGTGCTGCTGACTTACACAAATCGATACAGAAAATGCATGGTGGCCAAGTGGTTAGCACTGCTACCTCACAGCATCAGAGACACGGGTTCAATTCCCAGCTTGGGTCACTATCTGTGCGGAGTTTGCATGTTCTCCCCATGACTGCGTGGGTTTCCTCCGGGGGCTCCGGTTTCCTCCCACAGTCCATAAGTCGTGCAGGTTAGATACATTGGCCATGCTAAATTCTCCCTCAGTGTATCTGAGCAGGCACCGGAGTGTGGCGACTGGGGGATTTTCGCAGTAACTTATTGCAGTGTTAACGTAAGCCTACTTGTGACACTAATAAATTAACTTTAAAACTTTGAAATTACAACACTTAATGATTTATTAAAACAAAAGATCAGATTTAGGAAACAAATATTGCAGTAAATAAAATCTATGAAAGTGTTAACCCACGATGACTGGTTTTGGTTCTATAAATTCCACCAAAACATCTTGTTGCACGATATCAGGTGACCAGGGATCTCAGAATTTTCTATGGTGCTCATTTGCAACAACTTCCAAAGCAAGATGCCTTTTGAACATGGGACAAGTATTGACTTACAATCAAAGCACTAGTACTACTTTAAAACATTTCAAAATCTCTCCATTATGGTATAACACTTCAAGACCAACTGTTGATAAGAACTTCACAAGATGCTATATAAATCAGTTACATGGGTAAGATGGCTAGAGGGAGATGGGCCAAATGCGGATAATTGGGATTAGGTTAAGGGTTTTAAAAAAGGGCGGTATGGACAAGTTGGGCCGAAGGGCCTGTTTCCATGATGTAAACCTCTATGACTCTCTATGAAATGCAAGTTCTTCTTGTTGCTCGAGGTGGCTGAACTGGGTTCTGAAAGTACACTGATCTGAAACACCAGCTATACAGTGAACTGTAATTCCTGGATAATTTATGGCTGTGTTTGCTCAGCTGCAAGCACCTTGTCATCATCATTTGCATTTCAAAGCAAAGTGCCCCAGTCATAGTCTGGGTCAAAGAAAGACAATATTTTAGTTAAGCCCTGACCAAGATCTGTGGCAAGTGTGTTAATTCCCACCATTTTAAAATACTTTTCAAATGATCATCTCTCACATTCCTGTGAGTTGAATTCAGCAGCCACACGTTCATGAGCCTGTGCTCTCTTGAAGTCCACTGTTTTCTTTTAAATTATGTTCTATACATGTCCATGTCATTGCAAAATCTTCCCAATCAAAACATTGATCACTGAACATCGAATGCTGATGGCAGAGCTGATTAAAGCAAAAATAAAACAGCAGACAAGAATGAGGTAGACAGAATATCACATGGCAAAAGCTCAACGATCTGCAAGTGAAGGGAGAATTCAGAGAGCAAATGGGACATTTGGACATGGACTGCTTCAGTATCTGAGGAGTCACGAATGGTGCTGAGCATGGTTCAATCATCAGCAAACATCCCCATTTCTGACCTCATGATGGAAGGAAGATCATTAATGAAGCAGCTGAAGATGGTTGGTCCAAGGACACTCCCCTGAGGAACTCTTGCAGTAATATCCTGGACCTGAGATGCAAGAGGCGCTGTGTTGGCCCATTGTCTCACAGGATTCGGAGGGGGAGTTAACAACAATCTGGCGCTTAGTGCACGCACGCATGCTCACAATCTGCATACTGAAGCTCAAAGACTAAAGGCTGGAGTGATTTTAGTTTTGGATCAAGGTGGCACGTGTAATTTCCTGTTCTGTAGATTATCACCACTCTTAGGGGTAATTTGTTGGAGATAATTTGTTGCAGCAAGAAAAATGAAGAGGAGAGCTGGCATAATGACTCCAGTATCTGACTCCAGTCTTCACTGTGGCTGGATTTGTGGTGATTCTGTCAGTAAGGATGGCTTGCATCTCATTGTAGAGTAAGCAGAGGATGGTAACAAATTTCTGAATACAGCCAAATATGAGGAGGATCTTAAGCCTTCATGTCTGACAGAGATGAAGGCTTTCATGAGGCCAAAAAAAGCCACATACGACGACTGGTGCTGCTTCCTGCCTTTTCTAAATTTGCCATGCGAGATCCTGGAAATGTGGATCTTTTCATATTTTTGGGAGCCTCCTCTCAACGAAATCAGACATAGATGACAAAATTCATCCTCAGTCAGTAGTCTGCTGACTGAGGTGAAGTTTATTTGGGGGATCAGGATCTCAAACCCATAACCAAGGTCAAGGTTTACCAGACAGCAATGATTCCTGCATTACTATATGTTTTGGAGACTTGGACACCTTACAGCAAGCACCTGAAAGCACTGGAGAAGTATCAGCAGTGCCATCGTAATATCCTCCAAATCTGGTAGCAAGAAAGGTTGTCCAACAGCAATATCCTCTCTCAAACCAACATGCCCTGTATTGAGGTTCTAAGCACTAGTCCTATCCAGCGGAGATGGCTTCATGTTGTTTATATGCCTAACACCAGACTCCCAAAACAACTGTTTTACTTGGAAATTGCTTGCCACAGGAGACTCTCAGGGTACTATCAGGAATTGCTTAAGGGATATCCTTGAAGAGATAAAATATCCCAGCAACCCACTGGACTCCCTGGTCTCTGACTAACCAATGGAGAAGCTTCTTTCGGGAAGGCAATGAACATGTTACATTTTGGGAGCACACAGTAGCTAAGTTGAGGCATCGGAGAAAGCACACAAACTTCCAAACACCTTATCTGCCTGACCAGGCAAGCATCACCCTGCCTCGTGTGTGAAGACTGCACAGTGGACCTATCAGCCACCTCAAAACTTATCCAACCAGAGTGGAGCAAGTCATACACAATTCAGAAGGGCTGCCTAAGAACAGATTGTTTATAAACATGCCATAATCAAGGATTCCTTCACGTTCTTCTGCCATATCAATTCAAAATCCAACTCCATCAGAATGTTCAAAAGCCAAATTCATTTCATGGGCAGGAGGTTCCGTTGACTCATTTATCTAATTCACTAGCATTCTTCAGCTCACTGGAGTTGAATATCTCTGCCTTTTTCCTAAGAGCTTTCCAGAGTGATTAATGGATAGAATTAAACAGGTATAGAGTTATTTCATTCAATGTCTCATACTCCTTTGGTACATCAACATTTACATTATACAAAATAAGCTATTTTTCCAAATCATATCATGCAAATTATTTTCATTAATGTACTACTAATGCATTTTCTATTCATTCTAAATAATTAGGTTTCATTGCTTCACAAATTAGCAGCTGTTTTCATTTGAAGCAGAATCCTATAAAATAGCATATTCCTTTCAGTCAACTTACAGCATTGTCCCATCATAATTCACCTTCATTTAATCCAATTAACCGGCACAACCATACAGCAGCAAAGTTATTACTGGTGGAGATTGGATTTCAAAACGCTTGCCCTTCAAGGCTTATTTGAAGAAAATACTTCTTCAATCATTCATGCAGAATCACTCTGTAGCTTGACAAACTGGATTACCATCAGGCATTTAAAAAAATATCTAGTCTTTAAGAATTTGCCTCATATGCTTCATACATAACTAAGACACCGTACCCTCAATGATATCACAATTAACTTCCACCACTGAAAACATAATTCTATTTTCTACAGTTGAACATAGTTTGTGATGCACATTTAAATTGTATTTAATTGTTTTGGATTTTTCAATCTAGTCACATACATTGCACAGGCATTTCAGACAATTTGCAGTTCAGAATTTTAAAAAACTTACCTTTTGCAAAACTTGCATTAGCACCTCTATCGAGAAGAAGACGAGTGATTTCAAAGTTCGCTATACTTGCAGCATACATCAGTGGAGTCCAACCAAAGCCAAAACGTGTTTCCACATCTAGGCCTGTTTTAAAATTTGTAAGTTAGAGTATCAGGTTTAAAAATAGATATAAAGTTTATATTCTAGAGTGGCTACTAAAATTACTTTAATATCCTGCATTTTTAATATTTATTCACATCCCAAGAAACATTTATTCATGCTGGTGTGACTGCATGTGCCCTGAGGAGATAATTTACAAATCTTTCAACAAAGATCAATGAAGAGTTGCAGCTTAATTCCCACTTTACTCATAATGGCAGTCAACCAAGCATGGACTATTCAGTTTCACAGGAACTTCTCAATATCTAAATATTTCAGCATAGACGTAGGTCTAATTGTACATTTTTAAATTATGATAAGTTGCTGTGCTGAAATGAAATTGCAATGAGCTTCGAATTCTATTTCGTTTGCAACAGGACACCGAGAACCGCTTAGTTGCCTTCTGAAATATTTACTCAGTTGGTTGCGCTATGGTCGCAGTTGATGTTAGTATTGGACAAATCATATCCCAAAGTGAAACCTGGCTTCACAGATCCTAACTTTTTTTTCCCAAGGACACTGAAACTTACTGAACAAATTCACAGGAGTCCGATTAATTTTTAATGGAAAGAATAAAATATTTATAAAAGCAAGAAAAGTGAACTATATTACACTGGACAAAAAGGCTAGAAAGAGCTCCACATAAACACAAGACACCAATTTAAATTCCCACTATTCCTTTACCCCAGCAATATATTTACAGACACATAAACCAGTGAAGAGTTACCGCCAGTTGACACAAAGGCTTCTCACTTGGGACTGGCACAGTTGCAAATGGGTTTCTTCTGGTGAATTCTGGTGATTCTTCAAAATCAATGAACTTTCAATCCCTTTTAACCCATCTCTTTAAGTTCAGGGGTTGTAAAACCTCAGGAAAAATTTATATTTTATAAACAGACCCAAAAGATTGGAAACCTTTTAGTCCCAGGTCTGTGCCGATTTCCAGACACCAAGGTTCATAAGCAAAACCTAATTAAAATTTAAACCATTTTTACCTTTCTTAACACACAAACGTACACATATAAATTCAACTTAAAATTATACATTGTTCGTAACAGTAGACAAAAACTCAGCAGGTCTGGCAGCATTTGTGGAGTGAGGAAGAGTTAACATTGAGCCAGTGTGATGCGAGAGTCACAAGGACTCAAAAAATTAACTCTATTTCTCTCTCCACAAATTTTGCTAGACCAGCTGAATTTTTGCAACATTTTCTGTTTTTACTTCTCCTCCGTTGTCTGGCTGTGTAGGACTGTTATTATTTGATTCCATTTCCATCAATCCAGTTTACAACCTTGGCACACTATTTCTAACTATGGTCAACTTCAAGCTCCATATCTTCTCTGTCCCCAAGACTGCTTACCTCTAGCGATGTAACATGTCATGCCTCTGCTCCTTCCTCAGTGCACATGCGGCTCTGAAACCCTCATCCATGCCTCTTCCACTTCCAGACTCAATTATTCCAATGCTCTCCTGGCCAGTCTCTCACCTTCAACCTCTGTAAACTTCAGTCATTCAAACTTCCATTGCCCATTTCCCAACAAGTCCTGATCGCACATCATTCCCATGCTCATTGACTTACACTAGCTGCCTGTCTGGCCACACTTGGATTTTAAAATTTTCCTGTTTTCAAATTCCTCCATCTCCACTTGCCATCTCTCTAACATCCTCCAACCTGCTTAGATATCTATATTCCTCCAATTCTGACCACCCTGGTTTGTTTCATCCCAGTAAGAGGTCTCACAACACCAGGTTGAAGGATCCCACCAGTGGCGACCATGCCTTCAGTTGCCTGAGCCAAAATCTGTGGAATTCCCTTCCTAAAATCATTCTCACTAACGCTCTTGCTTTTTAAAAGATGTTCCTTAGCATCCATCTCTAGCAATCTCTCCTATGTGTCTCAGTATCAGAAATTGTGCCACAAGATCTAGGTGATTTTACTATATTAAAAAATGCTATATAAAGGCAAACATTTTTGATTTGACTGATTCTGCCTGCATTCATGTTGAAATACAACCTCAATCCAGTTTACAGCAGATTCAAATCAACTTGGATATCTCTCCTAGATTGGCACTCATTCCTATTTTTAACGGGATGGAAATATGTACAGAATATCAAGCACTGAATTCTTTTCTCTGTTGTTTTCTACTAGCAGAGAAAAAAAAGTTAAACCTGCAAAGGACAAGTATGCTTTTCAAATTTGGCATGATTAATACTTTCTTGCTTCATTATTGAAAACAAAATGTCAGTTAGGATTATTTACACATTGGTGTGATTTGTACCATCAGAAATATTCAAAGTACACTCAACAGTTTGAATTGAAAATAGCAACACTAAAAACGTCCAAATAGGCAAAGGAAGCAATAAATAAATGTACACTAAATTCTATTAACCACGTTACGAGCATAGGAACCGAGGTAGATCATTTAGCCCCTCCTGCCTGCTCTGCCTTTCCACAAAATGAATGCTGATCTGCAACCTAACGGTATATATCCACCTTTTCTCCATATTCCTTAATCTTACGGCTAACAAAAAAAAAATCAATCTCAGTTTTAAAATTAATAATTGATCTAGCATCAACTGTCTTGTGTGGAAGAGATTTCCAACCTTTTACCACCTTGTGTGTTAAGAAATTTCATTCCAGAAAGTTCTGGCTATAACCTATTTGATTGTGCCTAGCCCACATTTTCCAACTAATGGAAATAGTCTCTCCAAATATGCTTTATTTGCTCCCTTAATATCTTGAAAACGTAGATCAAATCACCCCTTAACCATCAAAAGTTCAGGGACTACAACCCTTGTTTATTTAATCTCTCCTCATAGCTGGGATTTTCCGATCCTTCCCACCAGCGGGATATTTTGGTCCTGCTGAAGGCAACCCCCCCCCCACCCCACACCACGATGGGTTTCCCGGCAGCTCAGCCGGTGAGCAATGCAAATGGGCATCAGAAAAGCTTGCTGGCAGCCAATGGTGAGCCACCTCAGCCACCAGAAAGGTTGCCATGGGGATCCCAGAAAATCCTGGCCTTAGGGTGTAGATATCATTTTATCTAAAATAGCTGTTCAATTAAAGAATTTTATCAGAATAGGTTAATCACATATTTCAGAATATGTATAAAAGGCAAACTTCTGAAAAGTTTTGAATAAAATAAACTGTATAGATATTTAAAATAAATACCCAAATGTTAACCAGCATGAACATGGGACCAATGAGCTGCTGATAAGAACTCTGCTGCCACCAACTGGTGCCTCAATCTTCAAACTGTACTTGTACTTTGGCCCGTATGCATTTGGACAGCACAATTACCGAGAAAGGTACATGATCTACAACAAATGTAAACACAGGGATTCTGTTCAAACTTACCTGAGGGGGATACCATGTACCAAGAATTAGGCATTCTTTGTGTCAAGGATATTTGTTCAATTCCATCATTTTGGATCATAGACAAAGAAATTGTGGAATTGTTACTCTTTATTCAATTGCAAATTATTTATATATGAAGCTGATTTACAACAGTACTATTCAGGGGTAGCTAGAGGTGTATTCTTTCAAATGCTTTGCAGTGTTTTCAAGGATAATAATTTATCAACATTGGGTGCAGCCTTGGGATCTAACAGTAATGGGAAGAACAAGAGGCAGAGCCTGCAAGCATTGGGTTGAGACCTGGGATCATAAAGCATCAGAAAGGGATGGGAGAAGAGAGTTTGGAGGTAAAGGAGGCATGTGGAAGTCTGGTGCTGGAACAGAATCCAGCTACCTTGAGAGAGAGAAGCTCCAGTAGATTGTGATCAATGCTGCTCCTGGCACCTTTTCAATGCCTCATGCTACATTCCTTCTTCACTTCTTCCCAACCCATCTATCATCCTTTTTGAACAGTCACCTGTCCTCCCACAATGCTTTTCCCATTGTCAGCTGATCATTGCCTTTAAGCATTAACAGCACGTAGTATTAGTGAATCTGATTTATATGGTGTTCAACTTCCACAATGTTTAATTTCTATAAACAAGAATTACCTCAAAATACTGACATAACGATGCTTTCAAATGGCCATGTCCTAAAAATGCTTACTGTCTTTCTCAGAAAGGATGGATTTTGTAAGTAAATCTGGAGTCAAAACAAAGAGGGAAGATTCTGTGATCAACACAGACAGAATAATTGAATTTGTTCAGCACTTAGCCTCCCTAAGTATTTTTTAATGATAAGTCTGACTGGCCATTCAGAATAATTGGTCATTCAGCTCTGTATTTATCAAAAACAGAGTGGCTTATTAGGTTTTTTTAAGAGTCAAGAACATTGATGTGGAATAAGCCAGACCAAATAAAGGTTTCTTTACACAAAGGGCATTGGAGAACCAAAACACTGCAGATGCTGGAAATCTGAAATCAAAATGTTCAGCATTTGGTAGCGAGAAATGAGTCAACAGTTCAGTTGTAACCTTTCATCAGAACCGACAAAAGTTAGATACATAATCGCTTTTGAGGAGGCAAAATGGGACAGGATGGAAAAAAAGAAATGTCTGTGGTCGGGTAGAAAGCAGGAGACATCAAATGACAAAACAATTTGTGGGAATTGCTAAAGGGAGTGGCAATGAGACAAACAAATAAAAGATTATTCCTGAGGAGGTGTAAATGGCAGAGTAACTAACAACTTGAAAGCAAAAATGAGAAAAAAATAAGGTTAAGGCTGAAACCTGCAAAGAGGCAGAAATTACAGTCTGAAATTATTGAACCCAATGTTGAGCCAGGAGGTATTAAGGTACCTAACTGAAAGATGAGGCGCTGTTCCTTGAGTTTACATTGAACTTCACTGCCAAATACAGGAGGTTGAGGACAGAGAAGTCAGCAGCACAGTTTTTTTTGTGGGGCGTGGGGTGTGTGTGTGTGTGTGTGTATGTGTGTGTGTGTGTATGTGTGCACGCACACATTTATTATATGTTAAACTAAATTCAAATTCTCAAACTGCCATTACGGAGTTTGAACTTGCACTCACTGCACTAGATCAGACACCTGCATTACTAGAGCTGGAACATAATTCTTGAATGCTAGTGTAATGGTTAAGCATGACAAACAGGAAAGGAATGCAAGACAGAGGGTTATTGCATATAATTTTTGCATCTAGAGAGAGTTTGACGCGGTACCTTCCGACATTGCATCTGCATATAAAAAATTCTGTATGCAGCTTACGTGGTCAAGTTCCATTTTTATAAAATGGAAAAAAAAGCACAACTGAAAATGTACAGATCAGATACCAGATAGACAAACAGAAAAAACTATAACCAGCTACTAGGATGTTTAAAAGGAACAAATCAAACATGAGTGATCAGAAAAATCTATCAGAAAAAAAAGGGAAAACCATGTCATCATTCCAAATATTTGGTTTCTTATTGAATCAGAGGATCATTTTCCAAAAGAGTTTTGCAACATATGAAGAACATAATTATTTTTAAACAAAAGCATTTGAAGAAAAATGAATGAATTACCTTTGCAATAGCATTTTTTTAAACATCTGAAGTTCTACTGTTTTTGATGAGAAGCTTGGTGTTACTTAGAGACTTATGGAATTTCCCAGAGCAAACAATAATAGCTGAAGTGGTTTAACAAGGTAACCAGCTGCAACTTTCAGCAAGCAGCTGTGCTTGTGATTCCCAACATATTTTTATGACCAATGGTAAGACTGAACAAGGGGCACATGGCAGAATATGCTATGTGTTAATCCCATCCATTGTCCATCAATGAAGAAACAACCAGCATCCCCAACACATCTCACAGGTAATCGATGTTAAACAAACATACATTACACATTTGAAATTTTGCAATAATTTACAATTTTCCGTTTTAAATGATTGGAAGAGGTATGTTTCATGCATTTGTTTCTGAGGCAGAATTTTAAAAGCAGACAGTAGCAGAATTGTATGGTAATGCAATTTTGGAAGGAAAACACTGAATAAAGGTCCTAATTTCAACATTTTTATTTACGCATAAGCGTTTTAATGCTACTAGGCAGCAATATCTGTTTCAAAGAAAGTTGTGAGTTCTTCAGTTTTATATTTCATTATCCCCACCCCTTAAACAAACAGGACACATTGCCTATTTGATATTGTTGGGTTACATTTCAAGAGGTTTTACAAGATGTTTTGTCTGACGTGCTACAAAGGTCAGACAAGCCCTCTTGCTCTAATGATTCATAGCATGACCTACTGCACAAAGTGATTTCTGATAGCACACCCTGAGAGAACAATGGCCTTTGTTTATTGTCTCTGACTTTACACTTGGGCTTCGACTACACACCCACGCCAGTTCTTAGGAAGATTAATATCTGTTATACCAGGCAATTTCATCAAACTGAATTTCCAAAGGTTTAGTTGCGCTCTTAGTGTTTCACAGTAGAAGTACAATTTGTGTCAGGTGGCACAAAACACAAATGTCTTCAATCCGTTATGAAAGAGTGAAATAGACAAAACTGAGTTTCTCTGTGACCTCATTTTATTTTGCAGACTCTGCAGTTGAATGATAGGCAAAGGTTGTCGTCATACAAAGCCCATCCAGCTGCAGTTGTTTCGGAATTGTGAATTACTTCTCAGCTACATAATTTACTTGTTGCCTCTACACCCAACGTGCTTGGTCAAAACCGTAACTATGTCAGAAATATCCAAGACTGATAACTCTTGCACTCTGAAATCAGCCTTGCCTTTTGAGAAGCAAATCTGTTTAAATAAAAAGGTCCAGCAGCTGAAAAGGAAAATGAGTACCTCAATTCTATATGGTAAACAAACTCTTTAAATAGCACTGCTGAAGGGTCCTTCCTGCTTTTTAGTTCAATGAGTTTATTATATATGATGAGTCAAGCACAGGGGCAGTCCAACCACATAAGTACAAATATAGAAGTCCATTGGAGACCACATGGTAGGAATAATCAATAGGAGTGATCCAAGCTAAAATTGTCCTGAATACAATGTGACATTGATTCGTTTCCCAGGAATAAATCACAAATGTTCCTAGCATTTCACTTATTGCTTTCACTCAGACTCTGGCCTAAAAAAATCAATCATGTGGCATCCGTTTTAGTTGTAAAACAAGTGGCTATATGTCTAATATGGCAGTTGACGTGCATACACTCATTTCACACTAGAATGCACTGCACAGGATGCATTCAAAAGCCTCATAATATTTAAATTAAGGTTCTCACGCATGTCGTGGGATGCCTTTGAGAAGATGGCCTGCCCCTGTGCTTGACTCATCATTTTTGATAACCTCGTTGAACTAAAAAGCAGGAAGGACCTTCCAGCAGCGCTATTTAAAGAGTTAATTTACCATATAGAATTGAGTTGCTCATTTTCCTTTTCAGCTGCTGGTTAACTGCTGGGCCTTTTGTTTTCTTTTGCCTTCTACAATTCCTTTGTGACTTTTGGTAGTGCTGGATTGCATTGTCTGTCTTCAAAAATGTAACTGCAGTCATGGGTGGCCTGGTAGATCTGCCTTTGGAACTGGAAATTGAGGAAGGTCAGCCAAGAAGACAAGCAAGAGTAGAGAATCTGTAAAGAGAGAGGTGGGCATTCCGCAGGATACAATAGCTAGTGTGTCTTTGGGAAACATTTATTCTACTTTATCTTCACTAAGATAATCTTTCAGACACCATTTCACAAACATGGCTATTGTCAAGCTAAGTCACCAGTTACAGTCTGGAACCAGGGCATGGGCGACATTGTCTTTGGTTGTCAAGGGCATGTTTGTGCCATAAAAGTTGTTCCAGGCTTCAGCGGTAGCATCAGTGATATCTCCCAGTTTGCTGTTCATTGTTATATCAAGAAGCACTAGGCTGTCTTCATTGCAAGGCATTCCATGGCACCCAGGCTACCACTGATTGCACCCAATTTGCTTTGCGTGCTGCCATCATCTTTCTGAATAGAAATTGATTCCATTTCCCCAATATCCAACTTGATCATGACCACAGATAGCACATCTGCAAATCCGTGCCTGGTGTCCAAGCAGCAGTCATGTTTCATTCAGTCAGTGCGCCAATCCTCTGTGCTGCCTTTAGACAGGTCAAAGATATAAAAGCAAATTACTGCGAATGCTGGAATCTGAAAGAAATGCTGGAAAATCTCAGAATGGCTGACAGCATCTGTGGAGAGAGAACAGAGCTAACTTGTCAAGTCTGGATGACTCTGTTAGAGCCAGACAGGCCATCAGATAGACTGGTTACTGAGTGTCAAGGGGCACCCTCTTCATTACTCTTGCCAGAAACCCAGGCACAGCTACAGAGATGCTATCATCAGAGGTTTCACTTGAGTAGACAGTTGATGTGCTTAAGCACTGCTTCCACTATTTGGGAAGAACTTTCCAGTACAGGTTTGGCATTAATTCCAGGTTTATTGTCACATGCTGCAAGCTTCACAACTTTATGATAATGAGGGATTAGCCTTTGCCACCATTTGGGCAGCAGAGGAGGAGAATGATACATTTAGGCCAGAATTTTCCAACCGTTCACACCAGCGGGGTTTTCCCTATCCCACTGCAGTGAACGGAGATTTGGCTTGTCGCCAAATTCTCCATCTTTGCTGCAGCGATAGAGTGGCGTGAACGAGCGGTAAGATCGCACCCAAATATTAAAGGCACTATATAAATCCAAGTTGTTGTCAGTGAAGAAAGTGGGCAGCACTGTGCACCAGTATCCTCTTTGACAACCAGTTTTAATATCTTTTCTATTACTGTCTTGAGGTGTTTTATATGTTATATATACTGCCCTCCACTGGGTAGGGAAAACAACATTTATTTTCTCAGAATTAGTTACAAGTAATTTGTCCAGTGTATTAAATTTAGTATGCATAGCAGGACAACAGTACCCAAAATATAAAACAGTATAAAAATAAAGTACTGCTTTCTTACCAGAATTTAAAATTTGTTCAACCAAATGTGCCTTTTGTGATGCTAAAGCTTCTTTCAAAGTGCCTGTCTCCTTATCGTTCCCATTCTCCTTCTTGTTTTTTGATACTTCAAGTTCTGAATCAGTTCTTACTTGGTATGTTTTTACTGCCTGAAAAAAAAAACAGAATGATGTCTAAGCATAAAGGAGAAAAGTAGCATTGAGCATTGAACAAGTAACCGCTGTTCATTAATACGATTTTAAAAAATAATTAGCAATCCAAACTTTGCAGTGGGCAAAAGCATGGTGTTGCCATTGATTGTGAATAAAGCTGTCCATAGATCGGTGGCTTGAGAGCATATATTTCCTCTCTTTCGATGTCATTTTCAATTTGATCCCTTCTGGGATCAATTTGTCCAACTGGCTAGGCAGTAGCAGTTTGACAGACAAATCGAAGAATTCTCATAAACAGCAACGCAGGAAGTAAAAAGCAGGGAATATAAATCAGAGTGCTTGTGGGGAATTGGTAATGGAGAATAGGGTTATGCTGGATGAGTTAAACAGGTATTTTGCATCAGTCTTCACTATAAAGGACACAGGTAGCATCCCAGAAATAGCTGTAAATCAGGAAATGGAAGGGAGAGGTGAACTCAGGAAAATTACAATCACCAGGGAAGTGGTACTGAGCAAATTGTTGGGTCAATAAATTGACAAAACCCCTGGTTCGGAGGGACTTCACCCTAAGGAGTTAAAAGAAGTGGCTAATGAGATAGTTGATGCATTTGTTTTATTTTCCAAAACATTCTATATTCAGGGAATGTTTCTTTAGATTGGAAAACAGCAAATGTAACTCATTTATCCAAAAAGGGAAACAGAGGACAGGATTTTATGACCTCGCTCGGGCGAGACCAGAAATTCCCACCCGAGGTCAAAGGAGATTTCTGTTGTTAGACCCTCACCCATGCTGATTCCGTGGCGGGCGAGGTGGTAGAGTTCCAGCCAGAAAGCAGAAAACTATAGGCTAGTTAGCCTAACGCCTGTCATATGGAAAATATTACATGCCATTGTGAAAGATGTTCGAGCAGGGCACTTGGAAAAATCCAAGACAATCAGGCAGAGTCAACATAGATTTGTGAAAGGAAAAAAAAAATGGCAAATGCAATTTAACGCAGACAAGTGTGAGATATTGCACATTGGAAGGACAAACCAAAGTAGAACGTACAGGGTAAATGGTAGGACTCTGAAGAGTGTAGTTGAACAAAGGGATCTGGGAATACAGGTACAGAATTCCCTAAAAGTGACGTCACAGGTGGATAGGGTCGTAAAGAGTGCCTTTGGTACATTGGCCTTTATAAATCGGAGTATCGACTATAAAAGTTGGAGTGTTATGGTAAGATTATATAAGGCATTGGTGAGGCCGAATTTGGAGTATTGTGTACAGTTTTGGTCACCTAGTTACAGGAAGGATGTAAATAAGTTTGAAAGAGTACAGAGAAGGTTCACAAGGATGTTGCCGGGACTTGAGAAGCTGAGTTACAGAGAGAGATTGAATAGGTTGGGACTCTATTCCCTGGAGCGTAGAAGATTGAGGGGAGATTTTGATAGAGATGTATAAGATTTTGATGGGTATAGATAGAGTGAATGCAAGCAGGCTTTTTCCGCTGAGGCTAGGGGAGAAAAAAACCAGAGGGCATGGGTTAAGGGTGAAAGGAGAAAAGTTTAAAGGGGTTATTAGGGGGGGCTTCTTCACGCAGAGAGTGGTGGGAGTGTGGAATGAGCTGCCTGATAAAGTGATACATTTAAGAAAAACTTGGACGGGTTCATGGATGGGAGGGGTGTGGAGGGATATGGTCCAAGTGCAGGTCAGTGGGACTAGGCAAAAATGGTTCGGCGCGGACAAGAGGGGTCAAGGGGCCTGTTTCTGAGCTGTAATTTTCTAAATCAGCTTAACCAATTTATTGGGGTTCTATGAAGAAGTCACATGTGATGTGAGTGAAGGGGAACCAGTGGATATATTGTACTTAGATTTTTAGAAGGCAATTGATAAGATGCCACATCAAAGGTTATTGTATAAAAGCTCACAGGGGTAACATATTGTCATGAATAGAAAATTGGCTAGCTCACGTGAAACAGAGTTGGCATAAAAAGGTATTTTTTTGGTTGGCAGGCTGTGACAAGTGGTATGCCACAGGGATCAGTGCTGGGAACTAAACTTTTTACAATTCGTACAAATGTCTTGGATGAAGGGGCCAATTTAGCAACTATAACAATATAGTTGCTAAATTTGCTGACAATACATAGGTAGGAAAGTAAATTGTGAAGAGGCCACAAGGAGCCTACACAGTGACATAGATAGGTTAAGTGAGTGGTCAAAACTCTGGCAAATGGAGTATAATGTGGGAAAATGCGAATATGTTTGTTTTGGTGGGAAGAATAAAAAAAGCTCATTATCTAATTGGTGAGAGATTGCAGAGCTCTGAGGTGCAGAGGGATCTGGGTGTCCTAATGCATGGATCGCAAAAGACTAATATACAAATATAGCAAGTAATTGGAAAAGGTAATAGAAAGTTATCATTTGTTGTGAAGAAGTTGGTTAGAAAAGTAGGGGGGCTATGTTTCAGTTGTGCAGGGCAATGGTGAGACCACATCTGGAGTATTGTGTACAATATTGAAAGTACATTAAATCAATACTAGGAATGAGCAGGTTGCCTTACAAGGAAAGGTTGGAGAAGTTAGGTTTTAATCCATTGGGGTTTAGAAGAATAAGAGGTGACTTGATCGAAACCTGAAAAATCCTGAGGGGTATTGACAGGTGGATGTGGAACAGGTGTTTCCTCTTGCCAGAGCATCTAGAACTAGGGGTCACTGTTTAAAAATGAGAGAGAACATTTTTCTCTGAGGGTCTCCAGCATTCCCTTCCCCTGAAGGCGGTGGAAGCAGATTCTTTGATATTTTTTAAGGAAGAGCCAGATAGATTCTTGATTAACAAGGTGGTGAAAGGTTATTGGGTCAGGCAGGAATGAGGCGTTGAAGTTACAATCAGATCAGCCATGAACTTATTCATGGTGGAACAGACTTGAAGAGCTGACCCACCTAAGCCTGCTGCTAATTCATATGTTTGTATTGAAATCATTGTACCGAAAGCAAAATAAATTTTGGGTACACACATGGGGTTAAGGAAGAAACTTAAATTTCAGAACAAAATCTTTTTGAAAAAAAAGTTGTATTTAATTGAAAATCTGCAATGTTTAAATGCACTGGGGAATGGAACGCCACATGTATAACATTAGCTTTTCAGGGCCAAAGAGTTTGCTCAGCAGTTTTCACACCTTAGTATGCTATTAAACCCGATTGAACAGCAACTCAAATGTTTGTTGCTTTTCCACTAAAAATAGCTGAAGTTCAACAAATAGGTGATTTTGAATTGTATCGATCTGCAAAGACTGCGTCAGTGAACCCAGTTGTGCAGTGTATCCCTCGTAGCAACTCATGGATTTCCGTGTTTAACTGCATGTATGCAGATAGCAGAAATTGCTGTCAGATTAACAGGGTACTGACAACCGTACCATAATTATTACCTCAAATTCTAGGCCAATGGATTTCTGTTGTTTTGCCCATTTCATGCTGATGGATGGAATTAAATGGAGCCAGGATGGAGGGAACTGAAGGAAAGTATGGAACAATACCAATGTTTTGTCAATGACCTCAACCTTAAATCATACAGTGATGCTACTTCCCCATCTTGCAAAGTTGCTACTCAGTCCAACAGTAATATTTAATAAATGTGTTGCAGTTGATAACTGCAAAGTATTCATAGACTCAGAGGTTTACAGCATGGAAACAGGGCATTGGGCCCAACTTGTCCATGTCGCCCCTTTGTTTATAACCACTAAGCTAGTCCCAATTGCCCGTGTTTGGCCCATATCCCTCTATAGCCATCTTACTCATGTAACCGTCTAAAGGTTTTTTAAAAGACAAAATTGTACCCACCTCGACTACGACCTCTGGCAGCTTGTTCCAGACACTTACCATCCTGTGCGCGAAAAAAATGCCCTTCTGGACTCTTTCTTATCTCTCCCCTTACACCTATGCCCTCTAGGTTTAGATTCCCCTACCTTTGAGAAAAGATATTGACTATCAAGCTGATCTATGCCCCTCATTATTTTATAGACCCCAAAAAGATCACCCCCTCAGCCTCCTACGCTCCAGATAAAAAAGCCCCAGTCTATCCAGCCTCTCCTTATAACTCAAACCGTCAAGTCCCGATAGCATCCTAGTAAATTTTTTCTGCACTCTTTCTAGTTTAGTAATATCCTTTCTACAATAGGGTGACCAGAACTGTACTCAGTATTCCAAGTGTGGCCTTACCAATGTATTGTACAACTTCAACAAGATGTCCCAATTCCTGTATTCAATGTTCTGACCAATGAAACCAAGCATGCTGAATGCCTTCTTCACTACGCTGTCCACCTGTGACTCAAGGAGCTATGAACCTCTATCTCTAGATCTCTTTGTTCAGTAACACCCCCCAACGCCCTACCATTAACTGAGTAAGTCCTGCCCTGGTTCGATCTACCAAATTGCATCACCTCGCACTTATCCAAATAAAACTCCATCTGCCATTCGTCAGTCCACTGGCCCAATTGATCAAGATCCCACAGCAATCCTTGATAACCTTCTTCACTGTCCACTATGCTACCAATCTTGGTGTCATCTGCAAACTTACTAACCCCATGCCTTCTAAATTCCCATCCAAATCACCAATCCCTGAGGCACACCGGGGGTCACAGGCCTCCAGTTTGAAAAACAACCCTCTACAACCACTCTCTGCCTTCTGTCATCAAGCCAATTTTGTATCCATTTAGCTACCTTACCCTGGATCCCATGAGATTTAACCTCATGCAACAACCTATCATGCGGTACCTTCATACAGACATGCAGGCAACATCAACTGCATCGCCCTCATCTATCTTCTTGGTTACCCCTTCAAAAAACTCAATCAAATTTGTGAGACATGATTTTCCACTCTCAAAGCCATGCTGACTGTCCCTAATCAGTCCTTGCCTCTCTAAATGCCTGTAGATCCTGTCTCTCAGAATACCTTCTAACAACTTACCCACTACAGATGATAGGCTCACACACTGGCCTGTAGTTCCCAGGCTTTTCCCTGCAGCCCTTTTTAAACGAAGGCACAACATTTGCCACACTCCAATCTTCAAGCACCTCGCCTGTGGCTATCGATGATTCAAATATGTCTGCTAGGGGACCCGCAATTTCCTCCCTAGCCTCCCACAGTGTCCTGGGGTACACTTCATCAGGTCCCGGGGATTTATTTACCTTGATGCGCTTTAAGACTTCCAGCACCTCCTTCTCTGTACACTTCTCAAGACATCAATATTTATTTTCTCAAGTTCCCTAACATCCATGCCTTTCTCAACAGTAAATACTGATGAGAAATATTCATTTAGGATCTCACCCATCTCTTGTGGATCCGCACATAGATGACCTTGTTGATCCTTAAGAGGCTGTACCCTCACCCTAGTTACTCTTTTGCCCTTCATGTTTTGTAGAATCGCTTTGGATTCTCCTTTGCCTTATCTGCCAAAGCAATCTCATGATGCCTTTTTGCCCTCCTGATTTCTCTCTTAACTCTACTCCTACACCCGCTATACTCTTCAAGGGATTCACTTGATCCCAACTGCCAATGCATGTCATGTGCCTCCTTCTTCTTGACCAGGGCTTCAATATCCCGAGTCGTCCAGGGTTCCCTATTCTAGAACAGTATATAAAATTCCTAGAATAATTGATAAATTTGACATTGCTTTCATTTCTAAATATCCAACTTTTATAATCAAAAGTACTGATTTACAAATTCTGGCCTCCATGCCAAATAGTCAAAGTGAAGATACTGACTGCCATTGTTCATCCTTCCATGACATCAGTGCACACATTTACTGTCATTCTGTCAGTTGCTGTGTGAGAGAAAGTAGAATGCCCTCCCTTATGCCAAACAACATACCTACTTTAAATTCTCCCAAAGCCTAAATATTAGCAAGAATTAACCATATCAACAACTAGAATTACAATTTAAACATAACTGATTCAAGTTATACAAAGCCAAGAGCTTTAATCTTCAAAGATCATGATAACCCAAGACTGCTCGAAAAACAGAATCAGTCGAAGGAAAGCTAGAGGCACACCAGCCCTATTAACGCTGTTTCCACCCAGTCCCAGAAATGTTACTCTGCAATGCTCTGTGTAAAATTTAGCAATGTTGCTTTGAATGCTATAGTAATAGAGTTGCTGAGAATCTGAGGAGGAGTGGCACTTTCAGTTTTTAATTGTAAAATTAATCAGTGTTCTGCAAAGTGGCTGCTTATACAGCATACTGTCAAACACACAATGGAGTTGATTTTTTTTGTATAGCACAGAGTCAAATGCCAAAATTTTGCTTGGGTATATGCTGGAAATAGTATACTATAACAACTATGTTCATTGCTAAAAGATCAAATTAGCATTGCAAACTGTTTCTTTTCTTGATTGCACTAATACAAAAGGTAAGGCCTCTTGTATTTTCTTCCATAAAATTTGCCATGACTACATATATGGAATAAGCAAGACAAAAGGGCAATTCTAAACTAGAATTACTAGTTAAAAATTGTACGTCACCAAACTGACTTAACTCTCCTGTGAAGCTGTGTAAATATACAGATATTATAGTACAGTACTGTACTACACAAACCAGCAGATAACAATAATTGTCTGTACATTTCATGGTTAAGATTTCCGAGTACTTAGCATGTTTGCATTAATAAACAATGTATATACAACTAAGACAACAACTGGGTGTGTTCTTACAAAACTACTTATGGAATAGAGCTAAACTACTTATGTCTGGCAAAAAAAATGCTTTCTGAAATTCTAAAGAAACAATTATCAACAGGTTCTGATCTTAACTACTATGCATGGGAACGCTGGTTAACTACAAACATGTACTTGCAATACACCTTTCTTTCAGATGCCAAGAACATCAAGCAAATATAAAAGTAGGACTGTTAGTCTAATTTGCCAGCTCATTAAGTAGCAGTAAGTGAACTACATGTACCATTGCGTTTGTAAATAAATCCCTTAGAGTGCTGACTGAGACACAAGTATACTTATAAAATAAGAAATTAAAATTTGAAGTATACATTATAAGTTTCACTCTTCCAGCTGGAACTTTTCTGTCTTCTCTTATACTGTTATATCATTGTAAATAACATTTTTTAAAAGTTCCAACAAGTAACAAAGCTACAGTCTGCAATGAGGTAGAATCTAAAATATGCTGCATTCATTTTAAACATGTTAACTTGAACACCAGGTACCAATACCTGATCACCAGCCCTGGCTATTACATTCCTAAATCTGGCTCCCTTAGCCTGGCGGCAGACCTGTGGTCCCACTGATTTCCTTTGGATTTATAAGTTTGTTGCTGGGATAAAGAAGCTGGAAGTTAATTTACAGGTGTTAGGATCCAGAATCTGAATCAGGCAGTTATAGAAATAAAAACCAAAGATTGATAGATTAAGTCAATATTGGGCAAGAGTTAAAACAAGAATTAACATTTGAGGTCCTTGAACAGCAAGCAGTAAAAGTGCTGTACAGTAAGCTTTACCTTTGAAGAATGAACACAAGATATGATCTTCACAATGGTTAACAATTCATTCATCCAAACTATAAATTGTAACAAACAGCTATTAAAGCAGTTTATTTTCCACACAAGCTGCGCGCTCTGCAGCAGTGGCTCACTCACTAGGCAGGCAAATAAACAAAGTTGGTTCTCAAATAATTGGTCACCTCCAAAGCCCAAAATCAAACGTTGTAATTACATAAATCGCATCAAAAATCTTTCTCCTTTTAACCATTAACATTCTCCTACCTTGAAAGCCTGACTCTTGCTGGTGCATGTTCCAGAGTAGTGTACACCCTCAAGTACCTCGTCCATATGCCCCTTCTCTGTATATGCCTAAACAGTAAGCGTCAGCAGGCTTTTGGACAATCAGCCAACTTGGGCCTACAGCCAAGCCAGATCTAGGTCTCACCTGACTTCCACACATGCGCATTTCCTCGCAAGTGTGGTTGGTTGCAAGAATTCTGGCTGATTTTCCTCTCCCTGACCTAGAGGTAGTACGATTTCACTGCCCTGACTCGGCACAGACTGGGGATCAAACATGTCCCATCCTACTGGTATGTATAGCTCATTTCATTGTTGGTTTAGCCAGCTAAGTCAGAGAAACCTACTTGAGAATATTTAATATATCAGAAGTTTATTACTTGGTTTTACAAATGTGAGGCTTCAGACTTTGGAACTCATGTCCCAAAGCAAAGTAATCTTCCATCCAGCTCGCCCAGTCTGCTAAACTAACTTAAATTCTACTAAGATTAGGCAACAATGAATGTGGATGTGCATTTACATTCTAGGTCTTAACCACATCAAAAGCAATTCGGAATATAATAAAACTGAATACTGTAGTGGTGAGTTGAAATTTAAGGTTAGGTAGTTTTATTATTTCTGGCATTAGGCCAAGGTCTTTATGCAAGTATAAAATAATTCTAATAGGTCTTATATTTCTTTGAACCATCTTATGATTTTTTATCAAAGGCTCTGATGTAGAACAATGAAAGAATGATTTTGAAATATTGACCATGTATGCTAATATTCAGTTTTGCAACCTTTCTCAGCCAATGAGATCCCTTCCAAATGTCAAGCCAGCGCGTATATATAGGGTGGGGGTGGAGGGAAAGCAACCAAGCAACGAAAGAAAACAGCTGCAATGTAAGGTTCTTCCCAATCATTCCTTAAATTGGATGGCAAAGGGGGACACGATTTTTTAAATATTAAAATTGTATAGTGCATCAATTGTCAACAAAATAGTGCCACAATGTAATAAGATGCAAAATCACCTTCATCACTTCTGTTCCAATGTCCTGACTTCATCCAGGATGAGGAAGTAAGGTATAAACGGATAATTGCACTAAGAAAGGGCAGAGAGCAATCTGAGACCTGGATTCAGGAGCTCATCTGTATATACCTGCAGACAGCTTAGAGCAGCTTTCATGGATTGCTCAATTTTTCGACCGTTCCAAATCAACACGACCAAAGAACAATGTGACAAATGTATTTTTCTTTGCCAGTCCTGATACCATGAGTGAAAAATATTCCACTGGTATTCACTGAAGCCCATTTTTAAAGAAGCTATTTCTCCACAAAAGCCTTTCCTAGAATGGCGTTTTGACAAAGCAGCTCTTGCCAAGCTTGGGTGATACATGTTTGATATCCTTTGTGGTTGGAGAATTCATATTCCATAGGAGTCTTTATAATTCAATTAGAAATTTTACAGATTAAGAATCTTACTTATTAGTTGATCTTCCATGGTCTTTAGGATCAAGCATAATCCTCAGGTGAAGGGGAATTAGATAATGGAGGCCAGTTTTATTGGGCATGCACGTGTAATTTAAACCCCATTACAATGTTATACATTTTGCACTTATGGATTTATAATGGCAATGTTAAAATATGTTCACAATTATAACAAAACTGCTTTTCTTATCACAACCTGCAGCCAATGGGGTGCAGGCACTGGCAATGTTCTTTCATGATAGTTAACAACATAAATGCGTAGAAAGCAGAGAGAAGAGAATCTCCACTTTCTAAATACTTTACAAACTATTCAAAGGGTCCAACCCACTTTGGCACTACATTAGATTGCCTTTCCTACTGTGCCCAACTAAAGTGGTGGAAAACTGCCCCTTCCGAGGAGTTTCACTCCACTCCGCATTGGGCGAATAGAGGAAAAAGCTCGAATTCGCCTTGCAGATGTTAGATGGAACTGCAGCTGAATTTCAGAAATACCACTCCTCATCCCCACCTTTGTTACCACTACTCCTGACTATTCTAACAAAATCAGCCTCTCACATTTATCCTCTGCAAACTTCATCCAAACTCCGACTACCCATGACCAAACTGTGCTCGCTGACCTACAGTGGCTCTGGGTTAAACAATGCCTTGATTTTAAAACTGTCATCCTTATTTTCAAATCTCTCCAATAGCTGCACCTCTCCAAATTTCTAATCTCCTGCCCCTCCTAGATATCTGCGCTCCTTTAAATTCTAGCCTCTTCAACACCCTCATTTTAAATCACTATCATTGATGGCTAAGTCTCCAGCTGCCCCAAATTTGGAATGTCCACTCCCTCCCCTAAAGTTCTCCACTTCCATACCTTGCATTCTTCCTTTAGGTGCCCCTTAAAACCTACCTCTTTGACGAGGCTTTTGGGGCTCAGTTTGCCCCTATGAAGCAGTCTGTGACGTGATATATAAAAGGCATTATATTAATACAGGCTGTTGCTGGTACAGCGTGCACACAAAATGGTTTTATGATACATAACCTTCATCACCATTTGAAGTCAATGCTAGGTTGAAATCAATTTGGAATCATAAAACTTGCATCTTGTGCATATTTTGTTTTATGTAGTACCACTAAATTTAGCCAACATTTAAACCTCACAGATGAGGTGTTCAATGGGGTCTTTTTCACTTTGGGGACAAACAGAAAACTGGCAGTAGATTGGCCACCTGTTATATGGCTTGCTCAATTTTCATTTCCATTTAAGTCAGAAAGATTGGTGATTAAAAACAAAAGAGGTTAAACTTTAATAACGCAATATCAATATATATTAAGTATTATTTAATCCAATCCAGTCAGTTCAGAGTATTTGGCTCTGTGAGGAAAACATGCATGTTTCAATTAATGAGTGGAAAGATGCAAAACTTCCAAACTAGATAAGATCATGAATGTAGAATTCAGCAAAAAATAAGTCGCCTCAGTCGACCGCACAAGATTGTAAAGTACATGCTATAAGGTGTGTTCAGTTCTGCAGCAAAGCGGTTTGCTGCGTTAAATTTACATAAAGTTCAATTAATGAGTGGAAAGATGCAAAACTTCCAAACTAGATAAGATCATGAATGTAGAATTCAGCAAAAAATAAGTCGCCTCAGTCGACCGCACAAGATTGTAAAGTACATGCTATAAGGTGTGTTCAGTTCTGCAGCAAAGCGGTTTGCTGCGTTAAATTTACATAAAGCTTTTTTATATAAAATACACATCTATTCTCATAAACCTGATCCAAAAAAATAAACCTGTACAAATATTCACTTCTGAAAAATGAGAGTTTTACTTTTCCATATCCGAAATGGCTTCAATTGCGTAAGGTTTTTACCCAACATGTGTAACATTTTGCCATCTCCTATATACTCATTATTTCATCCACAAAAATCAAGAATTATTAGGACAGGAAAAGGTGGCAACTGACACCAATGGTGGAGAATTGGGACAGCCACCTACAAAAGATACTAATTGAAAGTTTGGATATTCATACACGTGTCAATGCACATTAACACACACAAAAATGAAATGACCAATGACAGAAAAGGCAGGATCCTCTTTACCTACTGGATTTCATTGGGATTTTATTTTGTACATAACTTATTGCAGCCTATGCATGGATTACTTTCCCATTTGAAGATTGAGAAATTGCCATACAAAGCAGCCACTCTTGCTAATGATCTAATTGTCTGTCCCTTGCTTAGGTTTTTTTTCACAAGAATAAGACATACCACTTACCTGCTTATTTTCAAAAATGTAGTGATCCTATTGCTCTGTCATTAAACCAGTTTGCAATTGAAAATTAAAAAGAATGCCCAAAGCTTAAATGTTCTAAATCAACACACCACTTCAGCTGCACAAACAGTACACAAAGAAATTAATTTTGCTAAACCCATCTTTTTTATCCTTTTTCTCTGATTCTGCATCATTGCAAATGAGCATAAAGAAAATACTGTACGAAAGCACATGATGTATATCCAATTTGTGGCAGTAATCGTATAATCTGGGGGATACGTATCATATTCTATCAATTCATAAAGCATCTTTTAGTCAGCATTCATACATACAAGAACACTGGATAAGTTGGCAATGAAAGATTATTGCATGCCCTCAGTGCTTAAACACAAGTGGTCTTTTTTCTGTACTTCACTGCCACCTGTTGGAACTGCCTACCACATTTTGTGAAAAAGTGGATTCCTGTTCCAGTCCTGTTTCATATTCATATAAATACACTTTATGGCAAAGTTGGAATTTATGGATTTTGGAGCATGGGAGACCAGCAAAGAGACAATGGAGAAATGGAGAAATCCTGAATAAAGTTTTCAACAGTAGAAAGCCTGAGGCAGGCGAGGTTGTGGAAATGGACATTAGCAGTCTTAGTAATGGGAAAGATGTGGCTCTTGAAATTCGGTTCTGGTTCGATTGGAATGTCAAGAGTTCACATTATGTTCTGCCTGACAAAATGTCTCAAGAGAATGCAATACAATCAGGGTGGCACAGCCATGGAGGTTTATGGAAAGCTAAAGAGAAGGGCTTTGGTCTCCCTGATGCTTGCCCTCTTTTTAGGTCAAACCAAATAAACAAACTCAGATTAAGTCAGGACAAAGTAAAAGGGGCAGCTCCCCAAAAAGAGGGGGAACAGCCCAAACAGAAATCAAAGTACAAAGGAAACTTAAAAACATCAAATTAAAATGTGATTGTCAGGGTCAATAACGCACCCCAACCCCTGTGGTGCCCAACGGGCGCGGAAGGCGTCAACCGCGCCCGTGGACACCGCATGCTCCCTCTCCAGAGACATCCGGCCGCAAACATAGCCGCGGTAGAGGGGCAGACAGTCAGGATGGACGGTCTCCTCGATCGCCCGCTGCCTGGACCGGTAAATGGCGCGTTTCACCAGGCCCAGGAGCAGGTTCACGAGGAGGTCGCCATCCCGACCCTCCCCTCTCCGCACCGGGTGTCCGTAGATCAGGAACGTGGGACTGAAGTGTAAACAAAACATCAATAAAAGGTTCTTTAGGAAAACAAAAAGGGAGTGCAGCCTAAGACACACAACATAGACATGGTCCACGGACTCCACAAGGCCACAGAAAGGGCAGTCTTCGGAGCCCGTGAACCAGTGAATCCTACGGTTGTGCGGCACTGCTGCATGCATCACCCTCCACCCCAGGTCCCCGACGTAATTGGGGGAGATCCCTCCATAGAGGGACCTCCAGCGGGGACCTCCGCCGCCCGGCGGCAACAAGGCCCGCCAAGGTGTATCCAGGCGACAGGCGAGGAAGCAGTAGTGGAAGGTGTGCAGCAGCAGCCCGCACAGGAAATGCCTCCGCATGGTAGAAAAAGGCACGGAGGACATTTCCGCGTGGCGGCTCAGGCTGTGGGGCACCTCACCCGAGGAGGGGGGTTGAGGTTTTGGGCCAATGTGGAATTCCGTCCGAACAGGGGAACGCTTGGGCGGGATCCCACGCCTGCGCCGCCTCGAGTTTGCGTGCAGTTTCGGGGCCGAGCACGACCGTCCTAAGGTCTAGGATGACTTTGGCCGCGTGCCGGACGGTCGTCCCCGCGCGCTCAGCCAACACGCGGGGACTCATCCAGCCCGCCTTGAAGGATCTTTTGACTCAGTCATAATAGCTTAAAAGCTTATTTATCAGTGTCACAAGTAGGCTTTATTATCAATGCTAACACTGCAGTGAAGTTACTGTGAAAATCCCCGAGTCACCGCACTTCAGTGCCTGTTCAGGTACATGCGGGAGAATTTAGCATGGCCAATGCACCTAATCAGCACGTCTTTTGGACTGTGGGAGGAAACCCATGATGTGGAGATGCCGGCGTTGGACTGGGGTGAACACAGTAAGAAGTCTCACAACACCAGGTTAAAGTCCAACAGGTTTATTTGGTAGCAAATACCATAAGCTTTCGGAGCGCTGCTCCTTTGTCAGATGGAGTGGAAATGTGCTCTCAAACAGTGCACAGAGACACAAAATCAAGTTACAGAATACTGATTAGAATGCGAATCCCTAAAGCCAGCCAGGTCTTAAAGGTACAGACAGGAGCACTGTTCCTTCATCAGGTGAGTCACCTGATGAAGGAGCAGTGCTCCGAAAGCTCATGGTACCAAATAAACCTGTTGGACTTTAACCTGGTGTTGTGAGACTACTTATAGAGTTTTACAGCATGGAAAGAGGCTCATCGTGACCGCACCAGCCATCAAACACCTATCTATTCTAATCCCATTTTCCAACACTTGGCCCATCGCCTTGCATGCTATGGCATTTCAAATGCTCATCTAAATACTTCTAAATTCTGTGAGAGTTCCTGCCTATACTAATCTTTCAGATTGAGAGTTCCAGATTCACATCATCCTCTGGGTGCAAACGTTTTTCCTCACAACTCCTATAAATCTCCTGCCCCTTAACTTAAATCAAATCTATACCCCCTGGTTAATGACTCCTCTGCTAAGGGGAAAAGTTCCTTCCTAGCCACCCTATCTAAGGCCCTCAAAATTGTATACATCTTAATCAGGTCCCTCCTCAGCCTTCTCTGCTCCAAGGAAAACAACACCAGCCTATCCAGTCTCTTTTGATAGGTGAAACACTCCAGCCCAGGCAACATCCTCGTGAATCTCCTCTGCACCCTCTCTCGTGCAATCAGTACCTTCCTATAATGTGGCAACCAGAACTGCATGCAGTACTCCAGCTGTGGCCTAACCAGTGTTTTATACAGCTCCATCATAACCTCCCTGCTGTTACACATTGGACACCTCAATTAATAAAAGCAAGTATTCCATATGCCTTCTTAACCATCTTATCTACCTATCCTGCTGTCTTCAGAGATCTATGGGCATGCACACCAATACCCCTCTGATCCTCTGTACTCCCTACGGTCTAACCAATCGTCGTGTATATTCCCTTGCCTTGCTAGACCTCCCAAAATGCATTACCTCTAATCTTTCAGGGTTAAATTCCATTTGCCCCCGTCCTGCCCATCGAACCAGCCCATCTGTATCGTCCTGTAATCCAAAGCTTTGCTCCTCACTACGTCTGTGGGTTTTGTCTCATATTTTCCAGTGTATATGAGATGAAAAGCATGTATTTCAACCCAAGTGGGTTCAGATATTTCTCCCTTACAGTTTGGTAGGAATAGGTATCCCCTGTTTGCTCTAAATTGGGACATTTCTCTCCCTCCCCTGGGTATTAGTGGTTGGGGTATTCCCTTGGGGTATAACTGGGAGATTGGGCTGTGCCAGGGTTTGTGCTTCTTCGCTCACTCAGGGTTCAGACTCTCTCTTTGCCTGGATGGGGGGGGGGAGGGGGTTTTTTTATGTCTCTAAGTGAGGTCTTTCTGGAAACTTCTTCCTTCTCAGGTTTCCTCACCGTCACTTGGAAGTCATCGTACGTATCACAGCCCAGGTACCAGCCATCATCCGAATCCTCGAGCTCCGCTCCAGCCGCCACGCACCTAACCGCCGCCATCACATCACACCTCCGCACCACCCCTGCAGGCCCGGCCTCTCAGCCCCGCCCTAGTGTGGGGCCCACAATCCCACCACCCACTGAACACAGCCCCCGCCCACTGACTCTCAGCCCCGCCCCGCCCCGGGCTGCGGCCACACCCATCGCCCCGCCTGCAGCCGCGCCCCTCAGGGGCGAGCTGCACCCATAGCCCCACCCCCATTGCACTGCCCCTGACTCTCAGCCCCGCCCAGGGATATGACCACAACGATAGCCCCGCCCTCTGGGTCCAGCCCCGCCCCGTGGGACCAGCCCCGCCCCCTGGCCCCAGCCCCGCCCCCTCTGAAAGGCCACGGCCGCTGGGTCCGACCACGCCCCCTGATCTATGGTTACACCCATATCCCCGCCTCCAGCCCCGCCCCGATCCCTGGCCCCTCCCCCAGCCCCGCCCTAAACTTCACCCCACTTATTAATTGAAGTTTGTGCTCTACCCCTTAGCTCTCAAATATTCGGCACCTGACTATCTCTAATGACTACCTACAAGCAAATGAGAACTTGTAGCATAATTGTCAAAGTTGATTTAAAAGATTTGTTTGGAATTTCCCTGCAGATAGTGAATAGAAAATCTCCCCCCCTCAAAAACATCTTTATAAAATTGTCAATGTTCAACTGGCCTGGATTTAGGAAATGGAAGCGCTGCCAACCTGCCTCGTACAGCACCAAGATCTGAATTTACAATTTTCCCCTAAATCACTTTGTTTGGGAGACCAAATGTAGGGGGCTGGGAAACAGGAGCGTCATTTTGATCAATGAATATGATAAACCTATCATTACCTTTTATCATAACTTTTACAGATGCACCATAGAAAACATTATTTCCGGATGTATCGCAGCTTTGTATGGCTCCTGCTCTGCCCAAGACCGCAAGAAACTACAAAGGGTCGTGAATGTAGTTCGATCCATCTCGCAAACCAACCTCCCATCCATTGACTCTGTCTACACTTCCCGCTGCCTCAGGAAAAGCAGCCAGCATAATTAAGGACCTCACGCACCCCGGACATTCTTCTCTTCCACCTTCTTCCGTCGGGAAAAAGATACAAAAGTCTGAGGTCACGTACCAACTGACTCAAGAACAGCTTCTTTCCTGCTGCTATCAGACTTTTGAATGGATCTACCTCACACCAAGTTAATCTTTCTCTACACCCTAGCTATGATTGTAACACTATGTTCTGCACCTTCTTTCCTCATCCCCTATATACTCTATGAACGGTATGCTTTGTCTGTAAAGCACTCAAGAAACAATACTTCTCACTGTGTACCAATACATGTGACAATAATAAATCAAATCAAATCAAATGTGTGCTGATCTGCAAAATAAATACTGTTCTTGGGGTAAGAACTGAAAATGCTGCTTAAGCTCAGCAGGTCTAGCAGCATCTGTGAAGAGAGAAACATTAAGTCCATATGACCCCTCTACCCTGCTTCTATTTGACTGTTCTTGAGATATTTGGTTGAAGACAAACGGTCTTTCATGCCGGGTTATATTCCAGTCCAGCAGTCTCCAAACTTTTCAGTACAAGGGCCACATCGTATATTTTACACATTTTCGCGGGCCAAAGAAAAAAATTAGTTTTATAAATGAATGAATATTTCAAGTTGCTGCGGGTCGGATGTGACCCGCTGCGGGCCGGATGTGGCCCGCGGGCCGTAGTTCGGAGACCCCTGTTCTAGTCAATGGTCACTATTGGTCATTGAACAGGTACTGAACCTGACCTTGAGACAGCTTTATCCTGGATGATACTATGGTTATGCAATGGGATGTTTTGGAGTCTTGCATCTTACTAAAGATGGAGATATGTTGGGGTAAATTTTCAAAAGTGATAATATAGTACTGAAGAATACTTGATGGGAAGATGGGTATAAATTTGCTGTGGCATGCAATGCATTCAATGTGCAAATCAGGACAAACATTGTGTTTGTCCTGGTAGATTGGGCCTAAACTCCAATGGGTATAGCCAAACTCTTCATCCCAAAAATCAAGAGTGACTTTTTCTGAATGACATTCCTGGCACTGTGACTCTCATTGTACATGCATGGTTACATGATGGAGGGGAGCCATGAGCCAAGTGCTCAGGTTGGGATCACTGTCACCAAGCAGCTATCTTGTAGTTTGTCATGGTGGCTCAAATATGGCAGAAAGATTGACTGTTGCAGGTGAAAACATTGTAACAATTGCCAGAATAATGGTCACACCACAGTGCAGTTCAAAGAGTACTAGTACAGGCATGCAATCAATGCACCATTGGAAATCTGACTATCTGTTTAAATGAGTGCTATCCTTTTCAGTTTTGGTACATCTCACCATGTGTGTGCAGTTGATGGCACAGTGCACCATGGAAAAGCCTGTTAATCTGGCAAAGCCACATGTCCGCAGCTCCTGCTTCTTCCTAGTTAAAGAGAAGATTGTGAGTTCCCCTCTCCTGGTGTACAGGACCATCAAAGTGTGGTTTGTTTCGGCTGACTCCCGCCTAGAAGAATCTAGTTGAGGGTAATGGGTAATCATCATTGACCTCGCCCTTCTGTGCAATGTAGGTCCTGTTATATGAGGTGGCATGGGGTCATTAACTACCTCCTGGGTGAAATGTAAATGTCTCAGACACAGCTGCTAGTTTAAGTGGAAACAGGAGGAGTGCTCCTTGAGTAGCCTTGGTGGGTATGACTCTCTTTTAAGAACTCTCCTCCTCCTCCCTCTAGGCACAGCTTCGCTTTACTGGCTGTACTCCATGTACCTGTCATGCTGTAGCCCAGTAACTGCAACTATAGCCCCCATTAGTGATAGCAGGCAGGCTTCCTGCTGACAGGCCTTTACATTCCTCTGACCTGCTTGGCAAATTGCGACAACATTCCCCTGACTCCAACAACTTTTCATAAATCCTCCATTAGCTCTGAACACAGTACCTCCATTAACTCTGCAGCAGTAAAAGAAAGTCAAAAGCTGCTCACCTGAAAGTCCCAAGCTGATGTATTTACATAATGCTTGCGTGGTGTGTCTTGCTCGCAGCTGAACACATAAGCCGATGATGCTTAGAGAAGGTAAATTGACAGGTCTAAAAAGTTAAAAAAGTTTATTTATTAGTCACAAGTAAGGCTTACATTAACATTGCAATGAAGTTACTGTTAAATACCCCTAGTTGCCACACTTCAGCGCCTGTTCGGGTCAATGCACCTAACCAGCACATCTTTCAGACTGTGGGAGGAAAGCGGAGCACCCGGAGAAAACCCACGCAGACACGGGGAGAACATGCAACTCCACACTGACAGGGACTGGGAATTGAACCCAAATCCCTAGCGCTGTGAGGCAGCGGTGCTAACCATCCATTGACTCTGTCTACACTTCCCGCTGCCTCAGCAAAGCAGCCAGCATAATTAAGGACCCCACGCAATCCGGACATTCTCTCTTCCACCTTCTTGCTTTGGGAAATAGATACAAAAGTCTGAGGTCACGTACCAAACGACTCAAGAGTGGCTTCTTCCCTGCTGCTGTCAGACTTTTGAATGGATTTACCTTGCATTAAGTTGATTTTTCTCTACACCCTAGCTATGAGTGTTACACTACATTCTGCACTCTCTCGTATCCTTCTCTATGAACGGTATGTTTTGTCTGTATAGCACGCAAGAAACAATACTTTTCACTGTATGTTAATACATGTGACAATAATAAATCAAATCAAATCAAAATCACATCACTCTGCCACCGTGCCATGTCTGATGCCAAATCAGTTGTAGAGTGGCCTCAGGGTCTGCCTGCTCTGCATGTTTCCTGTGGGTGCATGGCACACTGCAGCTAGGAATTAATGGGGACCAATGGAGAGGGCTAGGTGGTGGTCAGGGCTGCATCATTGCAGGGGAGGCCACGCTGCTCATTCCCACTGGCAGGAATACTGACCCTAATTTATTCAGTGGGGGGTGGGGGTGGCGGTTTGCACAAGGTGTTCCTCTTTAAAAGACATTCAGTGCCCAATTGCCATGCATTGGGAAGGAGGGTATCTGCTGAGAGAAACCCCCCTATAATTATCTCTGAACCCCTCCCCATTTCACCAGCGACCCCGTCTCTGCAACTCCCAACATGCATCCAGGGAATGCATGAGGAAGTGACAAAAACAGTTGATGAAGGAAGGGCCGTGGATGTCGTCTATATGGATTTCAGTAAGGCATTTGACAAAGTCCCACATGGCAGGTTGGTTAAGAAGGTTAAGGCTCATGGGATACAAGGAGAAGTGGCTAGATGGGTGGAGAACTGGCTTGGCCATAGGAGACAGAGGGTAGTGGTCGAAGGGTCTTTTTCCGGCTGGAGGTCTGTGACCAGTGGTGTTCCGCAGGGCTCTGTACTGGGACCTCTGCTATTTGTGATACATATAAATGATTTGGAAGAAGGTGTAACTGGTGTAATCAGCAAGTTTGCGGATGACACGAAGATGGCTGGAATTGCGGATAGCGAAGAGCATTGTCGGGCAATACAGCAGGATATAGATAGGCTGGAAAATTGGGCGGAGAGGTGGCAGATGGAGTTCAATCCGGATAAATGCGAAGTGATGCATTTTGGAAGAAATAATGTAGGGAGGAGTTATACAATAAATGGCAGAGTCATCAGGAGTATAGAAACACAGAGGGACCTAGGTGTGCAAGTCCACAAATCCTTGAAGGTGGCAACACAGGTGGAGAAGGTGGTGAAGAAGGCATATGGTATGCTTGCCTTTATAGGACAGGGTATAGAGTATAAAAGCTGGAGTCTGATGATGCAGCTGTATAGAACGCTGGTTAGGCCACATTTGGAGTACTGCGTCCAGTTCTGGTCACCGCACTACCAGAAGGACGTGGAGGCATTAGAGAGAGTGCAGAGAAGGTTTACCAGGATGTTGCCTGTTATGGAGGGTCTTAGCTATGAGGAGAGATTGGGTAAACTGGGGTTGTTCTCCCTGGAAAGACGGAGAATGAGGGGAGATCTAATAGAGGTGTACAAGATTATGAAGGGGATAGATAGGGTGAACAGTGGGAAGCTTTTTCCCAGATCAGAAGTGACGTTCACGAGGGGTCACGGGCTCAAAGTGAGAGGGGCGAAGTATAACTCAGATATTAGAGGGATGTTTTTTACACAGAGGGTGGTGGGGGCCTGGAATGCGCTGCCAAGTAGGGTGGTGGAGGCAGGCACGCTGACATCGTTTAAGACTTACCTGGATAGTCACATGAGCAGCCTGGGAATGGAGGGATACAAACGATTGGTCTAGTTGGACCAAGGAGCGGCACAGGCTTGGAGGGCCGAAGGGCCTGTTTCCTGTGCTGTACTTTTCTTTGTTCTTTGTTCTTTGATCCAGTGATGATTCCTGGTGAAGGGCTCATTTTATTACAGGGACCAGCCATCGCTCCCAGTAGTGCTACCTATGATGTAGAATTCCCAATCTCAGAGGCAAGATCTCTACCACTCTGGGATGTTAATTCTGTGGGAGGCCCAACATTTCCCATTTAAGAGTCTATTTGCACTTAAATAGCATCAGGCATCCCTTGGGGAAATGGCATGGTTCTCGCACAGTGGGCTGGGCAGCATGGTGGCACAGTGGTTAGCACTGCCACCTCACAGTGCCAGGGACCCGGATTCGATTCCTAGCTTGGGTCACTGTCTGCGTGGAGTTTGCACGTTATCTTCGTGTCTGCTTGGGCTTCCTCCGGGTGCTCCAGTTTCCTCCTACAGTCTGAAAGATGTTCTGGTTAGGTACATTGGCCATGCTAAATTCTCCCTCAATGTATCCGAACAGGCGCTGGAGTGTGGTGACTAGGGGATTTTAACAGTAACTTCATTGCAGTGTTAATGTAAGTCTACTTGTGACACTAGTAAATAAACTGAATCCACATCACCTAGATTATATTCTGCCCTGCATATGCCACACTGGTTTGACTGTCGCTTTCTGAGGTTTGGGTCTATTAAGCATTGGCACCGTGGCTCTACAGAACCAAATTTTTCTGTAAATGCAAGAAGTGCAGTTAACAAGGCTGGTGAGCTGCAGCCATAAATAGCCAGCTCAGAATATTATTCAGAGGCCATAAGAAAGACCTCCATCAAAAAAGGGGTAGATTGGATGTTTAATAATCAAGTATTCAGGAAAGATCGCAAAAATCAATAAAGACAGGATTAAGGAAAATATTAAGCGCTGGAAAGAGAGAATGTTCTTTGGTAAGATGAAGAATATATTTGGTTGGAGTAAAGAAACTATAAAAGAATTATTTTGCTACTCAGTGCATTTTATAGAATCATAGAATCATACAACGCAAAGGTTTGGAGGACAGCTAATGTGGTACCATTATACAAGAAGGGAAGTAGGGAAAAATCAGGTAATTACAGACCAGTGAATCTAACATCAGTAGTTGGGAAATTGAATACCCCAGTATTGAATGGGGCAGTGATTGTGTTCAGGACAGAGAAGAGGAGGAGTTTGTGAAGTGAGCTCAGGAGAGTTCCCTGAGTCAGTGCGTTTCCTGCCCAATGGGGAAGGGGGCATTTCGGAACCAGCCCTGAGGAATGAAATGGTTAAAGTGAAGAATGGTAAACTGGGGGCAAACCTCAGAAATAATGATCATGGTATCACAGGGTTTAGATTAAATATAGTGAAGGACAAGGAATAATCTAGAATAAAAATATCTAACTGGAAGGTGGCTAATTTCTGCAAATTGAGGAGGAATCTGGCCTGAGTAAATTGGAGTCAAAGACTGGAAAGCAGAAAGATAATGGATCAATGGGTTGATTATAAGGAGAAGATGGTTTGGATCCAGTGTAATTACAATTCCACAAAAGGGCATATGACAGCTGCCATTCATGACCCTTTGTAGTTTCTTGTGGTCTTGGATCATGGCTGTCTTGCTAGCAACCTCAAACCTATACTTATCTACTCCAGACAAACTCTCAGCCTCTCTCTTCGGGGGAATCTGGCTGAATATAAAAAGTACAGAGAAGAAGTGAACAAAATAAGTGAGAGAAGCAAAGAACGAAAATGTGAATAAATTAGCAGCGAACTGAAATTAAATCCAAAGATCTTCTACAAGTGTTATCGGAGGAATAATGTGGCCAATTAGGAGCTAATGTGAAAATGTATTGATGGAGACGAAAGTCATGGCTAAATTCATGGCCAGGGAAGACGATGGCCTAGTGGTATTATCGCCGGGCTATTAATCCAGAAACTTTGCTAATTTTCTCATGACTCGAGTTCGAATCCCACCATGGCAGCTGGTGGAATTAGAATTCAATGAAAAACATCTGGAATTAAGAATCTACTGATGACCATGAAACCATTGACGATTGTTGGAAAAACCCATCTGGTTCACTAATGTCCTCCTTTAGGGAAGGAAATCTGCCGTCCTTACCTGATCTGGCCTACATGTGACTCCAGAGTCACAGCAATGTGGTTGACTCTCAACTGCCCTCCGAGGGCAACTAGGGACGAGCAATAAATGCTGGCCATCCAGCGATGCCTATGTCCCACGAATGAATTAAAAAATACTAAATGAGGACTTTGCACCAGTGTTTGGGAAAGAAAAAGACTTTGTCAAAGTTCCAGGAAACAAAAGAAGTTGCCGAGATCCTGGGTGAGATAAATGTTGATAAAGAGAATAGAATAGAAAGTGACAGTATCTAAAGTGGACAAATCACTGTTTGATTTGATTTATTATTGTCACATGTATTGATATACAGTGAAAAGTATTGTTTCGTGCATGCTATACAGACAAAGCATACCATTCATAAAGTACATGGGGAGAAAGAAAGGAGAGGGTGCAGAATATAGTGACAAAAACAGAAAATGCTGGAAAATCACAGCAGGTCTGACAGCATCTGTGGAGAGAGAATAGAGCTAACATTTCGAATCTGGATGACCCTTCGTCAGAGCTTAAAACGTTGGAAAGTAAAGCAAGAAAAAAGTATTTCTTTCCCCTCTGCACTGAATTCCCACTGTGTTCCAAATTTCCAGATGATCCTTCGTCAGAACTGGTCATCCAGTTTTTCGTTTCAGATTCCAGCATCCGCAGTATTTTGCTTTTATTTGCAGAATGTAATGTTTGGCAGGTGCAATGCATCATAGGTTCCTGAGGGAAGTAAGGGTAAAAGTTACAGAGCTGCTGATCACAGTTGTCCAATTTTCCTTAGATACAGGGTGCTACCAAAGGACAGAGGATTGCAAACTTCAGGCTTTAATTCAAAAGAAGGGAAAAGTATTAACCTGGTGATTATGGCCGGTTAGTTTAACGTTAGTGAAGGGGATGCTTTTAAAACAATAATCTGTGTGAAAACTAACCATAATTTGAACAAGTATCAACTAATAAAGAATATGTATTAAGGGCATATTCTGTTTGACTAACTTGATTGAGTTTCTAAATGTGGTAACAGGAAAGGTGAATGAAGATTGTATAGTTGATGTTGTGCATTTGAACTTTCAAAAGGTGTTAGTTAAAATGTCACATCACATGAAGAATTGAGATTCATGAGATAAAATGGACAGCATTTACAGCATTGGTCCAAAATTGACTAAGGGATAGAAACCAAAGACTTGTGGGGTGGAATGTTCCCAAAAAGTGACAGTGACATTCTGGATGAGAAAGCCAGTGTGATTTGCAATTAGATCACAATTTTCCCATGCATTAGGGTGGGATTTTCCGGCCGCGCTCTCCCCAAAACTGGAAAATCCCACCCGAAGTCAACAGTCCTTAGCATAGTCCGCTCCCTGCCCGCTACGATTCCCGTGGCAGGCGGGGCAGCAAAATTCCACCCCCCGCGCCCCCCCCCCCCCTGTCATTTTTTGGGAGAGTTTTGCACCAGTTCTGAAAGGGCTGGGACCTTAAACACACTGGCAAGCCTGGCTTCACAGTGATCGGGTGCCATTATTAAAGGGTGCCGTGATCTCAAATTGAAATTGAGGACGTCCCTTCCTCCCCCGTAGACATCGGAGACACCCCCTCCTCCACATTGGAGGGACGTTTACCCACCCCCCTCCCCAACAAAGAGCGCCGGCATTGGGGCATTCGAGTCCTCCCATTGGGTCCCCTTAATTATCCCCCACTTATGCATCCGCTAATGATCTCCCCTTCATAATCACACCCCTCATGACCCCTCCCTTTTCATGATTCCGCCCACATATCCCAGCCGCCTCATGCTCCAGCACATTCAGCTCCACTCCCCTCAGGCTTCAACCCCCCATCATGCCCAGCCCCCTTGGCACTGCCCTGAGAACCCTGGCAGTGACCAACTGGTTGGCACTGCCAGGCTGGCACTGCCAGATGGGCAATACTCAGCCATTTCTCCAACCACCGAGGGCTTCAATGGCTTCCGAGCCCCCACCATGATGTGGCTATCCATTTGTGGTGGCTCGCACTGCACCCAAGTGTTGGAGAATCCCGGGAGCCGTGAAGATCAGGCCTCAAATGGACTCTGCATATTTAAATGCTCGTTTAAATATTCCAATCTGGTTCCCTCTCGTACAGGGCGGGAACCAGATTACGTCCGGGAGTGATGGGTGGGAATTCGCACTGGTGCAGAAGGCACTAACTGCTCACCAGCGATTCTCTGGCTCCACTCCACTCTAACGCCTTTTGCTCCAGGTGTGACATGCTGTGTGAATGTAAGCCTACTTGTGACGAATAAATAAACTTTAACTTTATAAAAGATTGTAGATTCCTCCCAGTGTGAATCACGACAGGCCTCCCAGGGTGTGCAATTGGCAAGCAGAACCACCTCTCCCAACCCCTCCCCCGCTCCCCCCCCCCCCCCCCCCCTCCCCCCCCCAGCCATCCCAGAGACATACAGGTGAGTGCATCACCCAGGGGGGAGAAGGTTATGCTTGGGTGGCAGTGCCTGGGCATTGCCAACAGGGTATTCGTTGAGGGGAGTGTTGCGTGGGTGGGTGTTCGGGGTATGAGGGTTCCATGAGAGGGTGGGGGTTCCTTTGTTGGGTGTCGTGTAGTGGGGGGGTTTCTAGACAGAAAATTCAACGGACCATTTAAAGGTCGGTTGAGTTATGGCAGAAATTTCCAGTCATGGGGTGCATGTGGCCGAAGAATCCAGCCCTTGGACAGGATACATAGGGAAAAATAAGGAGATAGGTTTCTGTTGGTAGAAGGGTCAAGAAACAGAGGACACCGATTTAAGGTGAGTAACAAAAGAAGCCAAGACAACATGAGGAGTGTGTGGTTAGGATCAGGACTGCAGAGCTTGGGAGAACGGTGGAGTCAGATTCAAACGTGGCTTTCAGAAGAGAATTGGATAATTGTCTGAAGAGAAAAAATGGCGGGGCTACAGGGAAAAGGCAGGAGAGGGGCCTAGCTTGCTGGCAGAGGGCTTGAATGGCCAAATACCCTCCTTTGTGCTCTAACCATTCAATGATTGTATGAATATATGATTACTTCAATCAATACTGCCTTTCTTAAGATGTAGTCCCTGTAAAAAAAATTAAAATAATAAATGATTGAAAGAAAATTATATTTGAAGTCTTCCATAGCAAGTGTAAGCTGGATGTAAGTATGCAAGTTAATGCAAGTTAATGAAAACTCGCAAAGCAACTTGTAAATGGAATTTAACATTTCTCCATTTGTAAATTCTTACTTTGCTCCACTTTGGTTCAAGAAATGTACATTGACCTAAAGCGTCAAGTTAAAATATAACAGAGGTTCAGGACAACTGACCTATTTACACTGAATTATGACTGGAGGTTCTGGTCAAGTATATGTCACGAACAAGCTGTTGCTTTGAAGAGAAAACAAAAACATACACAGCACGCCTTGTTTATGTGGTGAAAGAAACAAAATTATTCATCAGAGTAGCAACAGACTGGAACATTTAGCTCATATTAAAAAGTAGACTCCTGTAAAAAAAACTATCCTGATAGATTACAGACTTATACCAAGGTGATTAAATGTCAATTGAAGAACTGAGAAACTTTAGCATATGAAGCAGTTTTGTGTAATGTACCAAGTTTTACTCCAGTGATTACAATACCATGCCTTTGATGTTTCAGTGGTAAATGCACCTGTTGATATTGTATTGAAGCATCAATAGCAGGACAGTTCCAGGTTTTATGCCATATCTGCACTGAAGCAAATGAACTCTTAAGAATGCTGTCTGCTATACAGCACCACCACCAAATAAAAAATATTCTCCTTATATACCATTTTTCATGAAGCAGAGCATTTCAAAGATTATAGCAAATCAGTCACAGAGTCAGATGCCAGGATTTTCACTCCGGTGTTTTTTTGGATGGATTTGGTGACAGGAGCAGAAAATCTCACAAGATGTTCAAGTTCAAGTTTATTTATTAGTGTCACAAGGCTTACATTGCAATGAAGTTACTGTGAAAATCCCCTAGTTGCCACACTCCGGCGCCTGTTCGAGTACAGGGAGGGAGAATTTAGCATGGCCAATGTACCTAACCAGCATGTCTTTCGGACTGTGGGAGGAAACCGGAGCACCTGGAGGAAACCCATGCAGACACGGGAGTATGTGCAGACACCACACAGACAGTGACCCAAGCCGGGAATCGAACCCAGGTCCCTGGAGCTGTGAGGCAGCAGTGCTAACCACTGTGCCACCATGACGCCCCTACAAAATCATGATGTTTACGGCATTTTGCATGGCTTGCTCACCCTGCTGTTGGGGATCCCGCTGCAGGAGGCGGTCACCTTTGGTGGGACTGGAAGATTTGGCTGGTGGGAAGGAAAATCTGGACCTTAAGAAAAGGACAGTACTAAAGCTGGCCATTCACTCTGATGTATCGGTGCTGGCTCTTTAAAAGAGCAATTCATTTAGTTCCACTCCCTGGCAATTTTCCTATAATCCGACAATTGATTTTCATTCACATATTTATACAATTTCCTTTTGAAAGCTACTATTGAATCTGTTTCCACTATCCTGTCGGGTAAGTGCATTCCAAATGCTAAACACTGGTTGCTGAAAACAAAATGCTTCCTCATGGTCCCACTGGTGTTGTTGCCAATCGCTTTCTATCTTTTCCCTCTCAGTACCAACCCTCCAGCCACTAGAAACCATTTTTTTTGTTTCTCTTTCCGCACCTAGTGGTGCACAAAGCAGATTTTCAATTATAATAAAGGCAAAATACTACAGACGCTGGAATCTGAAACAAAAACAGAAAATGCTGGAGAAACTCAGCGGGTCTGACAACACCTGTGGAGAGAGAATAGATTTTTGTGTCTCTGTGCCCTGTTTGAGAGCACATTTCCACTCCATCTGACGAAGGAGCAGCGCTCCGAAAGCTAATGGTATTTGCTCCCAAATGTTGGACTTTAACCTGGTGTTGTTAAAACTCTTACTGTGTTCACCCCAGTCCAACGCCGGCATCTCCACATCGAGAGAGAATAGAGCCAATGTTTGGAGGCAGAGCCCTCAGGGCATATTTTCATCTGTTCCCAGGCCTTTCCTCAAATAGGTTACCAGTCTATTGCCAGAAGCTTATAGCTTGAGAGACACCACCCTGCATCGATCATCGCTGACCAGGAGCAAAATTTTCCCGTCCTACCTGCCATGGGAATTGTAGTGGGCGGGTGCGGACCAGGCAAAGATCCATTGAGCTCAGGCAGGAAAATCCCTCCCCAGGAGTCTCTCCTGCTCTTACTGCCTGCCATTGGCTTGGGCTGGAAGGATTGTGCAGGTTAATACTCAAACTGTTGACTGCATTATGAACACAACTTCCTTGGCCATCAATCCTGGGGTGGTTCTCAAAGTAAGAAGTCTCACAACACCAGGTTAAAGTCCAACAGGTTTATTTGGTAGCACAAGCCACTAGCTTTCGGAGCGCTGCTCCTTCATCAGGTGAGTGGGATTTCAGTTCACAAACAGGGCATATAAAGACACAAACTCAATTTACAAAATAATGGTTGGAATGCAAGTCTTTACAGGTAATCAAGTCTTAAAGGTACAGACAATGTGAGTGGAGAGAGGTTTAAGCACAGGTTAAAGAGATGTGTATTGTCTCCAGCCAGGACAGTTAGTGAGATTTTCAAGCCCAGGCAAGTCGTAGGGATTACAGATAGTGTGACATGAACCCAAGATCCCGGTTGAGGCCGTCCTCATGTGTGCGGAACTTGGCTATCAGTCTCTGTTCAGCAACTCTGCGCAGTGTTCGAGTACACTGAGGGAGAATTTAGCATGGTCAATGCATCTAATCAGCATGTCTTTCACACTGTGGGAGGAAATCAGAGCACCCGGAGGAAACCCACGCAGACACGGAGAGAACGTGCAAACTCCACACAGTGACCCAAGCTGGGAATTGAACCAGGGTCCCTGACGCTGTGAGGCAGCAGTGCTAACCACAGTGCCACCGTGCCACCCCAAGTAGGGCAAGGTGGGATTATCAAGCATAAATGCCTGATAATTACGTTTTTCAAACATGGAGCCTGACCATATTCCCATTATATCATTGGCGAGGGGAATCACTATGGGAATTTGTGCAGGTGTAACCCGCGTTTAGGGACTCCTCTTCGAGTCATAGAGGTTTACAGCATGGAAACAGGCCCTTCGGCCCAACTTGTCCATGCCGCCCCTTTTTTTAAACACCTAAACTAATCCCAATTGCCCGCATTTGGCCCATATCCCTCTTACCCATGTAACTGTCTAAAGGCTTTTTAAAAGACAAAATTGTACCCGCCTCTACTACTACCTCTGGCAGCTTGTTCCAGACATTCACCACCCTCTGTGTGAAAAAACTGCCCCTCTGGACACTTTTGTATCTCTCCCCTCTCACCTTAAATGCCCTCTAGTTTTAGACTCCCCTACCCTACCTTTGGGAAAAGATATTGACTATTAAGCTGATTTGTGCCCCTCGTTATTTTACAGACCTCTATAAGATCACCCCTCAGCCTTCTAGGCTCCAGAGAAAAAAGTCCCAGTCTATCCAGCCTCTCCTTATAACTCAAACCATCAAGTCCGGGTAGCATCCTCGTAAATCTTTTCTGCACTCTTTCTAGTTTAATAATATCCTTTCTATAATAGGGTGCCCAGAACTGTACACAATATTCCAAGTGTGGCCTTACCAATGTCTTGTACAACTTCAACAATGTTCTGACTGATGAAACCAAGCATGCTGAATGCCTTCTTCACCACTCTGTCCACCTGTGACTCCACTTTCAAGGAACTATGAACATGTACCGCTAGATCTCTTTGTTCTGTAACTCTCCCCAATGCTCTACCATTAACTGAGTAAGCTTGGTTCAATCTACTAAAATGCCTCACCTTGCATTTATCTAAATTAAACTCCTTCTGCCATTCATCATCCTACTGGCCCAATTGATCAAGATCCTGTTGCAATCGGAGATAACTTTTTTCACTGTCTACTATGCCACCAATCTTGGTATCATCTGCAAACTTACTAACCATGGGATTTTGGAGCGCACAGTGGTTAGCACTGCTGCCTCACAGCACCAGGGACACAGGTTCAATTCCGGCCTCGCGTCACTGTCTGTGTGGAGTTTGCACATTCTCCCCCTGTCAGCGTGGGTTTCCTCCGGGTGCTCCAGTTTCCTCCCACAGTCCAAAGATGTGCGGGTTAGATGCATTAGCCATGTTAAATTGCCCCTTAGTGTCCCAGAATGTGTAGGTTAGAGAGATTAGCAAGGTAAATATGTGGGGTTGTGGGATAGGGCCTGGGTGGGATTGTTGTAGGCGCAGACTCGATGGGCCGAATGGCCTCCTTCTGTACTGTGGGGATTCTATGATTCTATGATTTCTCACTCCCGTTGCCGGACCAACCAGTGAAAATGGGAGCGAAAAAGTGCCTCTAACGTCTCTATTAAATTTCTCAACCTTCTCTCAGGAAAACAGCACCACCTTCTCCAATCTATCCAAGTAACTCAAATCCCTCATCCCTGGAATAATTCCCATCCCTCCTTTCTGCACCTTCTCTATTCCCTCACATCCTTCCTAAAATCTGGTGCCCAAAATTAGACACAATACCTCATGTGACGCACCAGGGTTTTATAAAGGTTCACCATAACTTCCTATGCCTCTAATTATAAAGATAAGCACCCTGTGTGTCTTATTAACTGCTTTTGCAACCTACCTGGCCACCTTCAGTGATTTGTACATAAAAGTCCCCAGGTCCCTCTGCTCATGCACCTCCTTGACATTGTATTCATTTTTTATATTGTCTCTTCTGATCCTTCCTACCAAAACATATCACTTCACACTACCCTGTATGAAATTTAATTTGCCGCATGTCCACCCGTTCTACCAGTCTGTCCATGTCCTCTTGAAGTCAGACACTATTATCCTCACAATTCATAATACGCCCAAGTTTTTTGCCATCTGCAAGTTTTAAAATGGTGCCTGCACACCCCATTCTCAGTCATTAATGTGGATCAAGAAAAACAATGACCCTAATACAAGCACCTGAGGAATCTCACTATAAATCTTCCTCCAGTCCGAAAAATAACCATCCATCACTACTCTCTGTTTTCTCAACCAGCTTCACATTCATGCTGCCACTGTCCCTTTTATTCCTTGAGCTTCAACTGCGACACTTTATCAAATGTCTTTTGGAAAACCATGTATAACACATCAAGCACATTACTCCCATTTGGCCAGTTACCTTGCCAAAAAATCCATCAAGTTAGTGATTTTCCCTTAACAAATCTGTGCTGGCTTTCCTAAATTGATCCATATTTGTCCAAGTGGCAATTCATTTTGTCTTGGATTATTGTTTCCAGAACCGTTCCCACCGCCAAGATTGAACTGTCCGGCCTGTGGTTGCTTGGTTTGTCTTTACACTTTTCTTGAACAAGAGTGTAACATTTGAAATGCTCCAGTTTCTTGGCACCACTCCTGTATTTACAGAGGATTGGAAGATTGTAACTAGCGCCTCCACAATTTCCACCCTCACTTCCCTCAGTATGCTCGGGGGCAGCTTATCCAATCCTGGTGATTTATCTACTTTAAGTACTGCCAGCCTCATACGTCTTCTTTATCATCTTTTAGCCCACCCATTTTCGCTACAGCTTTAGCAGCATCTTCTTCCTTGGCACAGATCTAAAGTGCTATTTAGTAGATCTGGCATTCCCTCTGCCTTCATGCTTAAATCCACCTTTTGGCTTCTAATCATCCCTACTCGTTCTTTTACTTTTCCTATACCTGTAGAAGATTTTTGGATTCCTTTTCTGTTAACCGCCAGTATCTTTTCATACTTTTCCTTTGCTTCTCATCTTTTCTTCATTTCTACTCTGAACTTTCTATATTTGGCCTGATTTTTATTTGAGTTATCAACCTAACATCTGTGTACACACTCTTTCTCTGCCTCTTTTATCATTAGGAAACACTGGCTTTATTGTTCTATCTCTTCCCCTCATGGGAATGCACCTCAACTCCACCCACATTATCAGCTCTTTAGAGGAGGTCGATTGTTCCATCCTAATGCCTTGCAATCTTTGATTCCAATTTACCTGAGCCAAATCCATTCTTGTGCCATTAAAATTGGCCTTCCCCCAATTAATTATTTTTTACCCTGGATAGATCCTAGCCCTTTTCCATAGCTAATCTAAATGTTATGATATTGTGATCACTGTCCCCTAAATGCACTTTATCCATTTGACCTAATACATTCCCCTCAATCAGATCCAGCAATATCTATCCTGTTGGACCTGAAACATACTGATCTTGAAAATTCTCCTGAACACACTTCAGGAACTCTTCCTCCTCCCTGTCTTTATAATATTACTTTCCCAGTTTAAATAATTATAACTACTAATCCCCCATTATAACTGTTCTGTGATTTTTCCACCTCTCATTAATTTCCTTGCAAATTTGTTCTTTCTATATTTCCCATAGTTGGTGGCCTTATAGAATACAGCAAGTACTGTAATAATACATCTATTCTTTCTTAGCTCTAACTAATTAGTTTATGTCATTGACCCCTCTAGGACAATGGCTGGAACTCTATGACCTCGCCTGCCACAGTATCGGTGCTGGTGAGGATCCGACAACAGAAATCTCCGTTGACCTCGGACGGGAATTTCCAGTCTCGCTCGAGCGAGACCATAAAATCCCGCCCAATATCTTTCTTCAGCACTCTGTTATTCTCCTTAATCGATGTTGTCACCTGCTCTCCTTTCTTTCCTCCTTCTCTTTCTTGAATATTTTGTATCCAGGAATATTTAGTACCCAGTCCGGTCCCTTTTTGAGCCAGATTTGTGCTATCACTACAGCATCATACTTCCATGTGGCAATGTGTGCCTGCAGCTAACCAATCTTATTTACCACATTCTGTGCATTCACATACATACACAGTAAACCTAATTTAAACCTTATTGCATTTCCTCTTACCCTGACCCAACTATTTCTTACTCTAATGTTACATGTGTCTCCAAATCTTTTCTGCATCTTGTTTTTCTTCCCTAATGTTACATCTTGGTTCCCAAACACTGCCAAGTTAATTTAAATCCTCCCCAACTGCATTAGTAAACTACCCCAAAAGGACGATCTGGATCATCTTCCTTCCTCTGTAACCCTTGACCTGGACATTAGTGGAAGACATACTATCCTGGATTCCCATTGGAACTGCCTGTCCATTCCACTAACTATAGAATCCCCTAACACTAACGCTTTTCCAAACTTCCTATTGGACCCCCCTCAAAAGATGAGCCAGTTGAGGTGTTGTGAACTTGGCCCTGGCTGCATTTCAAAAGATGAACCACCACTCTCACCAGCATTCAGAATGGAATACTAGCTGAAGAACAAGATGCACTCAGGACTCTTGCAGAAAGTGTCTGGTCCTCCTTGACTGCCTGGCGATCACTCATTCCTTCAGTACCTGCACGCCCTTAAGTTGTAGATAGCCACCTCTAGAAATATGCCATTCACCAAACTCTCAGCCTCTCGGATGCACAGCAGTGGCACCAACTTCAGCTCAAACTGAACCCCAGAGCTTGAGCTGGTCTAGCTGATGATAGTTCCTGATACTACGGCCAGAATTCTCCCATCCCGCCTGCCACTGGAACCCTCATGGGCGGGGAGCAGACCATGTAAAGGTTCATTGAAGTTGGGCAGGAATCTCCTGTTTTCAGGTGAGCGCGGCCGGAGAATCCCGCCCTACATGGCTCTCCAGATCACAAGAACCACCCTGGAATTTCACATGGAACAGGATGTGCACCTCATGGGACTGTGGTTCCACATCAAACCTGTGTTTACTGGACTATTAATTGACTTAATAAATATACAAGTAAGACTTAAATAAATTGACACTCGCCAGCTACTCATTTAACTTTAATGAATAACAATGTGGGAGTTGATGTAACTATTTACTGCTGCTGTGTTTTGCACCTCGCTACAAAATCTACCCTTGTCAACAATTCCATTCCATTCCTCCACCACTGTCTCAACTTGAACTGGATAATTCACAATCTTAGAATCCTATTCAACTCCAAACTGAGATTTCCATCTTATATCTTTTCCACCACATCTACTTACACTCCTGTGTCCATCTCTAATCTTTATTAGCCTATCTGTTGTTGGATATGTCATCCAAGTCCTTGTTACCATAATATTCAGCTCCTCCAAAGCACTATTCCCCATAACCTATGCTGCACCATGTCCCACTCACTCATCATCTTTACTGATCTACATTGGCTGTCAGTCCCACAATACCACAAATTAAAAAAAATAAGATCTGTGGGCTGGGATTCTCTCAAAAAAATTCTAAGCCCCCAGTTTACAGAAAAATGGGAGTAACTCCCACTGTTTTTTTTAGCGTAATTTCCAGAACGAATTTCTGAGACTCTGTGCATCACAGAGTGCCCTAACGGGATTCCCTCTGAAAATCAGTGGTGAGGCCTATTCCCCCCTGAGTGGCCAGCAGCGTAGCGCAGAATGGGCGACTGCGTATGTACCGATCTGTCAGAGCGGAGATCGGCGCATGCGCAGTGAGCCCTGCATTGCTAGCTTCCGGATTGCTGGCAAACCCTGAAACCCTCCATCGCTGGCCTTCCGACCACCCCCCCGCAACCCCTGATCATTGGCTTTGCAGAGCCACCCACCCCCTGATCCCTGGCCTCCTGGACCTCCCCAGGCAAGCCCCAATGTCCACTCCCACCCCACCATCCCACCAGCCCCGGGCTCCTGATTCCCCCACCGGCAGCACCGACACCCCGGCAGCCCAGTAACCCCCCACCCGGATGGCCAGCCCCAATCGCCATCTCTCTCCCCTTGCCTGCAATCCCAATGCAGAGTGGCAGTGAGACCCCCCCAACCCCCAAACCACACCCCTCCAAAGGCCCTGACATACCAACTGCCAAAAATGGAACTTTAAAACAGTTTACTGAAACAGATAAAAAAAAATGATATATAGATAGATCAATTACCCACTTTCATTACACATAGCTTTAGAAACCAGGTGGCTTCACGTCCTTCTGCCATCATGCCATCACTGATGGATATTTTGACAGGGGTGGGATGATTATGGCATAGGGGCCTGATAATTACATGGTAATTTACTAAATTGAGATCCCCAATATTGAATGTTGGGAAACATGCCCCGTCACTGACAGGGGAGGGAACGATCATTTTATACGTTTACACCGATACAGAACACAACTTTGCACTTCTTGCGATATTTTCTGCTTCCAAAGCCAAACCTACCCCACACAAATGTGAACAGAAAATCCCAGTCATTAACTCCATTTCTCTCTCTACGGATGCTGCCTGACCTGCTGAGCAGCTCCAGCATTTTCTAATCTTGTGTGTCTTCCTCCCTTTGCCCCACCATTGCTGACCACCACTTGGGTCTCAGACATGCCCTGAAACCCCCACCTCTCCATCGCCCTTTCATTCTTTAAGAGCTTCCTAATTTCTCTGACCAAGCTATTGATCACACCTCCTAAAATGTCCTTCTTTGGCTCAAAATCCGTAGCTTTGTCTAGGAATCTACAAAGTATTTGAGAAGTCTTTTGTGTTAAAAGCGCCATCTAAACACACACTCTCAACAATAAGTTGCTGTTGTTGACCTGTCTTTCTGCTGATACAACCAAATCATATTAAATCCTGATTAGTGGACAAGGAAACCATTGAACAAAAAGACATTGGAGGTGATTTACAGACAATCAAAATGGTGAACTTTCAATAAAAATATAAAAATACAGGTTGCAAAAATGGAAACACCTAAGAGGGCAGGCACGGGTCTGTGGAGACAGAAGCAGAGTTAAGATTCCAGATTGATGACTTTTAATCAGAGCTGGGTGATGTGAGGGATAACTTTCAAGATAGGAAAATCAGGCAAGAAAAGGACAGAAAGCAAAGGTTCATAATAGGGTAGTGGGCAGCTATTATTGCACAACAAAAGTGATGATAGTGTAAGGCAAAAGGATGTGATAATGGTACAAATACAGAGAGAGAAAGTGGGCCCAGAGGAGGTGCAAATGATTATGGCTTGGGAAATCAGGCAAAGAAAGGAGAGGCTAAAATAAAAGCAAATTACTGCGGATGCTGGAATCTGAAACAAAAACAGAAAATGCTGGAAAATCTCAGCAGGTCTGACAGCATCTGTGGGGAGATAATAAAGCTAATGGCCAGAATTTTACTGCCTTGCCCGCCCCAATTTCAGGTAGGGGTGAGGCTTGCAGAACAGAAATCTCTGTTAGCCTCGGGTGGGATTTTATGATCTTGCCCGAGTGAGGCCATAAAATCCCACCCCCAATGTTTCAAAAATGTTAGCTCTATTCTCTCTCCACAGATGCTGTCAGACCTGCCGAGGGTTTCCAGCATTTTCTGTTTTAGTTAGAGAAAGGAGAAGGCTGTCTTGACTGGGAAATGTGACGGAAGGAAGGCAGAAAGACATCAGCAATGGGAATGATCCTGATGGCCTCATACTGATTGGAGATCCAAACTATTTTTCAATGCTATAATTCCAGCTCTCAAAGTAACAATGGGTGAACATGTGTGGAGACCAGCTGGAAAGTCTAAGAGATAGACGATAAAATAACAAATAGAAAAGAGAAACGAAGTGTAGGGATAAAAAGAGTAGGAGCAAAATTTCAGGATTTATTTTTTAAAAATTGATTTGATTGATTATTGTCACATGTATTAGTATATAGTGAAAAGTATTGTTTCTTGGGCGCTATACAGACAAAGCATACTGTTCATAGGGTAGGAAAGGAGAGAGTGCAGAATGTAATGTTACAGTCATAGCTAGGATGTAAAGAAAGATCAATTTAGTGCGAGGAAGGTCCATTCAAAAGTCTGATGGCAGCAGGGAAGAAGCTGTTCTTGAATCAATTGGTACGTGAACTCAGACTTTTGTATCTTTTTCCTGATGGAAGAAGGTGGAGGAGAGTATGTCTGGGGTGCGTGGAGTCCTTAATTATGCTGGCTGCTTTTCCGAGGCAGCAGAAAGTGTGGACAGAGTCAATGGATGGGAGGTTGGTTTGCGTGATAGACTGGGCTTCATTCACGACTCTTTGTAGTTCCTTTCACAGCCATACCAAACTGTGATACAACCAGAAAGAATGCTTTCTGTGGTGCATCTGTAAAAATTGGTAGGAGTCGTAGCTGACATGCCAAATTTCCTTTCATCTCCTGAGAAAATAGAGGCATTGGTGGGCTTTCTTACTTATAGTGTCCATATGGAGGGACCAGGACAGGTTGTTTTTGATCTGGACACCTAAAAACTTGAAGCTCTCGACCATTTCTACTTCGCCCCCATTGATGTAGACATGGGGTATATTCTCCACTACGCTTCCTGAAGTCGATGACAATTTCCTTCGTTTTGTTGACATTGAGGAAGAGATTTTTGTCATTGCACCAGTTCATCATATTCTCTATCTCTTTTCTGTATTGTGTCTCGTCATTGTTTGAGATCCGACCCACAGATTTATATGGTTCAGGTTTATATGGGACACGTATACTATGTGAATCTTACAACATCACCAACACCAATAACTTGCATTTATATAGTACAGCGAATGTGCTAAAATGTTCCAAGGCACCGCTCAAGCGAGCTTTCAGTTAAAACTTTACACCAAACCATGTAAGGACAATTTAAGGAAGTGACCAAAGCTTGGTCAAAGATAGATTTTTTAAAAATATATTTGAGGAGAAGAGCGAATTAGAGAGCTGGATTGGTGTAGAGAGAGGATTGCAGAAGCTAGAACCAGGCAACTGAAGCCATTGCCACTAATAGAGGGTCAGAAGAAATTGGCAATGCATAAGAAACCAGAATTGGAAGAGTGAAGAGTTCTTGAAAGGTTTTCAGGCTGGAGGGCATTGCTGAGATAGGAAAGGCGAGGCCAGAGAGTGGTTTGCTGGACTAGGAACCAGTGGAGATCAACAAGGCTGATAGATGAATAGGAATGAATGCAAGTCAGGCAACTGACAACAGAATTTTGGATGAGTTCAAGTTTACGAAGAGTAGAAAATGGGATGCTGGCAAGGAGTGCATTGGAATAGTCGACTGTGCAGGTAACAAAAGCGTGGATGAGGTTGCAAAGTAACTCCCAAGCTCTCGTATTAAAACTGTCATATTCATGTAATGCTTCATAGAAGAATTTCATAGAATCCCTACAGTGCCGAAGACCCATCACGTCTGCACCGACTCTCTTACAGAATATTTTACCCAGGCCTTTTCCCTGTAACCCCACACATTTACAATGGCTAATCTATCTAACCTACATATCTTGGGACACTAAGGGGCAATTTACCTTGGTCAGTCCACTGAACCTGCATATCTTTGGAATGTGGGAGGAAATTAGAGCATTCTGAGGAAACCCACACAGACAAAGGGAGAATGAGCAAACTCCACACAGACAGTCACCCAAGGCCGGAATTGAACCCGGGCCCCTGGCGCTATGAGGCAGCAATGCTAACCACTGTGCCACTTAAGTCTCACAATGTCTGAAAAGAGATCTGGAAAAGTAGCCAGCTCAGCAAATACAAAATATTTGTGAGGTGCCAAAACTCTAATAATTAGGAACAAAAGAAATGAAGGCAGTAGATTGTATTAAACTGATCTTCACTTGGACAGCAAGTGGACATATTTGGAAATGTATTCCTATTGCATTATTAATTGTTTCTATTGATTGTGGATGGGATTTAATTAGTATGGAGTGATATGTTGTTTATTTTAGGGAAGGGGGTATAGGAATTGGGTACACGGTAAGATTGCAACTTTTACTGTGCAGTCTCGCAGCCAAGCTTATACCATGATCCGACAACTCTGCATTGTTGAAAAAGGCATACCCCAAGGGGAGTGATATTTTGAATTTTACGTTAGTACATGATCCTTATCAACATTTGAAAACAATTCTGGTGCCTGGACTTCTGGCAGCAAGAACTGACATAGCACTATTAGATCATGTCCCTACTTGCACACAATTAATTATTAAACCCAAACAAAGATCATAGAGATGCAGGCTCTGCGATTCATGGCTGTAGGATGGGAACTTCACATTTATGGATCCAAAGTAACTGTATAGCATTATTAATGATTTACTTGAGATTGTTTGCCTGTTTACGCCATTCCAGAGTAGATACTAGCTAGGAGTGAAGAATGGTGAGATCCTTCACAAGATTTCTGTTGATGCTGTTATGCGGTTAGCAGATGGAATTGATTTGGGGTTATTCAGATCAGTATTGTTTAAGGGTGACAAGGTTTTTGTTGTGTTTTCCGTATCTTACCAATTAATGACCACTTAAGGGCCTCATCTTGCTGCCACTGGGATTAACCCAGGTGCAGGGTGTTTCGCCATATAGCATGCATGGCACATGAAACTCTGAGGGCCATTTGTCACCTTGGGTGGAGGGTTCCTCGATCAACAGCAATCAGTGCCTGATGGAGGGCTTGGGCATGACAGAGGGGCTAGACCCACTGAGAGCGCCCCCCTCTGCCCTTGATTCTGATCCTCCTTCACCCCCTCTCCTCATGGCCCCCACCATGCAAAACTGCCCACTTTCACCCTCATCCCATCCTCAACATTGCCTATGTGTAGCCTGAGGTTGTCCTGGGACTCCATGCCTGTCCATCCAGCAGCAACCATGACACTGCTGAGCACAAGAGCTGCCAACCTCTGATTGACTGGCAGCTCGTGCTAGGCGGAACTGCCATCCCCAGTGTCTTGACTCCGTGGGAACACCAGCCAGTGGCATTGCCACTGCCTGACTGGCAGGTTGTTTGGCAGACCTACCCGAAAAGAGACACTACAGATCTCGTGTTGGAAGTCCAGCCAGCAAGCGACACCCCTGACGACATCACCCCCCTCCCCTCCCCAACACCCACCATTTGGGTTTCCTTGTGCCATCACTATTCTATCTTCACAAAATAACCCACAGCAAGTCTTGAATGATGTTCCATTAAATTGAACACAACGAAGTGCATTACAGTATCTTTTGAATGGTGGCGAGAAAGCATTTTGCTCAGTGCCTTTCCATATTAGTGCAATTGGGATCAAGAATTTAACAAGCAACTAACATTCAAATTGTAGGTAGATGGTCAATTTGGCATATGTTCAACTGGTTTGGAAGGAAAAAAATCTGTTCATTATCAACACGTCACAGTGGCACAGTGGTTAGCACTGCTGCCTCACAGTGCCATGTTCGATTGCCGGTTTGGATCGCTGTCTTTGCAGAGTCTGCATGTTTTCCCCATGTCTGCGTGGGTTTCCTCTGGATGCTCCAGCTTCCTCCCACAGTCCAAAAGATGTGCTGGTTCGGAATGCTAAATTCTCCCTCAGTGTACCCAAACAGACGTCGGAGTGTGGTGACTGAGGGATTTTCACAGTAACTTCATTGCAGTGTTAATGTAAGACTACTTGTGACACAATTAATAAATTGGTCACAGTGTCATTACAAAAAAATTACTAGTAGAGAAGGTTTTCCATGAGGATACAAAAATTAAGAGATCCAGGCAGATGAATCGAACTTGACATTTAGTGCCTTAACAATTAACCATTTTATCAATTAAATAAACGTTTCCACTTCATGCAAGCTGTACATAGAAGAAAATGGCAATCACCAAAGAAATATATAATACATACCTGATATCGCCATGATTGATTCATGGCTTAAAATTATTTTTAGGAAAAATATTATTTTATGTAGACAATGTCTTGATAAGAATATTGAATTCTTAGAAATCATACTTCTCAATGTTACATGTTTGGGCAATTTCAGTAACAGGTAGCTAATCAGCGTTGCTAATTGTGATTAAACGTATTCCTGGAGGTTCCTTCATGTAACTGCCCCAATGCTTCACGCATTATTCAGACAACACGTCCATCCTTGTGATGCAATGCCTCCCTATACTAATTGGAAAACAAAAAGACTCATTATCCAATTGGATGATGCTTGGCTGTTAGACAAACAGTCCCCCACCCTGTGCCAATTTTCAATGTTTCTATATCCACTGAAGTGAAATGGTAAAAAATGATCAAATGCAATATTTTTTAATGTTGTGATGATTTCTCTCCAGGGTTGAACACAGCAGTATCCTGGAGATTGATCTTTAATTCCTGGACAATCTGGAGGGTTGGCAGCCCTATAAGTTAAGTATGGAGAATAAGAACTTTATTGTTTATCTAAATGAAGAATTTTACCTCTATGTGTGCTTGCAAAATAAATTTCGTTGCATACTTAGGCACAAAAAGAAAAATGACAAACTGACAAGCACGCCGAAAAACACCAACATAATAGGAATGTTACCACTAAAAAACCCAATGATTTTATATTTATTAATGACCTGCACTTGGATATAAAGGGAATGTTTCAAAGTTTGCAGATGATAAGCAATTCAGAAATGTAGTTAGGAATGAGGAGAATAGTAACAGACTTCAGGAGGACATATGGAGTTTATTATGGTTCAGGTCAGAAACTCCAAAATGTTTTATGGAGCCCGCTTGGAACATAAGTTTTGCATCTTGAATTTGGCTTGGATAAGCATGATGTGTCTCACTTCAGGTATGATTCAAATGACCCACTGAGGAGCTTTTATCAAACAAAGTTTATTTAAGGATATAGTTAATATATATAGTAAGAAAATGAGCAAGAACTTTTATCAATCACAAATAAGAAACAAAACAACCATTATAATGTATAACACTCAAACCAATCCCATAGACAAAAGATCCTTTTCACAGGTTTAACACAGCAAAGCGCACATGATACTGGACTTGAGTTCTTTGGATGAAGTCTGCAGTTCTCTGGATAGACTTAGAACAGTTTGAAATCAGAACAACTTCCCGAAACAGCAGGGACTCTAGGCAGCCACCAACAGCAGATTCTCCCCTTCAGAAAGACAAGACCTTGCATTCAGCTAACCAACAGAACTTCCAAAACCAGGGAGAGAGAAAGATTTCTTTCCAGCTGTCCCTTCTAAAACTCCACTCTTACTGCCACCAAACAGAAAATGAAACCTAAACTCACTGGAAAGAAAAGAAAACTGTCCAAAAACACATGACCATCCTCTTAACAATGCAGGATCATAAAACAACCCAGAGTTAAAATAAACAGACCTCATTTAAGTTATTGAAGTAGCAATGAAAAGACCCCTCATAGACAACTCGGCAGCAATGAAACCAAACTGAAAAAGGTCTACTTACAACTGCAGAGAACAGGATTTTAAAAAAACTTTCTTAAAGGTACACTAACATCACAAATGAATAAAATGGACAGAGGTATAACAGGTGAAATTTTATACAAAGAATTGTTAAGTGATATATTGTACTAGGAAATATTTAGAGTGTTGAAATTAACTACAAATTTAAAGAGGATGCAGGAACAGAGAGACATGGGTGTGCATGTACTCAAATCTTTAAAGGTGGACAGAGACATTGAGGTGGTTGTTTAATGAAAGATTATGGGATGCTTGGGATTATTAATAAATGAGTAGAGTGAAAAAGTAAGAAAGTTATACCTAAACTTCATAAAACACTGGTTAGGCCTCAACTGGAGTATTATGTTCAATTATGGGCTTCATGTGTAAGGAAGTTTGTCAAGGCCAGGATGAGGGTGCAGAGGAGATTTACGAAAACGGAATAGGGGTGAGGGAGTTCAGTTAATGTAGGTTTACTGGAGAAGTTGGGGCTGTTCACCTTTAAGCAGATAAAGGAAAAGAGGATATTTTAGAGAGGTTTCTTTAACAGTTACTTGTTGGGAATGCCCTGCTTGAAAGGGTGGTGGAAGCAACTGCAAAAGTAACATCTAAAAGAGAGCTGGATAAATACCTGAAGGGAAATAAATTCCAGGGCAATGGGGAAAGGGCAGGGGATTTTGATTAATTGGATTGCCCTACCAAAAAGCCAATACAGGCACAATGGGTCTAAAGGACCCCTTCTGTGCCATACCATCTTACGCTTCTGTGATTTCTAAAGTTCAAAAACTTGAAGATTGTTAAGTACATTAATGACTTAAGCTGTATCACATGGTAAATATTTATCTTTCATTAGGAAAAGAAAATCTGCTCACATTTTAATGTGTGCAGGATAAAGGGTGTCTATAATCTTTTGCTAAATGGAATATGGATCTGGCTTAAAATGGAACTCCAGCATTAGTGATTTTTACTAGGATTTTAACATGTTGAACTTTTGTTTTTCTTTCAGACCTATGTTCTCTCTTTGCTTGACCCAAATAGATTCTGTCTTTGACCGCTTGAGGTCATCCTTTCCCATTTCAAGGCCAGTTATCTCCTTTGAGCCACATGAATGTATCAAACCTATGTTCTGGTTTCAGAAAACCAGCCTTAGCTGGTATCCTTCCTTTAATATAATGGGCCAAAAATTCAAATGCTTCAGTAATCATGACTTGTGATTAGCCCACCCCTGGTTCCGTTGAGACAGTATGCAAACCCCAGGTAATCTCTTCATAATTGTTAGTGTTCAATCACTGCTAGCTGACTGATCGCTGAAGAAGGGACGGGGCAGTGTGCATAGCTGGCACATGTTTTGGTTAGCCTGCATCTTTAAAATTGATTGGATTGTAAGGAGATTCCTGCTGATTTCCTCCACAGGAATTAGCTGTCAGGAGAAGCATCTCAACTAGAACAAAAGCGAAGCAATGACTCCTAGGTTCTCAGATGCAGTGTTGGAGGCCTTAGTCCAGGAGGATGACAGGGCAAGAGATGCTCTGCTTTCACGGGATCCAGGAGGCCCTGAATGAATACCCCGAAAAGAGAATGGGAGCAAGTATCCAGGAGGGCAATGCCTGAAGTCTGGCCATGAGGACCTAGCTTCAAAGTTGCAAGAAGCTCAATAACTTCATGTGGGCAGTTAAAGTGTATCGAAAATTGCATTGTACATTTTGCCCACTTAAGACTTTATGCATATACCATCAGAGTGAGTCTAGAGGAAATAAAAATAATCCATATTTTAATAGCACGTGCGGTTCTGATTCTGAATGCTGCTTACTGAATATCTTACTGTTTCTTACCAAAATCTTCACAATGGTCAAGGACACTGAATGCATCTTTAAAAGACACATTGTACCAACAGCCTCTCACACTGCTCAATACAACATACCCCCATTACTGACCGACAAGCAGTCACTAGCAATCAGATCCTTGTGGAGTGGTTTGCCAGTGCAATTGGAATTGAATTGGCTTGGGAGTGGAATGCGACATTAGAAAGGAGAACCAAGATGCACAAAAATTGGGAGATATAGGTAACATTTGAATAAGGAATAATAAGGTTTTGGGAGAGGTCAGAGAAAGAGGGAATGCAACAAGGTCTGATTGGTTTATAGTGCATGTATGTGAACATATGGAGTGTCATAAATAAGGCTGAAAGTGCCGACGGGCATCAGAAAACATGATATCATCATGATAATGGAGACCTGGCTCAAAAAAGGGTGGATGGGTACTGAATGTTCCTGGATAGATGGTGTTAAGGAAAGATAGAGAAGGAAAGAAGGCAGAAAGGACAGTTGTATAGATTAATGAGAATAATACAGTGCTGAAAGGAAAGAATGTCTTCAAGCGGTCAAAGACAGAATTTATTTGGTTCAAGCAAAGAAAGAATATAGCCCTAAACAAAAAACAAAAGTTAAAATCCTAGTAAAAATCAGTAATACTGGAGTTCCAGTTTAAGGTATACAAGACCAGTTTGGACAAGTTTTACTGGTGCCCTTCATTTCCAAGTTTCACTATTTTCTTCCCTTCGGGTTCTGGGTGTATTCTAAAGGCCGCCAACTAACGGAAAATATATGGGAAGGAACACATTTGCAAGGAAATTACCCAGAGTATTGCAAAAACTGCAGGGTAATTATAATTGGGGAGTTTAATTGTCCTAATATAGACTGGGATCGTGATAGTGTAAAGGGTAGAGAGAGAGAAGGATTTCTGAAGTTTGTTCTGAAGAACTTTCAAGATCAGTATGGTTGCAGCCCAATGAGGAAGGGGGTTTCTCTGAATCTAGTTTTGGGGAATAACTGGGTTAAGTAGATCAAGTGGCAATAGTGGAACTTGTAAATAACAGTGATCATAGTATCAAGTTTTAAGTTAGTTACAGAAAAGGACAAGAGCAAACTAGAACAGAAGTAATAAATGAGGAGAGGTCCAGTTTCAAGGCAATGAGAACAGATCTGGCCCAGGTAAATTAGAATCAAAGATTGGCAGGCAAAACGGCAATGGAACAATTAGTTGCCTTTAAAGAGGAGATGAGTTGGCTACAGTTGATGTGCAATCCCACAAGGGGAAAAGGTAGGACAAGCATAGCCAGAGTTCTGTGGATGACGGAAGATATAGGGTGGAATTGTCCCCAAAACATTCTACGTGTCAAATTCATGTGAAAACTGAAGTAAATCACACTGTTTTTTTCAGTGGGAGTTTAGAGAAGAACCTCCAACACTCTGTGCACTGCAAAGTATACAAGCATGATTCACTCCAGAATTCAGGGGGCAGGGCCTATTCCCACTGGAGAGGCCGGCAGTATAGCGCTGAGTGGGCCACTGCGCATGTGCCGATCTGTCGGGGCTGAGATTGGCGCTTGCGCAGTGGCTCCTGTCTGCCAGCCTCCTGATTGCTGACCTGCTCAATCGCCGGCCAGCCCCCGACCCCCACATCACCGGCCATACGACCCCCCCCACGGCCCAATCACTGGCCCCCCAAGGATGTCCGGGCCAGCCTCGAGCCCCCACCCCACCCCACCCCCCGCCGGAGCCCCGATTGTATTTAAAGCATATTTAAATTAGTATTTAAATAATTTATGCACCTCCCCGTTGACGCCGCCGGAAATCCGGCGCTGGGAGACTCTAATGGGGCGGAATGCCCAGTGCAGATCCTGCAAATCGGTCGCCACTGGAATCTCCCGGTGCAGTGGGATGGGAGAATCCAGTGTGAAATGAAGCAGAGAATGGGTATGAATGACAAATAATACAAGTGAGAGTTAGGATGAATGGAGAAAGTTCAGAGGGGAAGTGAAAAAGCTAATAAGCGAAGCAAAGAAAGAATATGAAAAGAGACTGGCAGCATCTAACTTTAAAGGAATCCAAAGGACTTTTTTGTAGACATTGAGAGGAAATAGAAAGGTTGGCTGGTCTTAAAGTTGATAAATTGCCAGGACAGGATGAGGTGCATGAAGATTGCAGAGGAAAGTAAAGGTAGAAATTTTGGATGGACTGACAATGAATTTCCAATCCTCCTTAAACACAGGGGTGGTGCCAGAGGACTTGAGAATTTCAGGGGTGGCGGCAGCAGAAAAAATGCTTTATGGTGGGTAACTGCTTCTGCTGCCGCCCACCTCCAGCAAGATTGCCTGAAGGCAGGAGCGCATTGGTCTGCCAACCCGACAGTGACTTTTTGGGTTTACCTCTCACCTCCGCAGGCCTCGTTACATTCTGCCCTGTAGGTCAAAAGAAGCTCACCTGCAAATTGGATGACTGGCCCTTTAAATAGTGGAAGCGGGGTGGTCTCTCGTGCATAGTCAACAGTGAGTCATTAGCACTGATGTTCACTAGACCTGAGCGATCCAAGTTTCTGGAGCATGTGTCAAGTCAGCCTGAGAGGTTGTTTGACAACACAGTGAGCACGGTGTACAAACTTCCAAACACGTGTGGCATGTCTGAACTTGCATCCTTCCGAGAATACGTGGGCAATGCAATGCTTTGAATTAGATTATGAGGCTTGTGAGAGAATGTAGGAGGACTTACAATAGTGTGATGCATGGATAGGCAATAGGTGCTGTTTGGTGGAAAATTGCGAAATAGTGCGTCTTGATAGTAAAAACAGGGGAAGGAAATGCACTTTGGAAGGTAAGATTGTAAATAGACTAGAGGATTGGAGGAATTTTGGTGGACAGATTGGGCTGAATTTTCCAGCCCATTCCGCCAGCCGGATCTTACGGTCCCACTGAGTGCTACCCTCCTGCGGCAGGTTCCCCAACGGCAGGACAGGTGAGCCATGCAAAACACCATTGACATCGGCAGGACCGTAAGATTCCATTGGCGGCCAATGGCAAGCCATCTCTCTCCCACTGGAAAACACGCCTCAGTGGGGCCCTGCCCCTCTCATGGGCCCACTCCTTCAGCCTCCGCCCCTTCAGGCCCCACTCCCTTGACACTGCCTCGTGACCAGTGGGCAGTGCCAGGTTGCCTGGTGGGCAGTGCCAAGGTGCCAGGCTGGCCCTGCCACTGACCACCCAGGAGGCTTCAATGGCCTCTGTTCCCACAAGGGAGGCTATCACGTCTGGTCCTCATTGGTGGGGAGACCATACATGATCTTTGTCAGTGAGGACCTTGATCGATGAGCGGATAAGGTAAAGTGAGCCAGGACGGTAGCGTCTGGGGCTCACTAATAATATTTACTATTATAGTAATGGATATTGAAATCGGGCACGAAGCCGATTCTGCTGGAAATTCAGTGCTGGTAACATCGGGAGAAGCACAAACCTGATTTTTCACCTCTCGTCTGATCTTACCGGCTTGCCACACCGATCGACCGGCGGGATGAGCTGGTAAGATCACCCCCCATGTTATGACTCATAATGATGTTAATACTGGACAAATCAGATCCCAGAGTGAAACCTGGCTTCATTGATCCTAACTTTTTTTTAGAAACTGTGAAGGAAAGCTACTGAACAAATTCACAGGAGTCTGCTGACGCACTTTTAATACAAAGAGTAAACTATTTATTAAACAAGAAAAAATGAACAATATTACAACAGACCAAAATGTTGGTAAGATCTCAATACAAACACAAGAAGCGGATTCAAATGTTCATTATTTTTTCACCCAGCAATATCTTTGCAGGTACATACAAATTCAAAAAGATAAAACAATTCACAATACCGATCTTATACTCTGATATTCAGGATAAGTATGAGGTAAATGTGACTTAGCAGGTGAACTGTGATCAGACACATTCCACTCAAAAGTAAATGACAAATGTGACCAAAGTAGATTCCATGAATTTCTCAACAATCCACCCAGATTGTTGTCACATTGTGAGCCAACCAGTCTCACTGAAACTTTGTCTTTCTCATGAGGGTTTCTAATCTTCACATTTGAAGGACTCACCTTGGAATTCTCTCCAAAAGTCGCTCCCACTTGGACAGCTGCAACAATGGCCCATCTAGCATGGTTTTAGCCCAGCCTTCTAAGATTCCTTTTCCTTGGATCTCCGAGAACATTCACACTTGACCATCCAAGCACAATTTCAGATCCTCGGCTATGCCATGTAGAACACCACTGCTCAGAAAAGCCACAGTAAGGGATCACCAACTTTTGGCTGCATCCTTGGATTTTCAGGATGTCTCTCAAGTCTACTTTGCTAAAGTCTGCTCCTCGCAGCTCTTAGAGACTTTTGCTCTGCTCCTTTCTTTCAACTCAATTTCTGGGACTTCTTTCTGATCTCTGCAGTTCCTCCTGCCTGGGACTTTCTTCCAGGACCTTCTCCCTGTTCCATCCCTGTGTCCTGTTCCCTGAGACACATTCAATACAATGGTACTCTATCATCAGACCATCTAGCCTGCTGTTTCACACTGTTCCAATTTATCATCAGACCACCTGGCCTGCTGTTTCACACTGTTCCAATTCTTTGCTTCTTTCCTTCTGCAAACGTACGCAGGGCCAGTTACCAGTCTGAAGACGATAAAAGACACAAAACATACATGTGTGCCCATTTCTCAGCTGGCACATGTGTAGAAGTCCCATGGCCCACTGGGAACTGCTGTTTCCAATCTCTAAGAAAGTATTTGTGTCTCGTAACTATTCATTCAGATATAACCAGGATTGAAGGATTATAATTAAGGACACATAATTTTCATTGGGGCTGAGAAGGTTAAAGGTGACAGAGATCTTCAAGATTATGAAGGGTTCTAATAAGGTAAACTTGGATAAATTATTTCCACTGGTTTCAAGATGGCAATGCGAGAAGTGTGGTCAAATTTCCAAAAGTCAAAGTTGGGGCACATTGAAAAGCCTGGAAGGCAGGGCTCTGTGAGGATGTTAGGTGACTAATAGCAAGATTCTGGGGAGAGACAGTTGAAGGTAAGAGGTCATGTGGTGACATCTTTCCCAATATATCTATTAAGACACTCAATTTTTGAGACTTCTGCTCAAGTGACATTTTTGCCTCACTTTTGGACAGAAAAAAACTGAACCAAGGCTTTGTTTCTCACAGATCCAAGAATCCTCTATCTGCCCTGACTTTATTGATCAATGCACAATAGGAAGACAAATCTCCATTAAAAGCCCTGTTTTGCTTTCATCTGCCCTCTGGGTTCTAACAATAGATATTTTCAGCCAGAAGTTGGAATTTAAATAGTGAATGTATGTCAAGTGTGAGAAATCTTGTTTGCACCCAGAGCCGCAATACACTCTTCCAATGAGACGTTTGGTTGAATGCGTAATGGCACACCTAAAATTACCAGTCATCTTCCTCAGTGCTGACTGATGGTTTATCAATGGGCGCCATCCAATTAGCTCTGTTGTCACCAAGAGGCTGATTCCCTCCTGTTTCCCAGGTGGTAATGGGATTCATTTATTGGAAGTCATGAAAATAAAGTACCTTCACGGCCTCTTACAAATTGTCCCCATTACATCCTATAAATTATTCCAATAACTCCTGTAAATTATCACCAGCATCATTACCTTGATTATTTCACAAACATTTGAGAGGGCATAAACTTGAGATAATTACCAGATGAGTTACAGGCTCTTCCACCCTCTTCCGTTGGGAAAAAGATACAAACGCCTAAGATCATGTACCAACTGACTCAACAACAGCTTCTTCCCTGCTGCCATCAGACTTTTGAATGGTACTATCACATATTAAGCTGCTCTTTCTATATACTCTATCGGTAACTGCAACATTATATTTTACATCCTAACCTTTCCTTCTCTCCTATATGCTCTATGAATAGTATGCTTTGTCTGTACACAAGAAACAATACTTTTCACTATATCCCAATACATCCCAGGGAAATGCAATCTCCCTGGAACACCTAGATAACAAGGACACTTATGTCAGACTCCTATTTATTGACTACAGCTCAGCCTTCAGCAGCATTATTCCCACGAAACTCATCTCCAAACTCCGTGGCCTGGGCCTTGGCTCCTCCCTCTGCAACTGGATCCTAACCTTCCTAACCCAACGACCACAACCAGTAATGTTAGGCAACGACACCTCCTCCACGATCATCCTCAACACTGGTGCCCCACAAGGTCATGTCTTCAGCCCCCTTATATTCCTATGACTGTGTGGCTAAATACCCCTCCAACTCAATTTTCAAGTTTGCTGATGACATGACCATAGTGGCTCGGATCTCAACCAATGATGAGACACAGTACAGGAATGAGATAGAGAATCAGGTGAACTGGTGTGATGACAATAATCTCTCCCTCAATGTCAACAAAACGAAGGAAATTGTCATCGACTTCAGCGGAGAACATGCCCCTGTCTACAACAATGGGAATGAAGTAGAAAAGGTCGAGAACATCAAGTTATTAGGTGTCCAGATCACCAACTACCTGCTCTGGTCCCTCCATGCCAACACTATAGATAGGAAAGCCCAACAATACCTCTACTTTCTCAGAAAACTGAGGAAATTTGGCACATCAGCTATGATTCACACCAACCTTTACAGGTGCATCATAGAAAGCATTCTTTCTGGTTGTATTACAGATTGGTATGGCTCCTGCTTTGCCTAAGACCGCAAGAAACTACAAAAGGTTATGAATGTAGCCCAATCCATCACTCAAACCAGCCTCCCATCCATTGACTCTGTCTACACTTCCCGCTGCCTTGGAAAAGCAGCCAGCATAATTAAGGACCCCACACACTCCGGATGTTCTTCCACCTTCTTGCGTCAGGAGAAAGATACAAGTCTGAGATGACAAACCAACTGACTCCAAACCAGCTTCTTCCCTGCTGCCATCAGACTATTGAATGGACCTACCTCGCACTAAGTTGATCTTTCTCTTCACTCTAGCTATGACTGCAACACTACATTCTGCACCCTCTCCTTTCGTTCTCTCTGAATGGTATGCTTTGTCTATATAGCTCACAAAAAACAATACTTTTCATTGTATACTAATACATGTGACAATAATAAATCAAATCAAATCAAATGTGGCAATAATAATTCAATTCAAATCAATTCAATTCAGGTTAAAGAAACTTCTTAGCATTGAGAGTGGTTAGAATGTTGAATTTTCTGTGACAATTTTTGAAGCAGAACTCATAATTTCTTTTAAAAGGCAATTAATTAATGGATCAAAAAGAGCAGTCAAGTTTAATGAAAATGATCAGGAGAGTGGGATTAAACATGGTGAAAATACTGCTTCAGGTTTGAATTACCTTCTTCTGTGCTGTAGATTTCTATTGGTGGAAGTTTATTCTCCACTGGAGGCAGGCTGGGAGGCAGGAGAGAGGATTTGGTCCATTTAATCAGGTGCAAAGGTGAGGAGTGGAGATACTGTCGCCTTCCTGACTTCACCACACCGGCCCAACAATTAAGTCAAGGGCAGGAAGATTTGAGTGTGGCCTTCCCACTCAGAAGCCAAGTGAGGGCCTTAAATAGCCTCTCTGCTACTGGTATTTAACCACGTGGGCCACCTGCAAGATAAACCCTGGCTGGTATGCCTGAGGCTTGGTGGGGGAGGGAATCCATTCTTATGGAGCAGCCCGTACCCAGTGGAGATTTTTGAAGGAAGCATGGACTGCCCATGGACAGTCACCTGCCCTAAAAATTAACCTCCCTTTCCCCACACCCTCTCTTGCTGGGGTTTCCCCGACTGACTCCAGCAAGGCCACCTCAATTACCTGCACTCCATGCTCCACCAACACTCTGCAGCCTGGACTTCCTACAGTATTGGCAGTGGCCACCGCTCCTGATGGCACTGCTGGTCCTGGAGAACTACTGTGATTGGCCAGAAGCTCTTGGAGGTGGGAACTTTGCCCTGAGGACCTTGACTGACCAAGTAGGTGTCTGGGTGGCACGTAATTGGGTCGGAGGGTTGAATGGTCATGCTAGTATTGCCAAAGGCTCTACAGACAGTGGATCGGCCGAATGCAATTGGTATTAAATTCTGCCCTACAACGTTTGGGAATTCTTCCATTCCTGTGGACTCAGGGGTCAGGACAGTAAATCTTTACTTTTGTAACAGTCGGGCCAGGACAATGAAATCACACTATGACATTCTAGTGTACCAAAACTTAATACCTTGTTCTGAAATTTCTCTCCTTATTCTTTTAGTGGAGACAAAAATGCATTTATTTTAAACCAGCTAATGCTTCTGTTAAATAATGGGGAAATGAAAGACAGACAATCACATTAAACAATCATATTACAGAATGCTAAAATTTCATTTTCAACCATGCATTGAGATTGTAAAGGTACTGTCCTTCCAACAGCCCGCTACACCCTAGTTTAGGGAAGTCATTTTTCAGATATTTGACGGTTCATGGAAAAGTATATGCTGTTTGAAATTGAAGATTTTGTATCCTTTTTTTCCATCCTAGATTTTCTTCATTGGTATCCACATGTGGGTTAAATGAATTGTAGATACAATGACAATATAATGCGCAATGTGATATTTTGAATGTAAGACCATTTTGGAAAGAGTTGTCGTAGGTTCTGAACTTTCTATGAATGATCCATCAGTCTAAGTTACTTGTGCCATCTTAAAGGAATGGTGGACAGATTCAATAGTTGATTTGATCCACCTCCCATGCAGCAATGTGCTAAACCGTACAGATTCCACCATTGCGGAGAAATTATCCCACCCCTGGGGAGGCGATGGCTTAGTGGTAGATGGCTAGACTATTAATCCAGAAACTCAGCTAATGTTCTGGGGACCCGGGTTCAATCCCGCCACGGCAGATGGTGGAATTTAAATTCAATTAAAAAATCTGGAATTAAGAATCTACTGATGACTATGAAATCATTGTCGATTATCAGAAAAATCCATTTGGTTCACTAATGTCCTTGAGGGAAGGAAATCTGCTGTCCTTACCTGGTCTGGCCTACATGTGACTCCAGAGCCACAGCAATGTGGTTGACTCTCAACTGCTCTCAGGCAACTAGGGATGGGCAATAAATGCTGGCCCAGCCAGCAACACCCATATCCCACGAATCAACAATAGATATAAACGTCAAGATAAATAATTCGAACTATAGGTTCCTGTTAGGTGGGAAATAGGCAGAGAACAGAAGAGTATTCCTTGCCTAGTATATGATGTGTTCCAGCATGAATCCATAATACTATCACTGTGAGGCACAATGATCAAAGTCTCAGCTGAATTTCCTCCTTTCAAGTGTCTCACTGCTGGATAATGACAGCTAAAATTTGACAAAAATGTGCCCTTACGAAGAATATTAATTTAAACAGCAGCTATGTTTTGTTCAGTTTCACACCCTTTGGGTTTTGACTGCTTAGTTTGCAAATCTAATATTAGGCCTCTGTAGCATGCAAAATAATAACGAAACAGCTGAAATCTACACACTCTTAGAAGTTTAATTTCATTGTACAAAAATCCAAAACTTGTTGTTCCAAAACCTAATAATCTGAAGGTCTGGAAATTGGATCATATTAATAGGGCATCTGAGGCTCCAAGATGGTATGCAATGCATATGTGTTCATTGCACACAACGTGGGTCATCCACTGTTGTGGTTAGGACCCCTCAATAAACACCCAAAGAAGGCCTATTGCTGGCTTCAAGCCCCTTTGTCCACGCACCATGGATCTTGCATGCGGGGATCAGTTTCTTTAGATACTCCACAACCAAACCAACTAAGCGGAAAGAAATTGCTGGAGGTTGCCACCGGTCTTGGGATGAAGGACTGCTTCTCGGAATTCCACATTAAAATTGTGGGCCGCTGCATTTTGAGCTTTTCGCTTAGGTGTACAAGCAAGCCTCATTAATATTCCATTGAAGGCAGAGTAATGCAAATTAAACTTACTTTATCACAGCATTCTTGCTATCATCAGAATCTTTGAAAGAATTGTTCCAGCTACAGAACCCAGATTCTATGGCTCGCCAACATATCAAAAAATAATTTAAAAATACCTTTGTGACCCCTAACCAGTCACTGGAACATGAGGGCATATAAACAGTAGGTGGCTGTGCTTTGCAAAGCTTTACAGATTAGAAAAAAGTTTATAGTGTCCTTAAATATTTTTAATGCCAGAATACTTCAGAGACGTCTGCATGTTGAAAATGGGCCAACACTTCAGACTGGAGTCCAACTGGTTCCCTCTACCTTTGGCAGATAGACGACAACAAACATTTTATAATAGGGCATGCAACTAATGGGGTGGTACGGTGGCATAGTGGCTAGCACTGCTGCCTCACAGCGCCAGGGACCCGGGTTCGATTCCTGGCTTGGGTCACTGTCTGTGTGGAGTTTGCATGTTCTCCCCGTGTCTGAGTGGGTTTCCTCCGGGTGCTCCGGTTTCCTCCCACAGTTCAAAAGAAGTGCTGGTTAGGTGCATTAGCCATGCTGAATTCTCCCTCAATGTGCCCGAAGAGGTGCCGGAGTATGGCGATTAGGGGATTTTCAGCGTAACTTCATTGCAGTGTAAGACCATTCCTTCATAAGCCTATTTGTGACAGTAATACATAAACTTTTTAACAACAATATTTTACATTGCAAACCTGTGTTCAAGGGATATCTGACCCTTGCCAAAAGAACACAGAAAATTAGACTTAATTTGCTTTGAACTGTCCCTTTGTTGACATGCAGTGGTAAGAAGGAAATTTTAAGTTACACGAGTGTAAGTGACAGATTATGAATAACACAATCACTTGGTACAAGCAGGAACAGCATGATAATAGATACTCTGGTCAATTATTTAATTCCAGTTTGTTGGATCTTGCAGTGCAGAATTTGACTGCCTTGTGTTTCAAATATTAGAACAGTGACCATACTTTAAAACTCAAGCATGTAATTGATTACAGAATCATCGAGTTCTTACAGTGTAGAAGAGGCCATTTGGCCCATCGAGTCTGCACCGACTCTCTGACAAAGTATTTTACCCATGCCCTCTCCCCCACTATATCCCTGGAACCCCATGCATTTCCCATGGCTAATCCCCCTAACCTACACATCTTGGGACACTAAGGGGCAATTTAGCATGGCCAATCCACCTAAGCCACACATCTTTGGAGTGTGGGATGAAACCGGAGCACCTGGAGGAAACCCACACAGACACGGGGAGAACATGCAGACTCCACTCAGACAGTCACCTGAATTGAACCTGGGTCCCTGGCACTGTGGGGCAGCAGTGCTAACCGCTTGTGAGGCACTTTGGATATATTGAGGTCATTAAAGGCAAATTATTAATGCAAGATCTTTATTCGTGCTGCTCTTGCGGATTAAAGGTGATGGCTTAAAATGTTAATATTTGTTGTGATGCAACCTATACTTGCCATTGTTTGAAGTCCGGAGGTCAGGAACACCGATTCCTGGCAATTCCCAGATCTGCCATCCATGCGCCAGCCGCAGTGGCTGTACGTTTAATCATTTCATATTCCTGAGGCCGTGTGAGAAAGAGAAACAGAGCAAAATGGCAGGTCAGGTAATCTGTTTCATTGTCGAGTGAGTGTCCCAGGGACAGGGACAAGGGAGCGGGATAGGGAGGGATTCCAAACCAGGGAGGAGGACAGGGAGAGGTTCCAAATGCAAGTCACAGTTCAGGGATTAAGGACAGGGCCAAACACAAGCCCTGTTAAATTAAAAGGAAGGAACAATAGGCTCTAAATTAAAGAAAGAGCTGCAGGGAGAAGACTTTGAGTGAAGTGGATATGAGAGAAACAGAAAGAACTGAAAAGGCAACCGAAGCTTAGCCGCAGGGGGAAAGGGTTCTTGAAAGGTGAGTTTGAAACTCTGAGAGGTGGGGTCAGTGCGGAAGCTGTCCAAGTAGGAATGACCTTTGGAGAGAATTCCAAGCTGAGATCTTCAAATGTGGAGATTGAAAACTCCCGTTGAGAAATCCATGGAATCTGTTTTGGTCGCACCTGTCAAACTGTCTGCACTTCCCGCTGCCTCGGAAAAGCAGCCAGCATAACCAAAGATCCCATGCACCCCAGACATACTCTCTTCCTCCTTCTTCCGTCGGAAAATAGATACAAAATTCTGAGATCATGTACCACCCGACTCAAGAACAGCTTCTTCCCTGTTGTCATCACAATTTTGAATGGACCTGCCGTACATTAAGCTGATCTTTCTCTACACCCTAGCTCTGACTGTAACACTATATTCTGGACCCTCTCTTTTCCTTCTTAGATCAAAGTTCATAGAATCCCTACTGTACAGAAGGAGGCCATTCAGCCCATGGGGTCTGTACTGACCACAATCCCACCCAGGCCCTATTCCTGTAACCCCACACATTTACCCTGCTAATCACCCTGACACTAGGGTCAATTTAGCATGGTCAATCAACCTAACCCATGCATCTTTGGACTGTGGGAGGAAACCGGAGTACCCAAAGGAAACCCACACAGACACCGGGAGAAAGTGCAAACTCCACACAGACAGTGATCCGAGACCGAAATTGAACCTGGGTCCTTGGCGCTGTGAGGCAGCAGTGCTAACTAACTACTGTGCCACCGTGCCGCCCCTATGTAGATCCCCTATGTGCTCTATGAACAGTATGTTTTTGTCTGTACAGCGCGCAAGAAACAATATTTTTCACTGTATCCCAATACATGTGACAATAATAAATCAAAATCAAAATTAAAACAAATCAAATCAAATCTTCCTTTTCCAAGTCCTGTCCCCATCACTTACAACATCTCCACTTATACCAGACAGCTGAAAAAGACCATAATCTAGGAAAAAAATAATTGTCACTTGGCAAAAATATGGTTTAGTAAACAGGAATTTCTGAAAGTCAAATCATGTCTGACATATTTTCTTGGGTCCTTCAATAAAATCATGGAGAGAGTTAATACAGAATCTTTGGATTTTTATTTCTTGGCTGACTGCTTTCTTCAAAAAGCATCTTTGACACAGAAAGCCATTGCCATGTAGCAGCACATGGGAACAATGCCACTTCCAAATTCCTCTCCAAGTCACGCATCACCATTACTTGGAAATAGATTGTCATTCCTTCATCATTGCTGAGTCAAAATCCTGGAATCCCCTATGTGGGAGTATCTTCAACAGACACACTGGAGCTGTTAAGAAGGCAGTTCACCACGACCTTCTCAGGGGCTGTTATAGATGGGAAATATATACCAGCCTTGCCAGAAACACCCACATCCAGTGAATGAGTGCATTTTTAAAAAAACACTTAGACGCATGGACAACCAAAGCAAGGAAAGTAGGCCAAATCTTTATAAATCATTGATTGGGCCTCAGCTAGATTTTTGTATTCAATTTTAGCTATCATACTTTGGGAAAGATGCCAATTTCTCTGCACTTCCTCTTTATTTGATTTGATTTGATTTGATTTATTATTGTCACATGTATTAGCATATAGTGAAAAGTATTGTTTCTTGCGTGCTATACAGACAAAGCATACCGTTCATAGAGAAGGAAACGAGAGAGTGCAGAATGTAGTGTTACAGTCATAGCTAGGGTGTAGAGAAAGCTTGGGTGTAGAGAATGTAGACTGTGACATTAGCAGTATTCCTACCTTTTTATAATTAAAAGCTTGTGTTTTAGGGGATAATCAGATTCAAGGAATTGTTGCTTCATCCATTTTGAAGGATGTTGTGGTAATAATCTTGTAATTCTTCCATGCTGACCTTGAATCTCTCCAAACCACTCGTTTCACCTCTGAAGTATATTTCAGGCAGTCACATAAATGGCAAACACATCAATTATCCTTTAATCAAAGAGGTACCTCAAGAAAACCTCTCTGATTCCATCCAATGCTTTCAGCACATGCTTTAACCTCCTCACTAGGGTCTATCTGAATGTTTTACAGTTGATACGGATAAGTGAGAATGGCCTCCAACTATACCTCAATGGAGAGCTACAAATGCACAGAAAGGCTGGGATTTTAAACTCAATGGAGGGGAGATCTCAGTGGAAGTAGAAGAACACAGCCCCACCCTCCCCTTCCCCACCTCTTCCACCCAGTCCCACCAAGATTAAGCACCAACCAGCTAATCAGCAGCAGACCAGCAGGCCTGTTAGCAAATTGGTTATCCAGGGCCGGTTGCCAGGCAGTGACAGGGGGCGGGCACTCAACAGGGGGCAGCTGTGGTTGGGTGGGTTAAAGGGCCTCAGCAAGGACAGCGGAGGGGTCCATTAAGGCCAAGAGTGCTGCATTTTCTCTCTTGTCTACATGCATGGCTTCCTCCCTTGAGGCATTGGCAAATCTCATGGAGAGCCAGAAACCAGCAGCACATGCAGGGGATGCTGGGTATACCGCTAGCCATCACATTGCCACTGAGGTCAAGCAGGCAATGCCAGAGTGAGAGGAGGATGAGGCACCCTGGTCCTCCTCCCTCTGAGGTAAGCAGGGAGGTTAAGTTGAGCCACGCAATGGGAGATGAGCAACAGCTGTCTACATCTGGGGCTCCTCGTGACAGTCGCTCTACTGCCCTTCTGCCAGTAACACCAGCAAATCACGTCGGCTGCGGTGATAGAGCAGACCCCTGTCACTGAGCAGGACTCTCTCAAAATGAATGCCCTCAAGGCATCAGGTGACCAAAAGATGATCCCCAAGGTCATCCCAGGCCAATTGGGCATCAATGTCAGCACCCTACCTCCAGCTGGGAGCAAAGTGGGAGCACCACAGTGCAACATGAGTAAACAAATGAAGAAATCACTGTAGACACACATGGGCCATCGTGGGTGCTTGTTCATGGTTTTAAGCTGAGTGGTAAGTTGTTCTGATGTGCTGTATTAAATGATTGTCACCTATTAAGATTGTGTCATCTTTGTGAGGTGTCTCACGTCTGTATGACAGCGAGAAGAGTGGTAATCCCATGGTTGCTTTCAATGTCCCTCCATGAGAAACGAGTGAGATGTTGTCAATGTCTTATTAATCAGTGTTGATGGACAAAATATGGCATTGATTTACTCTTGGTGGGGATGGGCTTCCAATTCTTTATGTGATTCACCTCATTATTAGGGAATTCCGTGTCTCCCTGGCACTCTCATGTAGTGGAGCATGCTGGTCTGGAGCTGATGTTCCCAATCTGAATCATCATTAGATTCTTCATCTGAGGAGACTTGCAAGTCTACAATGCCCTCATTTGCCAGTTCTTGCCCCGTCTACAGTGCCAGGTTGTGCAGCCCACACTGACTGACCAAGATCAAGGAGACCTGAGCTTGTGCATAGCACAAGGAGCGAGAAGATTAGTCTAGGCATTATATTTTTAGAAGACCAATGGTCTTCTCAGTAGTTGTCCTGGTAGAAGCATGATTCAGAAAAGGTGAATATCTACCCAGCGTCATGAGCAAACTCTCAGAAAGCCCTTGTCTCTAAATATCCAACCATCTTGTTGTGTTGGTGATGCAAAGAGCTGTGGAACTTGGGACTGCCTGAGGATATAAACATCATGGCTCCTCCTGCAGGATCTGCAGGCCTTGTTCACAAAAAATCCAGACAATAAGGGAGCAAAATTTCTTTCATTTGATGAACACTTCTGGTTGACCCACAGGGGACTTGAGAGCCACATGCGTACAATCGATTGTCCCTTGCACTTTACAGAATACCACAATGGCCCCAAATCCTCTTTTTCTCTTAGCAAGGCTGTCCTCATCAACGCTGAACTCAATGTAGTTTGCCACTGTCTTGGATATTGCATCAGTAGCAAGTCTAATTTAATGATGAACTGCTGATTGTGATGAGCTGCAGAGATCTCCATCTGATCCTTGAAAGGATCTCAAGGCATAGTAATTCAAAGCCACCATGAGCTTCAGAGCCACAGGCAGTGGATGGCAGCCAACACAATTAGAGTTTCTATCCCCTGAAAACATCTCGCGAACAGATGTGACTACCTCCCTGGAAGACACAGCTGACTCAGACACTGCATGCCGCTTGTACATCTGGAGGCAATTTGAGCACTGCCTGTACACTCTTCCTTCAGGGTAAGCTATTTGCCTTGGGTGGCCATGCCCACAGTCCTCTCTGGCCCTCTGCCCATTAACATCACCATGCTGGGCAAGTGGCTGGCAAGCAGGGTGATGTTGCCCCTGGTCAGCTGCCCTCCTCTCCCTCTTTTCTCTTCTCTCCCCCTTCCTTGAGAATTCTCCACTGGAATGTACTATTCCCATTTCCAAGAATGCACTGTTCCTATTTCTATTCCCTGTGATTCCTTTGTGTCAGTCTGCCCTGAAGGATCCCTCCAATGCTGAAGCTCTTCTTCAAACTGACTCCTTTTCTGGTGAAATCTTTAGTGGCCCTCCTTCAAAAGCTCACAATGTAAGAACTATTTCCTCAACTCTTGCAGCTTTCTCTGTCCTCTCACCATTAGCCCTTAAATTCTGGCGATGTGCTGCAGAGCTCACCTTCCGCCATTCCCTCCCCACCCTGTGGCCGATGCCAGGAGGGTAAAATTGCGCTGGGAGCACAAAAAAGCGAAGTTAATCAATTATTTAATTGCCACAAACATCTTTTAATTGGCCTTTATGGGAAGGCTTCCAAATTGGTGCTCCACTTGCCTTCTGTGTTACTGCAATCGGGCACCATGATGCCAGGGGCTGGGTATGACATCATGACGCCTGATGTTACAGAGGAGTGGTGTGTACAGTCGTCTGAATGGCAAGAATAAAACTCTGCCCAAAGAGGTTGGAAAATCATCAAGGATAATTCCAGGATTTGGAGAACAAAACGTTAGTCATGTCACTAAATTGTGCATAACAGATCCTTTTAATCCAGCCCTGCTCCAAATTAGGTTTAATTTGAACAGAAGAAGTTGCAAGTGAAAGGTTTTCACCTGTTTATGAATTAATAGAATGCCCGTACAAGGTTGGGTGCCAATTTGTATCTACAGCACAAAATCATAGTACACCACAAGAAGTCTTTCAGACAATTGTGCTCTTCTCTATGGCAGATATTTCCTTTCCAAGCGGAAATCCAATTCCTTTTGAAAATTGCAATTGAATCTCCTTCCAACACCCTTTCTGACAGTTCTTTCCAGATCATACTTCCTGCGTAAAATCAATCCTCATCTCCCCACTGTTTGTTTTTTGCCAATTATCTTAAAAGTTTATTTATTAGTCACAAATAAGGCTTACATTAACACAGTAATGAAGTTATTGTGAAATTCCCCTAGTCGTCACAGTCCGGCGCCTGTTCGGGTCAATGCACCTAACCTGCACGTCTTTCAGAATATGGGAGGAAACCGGAGCACCCGGAGGAAACCCACGCAGACACGGGGAGAATGTGCAAACTCCACACAGACAGTGACCCAAGCCGGGAATCGAACCCGGGTCCCTGGCACTGTGAGGCAGCAGTGCCAGGCACTGTGCCACCCGTGCTGCCCATCTCCAATTTATCTCAAATCATTTATAAAGTCCGACTCAGTGGCCACCATGAGGTAGATGATGCCAATGGTCTTTCTGTTTGTTCACTTTCATTAGTATGTTTAAAATCTTTTTCAGCTTTACAGAGAAAAAAATAAAAATATTCTAAGCTGCATTCTTGACTGATGCTTTTGGGTATGTGGGGAAGAGGGGGGGAGGCTAGATATATTTGAAGATATCGCTTATCTCAATTGGCAATAAAGTGCATTGTATTGTAGGTTTGAAGGCTGCACCTTCTTTGTAAAATATAAAAATCCAAGTGCATTTAATGGAGCAAGACTGGGTGTTCTGCAGTTGGAGAAGAATGTAAATCAGAGGCAACAGTACAGCACCTATTTCCCTCAGTTCTTTTTCCTTCTAAATTAATGTCACCCAGGTGACACTCCTGTGTCACTGTTACTGTTCAGTACAGCACCTGGGGGTGGGGAGTACAGGGGTCTCCTCCCCCACCCCCCTCAGTGCCACATGTTAATCCAGAAGGAACTCTTCCAGTGTAGGCAACAAAAAATATAACAAAACTTACTCCAACTTATAAATAAAAGAAAAGGTTCAATGAAGAAACTTCATTACTCCAACACTTGAGGCCGTACCCTGGGCCATTCCAAGTTCCCACAATTCCCAACATGTTCTAATTTATACTGAGTCAATTGGTCAACTGATCATCACATCATTCTGTCATTGGTTACATGGTTTACTGGGTCAGCTGACCCTTACAGCTTGTTACCATTGGTCACGTTACAACAGATCCAATGTTATCACCGGTTACATTCTAACATCACATACCAGTATCTATCTGGATAGCACTGTGCTGTGGGACTCATGCAGTCAACATAGCAAAGGTCCAAAGTTTGAGAGGGGGTGGAGTGTGGGGTGAATCTGATGAAGAAGGTGAACAATGGAAAGCAATGGGATGACTGAGGGGAGGGAAGCCAACAAGGCTGCATGAAAAGATCACAAATAAGGGGGTCATAGGGATATCACATCGTTTACTGGAAGGGAATGAATGAAGAAGAGTCCAGATGCGGTGGGTAGAGATCCTAGTGGGGAATGGGCTCGGAGGAGCGTCTTTGAATTGAGGAACAGACTTCTTCTTGAAGTTGCGAGCCTTTTTCCTCTGGGTTGCTGACATCCTGAACAGACAGGTGGGCTGGAGAGAGTAATACGAGTGTGGTGGATTGGTATTTAAATGGCAGGCTGACGAATCAGCCCACCAGGAGAGTCGGAGGGGAATTGCATATGCATAATTAATGAGATTTCAAGCGCAGGTCCCACTATTCTGGTCAGCGGGATAGGTGCCACCTGAGACACCTCGGCCGCTTCGATTCCGTGGCGGGCGAGGAGGTAGAGTTTCGGTTAATGTGTCTTGGAAGTTTTGGACACCCATATTTAAGCTTTCTGGTCCCGCTGAAGGCCACGGTATTTTGCATGCCTCATCCAGCCCACCGCCGGATCCATAGATTAATCTGTGGGCTTCGTGGTGTCCGAGCTGCCTTATTGAGTGAGTGGAGGCTCGCCCAATGGAAAGCAGCTAGTAGGGGCTTTTAAGCCTTTAACTTTACCCAGACTGGGGTTGTAGGTCCTGAGGTGAAGACGATAGGTGGATCTATACTGCGGTGGGGGAGGAAGGGGAGTCACCTTTGGTGGGACCAAAAGATTCCACCAACAGGAAAGGCTGGAAAGTCCTGCCCTTTGTCTTGTTGGTGTGCAAGTGAGAAAATTGGCATTCTGGAGGCTATTCCCAAGGTTCTTATTGAGGCTTTCACAGCCCTAAAAATGGAAAAGGACCATTAAAATGGAGAGTAATATTAGCAATGAGAGCAGGGAGGAAAGTGTCAACAGAGTGCACAGAAAGGTGCAGCAAACCAGCTCTCATTGTTTCTCTACTTCTTAAACTTTGCTGGGTTAACCTTCCCCTTGCGCGTTTCTACCTAGCTCAGTGAATGTTTCTGTTGCAATGGTACTGATTTCAAAACATACATGTTAACCACACGGTAAACAATTTTTGTAATGATGTTGTGATAACCCCCAGGACTTCCATGGGGAATCACTGATTGACCTCTATGTAGGACTTGTAGAATGTGAGCTCCCTGAGGACTGGTGATTAACTAAGGAGGCGGAGCTCGTATACCGAGGTTTATAAAAGCAGGCCCCTGAGTGGGTCCATTATTGCATTGTCCCAGTTGGGACCTGTTTGTGTTCACCACAGGCTTGTGGTTTTGCTTTACTTTGTCGTTTGACAAAGTCCCACATGGCAGACTGGTACAAAAACTAAAATCAGATGGAATTCGGGGTGGGCTGGCTAGATGGATACAGAACTGGCTTGGTCATAGAAGACAGAGAGTAGCGGTGGAAGGGTGTTTTTCAGAATGGAGTTCTGCATCTAGTGGTGTTCCGCAGTGGTGTTCAGCGCTAGGACCTCTGTTGTTTGTAGTATATATAAATGATCTGGTGGAAAATGTGGGTGGTCTGATCAGTAAATTTGTGAATGACACGAAGATTGGTGGAGTTACTGATAGTGCCGGGGATTGTCAGAGGATACAACAGGATACAGATAGATTGGAAACTTGGGCACATAAATGGCAGATGGAGTTTAATTCAGACAAATGTTAGGTGATGCATTTTGGAGGATCAATTTCAGGTGTGAATTATACTGTAAATGGCAGAACCCTTAGGAACACTAACATACAGAGAGATCTGGGCGTGTGGGTCCACAGTTCCCTAAAAGTGGCAACACAGGTGGCCAAGGTGATTTAAGAAGTAATTTGGCATGCTTGCCTTCATCAGCTGAAGCACTGAGTACAAGAGTTGGCAAATCATGTTGCAGCTATATAAAACCTTGGTTAGGCCGCATTTGGAGTATTGCGTGCAGTTCTGGTCAGCACATTACCAAAAGGATGTGGAAGCTTTGGAGAGAGTGCAAAGAAGGTTTACCAGGATGTTGCCTGGTCTTGAGGGTATTGGCTATGAAGGGAGGTTGAATAAATTAGGATTGTTTTCACTGGAAAGACAGAGGCTGAGGGGAGGCCTGAGGTCTACAAAATTATGAGAGCATAGACAGGGTGGATAGTCAGAGATGTTTTCCCAAGGTGGAAGTGTCAATTACAAGGTGGCACAGGTTCAAAGTGAGAGGGGAAATATTTAAGGGAGATGTGTGGGGGAAGTTTTTCAGGCAGAGTGGTGGGTACCTGGAACGAACTACCAGAGGAGGTAGTGGAAGCAGGCACATTAGCAACATTTAAGAGGCATCTGAATGGGTCCGTGAATAGGGAGGGAATAGAGGGATACGATCCGAGTAAGGGCAGAAGGGTTTTTTTAGTTTAGTTAGAGCATCATGATCGGCACAGGCTTGGAGGGCCAAAGGGCCTGTTCCTGTGCTGTACTTTTCTTTGTTCTTTGTTTATTTGGTGCAATAAAGCCCTGTTCCTTTGCAGCTGGCTCCTGGAGTTATTATAGATGTTGGCTGGCTAAAACGGTTGAATCCAGGCTCCTCTGCTGTAGAAAAAGCATGGGTAACATTCAGGCACAGGCCCAGAATCTGCAGGCAAAAAATAAAGCAGGATCCTTAACAGTGATGGCTCCTATGGGACTCAGAGAGCACAGATGTTTCTTTTTTATCCTTTATCCCATCCCTATGACTTCTTGTTCAACAGTATGCATTTGGCATGTGTTTGTATTATAGTCAGAAATCGTATTTTGAGCATGCTCACATCTGTCCTTACATTTTTATGCTATACGTTTCTTATGAATTAGCTATTATTCATAGTGTAAGTGATGACTCAAATTTAGGATCTATCAGCATCTGTGGACATTCTAGCTACTGATGAAGTCTCCAGTAAAATAGGTAATATATTTTAAAATTGTTTAACTAAATCTGGACTTTAATCAGGGGATGGTCACTTTCGTTCTAGAAGCATCACAGGTTCTTTGATTCAGATCATACGATTGTAGTAAATCAGCCACACACCAGTTTCCATCACCAACACGCTTTACTGTACACCAAAGGAAATGGCCGCTCCCGCAGCTTACATTCAGACAGTCTTCACCTCGGAACCTATAACTCCGGTCCAGCTAAAGTTATAGGCTGAAGAACCCCTACTGGTTGTTTCCCATTAGGTGAGCCTCCACTCACTCAATGAGGCAGTTCGTATTCCACGAAGCCCACTGGTGGATCTATTAATTACCCCCTCCACCCCCCCACCCCCAACACATGGCCTTTGTGGCCATCATAACAATGATTGTGTCAAATTTCCAGTGAAAGGCAGCATTTCTAAAGTAAATGAATTGCGAATGGAAACCAGGATATTTAACTCTGTAACAATTACTGCCATTATAAACCAGTTTTGCAGACCAACAATCAATTGAAAATACACAACATCGCTACCTTGCATTTACATTGAAGTTTTCAGGTCTAGAAATGTTTCAAAACTTACTTATGTAAAAATGAAGAATGAGCCAAAACTCTACCTGACCGCTGTCTTGGGCTGAAGCACACTCTGCATTGGAGTGCTGTTTTGGGCTGCAATTAGGGTGCTTTAGTTGGAATTTGGTGAATGAGAAGTTTAGTGAAAAGGGTTAGTATATTTACCCTCTTTCACCCGGAAAAAACAACTGTAATCAGGCCACATTCTGACCAGAATGAGCTGGTGTCAACCAGAGCAACCAGAAACCAACCAGTAACCAGCCAGAAAGCATTTCGTCCCCGATTTTTTTACTACATTGGATGTAAGCTTTACTTGTTTCCCATTGTAAATTAACCAAGTAAGAATAGAGTTGAGCATTCTATTAACTAATAGACAGATTTATTGAGATTTTAAGATCATGTAGCCCCTTTTCATACTTGATGAATGGAAGCTTGCAAATCACTACAATGTGCATGTAGCATGGTGACATTCCAGCATATTTGCAGTACATTGCTGTAATCACCACCATCTCATATATATATACACACATCACCTAATCAATATCAGGGACCACTTATTATAGGGATGAATAAACACTGATGTAAACTTATCTTACTGTCGCTTCTTAAAGCCAGCTTGCAACTCTTAGATTTCATTTGATTTGATTCAATTTATTATTGTCACATATATTAGTATACAGTGAAAAGTATTGTTTCTTGCGCGTTATACAGACAAAGCGTACCATACATAGAGAAGAAAAGGAGAGAGTGCAGAATGTATTGTTAGTCATAGCCAGGGTGTAGAGAAAGATCAACTTAATGCAAGATAGATCCATTCAAAAGTCTGACAGCAGCAGGGAAGAAGCTGTTCTTGAGTCAGTTGGTATGTGACCTCAGACTTTTGTATCTTTTCCCCAACGGAAGAAGGTGGAAGAGAGAATATCTGGAGTGCGTGGGGTCCTTAATTATGCTGGCTGCTTTGCCGAGGCAGCAGGAAGTGTAGACAGAGTCAATAGATGGGAGGCTGGTTTGAGTGATGGACTGGGCTTCGTTCATGATCATTTGTAGTTTCTTGCGGTCTTGGCCAGAGCAGGAGTCATACCAAGCTGTGATACAATCATTTCTATGGTGCATTTGTAAAGGTTGGGTGAGAGTCAGAGATGACTGACATATTTCTGGAACAAGGCGGCAGACACGGATAAGATTGAAGGACTTCAAAATCTCTGCCAAAGTAAGTTTCATCTTCACATATTTCTCATACCCCAACGAGATTACATTTTTCCCCACAGCAATACCAGCCTTCTCCTGTTCCATGCACAAACCTCTCCTGCAATCACAATGCTACAGGGGAGGCAATGGCTCAGTGGTATTATTGCTTGACTATTAATCCAGAAAGTCGGCTTATCTCCTGGGGACCCAGATGGTGGAATTTGGATTCAATAAAATTTTTGATTGTCGGAAAAACCCATCTGGTTTATAGATGTCCTTCAGGGAAGGAAATCTGCCATGCTTACCTGGTCTGGCCTACATGTGACTCCAGAGCCACAGCAATGTGATTGACGCTCAACTGCCCTCTGAAATGGTCAACTGTGATTACATGTATTCATAGATCATAGAATCCCTACAATGCAGAAGGAGGCCATTCGGCCCATTGAGCCTACACCGACAACAATCCCACCCAGACTCTATCCCCATAACCCTTCTAACCTTAGCAGGCCATTCAGTTCGGGGGTGACTAGGAATGGGCAATGAGTGCTGACCAGCCAGCGACATCCATGTCCCACAAATGAATTAAGAAAAAAATCATGACCTAATACCCAATAAAAGCTGACACATACAGCATTATTTCTTCAATGTATTTTGGCCTTTGATTCATTCTGATATTTCTGTTAAATTCAAGGGGGCTCAGGTTGCCAATCCTCCAAAATTGGCCAGAAGTCTCCAGGAAATGAAGATCAATCTCCAAGACACTGCTGGATACAACCCTGGAGAACAAGCATTAAGACATTTAAAAAGATTTTATTTGTTTTGTCATGTTCTTTGAACATTTCTCTTTACCACATTTTAAAAATATTGAAAATTGGGAACAAAGGGTGTTTGGCTGAAAGTCAAACGTCATCCATTTGGGTAATGTGTCTTTTTGCTTTCCAGTTGATGTAGGAAGACAGTACGTCAGTCACAAGGATGGATGTGTTGACTGACTAATGGCTGGGGCATGGGGGCAAGTCATGTGATGAAACCTCCAGAAGTGAGGGTGGCACGGTGACACAGTGGTTAGCACTGCTGCCTCATAATGCCAGGGACCCGGGTTCAATTCCGGCCTTGGGAGATCGTCTTTGTGGAGTCTGCATGTTCTCCCCATGTCGGCGTGGGTTTCCTCTGGGTGCTCTGGTTCCCTCCCACACTTCAAAAGATTTGTGGGTTAGGTTGATTGGCCATGCCAAATAGACCCTTAGTGCCAGGAGGATTAGAAGGATTAGAAGGATAAAAATAAGGGGTAAATGCAAAATACTGCAGATGCTGGAATCTGAAACAAAAACAAAAATGCTGGAAAATCTCAGCAGGTCTGACAGCATCTGTGGAGAGAGAATAGAGCTAACGTTTTGAGTCTAAATGACCCTTTGTCAGCTCTGACTTTGGCGCTACTCTCTCTCCACAGATGCTGTCAGACCTGCTGAGATTTCCCAACATTTTTGTGTAAATATAAGGGGTTACGGGGATAGGGTCTGGGTGAGATTGTTGTCGGTGTAGGCTCAATAGGCTGAATGGCCTCCTTCTGCATTGTAGGGATTGTATGATCTATGAATACATTTAATCACAGCTGACTAACTGAATAGGGCTAAAGATTCAATAATGCCCTTGATGGCAATTGGCTGTTTGTGTTGCCATCTTGCTTTGAGGCTGCAGATCCAGTTCAGGAGATAGGACAGTTCTGTGACCAGTCTCTTTTCTTTTTTTCTTGGTTTGTGACTGTTGCTGGCAAGGCTGACATTTATTGTCAATGGGAATTTTTTTGGCGCCTCCTCTTCCGGTTATTTGACTAATTGTCCACCAACATTCATGATTGGTTGTAGCAGGACTGCAGAGCTTTGATTTGATCTGTCGGTTGTGGGAACTCATAGCTATCGGTAGCATACACAAAGTGCTATGTTGTAGCTTCATCAGGTTGGGTTTTCATTTTTCGGTTAGAATCATAGAATCCCACAGTGGAGAAGGAGGCCATTCGGCCCATCGCGTCTGCACCGACCACAATCCCACGCAGGCCCTATTACCATAACCCCATGCATTTACCCTAGCTAGTCCCCCTGACACTAAGGGGCAATTAAGCAGGGCCAATCCACCTAACCCGCACATCTTTGGACTGTGGGAGAAAACCGGAGCACCCGGAGGAAACTCACGCGGAGACGGGAGACTCCACACAGACAGTGACCCAAACCGGGAATTGAACCCAGGTCTGGGCACTGTGAGGCATAAGTGCTAACCACTGTGCCACCATGTTTGCTGCTCCTGACATGCTCTCCTACACTCCTTGTGATCCAGAGTTAGTCCCGGGGCTTGATGGCAATGATAGAGTAAGCGATGTAGTACATCAGGTAACACTTGACATGGAGACATTAAAAAGGTCCAAACAAGACTAAAGACTTTATTCGATCAGTATGGTCATAGAGTCATAGAGATATGCAGCATGGAACAGGCCCTTTGGCTCAACTCGTCCATGCCAACCTGGTATCCTAAACTGACACCATATGATGAGCACTCCTGACATTAATTAGGGAGTGTACTTCTGTATTTTGATCGAGGTGATTAATGACAAAAGCTGGAACGTCACCATGTTACATGTACATTGTCGTGATTTTCAATCTTCTATTCATCAAGTATGAATAGGGGCTGCCTAATCTCAAAATCTCAATAAATCTGTCTGTTGCCCAACAGAAAGCTCAACTCTGGTTTTATTTTGTTAATTTACAATGGGAAACAAAAGTGCTTGTATCAAATGTAGTGAAAAGAAAGCAGTTTTGAATCGAGGGCGGACAGAATAGCCTGGGATAATTGAGTTTGGAATTCACAAGGACATGGATGAGGGTTTCAGCAGCAGATGTGTCGAGGCAGAGGTGAGGCGCTCTTGTGCAAGTGGAAATGAATAGTCTTTCTGATGCTGAGGATAGGAGGGCTGAAACTCAGCTTAAATAAAACATGAAGGTAGTCAACAGTCTGGTTCAAACTAAGGTGGAGAGGTTGGCTCATTCCCCTTTTCTGTATGATTAAGCTTTGAAACATATTTCTACATTAAAACTGATATATAAGCAGAACTTGTTGTTTATTTTCAATTCATCATTCAGCTGTAAAACATTATGAAATTCAACTGCATCAAGGGCAGAAAACTGGCTATAGCAGATGATCCACCTATCCACCCATCCAATTTTCCTTTCCCTTCAAGTCAATGAAAAGGTAAAGTTGTTGGGATGGTTAATGTGTGACTGATTCACCACCACCCACTTTTTGTGCTTCTACCAAAGTTGTATTTTGCTCCCTTGGAGTCTATAAATTCAATTATCATGGCCGTAACTGTTACAAATTTGAATATTTTTAAAAATGCAATAGTCATCTCTCTCCTAAATGTTTATTGTTGCTGGAAATATACAACCAATTTTATATTATCTTAAACTGGGATCCTGTAATGCTTCCATTATGAAACTGGCAGTCCCCTGTCTGAAGTCCAGTTCTGTGTTAAACCATTTAACTGGAGACTTAATCAGGAGTGTTCATCCACAGTGAAACTGACCTTAAATGCCATGAAGTGTCTGAAATTAGATTAATCAATTACACTCAGTAATGGCAGCTAATTTAAAACAAATGCGTAGCATAAGAATGTAAGTGCTGATCTGAGCATGCTCCAAATTTAACTTTTGATCATACTACAAACACACCAAAAATGCATAATATCAAACAAAGGGTCATGGAGATGGTGAAAAGGATATTGGTCGGTCTGAATGCAACATGTAGCTGATGACTGCAGGAATACTCCTGAATACAGGAGTTGGGATGTTTTGTTGAAGTTATACAAGACATTGGTAAGGCCACACTTGGAATACTATGTACACTTCTGGTAACCCTATTATAGAAAGGGTATTATTAAACTAGAAAGAGTGCAGAAAAGATTTACTAGGATGCTACCAGGACTTGATGGTTTGAGTTAAAAGGAGAGGCTGGATAGACTGGGACTTTTTCTCCTGTGGTATAGGAGGCTTAGGGATGATCTTATAGAGGTCTATAAAATAATGAGGGCATAGATAAGGTAGATAGTCAACATCTTTTCCCAAAGGTAGGGGAGTCTAAAACTCGAGGGCATAAGTTTAAGGGGAAAGATACAAAAGGGTCCAGAGGGGCAATTTTTTCACACAGAGGGTGGTGAGTGTCTGGAATGAGCTGCCAGAGGTAGTAGTAGAGGCGGGTACAATTTTGTCTTTTAAAAAGCATTCAGACAGTTACATGGGTAAGATTGGTATGGAGGGACCTGGGCCAAACGTGGGCAATTGGGAATAAAATAATGGTAAAAACTGGGTGGCATGGACAAATTGGGCTGAAGGGCCTGTTTCCATGCTGTAAACCTCTATGACTCTAAGACTGAAGTCTGGGCACCAGGGAGAACATGACTGATCAAAATCTGAATATTGACCAAGGCAAAATGTGCTCAAAGCAAAATAATATTCAGACCATTAAGATCTCTTATAACTCGAAGGACTGAGATCCAGTCAGCCTCTTTCAGAGTGTATTCAAGGTATTTCAAAAATGTCAGTTGAAGCAACTGAAGTTTGATTAAAAATTGAAAATATTCAGCAGGTCTGGCAGCATCTATGACGAGGGTGGCAAAATGGTTGTTTCAGGTCGTTGACCTTTTATCAAAATCGGGAAAAGTTAGAAATGTAGGTCTTGAATAAGTGAAAGGAGAAAGGGTGGGAAGAAGAACAAAAGGGAAGACTTGTGATTGGGTAAAGAACAAAAGAGATTAAGTGACAGAAGGGTTCACTGCATTCCAAAGGGAATGGCAATGGGACAAATCCCAAAATTAGTGCTGTGTCTAGAGGAGGCACGGTGGCACAGTGGTTAGCACTGCTGCCTCACAGCGCCAGGGACCCAGGTTTGATTCCCAGCTTGGGTCACTGTCTGTGCGGAGTTTGCACATTCTCCCCATGTTTGTGTGGATTTCCTCCGGGTGCTCTGGTTTCCTGCCACAGTCTGAGAGACGTGCTGGTTAGGTGCATTGGCCATGCTAAATTTTCCCTCAATGTGCCCGAACAGGTGCCGGAGTGTGGCGACTATGCGATTTTCACAGCAACTTCATTGCAGTGTTAATGTAAGCCCACTTGTGACAATAATAAATAACAATAAGGACTAGACATCCTTTGCTCAGTCAGAGCGCTGCCAGCAAATGACCAAACCACTGACATAAAGGCCTTGGTTTCCAAACTGCAATATCATCTCTTCAATGATTTTGGGGCGGCACGGTGGCACAGTGGTTAGCACTGCTGCCTCACAGCGCCAGGGAACCGGGTTCAATTCCGGCCTCGGGTCACTGTGTGGGGTTTGCACATTCTCCCCGTGTCTGTGTGGGTTTCCTCCGGGTGCTCCGGTTTCCGCCCACAGTCCAAAGATGCGTGGGTTAGGTGGATTGGTCATGCTAAATTTTCCTGAGAGCCAGGGGGACTACATAGGGTAAATACTTGGGGTTATGAGGATAGGGCCTGGGTGGGATTGTGGTCGCTGCAGACTCGATAGGTCGAATGGCCTCCTTTTACACTGTAGGATTCTATGATTCTAGGTGAGAATGGCAGAATAGCTGCCGTCAATATGCTAAAGAAAGGAAATAAGAGATAATTGAATGAGCGGGGAAAAAAACAAACCAGTAAAGAAGCATATAACAAAATGGAGGCAGAAATTCTAATCTGGAAACAGTTACCTGCAAGTTTATTTCTATCAACTGCTGGGTTTCAGGAGCTTGGGGAAACCTGGCCGAACAGTTACTAAATCCAAATGGCTGTAAAATCTGGGGGATTCAGACAGCTGCATGAACATATTAAAATTACTGACCCATCTCCTGGGAACAGTTTACTTACCAGACCTCCAATCCACCTGCGCTAAATGAAAGTAAGCATTTTGACAGCACGCAGGACTGCATTTCCCATTTTAGCAGCACTTTAACAAACGTCCTGCCCTCTCCCACCTCCTCTGGGTGTTAAAATCCACCGCTCACAAACTGTGTAACAATCAGCCACCGTAGTCACACTAACCTTCTCACATCATTTAAATATTTACACTCTCCAATGCCATGCAAGTAAATTGTAAATTACTTAAACTGTGTAAGGTAAAACAATAACCTTTCGGGGGAAAAAAAACTAAAGTTGAGAAATAAGAAGAGTGTGCAGATAAATCAGGGACCAAAATACTGTAATTTCAGCAAATTTCTCTAAATAAAGCAGTGAGACTATAGAATAAATCATAGTGTCTTATCTAATGTTATATATTTAATAACATTATTCTGCTGAATTTGTACATTTATGAATGCCTAATGCCACCCTGTGGCACATTAGTAGACATTTATTTTACCTCATTTTATTCATGAGTTTGACATGTTAAGCAATATTTTGATTTATTCACCTTTGAACTTGGTTTGCTCAGTGAATTTAATTTTTATTTGGTCTCTTTAGTGGTACACCAATTTTTATTCGTAAAGAATAAGTAGTTGACAAAATTATTACTGTAACAGGATCAGTAGTAAGTTATTTCTACTTAAACTATTACCATGAATAACAAGTAACAATGAGGACACAGTGGGTGCAGTTGTACTGACTGTAAGTGAAAAGATTTTCAACTTGTGATAGAGTGTTAGACTTTCAATTTGCAAGCTATATTTCAAATACTCATCTTGGCTACATTAACATTCAGCTTTCATCCGAGGATTTCTGTTCAGCAGGAACCTGGAAAGGTATACTGTTCCAAATATTAAAAGATTGCATTTATTTAAGGTCTCATCAACACCATAAACACTTTCTGCTTTGTTATAATTATAGGACACCTTCCGAGTCATTTCTGGCAGTTCTGAAAAATTCTTTGTAGGTTGTGAGTGTTGCTGGCAAGGTGGCTTGAGAAGATAGCAGTGAACCAGTGCTGTCCATGTGGTGTAGGTACATCAACAGAAGTAGTTCCAGGATTTTGACCCATTGACAGTGAAAGAATGGCGATACAGTTCCAAGTCAGGATGGTGTGTACTTAAGGAGGGAACTTGCAGGTGGTGGTGTTCCTGTGAATTTGTTCTCTTTGTCCTTCTAGGGGGTAGAGGACACAGGTTTGGAAGGTACTAATAAAGGAGACTCAGTGGGTTGCTGCAATGCCTCTTATAGATGGTACACATTGCTGCCACTGTGTGCTGGTGGTTGAGGGAATGAATGTTTCAGGTGCTGGTGGGCTGCTGATCAAATGGCCTACTTTGGTCTGGATGGTGTCAAGCTTCTTGAGTGTTATGGGAGCAGCGCTCATCCAGACAAGTGGAGAGTATTTCCATCACATTTCTTACTTGTGACTTATAATTAGTGGACAGGCTTTGGGGAGTCAGGAGGTGAAATACTTGCTGCAGAATTCTCAGGGCCCGATTTTACCATCGCACTGCGCCCGTTTTCGGATGAAAAAACTTGGTAAACTCGGGCATGAGATGAGTAGCGTGATCCGTCCCCACCTCCGCGCCGGATCCCCCCTTACCAAGGCCCGAAAATTGCCACGATCGGGACTGCACCCGAAACGGGCGCAACGGCCATTTAAATGCATTTCCATGCATTTAAATTGAATTAATGGACTGCACGCCCAATTTTACCGGCATTTGCCCCTTTACCACCACGCTCGCCCATCGGAATCGGTGCAAAACAGATATGCTCCATATAAGTCCGAATCAGGCGCTCCATCAGTGAGGGTTAGTGAGGAGATAAGTGCTGAGCGTTCGACGGCTCTCTGCTTGAGATCGGTGCAGGGGTCGGGGGGGGGGGGGGGGGGGGGGGGAGGGGGGTGTGTGGGGTGGGGAGGTGGGTCCAATGGCTCTCTGCTTGAGATCGGTGGGGGTGGGGTGCAAGGGGGGTCCACTGCCACTCTGCCTGTGATCAGTAGGGGTGAAAGAAGGGTCCACTGCCACTCTGCCTGATCAGTGGGGAGGATGGAGGGGAGAGGGCCATGAGCGGTCTGGGTGGTGGCGGGGTGAGGGGTCAGTAATGTTGTGGGGGTGGGGCAATGTCTATGGGGGCCAGGGGGAGGCATTATCCAGCCGGGGAGCGATGTGGCAGGGGAGCCGCATTCTATCATTTTTTTTCTGTGCATGCGCAGTTGGAGGCACTGATTGGAGCTGCAGGATTTTGGGTGCGTTAAGCCCCGCCCACAAGCTTGTGCAGCGCGATTCAGACTCGCTATTATTTTTCAGGCAGAGGTGCCTCGGAACAGATCGAAAAGTCGGATCTGAAACATCCCCAGTTTAAAGCCCACCCAGCACTGAGAATCAAAATGGTAAAATAGGGCCCTCAGTCTCTGAACTTATAATCATAGTATTTATATGCCTCATCCAGTTAGTTTCTGGTCAATAGTAACACCCAAGCTGATGGTGGGAGGTTCAACCTGAAATCTATTTAGTTGCAGTGGCAACTCTTCAATGGCTGGTTTGTTTTATTAACATTAAAAATAAAGAAAGGCTTGCATTCAGATAACATTTTTCATGACCACCAGAAGTCTCAAAGTGCTTTACAGTCAATGAAGTAATTTTGAAGTGTAGCCATCGTTGTAATATAGAAAACACAGCGATTAGAAAATCCCAATGGTGGTAATGACACGACAATCTGTTTCTGTGACATTAATTGAGGGATAAATATTGGCCTGAACACTGCGGAATACTCCTCTTCGTCAAAATAATGTGATGGGATTTCTTTTACATTTATACAAGATCCTGAGAGGACTTGACATGGTGGATGCTGAAAGGATGTTTCCCCTTGTGGGAGAGGCTTGAAGTAGGGGACTCAGCTTAAAATAAGGGGTCTCTCATTTAAGACAGAGATGAGGAGAATCATTTTTCGCAGAAGGTCACGATTCTTTGGAACTCTCTTCCCCCAGAGAATGGAATTGGACAGGTTAGGAGAGTGGGCAAAGAAGAAGCAGGTGGAATACAACGTGGGAAAGTGTGAGGTTATGCACTTTGGTAAGAAGAATAGAGGCATAGACAATTTTCTAAATGGGGAGAGAATTCAGAAATCGGAATCACAGAGGGACTTGGGAGTCCTAGTTCGGAATTCTCTTGAGGTTAATTTCCAGGTTGACTTGGTAGTTAGGAAGGCAAATGCAACGTTAGCATTCATTTCAAGAAGACTAGAATACAAAAGCAGGATGTACTGCTGAGGCTTTATAAGGCTCTGGTCAGACCACATTTGGAATATTCTGAGCAACCTTGGACCCCATATCTAAGGAAGGATGTGCTGGCCTTGGAGAGGAACCTGAGGAGATTCACAAGAATGATCCCAGGAATGAAAGGCTTGATGTATGAGGAGCGTTTGAGGACTCTGGGTCTGTACTCTATGTAATTTAGAAGGATAAGGGGGGATCTCATTGAAACTTACAGAATACTGAAAGGAATGGATAGAGTGGGCATGGAGAAAATGTTTCCATTAGTAGGAGAGACGAGGATCCGAGGATACATCCTCAGAGTGAAGGGATGGCACTTTAGAACCGAGATGAGGAGCAACTTTTTCAGCTAGAGAGTAGTGAATCTGTGGAATTCATTGCCACAGAAGGCTGTGGAGGCCAAGTCATTGAATGTATTGAAGACAGAGATAGATAGGTTCTTGATTGGTAAGGGGGTCAAAGGTTACAGGGAAAAGGTGGGAGAATGTGGTTGAAAAACTGATCAGCTATGATCAAATAGTGGAGCAGGACCAAATGGCCTAATTCTGCTCCTGTA